>NC_090932.1:487580127-488180127 GCF_040938575.1 Ambystoma mexicanum | reverse complement strand
AGCTACCAAAGTGAAATGCACTGAGTGCAACGTTGTACTCAGCGTGGTTTACGTGGATGGTACCACTATGGGACCATCTCCATGCGCCGCCAAACCCACTCCATCCACTGCAATGCTCTCAGAAGGACTGTTCCTTTTTTAGCAAGTTGTAGGCTGTCTTCCTCCACCTCATATTCATCGACCAGTACTGTAACCGCACAGCCTACTTCTGTGGAACACAAAATTCCACCAGCTTCCTTGCAAGCAATAAAATAGGTTGTTAATCCATATATTTCGAAGACAACAGTCCTCTGTATATACTGCAACACACCATTCTGCAGGGGGGAGCAATTTTGAAGTGCTTTTGGAGCTGTAATCAAGGAGCATGAGAAACACTGCCCCCTACCTTAGATGTAACACATGTGCAATATCTTCCCCTGTCCACCTGCCCCTCCATATATGTGCTTGGGACCTATTTGCTTATTTCCCTCCTCACCTTATGTCTAACCTCCCCTGCAAAACAAAAAACAAAAAATAATCATAAATGAACAAAAAAAGGTTCCTTTAGGAATCACCTTTTACAGTTAAAAAATAGTACTAAAAAACAATCTCATAGACACATCTACTTTACATTTCTCAGTAAAGTACATAGACTCAATAAGATTTTCCAACATTCCCATTAGCATTTTGTGTTATGCTAATGGGAATAATGTGGTGTTCATCCCCCATTCCAGTGACTGGAACGGGGTATAACGGCCTGCCAAACCAAGATATCGAGCCAATGGAAGCAAGGGGGGTAACAAGGGCTCCAGACCATTTTCCCCCCTCCCAGCCCGTGCAATGAGGGATGAGGTTTATTAGCACCCCGGGTTGCCAAAATGGTAACCCGGGGTGCTAAAAAAAATGATTTTTCTTCCTACACCGGGATGCACGTGGCGTCCCACTGTAGGAAGGAAAACCCTTTTCCAAGATGACCACCGTGGAAAGGGAAGGCTGGGCTCCATAGAGAGCCCCTCTTACCTTTCCATGGTGGCCCGCAGAAGGCAAAAATAGAACCCTATAACCATATTAGCATGAGCCAGGCTGAAACACGTGTCTGGGTGTTACACTTTGCAATCCCCTGCAACGTCCGGCTCATTTACATCCTTGGTGGAGCCGGTACAGGTTGCCATGGCGCCTGCACAAACTGCGGCAGAATCCGTGTCAGCTGACACGGCTTGTACGTGAAAGACGTACGGCAAGACACGCCCCCATATGGCTTTAAATCGTCTTTCAAGGAGGCTTGTTGCTGCTAATTAGCGTTACTAGCTACTGCGGTTACGTCCGTCTTATCCTTCGTGAAATCTCCTCCAGAGATTTTAACCCTGCTTACCTGGATCCGACCCTCGCCTGACTTCTGGATTGAGACTCTTTCTCCTTCTCTGGTACTGTTTATCGATCGTTACGTCTTTTGACCCGGACTGCTCCTGACCTGCTCTCTCGCTCCCCTGGTCTCTGTCGTACCCTCCTGGTTCTTGATGCTGAACGCTACTGGATTGTTCTCCTTGCTTCCTACAGCCTCTCGTGGCACCTTTCCGGCTGGCAGTCGCAGAACGGACTCTTCTTGCCTTTTCGCAGACTGCCGACGAGCACCCACCCGAAGCACCACAGCTACTCCGCTCCTCGCCTGAACGTGTGGATTCTCAGGGGATTCAGTAGTGATATTTCGGATGAGATTTGCCAACCCGCTCTCTATTTTGAATTCTTTCATTTGCTACTGTATGGTGGGGATATTTTCCTTTTACTGATACTGGGACATTGTTGGATTATTAGACTTTAGGAACATACCATCAAAGTGCATCTGAACGCTTTCCTGAGACTGCACCAACCCGACACTAGCGCGACCCTCGTGCCGCCCGGGTTACTTTCCAAAACTAATATTCCTGTTTGTTGTTTTTTCCTGCCGTTGCCTCCAAATCGGGACTTATTACAATCCTGTTAAAACCACTATTCAGGTCTGTTGTTTTTTGGTTCATACTGTTTTTGGGTATCTCTTCCACTGTTCCACTCATTAAGTTTAGTTCCTTATTTTCATAGATCCATCCCAGGGAAGCTCCACTCCAATACTTACATAGGTATTTTTTGCCTTATACCGCTGTTTGATTGTTTGGGTTATCTCAACACTGTTTAATATTCTTTGTATTCCTTTACAGCATTGGTATTGGCGGTGCGTGTTCTTCCCTCTCTTTTATTCAATTGACACCTCTGTCTGTCCCAATCGAAACAGCAGAGTGGTGCATTGTAGAAAAGAGCCCCTCTTTGAGGAAGCCTGAGTCTTGTACTCAGGGGGCTGGAAGTGAAGGCTGAATATCGATTATTGTACCCCCATCATCTCCAAGGTCATCTATCTACATCCTTGACCTCAACAGAGTGGTGAGTAACACTGGGGATTCTGTAGGTACTCTTGGTCAGAAGAGTATTGCCTAGCATTTTGCTGTTGGACTGCCCTTGGGCAGGACAAAGACTGATATGTTGTGGTTATTCTCTTCTGTGAAAGGTATAGTGAGCGAAAAAAATCTGGTTGAGACTCCCCCGTGACTGAGGCTGGTAGAGACACTTCCAGACTCCCCTTGTTATGCATATTAGCACAAGCATATTTTTTTTTACCTTTTCAAACCTATCCCAATTTTGAAAAACTTTACCACCTATCCGGACCCTGGTGGACATGGCCACTTTATCCCCATTGGTTTTCTTTCATGGTCATGGCCAGTAGCCAGATTGTCTGGGTCATGACCTTATGCCATGACCTGGACAATCTGGCCACTGCCCATAGCCACAGGCTATACCTCAGTTACCAAAGGCGTATCACTATGAAGTAAACAGGCAATTACTCTGGGACAAACTATCGAGATGGAAATGTCCACGAGTCCTCATCGCACCCATAAACCTGTTATACTCCAATACAAAGATCAAAGTCAGGATGACGAAAGAAGGAATACAAACATCTCCCATAGAGACGTGGAATGGCCTAAAGCAGGGTTGCCCACTTGTGGCGACCCTATTTAACCCCTTTACGTCCGACTTTGAAGACGAAATGTGCTCAATATGCTCAATGTGCTTAAATCCACCAAACTCAACTCTGTTGCGTTACCTATGATGATGTACGTGGACAATATTGTTCTATTGGATAAAACAACTAGTGGGTTACAACAAAGCCTGATGATGATGGAATGATACATGGGAAAAAACGAATTAAAAGTCAATACTGTAAAAACAAAAATCATGCCCGACATCAAAATGCCAGTCAAGAAATCGAGACGACCAACTTTAACCCTAAAAGGGAAACCTCTCGCAGTGGTTACAATGTTCAAATATCTAGGAGTATTATCAACTGTTCAAAAACAGAAACAGAGTGGCATGACTATTTGATAACAAAGACACAATCCCTAGCACGCCAAGGAAAATATTTGCACTACAAATTTGGAAAATGTTCATCTAAACCCATTGTCGTCTTTTATAGACAAAAATAAGCAGTCCCAAGCCTGATCTATGGGGGCAAAACAATGACAAACCTCCCAATGACCATCTGGCAAAAACTCAAAGAGATGTTTTGCAGAAATATGTTGATGCTGCCTCCTTCATTCCCCATGCCAAGTATCAGTTTTGAAGTAGCAACCCAATCTTTGGCCATGATGGTTGTGTGTAAACAAATAGACTTATATCGCAAAGTGATGAAAGGCAAGGAGATCCCGGCAATTGAAATTCTATGGAACAAAGAGAATGCCATGTTCAATAAAGCAATGAATGCATGGAATTCTGAAATAAAAAAGACACTAGCAAACAAAGATATATTACTAGAATTGTTGCTAAATCGCCCCCAGTGTGCCAACGTAAGATCTGACGAAACGACTGGACTCAGTCGATTGTAGAAAAAAACAAAGTATTACTGGAACATGCATTGCGACGCAGAGATAAGAGCCAGTAACCAGTTCCCAACTTAACTCATTCTATTTCCAGACAATGTGATTCGAGATACATATATAAGATTGCGTATAAATATCCTTCCGACGAGATACAGAATGGCAAAAATGAAACAAATTCCACCAATGTTAAAACACTTCAGGTTTTGCAACAAGTCGGAATCCATAGAAACAATCCATCATATCATCATGGAGTGTCTAGCATTGGCGGAAAAGAGAAATCTTTTCAGAGATTACTTTAAGATATCCTCAAAACAACTGGACCTTCAGACTAGCTGGGCGCAGATACTACAAGGAAAGGATAATAAACTCATATTCACCACAATCCAGTTTTGGAATAACACTATGAAGGCAACAGATCGACAAAGAGACTAAGACTGATCATAATGCAAAAAAATAAAATATATATCACTATTTTTTGTACCTACATTAGGACACTTGTCAAAAAATAAAACACTGACACATTTGCAAAACTATGCTTTTTGGACCTTGCCAATGCTCATTACACAAGTTTACTGGAAAAACCGCCCATGTTTTATGTTTTCAAAAGTGTCAAAATGTACGTACATACAATAGTCATATAGTTGACAAAATCCATTCAGACATTGCACAAACATTCAAGGTTGGGTCTCTAATCTTTCTGAAAACATTTGTCCACAGTCATCAAATAGCAACAACGTTATAAGCCATCTAAATGTGTTGAGACCCCCTCTAATTTAGCCCCCTCTTCACAAACTCCTGCTAAACTTTGCAAAAGCATTAATATCTAGATCTAAAATCGTTTTCCAAACTTTTGTGCAGATTCGTCAAATGGCACAACAATTATAAGCCTTTACAATATTTTGATATCCCCCTCCAATTTTGTTCCCTCTTGACAAAACAGCTCCACACTTTTCAAAACCATTCAGAATCAGGTCTAGAATGAAATTCCAAAGTGTCATGCAGCTTAATTTAGTGAAGATAAGTTATAAGCCATCCAAGAAAATGGGTTTTCAACAATGTAATGTGCAAATAAGCATAGATGCCCCCGAACATCTCAGATGTTCGTGAACTTTACAGGGCTGCCCCAAACTGTTTGTGTACATCAGTATACAAAGATTTTTATACAAAGATTTCAGAAGTCGAACAAGTAACTGACTCAATCTGTGACTACATTCTCATCTGATAGTCGATTATGAATCCAAAATGTGTTACTTGACAAATAGGGATAGACTTGTGCCTACCTGGCATGAACAAGGGTCGGGAAGTCAATATTTGGCAGATTAGTTCAGGAGGATATGATCCAGTTAAATGAATCTCTGTTTTAGGAGGCCTTCATGTTAGGGGCATTTTTAGTCATCCAACAAAATATTTTCTTTGTGCACCATTGAATCTGTCTCCAGTGGCAACTTAGTCCTCTCTGAAATGCAGGACCACCATAGACATACACGAAAAAGTATTGTATGTTCATGGAGCAGTCTAGCCAGAGGTTGCATAAACAAATGCAATAACTAAGGGCTTAGTAGAGAGTCCCAGCACCTCAATCAATTGTAGTAGGGAGTGATTTAAATTATGGCAATACAGTGGGCTGCATACAACAACTCTGAATCTTTTTTTTTTCTCCAAACTATGGCTTACTCTGAGACACCCAGAAATAAAAAGCACCCCAATAGGGTGTGAGGCTGGACGGTGTCCATTGCTGTTGGAATCTCTAAAATGATCAGGGTCAACAATATCCATCACCATCCTAATGCTGTCCATAGCTACAATAATGATTAATTTGGCCCAGATAAAGTAACCTGATTGGCGTCCAGTAGAGATACACAGATGGCACTCAATGTAAGGGTCTAAGATTGACACCAAATTGCAGCATGTGTATTGCGTGTTGGCTTATTGTCTTAATCGTTCTTTTCCCATGAGACATGGCTTCCTGTCACTATTGTATTTAACCTTAATTCAGAGTAAGAACAGGTAACGACAGAACACAGTCTTGAATCAGATCCCCCACCTTATCTCGCCTCTCAATAGTTACACTGAATGAAAGAGCAATAGCTTCTTATAGGAAGCCAGGATCAAAGGGTTGATAGGAAAAAGGTGACAAACAACACACTACAAAAGGTTAAGAAATATAATAGTAAGGTAAGGTAAGTGGTCTTCTATAGCCCCCTTCTGCCATTAATGTTGGCTTAGCTGTGTTTGACTCTGTAAGAAAAATGGATGTGGGCTTGTTGGCCATATAATGGGAAGGCAGCTGTGGAACATCTGTGATGTTGATAAGCACAGTTTCGAAGAATGAGAATGCTATGTAACCCGCATTCGCCCCACGTATCCTCTGCATGTACTGTACTTATATAGATTTGCTATCATGTAAAACGTCAGCTATATGATGACCTGCTTTCTGCACACCATGTTGCACATGCACTTTTCTGCCTTACCTTCACCCTGTGGAGCCAAGAAAACTGTTTTTACCATGCTCTGTATATTTGTAACTTCTGTAACCAAGCTGTAAGTCCTCTTGTCTTATGCGCCCTGCTACCTCAGGGTCCGGTGCGCACAATAAATAAACAAACAAACAAACAAACAAACTGTAACCTGTGTGCTTATATGAAAACTCTCTGTTCTTTGGTGTGGGGGATCAAAAGTGTGTGAGCTATCCGTAAAGGCAGCTCCCTGGCTGTGAACAATCAATTGAAGTGGTTGTTGACAGAAGATAGAAGCGTAGGAGATCCGGTGCCTCATTCTATGAGAATGAGTGAAGTGTAAGGTTGCACTATTTTAATAGTAAGGAGTTTGTTGATGGATCAGAGAGGTGGGAGGACGGAATGGGGTTAGGGGGTTGTTCATTCTTGGGTCTTGGTTGTAGTTTTCTCCTAGAGATTGAGGTGTGGTGCAATGTCACAAAGCATGGGATCTACAAACAGGTGGGCATGCCAAGAATGGAAGTCTACAGTGGTTTGCATTGCTTGATGTATAAGAATTAAGATTCCAAGTAGAATTAAATTTTAAGTTTAGAGGGAATATTTTATTTTATCTCAGTGTGGAGCGGCGTGTGAATGTTCTTCAAAAGATGTAAGGTAAAAGAAGATTGCTTCACAATACAGCATGTTAGCATAATGGCATGGCGACTTGACTATTTACTCAGCATGGTGCCGTGATTGGGAGGATATCTGTTGCAGAGCTCCCAGTTCATTGCTGTTTCTTCAATATTGATTACTTGAACCTTTTGCATAACTCTTGCTTCATTACGTAATGTACCCAGATACCTTAGGTTTGGGTGTGCTATATAAATAAATAAATAAATACATTGCTGTTTTTTTTTCTCCATGTTGGTTAATTGAAGAGCTATCTCTTGAGCTGCTTCCAGACTGTCTGATGGTTCGCTTCTAGATGGAGATGCTTAGGTACTGTGTTCCAGAGTGTCATGGTCAGTAGGGAAATAAGGACACTTCCTGTCATTTCTTATTGAAGTTAGGCACTAGGACTAGTGCAGTGTTGTTGTACCTTCATGTTCTGGAAGGAGTGTAGTGCTGAAACTCCCTCCCAACTCCCTCACCTCACCTCTGGGGAAGGACTGGCTCTGACATGTGCAGTGGTAGGCCTCCTATCCCACCCTCGGAGGGGTTCCCGTCCCCTCCTCTGTCGCATTACAAAGAGCTGAAGGAAGGCAATGTTAAGTAGATTCACACAGTGAATGGGCTTACTGAGACACTTTGTGCGTTTTCGCTGACATCCTCTTGGCTAGTGGAAAAGGGTCAATCTTTGGCAGTTTCAATCTTCTCCCTGCATGATCTTTTGTGCAGTGAGATTCGTTTTAAAGATTATTTTGGTGTAGTCTTATGGCATTGCCTTTCCTTGGTGGAATTCCGAGAGGAATGTGTTGCCTGCAGAAAGAGATTATGATGCAAGTTGTTACATATTATTGATGGTTATTCCTGTTGAAACTCTGATTCTCTTGCAAAAATCATTGCAATTGCCTCTGGGTATATATTCACAGTGGAAATAGTAATCTATATTTACTCTCTTTTCCAATAGTATAGGAATTGGGTAGAATCACAGATGTGCAAAGGTCAACTAGCAACCGGAATTCTTCTTAGATGAGACCATCAGTACTAGAAAAGACACTAAATTGTGCACATGATAGAGAAAAAAAAAAAAAAAAAAAGATCCCTGGATTTCGATTTGCTTATGCAGCCGCTGTACATGAATTGGGAATTGGGGAATTCATGAAGCCACTTTTGATGCAAACCAGCTATTTTAATTTCACATCACCAATCGTATGCACATGAAAGGCAAAGAGGGGAAAAGCTTGACAGAGGAAAAAGAGGGGGGGTGCAGAGGATTATTTTTCACTTGTTGAAAATAGCAAACAAAACAGCTACACGTATTGTACACAATAAAAGTCATCTAGCCGTTTGCATGAGCGTTTTAAAATATGATATAAGTACCTATTTTTTGTAATGTATTTATAATGAGAAAGAAATGCCATTTAACATGAACTCAAGGGAGAATTCCTACGATGGCATTTCAAATGCACAGCTACATGTTAAATCTTGTTACGCAATTCGCAACCTACATGGGCATAGATAATTGCGGATTAGGACTGCACTTGAATCTTGTGCTAGGGGGCACTCCGGACTGTATTTGCCGGCCTCTAAGTGGAGGGGCTGCACAATACAATGAGCGGCGCTTCTCTACAGGACAGGTGGATCAGACAGCAAGGGATGGCATGTGTTTATTTTAACACATTAAATGATAATCTGCACTTTGTTACATCATGGAACAATAATTTCAGAGGCAAGAAAAAACATGGGTGAACTAACATATTGTTATTCTTTAGAGGTATGCATTTGAAATGCAAAATGGGAAAAAGGTTGTCTCCATCTAATAAAACACAGACAATAGGCAGCAACAACCACTATTTAGCTCATTGTGGTGTGATCAGTGAGGGAGAATGTTGTGAAGACAGTGGGTCATTTTCAAAACAGGCAGTGTGGGGAAATGGAGGTGTAAAACCAAAGTGTATTGCTTTGATGCCTCCATGTTGACTGGTCTTACTCTTCAGTGTGACAAAATGCCATGTGAAAGTTTACAATTTCTTGCAGGGGACTCAATATCACAAACATGCTAATCTTGGCAGTTACCTGCATACAATCTTCATCTTATGAATTAAACTCCTTTGTAAGCATCCAATTGTATTTGCTGTAAGAATGTACTTCGAAAGAGGACATGCACTTTGGATAACAACAAATATAGAAACTAACGCACCCATTTAAACATGTCTGTGTATGCATATGATTGTCATAGGCAGGTATAACTTTACATTGTACTGAGTTTGTCTAGTCAGGCAAACATCAGAAAAAACAAAACACAATTTTAACATCTGTGCGACAAGGTTTAGTCTTTCCACCCTTACCTCTCAAGAGGGTTCCATTTGGTTCATCACAATCTAAACTTCCTTATCTAGAACAAGGACAAAGAAAGCAGAATGGAGTAGGGGCTTTTGAGTGTTCTGTGTCATCTGGGTTCATCTGAAAACGAATCTTTAGAAATACGCTAACAAAAAGAGTCCCAAGACCAAAACATAAAAGGAAAGGGTGCTATATGCCCTGAATGAACTAATATGTTTCACGGGTGCCTCACATTTAAAAGTAAATCCACCAATAAACAAGCAAGTATATATAACTATTGTTTGGAGACCATTTTAAAATGATTCTGGGAACTGTGACAAGTCCTTTGCCTTATTTTGGGGACATGTGCTGGGTGAACAAGGAGACGGTTACCTCATCTAACTGGTCGATGATGGTCCCCACATGGCAGGAGTAGAATATCAGGAGAGCGCAGGACATGAATATCGGGAAGTGGTAGGAGGAGAGTATTAGGAAGTGTCCAAAGGTGAACATCAGAAGGTATCAGGAGGAGACTATCACTGTTAGTGTGAAAGGAACAGCAGATGGATGCCGGGAATCAGTACAACTCCACCACTAGTGAGTTCGAAAAGGAGCAAAAACAAGAAGATCAGAGAGGGAAAATATCACCCAAATCAGACACTGGGGTAACCCCAATCAGAAGGGGTTGAAACCATGGTGGGAGGAGGAACAAACATGTGGTGTGGGGTCGAAGAGGTCGAGGACCAGAATAGGAATAGGTAGGAGGTACCAAGGGTACAAATCAGAACCGTAGGGAAGGGAGGTGAGATGGCCTTCCTAAGCTCATTTTAGGAAATTGGGGCTGATAAATTAGCTTGGCTCTGTCTACCAGAAGACCTATGGCTACCACTGTTTATATGGATAATGACAGGGACACACCAATATCTAATACTCTACAAGCCGAATTGGGAATTGGAGAAAAGACAAACTAGAGGACTTTGGGAGAAAGTGCAACTGAGACTGTGAACGCCGGGTAGAATTTTGGCCTGATGTGTCTGTGTTTTCGACATGCTTATCATTGCTCGCTCTCTCTCTTCTGCTCCATCCCTCACATCCTCTGCACCAACTCTCGCTCTCTCCATCTGTACCAACTCACAGCACTGCCTTAACTTCCCTTCCAACATGTTTATATCTCTAACTGGGAGTACTAGCCATGACCTTCCTGATCTTTACTCTCTGTGCACTTCACTTACATCACAGCCCGCTATCTTCTGGGGTGGGGCCTTTATCCTGCCAGTCCATTGCTCTCTTATGACCACACCACTCCACCATTCAATGCTTTCGCATACCACCCTTCCCATTCCTCTGCTTCTTGCATCAAGACCTATCTTATTCTGTGTCCCCACTCGCACGACTATCCTTCCACCGTATTAGCATTCCTCTGCATCACATGGGACCTTGCTCCACCTTCCCACTGCTTACTATGAACACCATTGCTCTGCCTCTTTATGTTCCTTGGTGAATCAACCACTCACCATCCTAGGGCCCTCTGTTTTAAACCCCACCAACTATCCATTTCTCACTGTTCTTCCTACACCTTCATAACCCATGCACCAAATCATTTTCTCCTCCTTTTCTACTTACTTAATCTTCCTCATCCCTCCTTCACTACCTTCCCTCATTTCCCCCTCTGCCTCTCCATCAAATGTGTCTTCACATCTCCTCAACTCTCTGCTTCCGCCCTCTCTGAACACCCACTCTGACTCTGCAACAAACCTCCCTTCTTCCTCTGACATTCCATACCCCTCCTTCAATCTTCTAAGCTCTGTGGGAAGGATGTGTGATATTCTGCATTTCCCTGTTTGAGCAAGCAGGCTCATGACATCATGGAACTCCCATCTGCTGGCTGGATGAGTGTTCCATATAAACAGCTGAGAGAGAGACCTGACAAGGGAAAGGATGGATGACCAGTGGCTATTGATAGAAACGTGTTAAGAGGATTACATATCTGTTGGCTGCAACCAATAAACAGCCGTACATTGAAGATATCGTCTATGAGTCTTCACTGCATATATAACTAAATACAACATTAATTGACAACCTAAACCTGCTGCTGTGGGCTGGAGGCAGCTTAAACTACAGTCACCAGCCAAGATCATCCATCCATACTGGAGTGGGAAAAGGAATTTAAGGAGAATCCCACTTGCTAACAGGGTGAGCAGGCCAACAACAAAAAAAAAAAAAAATAACACGAAGGGGCCCGAGGATAAAACACTACAAGTGCCAGTACAGTAAGCAGAGCACAACTGGTGCCAATGGTCAGAAGTAACGATTTCAGAGAGCAGAATACAACAATCTCCATGTCAAGTAACTTTGCAAATCCCGAACCGGCCATAACACTTGCAGGATTATAAGCACCATTAACAAACCACCTGGGAAAACTTACATACTTGAACTTGAGTGGTCTGGGCACATCTCTAAACTACAACTGCCAGCTAATTGCATTGTTGTAATGTGTGATTTCAGCTAGTGTCCTACCAATAAGTGCCAGAAAGCTGTCCTATATCTGTCTGACTCCTTAGATCTGAAACTCAGGCCAACACCGTCTACTCATTTTAGTGATGACTTGTTAGACGTCATGATATCTTCTACCAACATTCAGCTCTGTTCCCTAAATGTGGTTGTAGGCGAAAGGGCCTACTGCAATTGATTTGAATGCAATAGTTCAAGTCAAAAGGACCGAAAAAAAAGGTTGAATGCCTTTTTTTAAATGTATTTTTATTTTTTGGCTTAGGAAGCCAAAAAATTAAAATACATTTAAAAAAAGGCATTCAACCTTAAAAAATAAAAATACATTTAAAAAAAGGCATTCAACCTTTCTTTTCGGTCCTTTTGACTTGAAACTATTGTAATTCGAATCAATGTATTTGACCCTTTGACTGGACACCCTAAATGTAAGCCAGTAGTCTTAACACTTTTTCCTACTAACAAACTCTCCTAAACCCAGGAAGGTCTGCAAGTGAGGCACCATGCTGGAATCCTAATGAAAAGGGTTACCTCTATTCCCTTTGTTGACACTTTCCTTGTCAGCAAAGTCAATAGTCCCACACAGACCCTTATTTTCGACAAAAAACAATCTACTCAGGGGCGCTCCAGAGCCCGAGCATGATGGCTGCTCCAGCGTAAAGCTTGCTCCGAAAAGAAGGAGCCCCAAAACGTTCAGTATGCCCAATATGAGCCGCTAAAGTTTTACTTTGATACAGATTTTGCAATTGCCTTGCCTGTAACATGAGTTTACCAACTTTGGATTCTGGGGCTGGCCGCTAGCAGGTTGTACACTGCGGAGCAGGGAGAGAGTGACAGCAGATGGGTGAACTGCTGCCCTATGGCAGCGGAGATGAAAGCCTCTGTAGGGCCGCAAACGCATGGAGTCCTGCTTACATCTGAGAGGCTGCAACCTGACGGTGGAGCTGAATGCCCATAACCGGCCTTATGGCTGTGGCAGGCTGGGGCGGCTGCTCTGTAAGCTGATGGCCGATGGGCCCTGCGGTGTCCCGTGGTGGCTACGGACGCTGGCCTGGGGACAGATCCTGTGGTGTTGCTGGTGGATATTGGGAGCAGCTCAGCGTGGACAGGTGGTGCTCCCCTCTGCCCACGCCCCCCGGTCACTGGTTGCGGATCAGGCAGGCAGAATCTTGAAATCCGCTGCCAAAGGAGGGAGTGGCTCCAAGTGAGTCTATCCAGTTCGGAGTGCGGCGCATGTTTTAGTTTGGGCCAGCTAACATTCCAACGACGGCCACTGCTGTGACTGGACGGGCTGCCAGAAGAATCCCAGAGAGCCGAGGGTGGTATATGGTGAGTTCCCACTGATAACTCTGGACTTGACCACCTGTCAATTGCACGCCTTCTGGTGTGTACCTAGGAAGTGCTGGCAGAGCAGTAGGGGAGTGCCTGGTGCTGTGGCGTGGCAGCTGGTATGTAGGTTGGAGTGCATTTTGTTTAAATTACATAGGCCTTTTCTTTTTCTTTGGAATACAATTTTTACAAATATATGAACTATTTTGAATCACAGAATCATTCTATTATATACTAAAAAAGAAAAATACAACACAATAGACGCAAATAACTAAGAACTCAGAGAGGGAACCCACACAGGTCCTTCCAGCTGTTTGGGTTACCATACCCAGACTAACATTCAGCTTATTCTTCGTATAACTCCACTGTGCAAGTGGAGTATTATCTGGTGACAGGACCAAATAATCTACAGTACGGCATAAAGGACACTTGAATAACTCACATTAAAGCAAGCTGTGCCTGCTCAACCCCATCTGGATCTCTATTTTAATCCAGAGGTGCTTGACCTTTGCTCCATCAGAAGTTTTAATAGATCCAGATGGTCGATATTTGTATTTATTTATTTATTTGTATATAGTTTTAAAACTTTTACAAATTAGAAACATCAAGACATAAATATAATTACACATAAGAATACAAAGTCGACCATGCAAGTTATTGATATACAGGATAATAGTTTCACATTATCCATATTACAAACAGGGCACTGTCCATCCAGATAAACAGACAGTCCACTCATTCACACTTACAATCTATAATCATAAAGCCAACCAGGTCCGACCAGATCATATAGCATCGGGTGGATGATCAACAATGATAGTCATCCAAAACACGTTTTTCATTATGAATATTGAGCGAGGTTCCCAATGCGAATTCCTTAGCTTCAATGTAACATCTTAAAATCTTTAATATTATAAAGGCTAACATGTACTAGTCATCAGGAAACTGTGCAATTAAAATTAGTAAATAAATGCTGAATCACAAGGAAGCCACATCATCAATATCTTTTATAAAGACTTGCCCAGGCTAACCCCGTAATAGTCCTTGGGTAGCAATTTCGTAATAATACACCACGATCTATACAAGGCTAGCTGTACACTTTAACTCTCCGTATTGAGACAGACATTCCAAAATGAGTCCAGCTTTATGGATTTGTAATTGTGCACAAAGCCACTCATTGTGGTCATAATAGCTGAAGCTAAATATGAGCACTCAGTAAATAGATGTTTAGCTGTCTTGAGCAAGTCCCGGCTTTTACAGATCCGGCAAGTCCTGTGCTGCAATGGGATGTTGTACTGTACCCCACAGGACACCAACAATGGGAGTTGGTTTATCCTTAATCTTAGTATATAGCAGCGGACAGCAGGGCAGGGGCACTGTCTCAAATATCTTTGCGCTGTAAGGTACAAGTGTGTGACATTTGCAACATGTCCATATGTGCTCAAAGTGGAGAGGTGTGTACAGTTATTAGTCGAGTCCCATTGATTAAATTTGCTTTTATATAAATATTGCAAGGAAGCGAGACTGGTACCACGTTTAAAATCTGGTGTCCAACCAATGACAAGGACATCAAGGCCAGACAGTACCGTGGGGCACAGGCACTGTCTATACAGGCTGATGATGCCCTCGAGTGAATATCCCACAGCATGATTAGCAAACTTTCCAATCAGATGGGTCAGGCGTTTAGCCGTTATGCTTTTGGCTTCTTTACTATGGGAATAGGATCTGGCGGTGGTCATTTCCAGTCTTAAGTAAGGGTACTTTCTCACCTTTGCTAGAACACCCTAGCTGTTGATAAAGTCTGGGCATTTAACCTTCTAAGGTGCATTCACCATAACCTTGGTAATATATAGGTTGTTTGCCTCAGTATACCCAAACAATATGTCAAACATTGCCTTTGTTTGTATGATTAAACAATACTAAGTCATCATTGTACAGCATAAAAGGAACAGTCTGCCCCCCCAACTCTAGGACAACAGCCAGTTACCTGGTTGAAGAACTGCGGGAGGTCTGACATATATATGTTTTACAGAAGAGGTGCCAGAATCCAGCCCTATTTAAGCCCCATGTAGGTTCATACAGGTGTTATTAGTGCACCGTGGCTTTCCAATCGCACCCGTACCAATGTGTTATAGTGAAGGCCTTTAAGTATACTCAAGAGCCATGAGGGCACCCCCATCGTTCCATCTTGGTCCACAGATTCTCGCGGCACACTCTGTCAAAATCTGCCCAGTAGTCCATAAAGATGGTATGCAAGGATGACCCCCCAGGCGACGTAGCTTCTCTATACAGGGTGTCCATGAGCCTAATGTTATGAGAGATACCACATTCTGGGTGAAAGCCCGCCTGGGTGAAATTTAGGATGTGGGCTTCATCCACCCAGTTCTGCAATGCCCAGAGCACAAAAATAGTTAACAGTTTTCCAGTGGAGTCTAGGGGGGTTAACAGCCTATAGCTAGTCACCATGGCACGGTTCCCTTCTTGTAAACAGCTATTAACACAGACTGTTGTCATGATGTCGGCATAACCTGGGAGGAGCACACTTTGTCAAAAATAATGTTCAGGATAGGTACCTACATCTTGGGTTCTGCTTCAGGACTACATTTGCCAGGCCAGTAGGTCTCGGAGCCATGGAGTTGTTGAGTTTCCCAATTTTATTTTCAATGTTTTCCTCTCTGAAGATCAGGGCCCAGCCCCCAATCAAGAATTGGGGGTGAGAAACCCTAGTGGGATTACGCTAGCCCCTAATGTGGTTAAGCCTCTCAGACTCCTGGATGGGGTTAAGAATAATTTCCCTACTATCCCTTTTAGCTTTGGAAAGCTATGACCAAATGTCCTTAGGCTTAACTTTCCCAAGCACTGTAATCATATTTTGCCAGTGTATGTTTTTTATCGAACACTTTCAGCGCTTGAGCCAACCCCTATAATTATTCTTGATGTATCTCATCCGATTGTGCTTCTCCAGAATCGACCCACTGGCCACATGCATGGCTCTGATTTTTCTGTGCATTCTACGTTTGGCATCCTGTATATCGCAGTCAAATTTTGTTGTTGGCCTTGTTGCTGGTCAACAAATGCCTCTTAGGTGATTTGCCAGTTTGTGAGGTTAAATGTTTAAGCCAAACCCCAATCTTATTGCAGTTCAGGACACCCACGTAATCTAGGTCTACTCCCCTTAATGCATTGTATAATGCCCCCAGCTAAGATTCCTACTCTAGGAGGACATTTTAAGAGTGGCCTTTCCAAAGAAGGGGGTGGAAAGTTTGGTTTGTTTTTTTGCATCAAACTTGATTGCGCAAATGGTAGATACCTTCTTAAACCTGGTTCCACAACCAGAAGCAACGAAAATGACAAATTTGTAAAGTGGAGGTGTGTTGGAGGCACTGGGACATGGCGGCGAATGGGCTTGGTTGGAAGGGGCGAAACAGATGTTCAATAAAGTGAAATTCAATCAGAAGCACCTTTAAAAAATCAGATGTAACAATAACATCATGGAACATGTGTGGCTTCCAGAAATTGGAAGGAGGCACCGCAATGTCCCTTAAGTTGGCAAATGTGATTGCTTTACAAGAGACTATGGTTGTGGGCTCCTTCGACCTAATAGGATTTTCAACATACTGTAAGCCAGCAACGTGTGGTGCAAAGGGCAGGCCAAAATGAGCACTGGCAGTGGGCATAGATTCAAGCTCGGACTGCACTCACTGTGAGGTAGAGGTTGATTCATCGGATGTAATGGCTCTCCATATTGCAACATCCCAGCCCAACCTGAATCTCCTATATGTAAATATTTATGGAAACTAAGGCAAAGCAAGCACAATGACTCTCCAGGCCGTGATGGATACCCTGCTTAACGACTGACTGGGCAAATTGGAGAATGCACATGTAGTTGTGGCAGGGGACTACAATGCGATTTGTGTGCCGTCACAGACGAATCAGTTAAAGGGGAAGACCAAACCCTGGGCTGAACAAACAGCAACAACTTTATGATGGACTGAGAACGTTGCCCCTGTACTCTTACAGAAGGAAAGATAAATTACTCCTATATTTGGAAAAGAGGAAATAGGAAATCTTGGATTGGCTATATTTTCCTCAGTCCAGAGCTGAGCGGTAAAAGTGACTGTTTAACTATTGGAGAGGTCATGGGAAGTGACCATCTACCGATTAACCGTAAAAATTACATCTGAAAGTGGGAATTCAACATCTTGTCCCCGCCCTGGCCTTCGCTGTTGCAGCGAGGGGAGGGAGAGCCATCAGATGGAACCAGAGGGCCTGCAGATCTTTCATGTATCTATGGGGGAAGAACTGGAGAACATGGCAGAGCGTGGAGAAAACCTCACAGCCTGGAATTACAATAATAAGTTGCTAACCTGCATGAATTTGTTGTCGGATAGGGGACAAATGCAGGAAAATGCTTCCTACATAAACACATATGATAAACGTGTTCAGAAAGTGAAAGCAGTAAAGAGAGCGGCTATTGGAGCATGTCATATTAAGTCTGCCTCTTATCACAACTTTTGTGAAGGAAAGAGGAAGATCCAAGCAGGCTATAAACGCGGGGTGAAATTAATTAAGAGGGAAACCTCAATTACGAAAAATCAAGAGATGGTAGGGGCAATTGTAAAAAAGGATTCAGTCAATTTTTGGGATCTGATGGGAGGAACGATGCGGAAAAATCTTCCCACTTTAGTTGATTGCTATATCCCGGCACAGGTGTGGGAAAAACATATAAAGGGCAAATATGCTTTGCCGGAAATTGAACCTAAATGGGACCCAGTAGGAGAGAGAAGGCACATGAAAAATGCCTGTCCATCAGAGGTAGAGGATGTCATTTGGGCCATAACTAAAGCTAAACCCTAAAGAGCGCCGGGCCCAGATAATGTTCTGCCTATTATCATCAAAGGTAAAAGGGAAATCTATGAGGGACTCAAGACCTGGAAACAATCACTAGTAGTCCCCACATATAAGAAGGGGGACAAACAAAGCCTGTCACATTATAGGCCCATATCACTTTTGGAGTCTTCCAGTAAAATCTTTGGAACACTGCTGCTGAGGGATCTCAACACTCAAATCAAAAAATATAACCTCCTGTCCCGCTGCCAAATAGCCTTCAGAGCAAAGATGGGTACCCCGCTAAATGCCTTGACATTAGCACACATGAGTGCAGCAGTCAAAAAGAAATTGGTGGGCAAAGTATACATGACCTCAATCAATGTGATTAGTGCTTTGACACGGTCAGTGTAGGGAGGCTATGGCAAAAGCTATTGTTGGCTGGGTTGCCAACCCATTTGGTTCGGCGGCTGAGAATGCTACATGTGGACACTGAATTAAGAGTACACCTGGACAGGGTGGGGGCAACAACAGCACTGATTAAGTCCTTTGTGGGGCTGAGGCAGGGCTCTGTGGTGGCGCCAACTCTCTACAACTGATATACATACCACAGATCTAGAGAGAGTGTGGAAGGGAGGCACACCAATGCAGTTAGGTTGGGTTCAGTCATGCTTGACTGGATTGCTTTTGCCGATGACATTGTCCTATTCGACCTCATGCCTATTTGCCTCCAGTGGAAAACTGGCATTGTTTCACTCGTATGCAGTGGAGAACAACTTAAAATAAATGCACCAAATCAAGAGTTTGTAGCTTCACGACAAAGAAAAAATCCAATGTAAAGATATGGCAGGTAGTTGTGAATCGGTGCTAAGGCGTTTTTTCTTGTGGAACGCTCGTTTAACCAGTACAGCACTGCGAGCATTTTGTAGCTCTTGCTGCCCATTTCCATTCGTTCTCCGCTTCCTGGAGGAGGCGGGGCTGGCGGACAACACGTGACGCTCCACGTGACCTCATTGGGACATTTAAACTGCCTTGCACCCCCCGAGCGGGGTGTGTTGTGAATCGGTGCTAAGGCGTTTTTTCTTGTGGAACGCTCGTTTAACCAGTGCAGCACTGCGAGCATTTTGTAGCTCTTGCTGCCCATTTCCATTCGTTCTCCGCTTCCTGGAGGAGGCGGGGCTGGCGGACAACACGTGACGCTCCACGTGACCTCATTGGGACATTTAAACTGCCTTGCACCCCCCGAGCGGGGTGTGTTGTGAATCGGTGCTAAGGCGTTTTTTCTTGTGGAACGCTCGTTTAACCAGTGCAGCACTGCAAGCATTTTGTAGCTCTTGCTGCCCATTTCCATTCGTTCTCCGCTTCCTGGAGGAGGCGGGGCTGGCGGACAACACGTGACGCTCCACGTGACCTCATTGGGACATTTAAACTGCCTTGCACCCCCCGAGCGGGGTGTGTTGTGAATCGGTGCTAAGGCGTTTTTTCTTGTGGAACGCTCGTTTAACCAGTGCAGCACTGCGAGCATTTTGTAGCTCTTGCTGCCCATTTCCATTCGTTCTCCGCTTCCTGGAGGAGGCGGGGCTGGCGGACAACACGTGACGCTCCACGTGACCTCATTGGGACATTTAAACTGCCTTGCACCACCCTCGCGGCGTTAAGCCCGTCAGGTGTAAAGTCTGCGAGCTGTTGTTCGGCTGTTAAGCGGATGGTGGCGAGGTGATCCTGCTAAAGATCGGTAGAATCAGTTGATTCTTACTTTCCAATTATTGTTAGGTTTAAATTTAAAGTGATTTTTAACCATCTCCCTTGTATGTCACAATATTGTGCTTTATAGGTATAGTATATTAATTGTTGGTTTATTTTAAAATGTTCACTTTGAAGTCAGGAATGCCCTCTGATAGTACTAGAGATTCTATGGCGCTGCGGTCTAGTGAAATGCAGAGTACATCAGCTCAAGTATCCCCCCCGCAAACTCCTTCTAATAAGAATACTCCAAAAACACAGGACAAGTCTAAAAGTGGTACACGGGTGTCAAGAAAAAGCATCATCTTGACTCCAATTAGCAATAGCTCTATCCACAATGACATACGTAAATTTTATGAAAAAGTTCAAAGTGGGACAACTTTGAATGAGCCAATGAACCTGCATTTTCCGGTGGCCAAAACGCCCAAATTGGGTATACCTAAATCAGTTACAACTGATGTGAATCTATCTGTAATTTCTTTAAACAGTGCTTTTCCTGCTTCTATTTTAAGTACTACCATCTCTGATCAGACGCTTTTAACTGCATCACATTCCCCTACAAGGAACTCTAAACCTATTCCAACCTGTGCCACAGTTATAGAAGAATCAATGCATGAGAGTGAAGACCTATTAAACTCAAATTTTATTGCAGCACAGGAAACAACAATCTTGAATGATTCGGTGGCTTCTGTAAGCATTGAAACTGTGGGACATGTTAGTCCCGTCAAATCCCCTTCACCCTCTCACTCTGATACCATTGTCTGCAGAGATTTAGAGAGCTCGAGGGCTTCAATTAAGATCGATTATGCCCAACCCTGCTCCATGGACTCAACTAGAGAGGACGAGGAGTCCTTTTTACAACCAACACCTCGTCGTTGTCTAGCTACTGATAGGAAAAAACAAGGAAGTCCAATAGCTGAAAACCCGGCCCTTTTAGAGGTCACTTTGGGGGCAATTAATACTACGATTTATAGCCTATTTAAGCTTTTTGATTCTTTGGAGCAGAAAATAATTGCTCAAACAAATAAGCTAAACACCATTAGTGATTGGATGAAAGTGAGTACAGTGAAATCTAATGCAAATTCATCTTTAGGAAATTTGGAGCAAAGAGTCTCTCTTCTTGAAACATATGTCTCATCTCAGCAAGTTTTGCTCGGAAATCCTGGTGCCTCTATTACGCACCGTATTCGCACTTTGGAATCTGCCAGTGCAGTACCCGTGAGCCTAACTTCTGCTCTACCAACATTCTCTAATGTCATTCGACCAATCGAGTGTGCTGAGGACACCAGGACTGCAAAAAATAATGAGTCTTGGATTAGCTTAGATTCTCCTGCCATGAATGATGTTCAACATATTGACAACAATAACGCACGCGGCTGTCACAAGCCTAATCCTCAAAGGAATAGTCATACAACGGCGAATAATAAAAAATTAAAAGCTGTAGCCACTAAGACTGGCTCCAAAAAACAACTTCAAAAGTGTCCCCTGGCAGAAGTCCAAAAAAAAATTACTTCTTGTGTACCGATTATATCTATAGATAGTGGTGCTGATATCATACAGTCTGAACCAGACACTACCGCGAGCATACCCTCGGTAATTAATGTCTCGTCTTGTATTTCTTCAATTCCACAAGTAGCCCCTAAAGAGGCTTTAATTCTGCCTGCAGAACATGATCCCCTGAATGAGTTGGTAAAATTATTGTTAACATCATCCAACAAGACACAACCTTTGCCTGTTCTGCAGACGACTATTTCAGCACACTTACAACCATCTTTAAGTATCGAAGTCAAGCCTGCTCAAATAGTTGACCCATTAGCAGGGTGTACCGATCGGTTAACCTCATTAAGAGTTGCGGTAGATTCTTATTTACAAAAAAAAATCTCAGAGGCCCTGCCAGAAATTCCGAGTGGTAGAGCCCTTCCTTCTCAGATATACAAGACACTTAATGAGAGTGTTATGGAAGTACCTTCCTATAACAATAGATCTGGTCCTAGTTTAAATCAGAATCCACTTCCAGGAAATGGTTGTTGTAAACAAGATATTGCAAAAGAAAACATCAGAATGAACTCAGAAACTGGCAAAGCTATAAACAACCATCATATGGATGATGTTAGTACTGCATTGTCAAAGAAGTTCAGCTTGTTTCATACTTTAATTTTGAAGTGTCGCGACGGGTCCTACCCAAAATATGATTTATGTCGGGCAAGTGTCCTCAACATCTTTGGAGATATTGAAGGGCTGGATGCTATTGCTTCTTCTGACATAAATCAAATAGAGTTCTTGTGTGATAAGAATCTCTCCGTAGTAAGATTATGGATTAAATCTGGAATAGTTCGCAATACTCTTTGGAATGTAAGAATGGAATTATTCAATCTTGGGTTCTTGTTAGCTCAAGATACAGCACGCCAATCCTCTAAAGAGTTAAGCAATAAAGATTCTTTAAAACTCAAACCTCAATTAGTATGTGGCTGTAACGTCTGTGCCAATGACCCACGCACAGGCTTGTTGACTACTGTTAATCACGACTCATAACCATCAATACATTTGCCTCTCACTGAAATCTCACTAGCATGTTGGAATACCCGAGGCTCCTCTCATTTGCAATGGACATTAAATAATCAATTGAACATATATGATATTGTAGTATTACAAGAAACATGGTTATTAAAGTCGCCCGTCTGGGATGACCACGAGCTCAGTCTTCTCCCAGCGGAACATAGTGGCAAAGGTAGACCCACTGCCGGCCTACTAGTTGCGGTGAAAGTGAGCAAGGGTTATAAAATTTCCCCCTGGCGAGCGCCAAATAAATACATACAATTGGTTAAAATATCCTTTCAGAAGCGCATATATGCCCTTATTAATGTGTACAGAAACCCTGTAGGCATCACTGATGAAAATTTTTACACAGCTTTGTTATCTCTTTTTGAATTGATCTCTATTCAGGGCAATGTATTTGGAACTCTTGTAATGGGTGATCTAAACTTTTCATGTGTCGAGCATAATCCAACAAGTAAAAATCGCAATGGAGTTCGGTGGATGGCTTTTATGAAAGATCTAAACTTAAAAATGGCAAATGGCACAATTATAGGAGATATCCCCTCAATGAACACCTGGGAGCGAGGCAATTCAAAATCCACAATTGACTATGTTTTCATATCTAACAATATCTTTATGAATGCCTCCAAATTTGTCGTTGTAAAACAAACAGCTAGCGACCATCATCTGCTAGCTCTATCTTGGTCAGTCCCCGCGCCTGACTGCTTAAAATATGCACGTTATTATAAACAGACCTTGATAGTGAATAATGGTAAAAATCGATTTAAGTGGTCTACGAATAATTTGTTGGCCTTGAATGAAGCAATTTTATTAAACAATCAAAGAGCACAAGGGGCTATGTCCTATATAGATGTTTTAAGTACCTTTGCAAATATCCAGCCTGTTCATGACAGACCATTGAGAAGTCATGTTCATGGGTTTGATATAGCTCTCCATGAGAGAAAGAAAGCCCATCGCAGAGAGATCAGAAAACTTTGAAAATTACCTTTACTTGAACAAATTAAGGCGGTCAGGTCTGTTAATACAAAATATCGAAATTGGGCACGGTCAAGGAAAGCTGCACTATACCAACTAGATAGTGAAAGGTTTTTACAAGCATGCCGTAATAAAAACTCTGGTTTGATCTGGGAACTGCTAAACAAATGTGGCACAGCTCCACAAGCGTACTTCCAACTTAATGGTGTTCATGAAGATGTGTGGATTAAACACTTTAACACTTTATATGATGATCCTAAGATGAGTAGCTATATTTATAATGGCAGTTCTGCAAGATGTTGGGAGCTGCAATGTACTGAAAATATCATCCAGTCCCTTATTAAAACAGCGTCTTCGTCTAGAGCAGCAGGCCTTGACGGACTTACCAACTGGATGTTTAAACAAAACATAAATGAATGGGCCCTAATTCTTAACAATGCATTTCAGCACATTTTACATACCAAATGTTTACCAGACTCTTGGCGCTCGGCCGTGATTATCCCGATTTATAAGAAGGGTGATCGCATGGACGCTAAAAGCTATCGCCCGATAGCGTTATTGGACGCCCCTGGGAAGCTGTTTACCAAGTTAGTATTAAGAGATTTCGTTCTCTGGGCCTCGGCAACCTGTCAACGTGATCCAGCACAAACTGGTTTTGTGGCTGGTCTGGGCACTAGTGTTAACTTACTAACTTTAAATGCTATCCGACAACAAGCCCAGTGTAAGAGACAGCCTAGATATTTTGCATTTGTGGATTTACATTCCGCTTTTGATTCGGTTTCAAGACCTAAACTCATTAACAAGTTAATCAAAGCGGAATGTCCCTCCACTCTTATAGACATCATTTTTGCATTACATTCAAAAACCAAGATCTTTGTAAGATTAAACGCTGAAGGTCTTCTGTCATCGCCTGTTTATACGTACAGAGGGTTAAAACAAGGATGCAGCTTAGCGTCAGCCCTGTTCAACTTTTTTATTAACGATGTTCGCTGGATCTTTACTAAAATAGCGGCTGACGCTCCAATGCTGAATGGTGTTAAAATTAGTGCATTATGGTATGCAGATGATCTTGTCCTTGTGTCAAAAACACCCAGTGGCCTACGTAGTCTTCTGTCAGTACTTTGCAGCTATTTCAAAGAAAATGAATTATTTGTAAATACTGCTAAAACACAGATTGTTACGTTTATCCCTAAAGGTTTACGCAAGCATTTATTAGAGTGGCAAATTGAGACAACCCCCATAAAGATAGTTCGAAATTACGTTTATTTGGGTGTTATTTTTGATGGTTGTCCCATTGCAGACTCACAGCTGAATAAAATTAAACAGAAGCTAATTATGGCAATTTGTCAGACCCGAATAATTGTATCTAAGTACGGCAAATTCACACTCAAAGCAGCTCTTCTGTTTTGGAATCAAAATGTTGTCCCAACTATTTTTTATGGCATGGAAACGCAAATTTTACCAACTGGATTTCTTAATCGCTTAGAATCCAAATTTTGGCGAGCCATCTTGCATTTACCGCAATGCATTCCTGGGGTGATGATGCGTTATGAATTGGGCTTAATTTCATTAAGTGCCCAACATAATTGGCGCTTATGCGCATTATTGCGTAAATGTTTGTTTTCAACACAGGACAATTCTGCCTTGTCGGCTATCTCTAGTTACATACTAAACTCAGCAGAAAGGTTCCCGAAACAGTGGTCCTCAAATGTTCTCTCTATTATGGTAAAGGCCGATATTTCTTTGAGCCTTTTATTGGATCATCCAGAGAGAGCAAATAAGAAAGTCCACATGATGGACTGGATTGAGACCCGAGTAAAGTGTTTAACCTATAGAGATTTTGATCCTGCGATATTTGGACCTAAAGCTTATAAAGACATTGCCTCGTATTTGTGCTTGTCGCCTTCTTCTGCCATTAGATCTGATATCCTGAGGCTGCGGTTTAACATCTGGCCTACTAGGGAAGTCAAAGTAAGAAGGAGACAAATCACATCAGACTTCAATTGGTGCAGGTTTTGTCAAAACACAATAATTGTTGAAACCTTGCAACATTTATTATTGGAGTGTACAGCCCCTAAACTTTTGAGTTTAAGAAATATTCACTTTGCTAAATATTTTGTGTATTTTTCTCAAATAGACCCAAGTAATAGATGGGTCGCTTTGGCTGCAACTGAATGTATGGGTATAAGGATTGCTACTATCAATTTTTTAAAATCTCTAAACCTGGAATGATTGATATACACCATGTTAAGCCAACACTTTTAAATTGTGAAAACTTGATTTGGAAGATGGTTGTAATTGTAATTGTAAACGCTTGTTTTATTGATTTAATGTTTTTACTTATGAAAGAATGGATTTTTGTAACATGTATAAAATCGAAAAAGTTGTTGTAATACAACTATATTCAATAAAAAAAAAAAAAAAAAAAAAATATGGCAGGTAGGAGATGAGCCCTTGGAATGGCAATCTGCACTGACCTATTTAGGGTATGAAGTGTTAAATACCGCCTCAAAAAAAGGCGGACAATTATAACTAAAATAAATATGGGCCACAGTTAATGGAAATTAAGCGAGTCTACTCGCAGCTATGCTCCTTTACTTTGACCCTGTAGATCTAATTTTATCTTATGCAAATCGTACCAATAATGCTCTATTGTCTTGACATTAACTTGACTGATCTGAGGGACAACCTAGATGTAATCCAGGGCATGCTTTGGAAGAATACCTTAAGGCTTGCCAGCTCTACCCCAAACTCAGTCATAAGATATGAATTTGGGCTTGCCTCTTTGACAAGCATGGCCACATGGAGAAAGCTGCTGACTTATGCTAAACTCCTGATTCCAGCATTACACTCTCTGTAAGAAACTGGGGGGATGCTCAGACTCATATCTCAGGGGCATCTGTTACCATCTTCAAGGAATATATGAATACCTTGTTGATCGAAATAGGAGCCTTTCGAGAGGAACTTATCTTAAATCCAGCTACGGTCAAAAAGAAGCTCTTTCAATTTGATTAGTGAAAATATTCCCTTTACAAAGAATAGTCTGAGCTGGTTTATAAAAGGGAGCAGGTAGCTACATACATACTTAGTTTTCTGTGCTCTAGAAGAAGAGCACTTTACCTTTGTTTCTGTTTAAATCAGCAGCCTGCTCTGGCAAGAGTGAATAGCTGGAAGAGGGTGAAAGGTAACGTAAGCTGTAGATTGTGTGAGGAGGGGGGGTTGATATCATCCTTGAAACATCTGGTGATGGGCTGTGATGCCCTGAGGGAAGAAAGGGAGAAACACTTTAACATCAAAACAGATAACAAAGCTTGGTGGTGTAGCCTAATGGGTGGACAATCGCAGAGTTTGATTCTGGTACTACTTGAATTTCTCTATAAAACATTAAAGAGGTCGAAAGAGGATACCTCGGGAACATAGCTTGCACCTATAGCGCCATAGGTTTTATGTTGGGGATGTGCCCATTAGCATTCTAGGTGGAATTAATTGTTTTTCGGCATCTTATAATGTTATGTAAATCAGAAAAATGTAATTGGGACATTTTGGAGTTTTATTGGGATCTGTACTATGTTTTGTATTTTACACTGTGAAATGTGTTGAATGATTTTTATTTTGGTATGATACTGTGAAAGTTTCTCAATTGTGTGTGTCTTGTATCACAAACCAATGGGAAATAAAGAACAATGAATACAAACATTTTAAAAATAAAAACAAAATGCCCCCACCTTTTGGAAATTCCTGCTGGTCCAGCATATATTGTTCCCAGCATGGTTAGGCTGCAGGCCCGAACACCCACAGGTGTCCCCTGTTTCAAATTTGTATCACCTGGGTTGATAATAAGTGACAGCATATTATGATCACTATAAACACAGGCGATAACTCTAAGCCCTTATAAAGCCAAAAGGCATGTATTGTTTCCCAAAAAATGATCTAGGGTGGCCTGGAAAGGGCCTTCTTTAGGGCCTTTTTAGCCAAAATTTGATACAGGTGGCGGCCCTCTACCCGTACAGGACAATCAAGCCAAGTCCCCTACAGTAAAAAGACATCATAGTTGGACAAAGTGTTTATAGACCCATCGGGGTGCAAAAGATAACTATGTGTCTGTGTGTTCCAGCTAACAATCCTGAGTGGTCAGTTACATCCCAACGGTGTATTGTGTACCTCTTTTTTGTTTTGGTGTTACCCAGAAAACATGTTTGTGACCAGAGTAGGGACGTGTGTGGAACACCTGTGAGGAGAAGGGGTTATTTGAACCAGTAGACCCCTGGTTTCATACCCTGTTAGCCAACCCCTTGTAATTCTGCTCAGTAGATTCTAGGGTAGATCGCCCAGGGGTTTCAAGCTTCATATCACACACTAGCAATTTCAGCCCGAAAGCATCCAAAGCATCAACACTCGCACACAATAAGGATAGAACAGCAGGGGAAGCAGAACGTAACAGGAGCCGATTGGTGCTACTTTGCCACTTTGGCAATTCCAACTCGATGATGTCAGCAGATGAAATAGTTGACAACCAGGGAATCATTGCCCATAGCCATAGTAAAGTTGACCTGGTCAAAAATGGACTCTGGAATGTGCTATGTCTCTCTTCGCATTCACTAGTCATCCAGGATTTATCAATCTGTGGTTAAACCTGCCTGGTCTAGAGTTAAGTTTAGTTACTATCCCCTACTATCCTCGTACTTAGACACAATAGCCGGGCACGACGTAGGGTTGGTGTCTCGTGAAAACGCGACTTGTGGTGTGAGCCCTTCTCTTGCAGTCCCAGCCTTACCAGTGCCAGTCCGCTCCTAACCGTACACCTTTGCAGGCAAAGTGTGGTCGCTGGTACTTTGGTGTCCGAGAATTGTCACTGCCATTTGGGTTGAGTTTGGATACCACAGAACCATCCTTATTCTAAAATTAAATTGATTTTGGCTTGGGAAGGGCCCACCTGTCCAGCGGCCCCTGTAGGATTACTGTACATCTGGATCCGTCAGCCAAAGTATTCTTTATTATTTTTGATCTTATAGGTGGTCCTGCATCTTCCAACTTAGTAGTTGCAGAGGCCCTGTCTCTATCCCCAGGCGAATGTGCAGCTGTGGGGTGTGTTGGTTTAGTTGAAGCTACATCCTTCGGGACTCTCCTCGATGAGTTGGGGTTAGGGTCAGGTGGTGTGGATTTTTCCATCATGGAAATCTCTGCTCACAGTCTGTCTACTGCATCTTCCTCATTTTCAGCTGCCATGGTTACTGAATCCTGGGAACTGCATGTAGCCACAGAATCGTCGGGGGAAATGAGGATCCTATTATCAGGATCTTAAGAGCACTCCCGATGTACACCAGGCCGCCCGTGTTGCGGGTACGACCAAAGCCTCTTGCAAGATGGTAGCCAGCTTCTCATGCCCACAGCCCATATAACTGGGGTCATGTTGTTTTAAATCAGGTGCCAATGCCACAGTTGCTTCCACCACTTTGACTAATGACTGTTTCATTACACGCTGCTCCTTGACAAGATTGGAACAGAATGCTAACAATGCATCGAGTTTTGACAATATATCCTTAAGATAGGGGTTAAAGGGCCCACCCATGTGTACGAGATCGTCAATGCACTACATTATCCTAATTGTAGTCTCAGTGTCGATTTTAGCTCCAAGTTCTAGTTCTGAGATTAATGGCTGCCTTGTGGAGTTCTATCAGGAATTGAATGCTAACCCGCTTAAGTATTCAGATGGTCTGATCCTCAATTTCTTCAATGAGCTCAGTTTACTAACTGCGTCTGAAGCATATTTACTTATTCTGAATGCCCCAATTACGGAGGCCAAGGTGGCGGCGGCAATGGCAAGGCCGCTGGTCCAGATGGCCTCCTGATAGATCTCTACAAGGCACTGGCATCCAAATGGCTCCCAGGTTTACAACTGTCTTTAATGAGGCGAGAGAGGTGGGTTCTCTTCCCAAATCTATGCTCATTGCGAATATTATTGTCTTCCCATAGCCTAGTAAGGTACCCACCAAATGCAGCGCCTATAGGCCAATCTCACTTATTAATACCAACATGAAAAGTATTGGCTAAGTGTGAGAGAACGGATCTCAACGACCGGTGGGGGGTGTCTGTACTTCCGCTCCCTATATGGTGGAGGTGAGGCACAGGAGACCCCAGCCAAGATTCTCTATTCGGTAGCAATGGTCGAGCAATCAAGGCCTAGCTTCTCAGGAGGTGATGCAGGCTGGTTCTTAAGTACAGTGTATCACCAAGCCCCCACAAAGGAATATCCACACTCTGTATTGGTTAGAACACAGTCTTTATATAATCAAAAGTTAAGGTTATGTACATTCATCATGATAACTCACTTTGTACTCTGGCAAAATCTACAATGACAAATATTTACAATTCTAAAGTGGTACCACCCTAGATCTCATTGAAGTGCATGAACAATACTGTACAATATCACACAGACCAATAGAGTGAAACCAGCAATAGAGAGAGGAGAGAAAATAAGATGGTTGAGCAATAGGCAGAATACTGAGCGTTACCACTAGGCACAGTTCTGTGTGGAGATCCCCCCACCTGGGCAACCTGTAAAGAAAGATATAGCACAAGCCCAGTCCATATATTGCTCTGCAAGTCTTATTTTTCCCCTATAATGTTTTTACCCCCCAATGTACCTGGTGGAGTCGAGTTCCTCGAAAAAGGCGTCGACAAGCGTCGAGGGACTCGCTGTTCGGCGACGGGGAATCGACGGCCCTTCTTGAATGCCTTCCCTTTCAAGCGGGAGGCACGGGGCGTCGAACGTCCCTCGACAAACGAGGTAGAACGATGTCGAAGAGGCGGCAGCTTCGTCCGAGCGGTGCTCGTCGGCGTCGGGGCGTCGGGGTCCTGCAAGGCGGAGGTGTGCGGGGCACCTCGATGACAATAGTTCTGGACCGCAAAGATTGTAGAGACAAGAGCCCAGCAAGGGCGTCGAGTCGTCCGAGTCTTTGAGGTCGTCGGGTGGCGGGAAACCCACCGGCAGGTTTCTCCTCGGCGCGTTGGTCGTCCTCGACTTTCTCCGGCAGGATAAGAGGTCGACGAAGCGGTCGAGAGAGTCCTTCGATTGGATGTTCTTAGGCAAAGGAGCGGACGGCTCCGGTCGTCGGCGGCACGGCGTCAAGTGGTTCCCACGGCTGGGCAACTGAACTTCGACGGGCCTCCAGCGGTTCCACAAACCTGCGAACCCTGGTCGACGGCAATGGACTCCGACGGCGTCGATGTCCGGGTGCTTCACTTCGATCTCCTCGGCGGTCCCGTCTCGGGTCGACAACCTTTCGAGGGTCTGTCTTCCAGGGCGCTTCGGCGAAGATGGAGCGGTGCTCGATGGTCCCTCGGAGCACGGGAAGAGGGCGCCTTACCAGGTCCTCTCTCGGGTCAGCCCTCGACGAATTCGACAGCCTTCGGATCGGTCGAAGCAAATGCCACAGCAAGTCTTCTTCTTCCAGCTGGACGTCGAGGATCAGCAGTTCCAGTTACTCTTGAGTGGAGACTCAGCTTCTGGACGCTTCTGAACTGAACTGAACACTTTTCCAGTGGTGAGAGGTCCCCAGATATACTATCCTCTCTCTCATCCACACTGCTGGCACACACACAGCAGCCAATCACACAGAAGGGCATTCATGCAGTCAGTCAGCCAATCAGGCACACAGTGCATTCAGGCCACACTCCTCCCTTTCAGACACTCACAACAAGGAATGTGGATTGGGACAAGTACCCAGCCATTCAACACTACACACTGCATTCAGGCCAGTTTCGGGCAGGGCTGTCTCAGTCTTTGTCTCACATACCAGAAACCAGACAACCACAACAAGGAGTGCATATTGGTCACCCACTCCATTCACCCAGGTCCCACCCACAGGAGGTACCCACAACATACAGTCAGTGGGAAGGCTCCAGTCAGTCTAGCTGGGCCTTCACAACAACACCATATATGGAACTTCCACCCAACAGCCAGTCAGGGGGAAGGGACAGAGTCAGGGCTTCCCAGGACTTTGGGAAAAACAAGACAACAGGCAATAGAAAGCAAGAGGCCACAGGGGCCATCTTGTTTCTATCAGGAATCAACTGATCCCAATGGCAGGGCCTGGGTGTCCCAAAATGGAGGACACTCAGAGCACCTGGCAGATTCAGCATGGAGCTGCCACCAGCCCATACCCTGCTCTGTGGGCCACCCACAGGTGCCCAAAAACATACACTAGGGGCACAGGGTTGTACCCCTACCCATGGGTGCCATAAGGGTATCCCATGGGTCTGTTCACCAAACCAAAAGAGAGAGCTGCACCGCCAGGAGTCCCACATGGACTCCTGGGCAGGAAACATGACAGGACACACGGTAGAAACAGAAAAAGGACAAGGATTCAGAGGCCCTGTCCCTCAGATGCATTTCCAGCATCACAGTCGCCCCCCCCCAGACTGAGGTGGAGGGTGTCTAATCTCCCACGGGATAGACACCCTCATCCAGACGGTCAACATACCTTCTGGAAAGGCCATCTGCATTATCGTGACTCTTCCCTGGTCTGTGCTCTATGGTGAAGTCTAGCCCTTGCAGGCTAATGGACCACCTGAGCAATTTCGGGTTCTCACCCTTCATCTGCATAAGCCACTTCAGGGGCTTATGATCTGTTTGGACCTTGAAGGCAGACCCCGTAAGGTAGGGCCTAAAACGCCTAAGGCTCCAAACTATACTAAAACACTCCTTTTCAACAGTAGCCCACCTAAGTTCTCTACCCTTGAGTTGTCTACTGATGAATATGATAGGGTGTTCTCTCCCTTTGTCATCTAACTGGGACAAGACAGCTCCAATTGCGGTGTCGCAGGCATCCGTCTGGACGATAAAGGGTCGGCTGTAGTCAGGCGCACTCAACACAGGTGCCCTACACAGACTTTCTTTCAAGCCATCAAAGGCCCTCTGACAGTCTTGGGTCCAAGTAACCTTCCTAGGCTGCTTGGGTGACGTTAGAGCTGTCAGAGGTGCAGCTATGGTCCCATAGTCTGCCATGAAATTGCGATAGTACCCAGTGAGACCCAAAAAGACCCTCACCTGGGTTTGAGTAGTGGGAGTCTCCCAGTTCTGTACATCCTGTACTTTACTGGCGAGAGGTTGGATTTGACCCCCTCCTACCTCATGACCAAGATAGGTAACTTTCCCCTGAGCTATCTGGCACTTGGTAGCCTTGATAGTGAGGTTAGCCCTTTTCAAGGCCTGCAACACCCTATCCAGATGTGTCAAATGCTCTCCCCAGGTGGAACTGTAGACGGCAATGTCGTCTAAGTAAGCCACACAAAAAGCTTCCAGCCCACTGAGCGCATGATTGACCAATCTCTGGAAGGTGGCAGGGGCATTCTTCAACCCAAAAGGCATGACCCTAAACTGGTAGAGTCCCTCAGGTGTTGAGAAGGCCGTATTTTCCTTGGCATGGTCCGTCAGAGCTATTTGCCAATAGCCTGAAGTGAGGTCAAAGGTGCTCACAAACTTGGCAGCACCGATGGTGTCCACGAGCTCATCAGCCCTGGGTAATGGGTGCGCGTCAGTTTTGGTGACGGCATTGACTCCTCGGTAGTCCACACAGAACCTCCAATCCTTGGTACCTGCCTGGGAACTTGCCTTGGGGACAAGGACCACTGGACTGGACCAGGGACTGGTTGAGGGTTCAATAACACCCAGATCCAGCATCTTGGCGACCTCAGCCTGGATGTGGTTCATAACGGTATCTGACATATGGTAGCACCTGCTTTTGACAGGCACACTGTCACCAGTGTCAATTTCGTGCTTACACCACGGTGTAAGGCCTGGCTTCAGTGAAAACAGAGAGGCGTACTGTTGGAGCAAAGCCCTACAGGCCCTCTGTTGCTCTGTTGTCAAATCTGGAGAGAGATGTACTCCCTCCACTGAGCCATCCTGAGGGTTGCTATGCAGCAAGTCAGGAAGGGGCTCACTCTCATCCTCTTCTTGCCCAGAAGCTAGCAAGAGACATGAGACTTCCGCTCGCCTGTGGAAAGGCTTGAGCCTGTTGACATGGAATAGCTGAGGAGCTACCCCAGGGGCTCCCATGTCAACCAGATAGTTGACTTCGCCCATCTTGGAGATGATCCTGAAGGGTCCAGTCCATTTGTCTGCCAAAGCCCTAGGCTTGGTAGGCTCCATCACAAGGATTTCCTGTCCCGGAGTCCAAGCCACTTGCGAGGCTTTAAGGTCATGCCAGTACTTATTCAATTCCTGGCTGGCCTTGAGATTTGCTGTTGCCTGACCCATCATCTGTGTCATCCTCCGCCTGAGGCCTAACACGTAGTCCCCACTTGCTTGGCGGGACCTGGAGGGGTGGCTTCCAAGCCTTCTCGGATCAAGGCGAGGGGCCCCCTCACGGGATGTCCAAAGAGTAACTCAAAGGGGCTGAAACCAACACCCTCTTGAGGTACCTCTCTGTAAGCAAACAGCAGGCATCGCAGGAGGAGATCCCATTTCCTCCTTAGGGGCTCTTCCAAAGCACCTAGCATGCCCTTGAGAGTTTTGTTAAATCTCTCAACCAGACCATTGGTCTGGGGGTGGTAAGAGGTGGAGAACTTGTAGGTTACCCCGCACTCTTTCCACATGGTTTTCATGTAACTCGACATGAAGTTGGATCCTCTGTCAGAGACAACTTCCTTGGGGAATCCAACACGAGTGAAAATGCCCAGGAGAGCCCTGGCAACCACCTTGGCCGTAACCGTCCGAAGGGGTATCGCCTCAGGGTACCTGGTGGCATGATCTACCAAGACCAGGATGAACCGATGTCCACCTGAAGTGGGAGGGTCAAGGGGACCGACGATGTCGATGCCTACCCTCTCAAATGGGGTGCCAACCACTGGCAACGGCTGCAGTGGGGCAATGACACTGCCTCCAGTCTTGCCAGACAACTGACAAGTTGGGCAGGTCCTGCAGTGGGACTCCACTTCTACTCCCATCCGTGGCCAGTAGAAATGGGCAGAGAGCCTCTGCTTAGTCTTCTTGGTCCCAAGATGACCAGCCAAGGGCACCTCATGCGCCAACTGCAGTAGGAAGGGCCTGTAAACCTGGGGTACCACCAACCTCTTGCGGGCACCAGGTTCAGGCTTAGTGGGCTCACTAACAAGGAGCTCACCCTCCCAATAAATCCGGAAATTCCTAGGCACCTCTCCTTGTGCCTGGGCCAGGGCCTGTTTCCTCAGTCCCTCGAGAGAGTGGCACTCTCTCTGCCCCTTACAGAAGTCCGCCCGGGAGGGTCCCCCTTCAGCTAACAAGCATTGAAGGTCGGGATGATCCTCCGGGTTAAGAACCTCTCCCACAGGAGAGTCTTCTGCCTCTTCTCCCAAAGGAGTTGAGTTGGGGTTTTCCACTGGACCCAGCCCATCCTGAGCATGGGTCCCAATGGGTGCAGCAGGAAGAGAAGGTGCTCCCTCCACAGAGGTGGCCTTCTTGGTCTTCCGCCTTCTTGCCTTAGGCCTCGCCTTTGGCTCGGGTATCTGACCCACAGCCGGACCCGATGTCACCTGTGATCTAGTGACGGCAGCAGCAGTCATGGGAAGACCATCCGAGATCAACCCCAACTCTACTAGATCATTCCCTAACAAAATGTTAGCAGGGACATTGTCCTGAACCAGGACAGGAAGCTTTGCTGTCTTGTCGCCAATCATGAGTGTGACTAAGGCTACAGGGGATAATTTGGGAGGCCCACCAGCTAACCTGGTGGTTTGCAGAGGAGCACCTTCATAGTCCTCTGGCCTGAGCAGGGTCCTGTCCATCACTGTCATGCTTGCCCCAGTGTCTCTCAAACCAGTAGAAGGCTGGCCATTCAAGAGGACACTTCTCAAAAATCTACGGGTGTTCTGTGGGATAGTCGCCAGTACTTCTGCGTACTGGTCCCAGGCCCCAAGGGACACTAAGGAAATCTCCACCGGAGCACCAAATGTGATACCGGCAGAGGAGGGGAGGACAGTGGCCTCCACCTCAGACACGGGGTAAGGGTAGGTCAGGCTGACAGCCTGTACTCCAAGTGCCTTACCTTTACACTTGGGGTCACCCCTTTTGTGATCCAGAGCCCCACAGTCCCAACAAGCACCAGGAGTGCGGGGTACGGTACTGGAACCACTGGGAGCCTGCTTTGCAGCAGGTGGACCACTACTCTTATTCCCACCCCCAGATGACTTATCCCCACTAGATTTTTGGGTCTTAGGAGAGGAAGGTTTTGGTTTACCCGACTGTGATTGCTTGGGGGACTCCTCAGCCTTCTGAGAGGCCCCCTTCTCTTTATCCTTGTCCTTCCCACTGGAGTCCTTAGGGGACACCCGGTGGGAGACCCACTTGTCAGCCAACCTAGCCAGCTTAAAGGGGTCCAAAATGTTCTGGTCAGCCACATACTGACGCAGCTCTGGTGAACAGGCTTCAGAGAAATGCTCAAAAAACAAGAGGTGGGACAATTCAACAAAAGTCTTAACCTTGTATCCATCGATCCACCCCATCATGTTCATGTGCGCAGCACTCACCCAGTCAACCCAAGACATATTCTCCTTTTTCTTAAAATCCCTGAACCTTCTAAGGTATTGGGTAGGTGTCTTGCCGAACTTGGCAATCAAAGCAGACTTCATACACTCGTACTGACCCCTTTCTTCCACACTCAGCTTCAGAATACAGTCATACCCGGTTTGAGGCACTCTGCTTAACAAACACTTCGCCCAATCTCTTTTATCCACATCATGAATCTCACAAGCCATTTCAAACGCTTCAATCCATTGGAGGATATCCGAACCCTCCACAAATACACCAACCAAATCTTTCATAAACTTGGTGGCTGGGGACCTGACACTCTCACTGGATCTAGCTGAAGTCTCCACTCTAGCTTTCTCTAGCTGGATCCTCTGACATTCAGTGTCCTGGCTCTTGAGTTCAAGGTCCTTATTCTTGAGTGCAACTTGTTGAGCCAATTCCTCTTTCTTAAGCTCAGCATCTATTTCCAACTTGCGGTATTCAAAGGCCAATTTCATCCTTAATAACTCAAGTTCTAAGGAATTGCTGGAGTTTGGAACAGAGGCAGCAGGAATGGTGGCATTCCCAGAAACAGATTCAGCTGAAACCCCAGGGGCAGAATCCTCATTGGTTGCATTCCCCCCCTCATCAAGAGTTTCACTATCAGTCTGGTAGTCCACCAGGGCAGCTATCAGCTCAGCCCTGGACTTATCCACAAAGTCTAACTCTCTAGCTTCACAAGCACTCTGGAGAGCTTCCAAGCTCATCCGAGTTAATTTGCCATTCGCAATAGACTCCATTGTTTGTAATGCAGTTACCTTGTACACAACTAAACTTCAATTCAATAAAGGGCAAATATCCTTTGTAAGTGGCACGGTTATACACTGATTCTTAAAACCATAAGCATCCCACCGCTTGCCACCAGTGTGAGAGAACGGATCTCAATGACCGGTGGGGGGTGTCTGTACTTCCGCTCCCTATATGGTGGAGGGGAGGCACAGGAGACCCCAGCCAAGATTCTCTATTCGGTAGCAATGGTCGAGCAATCAAGGCCTAGCTTCTCAGGAGGTGATGCAGGCTGGTTCTTAAGTACAGTGTATCCCCAAGCCACCACAAAGGAATATCCACACTGTGTATTGGTTAGAACACAGTCTTTATATAATCAAAAGTTAAGGTTATGTACATTCATCATGATAACTCACTTTGTACTCTGGCAAAATCTACAATGACAAATATTTACAATTCTAAAGTGGTACCACCCTAGATCTCATTGAAGTGCATGAACAATACTGTACAATATCACACAGACCAATAGAGTGAAACCAGCAATAGAGAGAGGAGAGAAAATAAGATGGTTGAGCAATAGGCAGAATACTGAGCGTTACCACTAGGCACAGTTCTGTGTGGAGATCCCCCCACCTGGGCAACCTGTAAAGAAAGATATAGCACAAGCCCAGTCCATATATTGCGCTGCAAGTCTTATTTTTCCCCTATAATGTTTTTACCCCCCCAATGTACCTGGTGGAGTCGAGTTCCTCGAAAAAGGCGTCGACAAGCGTCGAGGGACTCGCTGTTCGGCGACGGGGAATCGACGGCCCTTCTTGAATGCCTTCCCTTTCAAGCGGGAGGCACAGGGCGTCGAACGTCCGTCGACAAACGAGGTAGAACGATGTCGAAGAGGCGGCAGCTTCGTCCGAGCGGTGCTCGTCGGCGTCGGGGCGTCGGCGTCCTGCAAGGCGGAGGTGTGCGGGGCACCTCGATGACAATATTTCTGGACCGCAAAGATTGTAGAGACAGGAGCCCAGCAAGGGCGTCGAGTCGTCCAAGTCTTTGAGGTCGTCGGGTGGCGGGAAACCCACCGGCAGGTTTCTCCTCGGCGCGTTGGTCGTCCTCGACTTTCTCCGGCAGGATAAGAGGTCGACGAAGCGGTCGAGAGAGTCCTTCGATTGGATGTTCTTAGGCAAAGGAGCGGATGGCTCCGGTCGTCGGCGGCACGGCGTCAAGTGGTTCCCACGGCTGGGCAACACAACTTCGACGGGCCTCCAGCGGTTCCACAAACCTGCGAACCCTGGTCGACGGCAATGGACTCCGACGGCGTCGATGTCCGGGTGCTTCACTTCGATCTCCTCGGCGGTCCCGTCTCGGGTCGACAACCTTTCGAGGGTCTGTCTTCCAGGGCGCTTCGGCGAAGATGGAGCGGTGCTCGGTGGTCCCTCGGAGCACGGGAAGAGGGCGCCTTACCAGGTCCTCTCTCGGGTCAGCCCTCGACGAATTCGACAGCCTTCGGATCGGTCGAAGCAAATGCCACAGCAAGTCTTCTTCTTCCAGCTGGACGTCGAGGATCAGCAGTTCCAGTTACTCTTGAGTGGAGACTCAGCTTCTGGACGCTTCTGAACTGAACTGAACACTTTTCCAGTGGTGAGAGGTCCCCAGATATACTATCCTCTCTCTCATCCACACTGCTGGCACACACACAGCAGCCAATCACACAGAAGGGCATTCATGCAGTCAGTCAGCCAATCAGGCACACAGTGCATTCAGGCCACACTCCTCCCTTTCAGACACTCACAATAAGGAATGTGGATTGGGACAAGTACCCAGCCATTCAACACTACACACTGCATTCAGGCCAGTTTCGGGCAGGGCTGTCTCAGTCTTTGTCTCACATACCAGAAACCAGACAACCACAACAAGGAGTGCATATTGGTCACCCACTCCATTCACCCAGGTCCCACCCAGAGGAGGTACCCACAACATACAGTCAGTGGGAAGGCTCCAGTCAGTCTAGCTGGGCCTTCACAACAACACCATATATGGAACTTCCACCCAACAGCCAGTCAGGGGGAAGGGACAGAGTCAGGGCTTCCCAGGACTTTGGGAAAAACAAGACAACAGGCAATAGAAAGCAAGAGGCCACAGGGGCCATCTTGTTTCTATCAGGAATCAACTGATCCCAATGGCAGGGCCTGGGTGTCCCAAAATGGAGGACACTCAGAGCACCTGGCAGATTCAGCATGGAGCTGCCACCAGCCCATACCCTGCTCTGTGGGCCACCCACAGGTGCCCAAAAACATACACTAGGGGCACAGGGTTGTACCCCTACCCATGGGTGCCATAAGGGTATCCCATGGGTCTGTTCACCAAACCAAAAGAGAGAGCTGCACTGCCAGGAGTCCCACGTGGACTCCTGGGCAGAAAACATGACAGAACACACGGTAGAAACAGAAAAAGGACAAGGATTCAGAGGCCCTGTCCCTCAGATGCATTTCCAGCATCACACTAAGCGCTTAGTGTTACGCCTAGAATGGATTCTCCCTAGCTGGTCCACTCACACCAGACGGGTTTAATTTGTGATCGACACTGATGCGACAATATGAGACGGCTATTGAATGTGCTTTCCAATGGGGCAGATTCGGATGATATCGTACTATCCCTTGATGCAGAGAAGGATTTGATAAAATCAAGTAGGACTACATGTTCAAAGTATTACGTACGTGTTTTCGGCATTGAGGGATATTTCTCAGACCTGGTGGGACACTTGTATCGCAATTCTCAGGTGCCAGAGGTCACTAAGGGGGTTACTTCTGCCCCATTATATTCCCTTATATTCTGACACACGACAAGGATGCCCATTGTCAACACTTCTTTATGCATTGGCTATTGAAACGATTGCAGCCAGGGTTCGATTGGATATGGCAATGTAAGGAATATCTCAAGAGGGGATCGAACATTGCATATCTTTATATAGTTATGACGTCCTTCTTTATCTGATGATTTTGTGTGCCAATTTACAGCAGATCCGATTAGTTTTATAAGAATTTGGCCCGTTTGCCGGCAATAGGGTTAATGATATTTCAGAGGTGTTTCCACTGCACATTGATGTACCCTGGGAGCCATGGGGTCGGGGAGGGGGGCTGACTCTGTTCAGGCTGCAAATGCATATTATTAAATATTTGGGAATACATGCTAGTGCTCGAAAGGAAGATATGCTTTGGAATAATTAACCCCAGCTGCTGGACAAAATTCAAAATTAAAGCAGATCTGCTTCAGTAGAACGCACTGCCTCTATCTTTATCAGGGAGAATGAATGCAGTAAAAATGAATACGCTTCCTAAATAAGTATACCTGGTGCAGATGGTTCCACCCGCGATGTCACTTCATATGGAAAGGAAATTGGACAAACACATAGGGAAATTTATCTGGAGGAAAAAGAGAGCTAGATTAACAAGAAATGGTTATATGCTAGCAAGCAGGATGGGGGTCTCGACCTTCCCTGGTGGCAGGCTTGCCTCTTGGCTGCACAAGCGCGTTGGGTAAAGAGGTGATTAAAACCAGATAAGGTAGCCTGCTGGCGCTGGCCTGAGTTGGCAACTCAACAATCACTCATGCTTTAAGAGGCTGCCTTGCTCCCGTGGGCTTCCCTTCCATGTCATATTGCGTGCCATCCCATTGTCGGATTGTCGCTGCAACATTGGGTGCATCTACTGAGGAAAACAGGGTTTGACACTAAAGTATTACCTCCATGGCTTAGTATTCAGGTGATATTTTTTATGTGCCTAAGGGATGGTGAGAGGTGGGCTCACATTTGAGGCCTGGAGACATGTACGGATTTTGGATCTTTTTCAGGATGCGGTGCTGCTGTCTTTTGTGGAAATCAGGAACAGTTTTAGGTCTGGAACAGACTGCCTGGCTAGAGCACGGAGCAGTAATCTCACGGATTCGTACCAAGGTGGTAAGGTAACTTTTTCTTGAAATACAGTGAACTACGAATTAGAAGTGGAAATGAACATTTCTGAATTCCCTAAATTAAAATTGTTTTATTTACTCTGCGTCCCTAACAAATTACAGAGGAATACGGTTTTAGTGGAAACAACGAGCTGCAGATTTAAAAGTCCAACTTGGTAGCGCTGAAGTATTCACTTACTTCTCACTGATGAGTTGTGTATCATATAACATTGGAAATGGGGAAATACAATATAAAATTATCCAACAATACTATTATACTGTGGTCAGGGTGGCAGCGATGAAGCTGTCTACGTCCCCAGAGCACTGCAGGGGGGGTGTGAAACATGGAAAGTTGAGACATATGTTTTGGTTATGACCAGGGGCCGAGAGGTTTTGGTCGTTGGTCGGGGAACGGGTAAGATTCAGGGGGTGACCTTCATGCTTTGCCCCACAGCCAAGCTATTTCGATTCAATGTGGAAGATTAGCACAGTGACAACAATGTTGTTAGATTATTGCATATAATGCTGTTTGTGGCTAGAAAGGACATCCTTGTTAAGTGGAACTCTCCGGATGGTCCGAGTGTCAGGGTGTGGGAACGTTTGATATCTAGCCTGTGTGAACATAAGAGTCAATAAGGCATGGGATGGATGGGGCAGAGAGAATTTGGGACTTGTTCAAACAGTTCATATGAGGGGCTGTAATTGGGGGGGGGGGGTGAAGGTCTTTATTGGTACCAATGGACATGTTCTTTGTGAATAAGGGTGAGGTTGCTACAATGCCTGTTGCCTTATTTTAACATACATGTTGGTTTAGTTTGGTGGTTTTGTTTAAGTTTGGGTTGGGAGAGAGGGTGTGTGGAAGAGCAGGGTAGCCAACACTATGGGCCGCATCACGAGTTCGGCGGTAACGGCGGCGCTATTAGCACCAGCGCTAATAGCCCCACCGCCAAACCCCCCGCCGCTTTTAGCGCCAGATCACAGGTTTGGCGGAAGGGTTATTGCCCATTCCCCATTGGGCCCATTTGTGAATTCCTCATTTCCCATTGGGCCCAATGGGGAAAATTTGTGCTATTACCGCCGGCGGATTTGCCGCCGGCGGTAATCGCTCCAAAAATCAGCAATTTTGCCACGGATTTCCCCCCAGCTGAGAGTTGGGGAGAAATCTGCCAAAGCCATGATCTGGCGGACCCTTAAATGCAGCAGTAATAGCGCTACTGCCGCATTTAAGGGTTACCGCCAGACTCGTGATGAGGCCCTATGTCTGGATGAGAGGCAGGAGGCTATGGGCCGGGGACTCTTATATTTGGAATGCTAGACCTGTGTGTTATTATGCTACCTTTTGCAAATTTATGATCCTGGAGAATAGTCCACCAACCTCTGTTTTGATCCTTTTGTGTTGTTACCTTTTCGTTAATAATAGAAAAAAAAATTAAATAAAAAAAAAAGCAATTTAGTGATTGGAACTACGTATTTTCATGTCCCCACTGTTTGCACAAATAGCAGACTTCTATGCAAAACCAACTTTTGGCTTGATAAAGATGTGCCCTTGCGAAAACAGAGAAATGGGGCATCACACTGTTGAACAATGCTGGATTCTAATTGAAGACATCTTGTTTTTGCCACTCAAAAGGCTCTCATGCAGTGACTATATTCAAGATAACGGCCTTCCTACAAGACAGCATCTACCAGTACCAATATCTGATGCAGTACACAGAATCAAACCTCTAACATGACCATCCATGAGTCAGGGCCTCTACCCACAAGAAGTATGATATCTGCCCTCCTATTCATGGGAGATGAACTCCAGATGGCTATTGATAAAAATATCTTCACTCTCGTGGCCTGTGAGTGGCCTTTGACATTGTTCATCAATCCATACTTTTCAGTTCCCTAAAACAAACGTTTAGATTCAATGCTGTGGCCCTCAATTGAGCTATCTTGTTGGTATTACCCAAATTGTTTGTTTACAATTGTTCGAATGAACAATTGACCGAATTTAAAGGGTCACAATTGACCTTTTCACAATTGACCGGATATATATATATATATATATCTGTTTGGTAATATATATTTATTTATATATATAGGGTTTTGGGGGGTTTGGCGTTAAGTGGGGAGTTGTGGGGGGTTCCCCCCCACATATATGTTACAATTGACCTTCACAATTCGGTCAATTGTGAAAAGGTCAATTGTAATTCGAACAGTTGTAAAACGAACAATTCGTACCATCTTGTTTATAGCAGACAGGATCCATTATTCTCTGAACTCACAACACGCAAATGTGGGGTTTCCAATAATCTACCCACAAATCTCTAGCAGACATAACTTCTCCCTTCTAAGCCACTTTCCTATCGTAAGCAAATCACCTTGAAATCACAGACTCATTCCTGCACTCCTGCATCAATTCGGCATAACTACTAAAAAATCCATGAAGAGCTGACTGAGAACAGCATTTGACTCAATGCCTTAAATAACAAAATCATTCATGTTGGTGCTTCAATACTGCCATCCCTTCCATACCTTTCACCTACCCTGCCCCTGCTACCATATTTCTCCCAAAATATCCATGGGTAATTTATATGTTTACATTTATTTATTTATTTATTTATTTTGATTCACTTAATAACCTTTACAAAATGAATCAGATGAAATTCATCATTTACCATAAAAAGATCTATTCAAACATTTAAAACGTTGAAAACATTTGGCATATAAAGCATTTGACATTTAAAACACATATAAAACATTTAAAAACATTTAGGCATTTAAGACATCTAAGACATAGCAAGCATTTGCACCAACATCACATGATAAATCCATTGTCATCTGTGGGATGTTTTAACTCACTAGGCTCTGCCCTGCGGCATCACTGTGTGCTGGTGGCACCAGAATTAGCAAAATTGCAGCAAAAAGCCCTTTACGTGCCAAAACCTATGAATATGAAAAATTGCGCTTTGAAACCGGAAAAGATGGCTGCCAAATCTACTTTGCCTGTTGTCAGTGGTGGAAGGAGACCTCACTGCTGAAACCTGACACTGGGCTGCCTACCAGGGAAAAATGGAAACAGCATGAAAGGCAGTGCTTTATTGCAAGAAACCCAGAAAGTGCTCTTAAATCCCTTTTTCTTAGTTGGTGAAAATACAGAATGCCAGTCCAAAACATCAGAAAACACCCAATATCTTTGCTGGGTGTTACCCGCCACTTCATTTGAGGAATCAATATGAACCCACATCAGGAAAAGTGGAATCTATCATCAAAATATCCACAGTAAAATGTGTACTTGCCTGTGAAAATCTGTCAAAATATGGGCGCAGTACCAGCGGCCGCCTTTGACTGTTTCAAAGCCTGCATTTAAAGTGCAAAGTTGCACCATTAAGATCTAATGTCTTAAATCTAAGTGACCTGCCATCAAGGGGAACATAGGTTGTAACTATTTAATCTCCATGATTTAGAGACTGAAATCAGAGTTCTAGCTGCTTGATTAAAAATTGCAAGTTTTATTTTAAATTGAGAAAATGTTATAAATTGACAGTGAAGTTAGATGAACTCAGAGTCACCAAACCAGTTTTCCCCAGCTTTCCCCTAACAAAAGGCATCTCCCCTGCTTCCCACAAAGGTCAGGAACTCACATTCAGGTGTTGATTAAGAGGGGAGGCGATTTTGGGCTGCTGCTCCTGGAGGAGACAATGAACCTTCCTTGGCTGAAAGGATATGCAGATTGTAAGTGTCAACAGTGGCCTCTGCCAGAGTAAGAAGGTGGGGATTGCTCTTGAGCTAAAGAAACCTTTGGAGGCGGGGATAGACATTTTTGTTGATTCCCAATAGACAGAAAGCATATTTTTGGAAAACAGTGATAAAGGACTATGCAAATTTGTAAAAATTGTAAAATTATAGTATTGTGCATGTGATTTTTTTCTGTGCACATATTAAAAGGTCCCAGAAATCTGTGCGATGTTCTGAGAAGGCACAGTGAAAATTCTGGTTTTGTAGCAGTTGTATTCATGTCAGAAGCATGACACTTCATACGATTATGTCCATATACAATGTGCACATATGTATAAAATTGAGGACAAATTAGACATTGTCTCCCGCAAAAAAGTGCAAACATTTGCCAAATCCAGATCCAAGATCTCATAGCTACGGGGCTTGGGGCTATTTGCTCCACAAAATATGTGATTCATGTATGTTATTGGTATAAAGATTATATGCATGTAAAGATGCATTATTGAAAAATAGATTTTATGTGTAAAAGGCAAAGGGGAGGTTTTCCCTGCATCATAAACTACATCATCATGGTGACACACTGTTTTCTGCTCCAATCAAGGAAGAGAGCAGACTTTAGCCAATAGAGTACCTAGGGGGTGCACCTAGGATAATTCAGCATACCCACCCTTTTATGAAACACATACATATAGACAGCTGAGGACCTAGAAAAACACACTGATCCACCCACCATCCCGATATTGGCGAAGCACTTTGTAGGAGCTCCATCCATACTCCTTGTTCCAGACTCCAAAAACCTTGCAAGCAGAAAGACTCAGAGCATAGCTGAACCACTTTCAGCTGGGCCTAACTTCCAGAACCCATCCCTCAACTTAAAGGGGAAACCAAAGAGCAGCCAGGCTGTGCTGTAACTGCTTGCCTGCCAAAGAATTATCTTCATAACCAGAAGGGCAGATTAAATCCCAGTCTGGTGCCATGCTATGCTGTGCAGACCAGAGAGCCATTGCAGATCCAGTCCAGCTGTGCTGTGCAGTGTAAACCAGAGCGCCTTGCTGTCCAGTCCTGCCGTGCGGTGTCCAGAGGGCCTTGCTGATCGCTGACCAGACCAGTCTGGTGTGCCCAGCAGTCTGCCCCAGAAAAATCATTGACCAGAATCCCTGACGGTTCCATTCAAAACATTGGTAGTGAGAATCCATAGTATAGGATTGTCACCAGCCTATGTACTGTCCATAGTAATCCCTATCCAAATCAGATCTATTTTATGTCCAGAACAGTATTGCTAGAAATCCTTTTTGTCTTGCCTGAACTCTCACTTATTCTATAATCCTTCTGTAATAATATTGTTAAAATCATCTTTGCGCTGTTATATTGCTGCATTATTTTTTCGATCATTACTCCATGTGATTAAAGAGATTGTGTAGTGTGACATCACCCCATTAGTGATCATTGTATACTCATTAAAATAGTGTGATATATTGCGCCATCCATAAATAAATATTTTAACTTTGCAAACCAGCCTTATTCCTGGTTCAGTGTGACCGGGGGGGTTAAATAAGCGTGATATAAGCGGTACACCGTTCAGAATAAAAGAACTTACAGACACAAAGAAATAATTAAGGGTTTCAGTTGTGCATCCCACGCTAGGCATTGACTTAGGTGAAGTGCCGGATTGAAATCACTTACAATCAGTCTACAGTATAGGGGTGTAATATAGGCATAAATATGGTCAGATCCTCAATATATCCCAAAGTGCACTCCAGATTTTAAATAATGCCATGGGAACCCCCTGTGTGTCTGAATTCAAACAGTAACCACAGACTACATCGGACTTGATCGCGTCATAATGCCCCACAAACTGCCCCAGCACAGTCGTGTAAAGGGACGCCCACCCAGGGCATGCTGTCCGTTTGAGCCTAGGGGTTTCAGCATTAGTTTCCAGCATACACATCCTACGTATTCTGTTTTTTTTGCTGTGATTTTCAAATGCCCCCCTGCAGTGCCAACACAGAGGCTGACTGCTCTGAGGACGTAGTCTGAAACTTCGCACAGCAGGGCTTGGACATCTCAAAAGATAATACTGAGTCTTGAGGTATCGATATGCAATATTCTCAAGATAATTAAAGTTATGCAATGATGCTAGATGGGTGTAGTTGTTTATCTAATCCCATTTCAGTAACTTAATTTCAAACAAGGCTTTCAGTGTTTCGAACCTTGTGTCCGTGCAAAATCTGGGTGCCAATCGATCTTAGTAAAGCATGCCTCATTAAGTTTGCTAAAGTCATCCCGCTTGCTGTTACATGCTCGATTCATCCCAGTTTATTCGGCCAACATTTTCAGAATTGGACACTTGGGATCAGATCTCACCTTGATAAAAAATATTCCTCTCCTAATCAGTACCTGGCTAGATAAAGACAAGAGGCCCATCTGCAAACTGAGGTAGGCCGTTGATGTTGATGGGGGTAGTATCAGGAGCATCCTCCAGAAGAAACCCTCAATTGTATCTAACCATGTTAGATTAGACAATGCGAGGGCTTCTAGCCCGTATAGTATTGCTGGGGCAAAGTTTTGTTTGTATAGCCTAATAATCCCTTCCATAGAGTTGCCCGCAGTATGATGTGCACATTTATTGATAGCAAATATAAATTGCCTGGCTTTTCTCTGTTTACCAGCAATGAATGGTCTATAATCTCTGTCTGCCTGCAGAGGCAAACCTAAATATAATTAAGTTGGGACATATTCAATGGTTTGGATGTCGGTGGTAATGCTGACTTTACTGACTGTTTTACTGGTGACAAGCATACATTTTTGTTTTTCCTGTGTTAATAACCAGCCCATTTTCTTTTCAGTGTTCTCTAAGGGCTTTGAGCTTATTTTGTGCTCCACTTATGGTGCGATCAAACAACATGAGGTGGTCTGCAAAGTAGTGATGTCAGTGTCAACCATTTCTACAGGACAGCCTGACATGGCAAGTAGATATGCCTGGAGATCTGCCAAGTATAGATTAAATGACAGGGGAGCCAGGACACAGCCTTACCTGATGCCGCTGTTGATTCCCACGGTCATTGACAATAAACCCTCACTTGTTAGTCCTATTCACACAGAACTATTCTTATGGAGAAGTCTTAAGATTGAAATCAGCCATTCTGGGCAGCCATAGTTACGAAGTTTCTTCCATAGTCACAGGCGACACACTTATATTATGTACAAGCCTGGGTTACCTTTTTTAGAGGCTTCCCTAATCAGTGAATCCATAACTCTTATATTGTGTGCTGTTGCCGAGCCTGGTCGAAAACTTGTCTGGGTACAGTGTAATATGCTATTTTCATCTACCCAATGCTGCAGGGCCTTTAATACAAAGTTACAGAAAAGTTTCCCAGGGACATCTAGTAGAGAAAAGAGCCTGTAATTCTCGGGGCACAGCCTATCTCCCTTTTTCTATACAGGTAACAGAATCGCATGCTGCCATAAAGCAGGAACTCTCCTCTCCACACACATCAAACAGCAGTTTTAACACTGTAGCACAAGCATTGGGATCATCTTTCGACACACCACAAGTCCCTGGCGTCCGTGAGCACTTCAGACCCACTATACCCTCACATATGTCACCCAGCTATGGTGTAGGGTCCATGGTACAGATGCTATTTCTCCTGGATCTGTCTCCACTGCAGCAGCATATTTGGACCCCTTAAAAAGTACCCATTCAGGCTCTGCTATGGGGTTAACCACAGCATGCCTGATATTGCCTCTGGGCTGGGACATTATTTGCCAAATAGGTCTAATTTGGCCTCTACAGAGAACAGAGAACATTTGCTGCCATTTAGCATTTAACTCTGAGTGTCTCCTTCTGCAGAGCCATTTCTTTTAATCACTTTTTATATGCCTGATTGTGCCTCATGGATTCCGGATTGAAATCACTTACAAGATTGGGGGCTCAATGCCGGGATTTCTGAATTAGAAATACCACTTGTGACAGCTTAATACCGGGTGCTAACTAACAGGGTACATAAACCCTGTTGGGCTACCACACTGTTTTACACTGTGAAATGTGCCCTTCAATAGGAACGCTCTAAGGAATTGGTCTGTTTTGCAAAACTAAAATAACTCCTGTAAGTCAGAAAGGAAATTAATATTTCCAGAATGGCGACCTTGGTAGAAAACAATATGGCAAAAGAACACCCACTACACAAATTATTTGTCAGGGGTGAATGGACAGAGCAGGATCAGAATGCATGGTTGCAGGAATTTAAAGAACATGCCACTGCAACAGGATTAAATACATGGCAAGATCAGGGTCCATTACCTATGGCAATGAGTGAACTGTATATGGCCCCTAAGGTAAAAGAAGAGCAAAGTAAGATTGCCAAAATTGCGGCATATCTGTACCTCCACATTGGAGCAATACAGGACAAATATGCCGAGAACCTAGATCTGGCAAACAAGCAACTACAATCATTAGAAAAAGCCCAAACTGATCTGGACTCTGCAGAGCAAAGGCTACAAAAGAGCCATGAATCAGAAAATGAAACCAGGCAGTACCTGATAAAAACAAAAGAAGGTATGCATATCATGCAGCAAGAGAAGTTAGAGCAGGTTACCAAAGTACTGGCGCTGCAGAAGGAGTGCCAAGAAAGTTTGGGCTCTCTACTGCAGAGCCAGAAAAAGCTGGAACAGCAAATACATTTTAACAGGGCATGCACAGAGCAGGTAGTGACCCTGCAAAACCACCTAGACCAAGAAAAATAAGAGAATAATAAATACATTCTCAAAGACCTGGACACCCAGACAGAATTTGAGTAGGAGCGCCAGAAAGCTGGTGCACTCCAAAAACAAAGGGATGACCTGGCTGCACAGAGGGGTACTCTTATTCAGGAAAGAGACACGTTAGGCCAGGAGGTCAGTTATCTAAAAGCCAAAATAGAAGAAAATCACCTGGCCCTCCAGGGACTTAGTGAGCTCCAAAAAGATTACACAAAACTGTTAGAGCACTCCAGGAGAATGGAAGATGTTCTGGCAAAGAGTGACCAGGCCAGTAAGGACAGGGCTCAGGAGGTAAGTAACCCTCCTGCAGCAGTACTCTAAAATGACACAGGAAGCACAGAGAGACAATGAGGCTCTCTGTGAGAAAAATGACAGGCTCCACAGACAGGTAGCTATGCAGGAACAACTGATAAAGTCTAGCAAGGTCTTGATAGAGGAACAGAAAAGTAGGTTCTTGCATGGCAACAGGGAGCAGGGGCTGAGAGAGATGAGGTCCGCTGGGAAAGGGAAACACCTGAGCATATCCTCAGGAACCCTAGTACCAGAGGCTTTCATCTCTTCAACCCCATGGACTCTGCCACCCCCATGTCCACTGGCGCACCTGAGCCAAGGGCCACTGGGATGGCAGACTTCAATCCAATGAGGAATATGGGGCTCATAGATCAGCACCACCCATGAATGGATGGGCGGGCATCTGGGTATGGGTTCCCAAGTGCTAGGGCCATATTCTCTATTCAGGGAGACTCCAATGAGGGGAGGGTCAGAGAAACAGATCCTCACAAATACCATTTACCCAGAGACCAGATGGTAAAATAGTGGGGAACTCCAAGAGAGGAGGCCCACTAAGGGCATCTGAAAACCTCTGCCCAGCTAGGACAGTGGGGGAACGGGGGTGGGGGTACTCTGCGAGCTATTCCCAAGCTCGCAGAATCCGGGAGAGCCTAGAAGACCAGACAGGCACCTCTGGTAGCAGTGCCTCTGAGTCAGAGGATGAGTGGACCAGGGTCACCCGACCCAAGAAAGCCAACAAGGTCAAGGGGGCCTTGTTCAAGGATCACCTAAAACAAATAAAGGCCATTAGGAACGTCATCACGCCCTATCATAAGAATGCAAAATATTCGGTTTGGGAGCACCTTGAGCTCTTTCAGCAAATGATGGACACTTTCCATTTCAAGGACAGCCAAAGCTGTATTCAATATGTGAAGTGGACCTTCTCTCCCGAGTACTCCAGCTTCTTTGCGGGGCTGGAGGACCATAATCATTCCAGATGGTCCACCTATAGGGCGGCCATCTTGAAACATTTTTCTGTGCACAGGAATCCTCAGGAGGCTTGCAAGGCAGCCTATAACTGGCTATGTGGGGAAGATCAAACCCCAAAAGAATGTGTTCAAGAATTAAAGTGTGCCTTTGCGCAGACCACTAGAAGGGTGCACACTGATAGCAAAGAGTTTGTAAATACTTTCTTCCACACTCTCCCTAAGTACATCATGAACCTGCTAGTGGGGGACTTTCACCAGAAAAGATCACTACACTGGGTCATTGAACAAGCCACACACATATATGAGGTGCAAAAGCCAGTGGAAAACAAACCCAAAAGCCCTAAAACAACCAACACCCCTGCAGCTGCTAAAGTGGCAGAGGTGAAGGTTGCCCCCATTTTAGATTTAGAGATGGGGGGCCTAAAAACCTGCCCGCACAGAATCAAAACAACCCCAAACCCAGAAGGCCCTTGGGCCAATCACAAACAGGGAGCCAGGGAGGTAACCCCACAAATGGGACCCCTAACTCCCCTGACTACATCAGCCCCCGCTACAAGGGGAATAGACCCATCCTGGGTTATGTGTGGACTCCTCCAGCCCAAAGGGGGGGTTCTAACCAGACAGCAGCTAACCCAGGGAACTTCCCTCCTCACTTTCCGCAGGAGGGCAGTAATTGCCCAAATACTGGACAGAATTTCTTCCCAAGGTACCAGCCAAACTTTAACCCCCAAAACAATCCACACTCCTTTCCCCAATGTCCTGAGCCCAGACAGCCCAATCCGGGAGAGGTGAGGCCAAGGGTGGAGGGGTACCCACATTTTCCTAACCAGGTGTATTCTGGGAGAAGGGATAGCTACCCTTCCCGGGATCAGCCCTGGGGAGACATGAGGATCCCATACCAGCCAGAGCGGGTGTCCCAACTAGAGCGCCAGGCCCAAAACATGGCACAGGATCTGGGTTGCATGCTGAGGGCTCAACAGAACCCTCAGATGAGCATGGCGTCGCAGAATGCCTCAAACCCAGGACCTGGTGCTCCAGAGCAATGATGGGGGAAGAACCCCAACAACCCACAGGTTCCCAGGGAGGAGGCACAAGGGGAAGGGGGGTGTAAAACCTTGGAGGAAGCATCCTTCCCCACTTGCTGCTGGAAACCCAGGAACCGGAACCAAAATCTCCTGCCCCAAAAGTCTGCAACCCAAGGAGGAGAGGCGGGCTGGGAAAAATAAAGAGCCTAAAAAGACCCATTTTGTGTAGGAGGTACAAGTCTTCCTGTTTGAAGCAGAGGGATCCTCAGAGGATCCTGGGAAAATGATCTTCTCCTTCAGAGATGAGGAACCCCTCCCAAAGTAAAATGGGTCCCAAAGGATCCAAATCTAGATTGGGTAGATGTGGTGACCCGGTTAGCACCGCCCATCATCAGTACCCAGAATCACCAGCATGAAAATCACCTGGTTCAAACCTATCCTAGTGACTGCCTCCAAAAGGGGGGGGGGGGGCAGTCCAGAACCAGAGCCAGGGGAAAACAAATCTTCCCCCATAGCCAGCTGTCACCTTTTTCTTTCAGAATTCCAAGACATCAAAAAGAATCCTGCCCAACTCAGCTTCCTGTCAGTGTCCAAAACCAAGAAAATAACCCACCAGTTGTCCAAAAATGTGCATTACCTGTGCCCCTTGAAGAGAAGGAGGGAAGATCCTATGCCCCAGTCCAAATACAGGGGCAATGTACAATTTTGGCACTGGTGGACACTGGATCCTAAGCTACCCTTCTGTCAAAAAGGGCCTTTGACCAACCGATTTCGGGAAGGGGGGAGAAATACCAAATTCCTCTCACCCATCTTCCTGGACAACTTCAGAACTTCGACGGGAAGTTGAAGTTGAAGCGCCCGGTCATAGTTGTGACTCCAGAGGGCACCCCTTTTTTATTAGGGAATGACATCCTGCGGAGGTTCTCTCCCCTTATAGATTGTGTAAACAAGGTCCTCTGGACCCAGACTAGCCAGACCAATAAAATTGAAACAGAGTGTCAACCATGTTAGTTTAAACGGCACATGCCACATGCTTGAACAAAAATCTGACCAAATAGAATTTCACTTCCAGAATAATGAAATCCCAAACGTGACAGTAATAGCAGTAGGACAACAAACTGGTGATGGCGAGTCCTCTCTAGTTCTGAAAATCAACCTTCCTTCCAGTCTAAGGTGGCATTCCACACTGGGAGGAAACTCTCTGAAATTCTTTACAAATTCACAGTAGGAAAATCCCACTCCTATAGTCCAGAAAGATGAAAAATCAGCTCAAAACCTGGCTGATATTCAGAAAATTGGAGAGCAGTTGTTCATCCCTATTCAGTTAAATGAAGGGAAGGACTCTGTTCTCGTCCGAGTTTGTGTGAATAACGGTAAGAGCTTCATCAGAGAAGCCATGTTCCACAAACTCCCAAAAGATCCAGCCATTCCCACATTTAAACTGTTAGACAAATGTGAAATGAAACTGGAAACACCCAATTCCAAACATCTCCTGCCTAGCAGTTGTATGCTCAAAATGTCCATAGGCAACAAGAGCATAGTCCATAATTGTTGGGTCGTGCAAGATGTCCCTGCTGCATTTTACTTAGGCAGTGACATTCTCAATCACTTTGCCATTATTTTGGATCTGATAATCTTCAAAGCTTGGTACCGAATAGCGGGTAATCCCATGGGCTTTGATGACCCAGAGAAACTATTTAGGTCAGCTCAACTGCTGCCTTATGCAGTTGAAATTCAGATTGGAGAGGAAGTCACCATCCCAGAATGAACCCAACAATTCTCACTGCAAGTGAAAGTTAAAAGAGGACAGAAACTTAAAAACCCTGACGCCTATATTCATCTTAATGCTTATTTCCAACAGCAAGGTTTGGGGGTAAACCCAACACCACTAGTCAACATATGACATAACACCATTCCAATAGAGGTGCATAACAGCGACTTAAAGAGTATCACTCTGGCCGCAGGCACCATTATTGGAATGGCGGTTGATGACCAATATTTTCCATAGATTTAGGTAATGAACTGTTAGGACTAATTCCCAAGGACTGTTTTGACAGTGATAGTGATGATGACACAACACCAGACAGCATCTTCACCCGGCATTGGGGAATTTCCTGGTGTACACTTCCTGCGACTTCAGGAGGGATGAGGTGATATTCCAGGTCCGCAAGCACTGCCTTCCCCACCTGAAGCCACCAGTCCAAATCAGCACTTTGACCAGGGACTTCTCCACCCAGCTGGAGGAGGCCGCTGAGATAGCAAAACCGGAAGTCTTTCCAGGTTTCAGGCATATGGTTGAAGAGAGAGACAACCTTGCTGAAGCCTGTGAGACTCTGGAGCAAAAGCAAAAATTTAAACAAATTTTCTTAGATTTTCAAGATCTCTTTGCGGTGGACTCATATGACTGTGGTCGCACCGACATTCCCACCACAACAATTGCCACAGACCCTGGCATGACTCCAGTGTTTGTGAAGAAATATCGCTTGCCTCTCGCATCAATGGAGTCCCTTACTGAAATAATTAAGAACCTTGAGTCCCGTGGGATAATCCATCCAGTCCACAGCACCTTTAATAATCCGGGTTGGGGATTTTGAAACCAAATGGCCAGTTGAGACTCTGTGCCGACCTAAGGGAGCTCAACAAACGGGTCCATACTTCCTGATGGCCTCTTCCCCACATAGACCAAGGGCTGGCCTAGATCCAGGGGTCAAAGGCATTCACTGCCATTGGCTTGACCAATGGGTACTGAACTGTACCTGTCACTAGGGAGGACCAATACAAGCTGGCTTTCACCTTCGGGCGGCAGCAGTACACATGGACCCGGACTCCCATCGGATACATCAACTCCGGCAATGAATTAAAACATTTTCTACATAAGGCCATGCCCGACCTGGGTGAAAGGGGTAACCTGGCCTATGTAGATGAAGTTTTACTCAAAAGCTCGACTGTGGAGGAACACATAGCGGAGATCTGTTATGTTCTGACACAGTTGAGGGCTGCCGGAGCAAAACTCTCCTTTCAAAAGGCACAGTGGTGCAGAACCCGTGTCAAGTTCTTGGGGCATGAGATTACTCCTCAGGGTCTCTGTCCCCAGGAAAAGAAAGTGGAAGAACTCCAGAAATTAAAAGACCCCACAACTCTGCGGGAACTAAGGAGCCCCCTTGGACTAACTAATTACAGCAGAAAGTTCATTGAGGACTACACGGAGATCACAAGACCCTTGATTCATCTTTTGAAGGGAGGGGTCCAGTGGGAGTGGGGTCCAGAACAAACTGAGGCAGTAAGACAACTCAAAAGAAGCCTCTCACAAGCGCCTTGCCTAGCTTACCCTGTCAAAAACAAGGAGTTCTTCTTGGAGACAGGGTTCTCAAATACATGCTTGACTGCAGTACTATATCAAAAGCATGACAAGGTCAATAAAGTAATCTCCTATGCGAGTAAAACTTTACCCTCTATGGAGGAAAAATTCAACGATTGTGAGAAGGCACTCCTGGCAACTGTGTGGGCATTGAAGAATTACCACCCATTTATCCAGGGGGAACACATCATAGTGGAGACTCCACACTAGCCTCTGCAATATCTCCAAAGTGACAGAATCTGGGCCGGAAATGTGAGTAATTCCCGAATTACTTCCTGGATGCAAGGCTTTCCTGTGGAGGTCAGATATGGCCAAAACAAGAAGAGTCCCCTCACGCAAGGTCTGGCTGACTTGCATTATTGTGCCAGAGAAAACTGTCTCGAGGACCAAAGTCTTAAAATCAAGAATAACTTGGAGGCATACCTTAATTCCCCACACAAAGTCTTTGAAGAAGACCAGTGTGAGGGAATGCCAACTGTCTATGTGGATGGATGCTCCTATCATGTTGACAACAACAGAGGAAAAAAAACTTGTGGCCGGCGTAGGGAATGCATGGGTGAATGATGCCCCAGAACCCTCCACTGGGTACAAAATTGGTCCCCGAAGTAGTCAAGTGGCAGAGTTGATGGCTGCGCATCAAGCCATCCTCACTGCTGTCCAACACCAACTCCACAAACTGGTCATAATCACAGATTCGGATTTTGTACAGAACGGGTTTGTGGAGCATCTGGTTAGCTGGAAAAGCAGAGGCATGCTATGTGCTAATAACATACCATTGAAACATGGGAAATTAATCAAAAATATTGATGATCTGGTCACCTTGAATGGGATGACCATCTACTGGAAAAAGATCAAGAGTCATTCGAAAGTAGAGGGACCAGACAAAACTGGAAATTACCTAGCTGATCAGATGGCCAAAACTGGAGCCATCCAAGGGGATCTACTTGAGATCGGGTTACCGTTGGGGGAAATCCAGGTCACTGCTATCACTAGGTCCAGAGACGTTTTTATGGGAGGGCAAAAGGGTCGCTTGCCCAGGGCCCCCAACTTGGAGGGTGCCCCACAGGGCTGTCTGATCTGAAGAAGTAAGATTCCATTGTTCACCAGTCTTAAATAACACATGTCAGGATATTTTATGGGGGCTGCTGAGGCTCTAAACCTATTGCCTTTCTGTTTTGAAAAGTACATTCTGCCTTGATCAATTCATCATGTATTGCTTTCTGTGTTCACTGTGGCATACATAGTTTGTGTGTTTCTTACGGCACAACTCTGTAGCATTATTTCCTTCCTGTGGGAATTATGTTGATCATGTGCAATAGGCAACAGTGAAATGCATATTAATAAATTGAGTGCCACAATGGTTCAGAAGTTAGCTCAGTGTGTGACGCACCCATTGCAGAGATATGTGTTCATATGCAAAATTAGAATATCACATTCCAACAAGTCTGGCTGAGCCTTTCCTATGTCTGAAGTTTATAAACCTGCCTGCATATGTACTTGGTTTTGCAGAACAACGTCTGCTATTGTCAGCAATGTATCTGTAGGGTTGCTATAAAAACTAACATATCCGTATGGTGAAGGTCTAGAAATTGGTTTGTTCAGAAGGGGTGTTGTAAAACCTAGTCAATCGCCTCCAACAACGGCATAAACTGTTAGTCTTGAATTTGAATACTTATTCTCCTTTTGGACTATAGAACAATATATCCTGGATTTGCCAGCAGACGATACAGTGATCCTGGTCAAATCATCTAATATCTTACATGACTGTGCTGTCTTCTGTGAGGTTTGCCTTCTTGCAGGATGCTGGTATCGTTTAGCTCATTACTTGATCTTTCTTCTTATGTAGGCCATTTGGGTGGAAGGGCTGGTAGACAGAAGAGAGCGGGCCAGATGTTGCAGGCCTCAGACAAGCATATTTTAAGGTCTACTTTTTTGACACAAAAAAACAGTTTGCTTTTTGGTAAAGGTCAAATGTTTTTATGCACGTTCATAAATGAAAATGTCACAAACCATTGTTTTTGAAGTATTTAAAGATTTAAAATACAAAAGACAAATCCAGATTAAATGTGTTAAAGCACATTGATTGATATGTTGGTACTATATACTTCCCTTGATAATGGAGAGCATGAAGCTAGAATCATTCCCATTTTGCTTAACACCCTTTTATAATATTTTGTTTAAAAATGGTCATGTGGTTTGTGTACTTTCCAAATCCGTCTTTATAAAATGAGATTTGTTTAGTTCATGGTAAGAACTGGAAAAGAGATTGCAGCATTGGCACAAATCCTAGCTTCACGCCTTAACCAATGTGTGATGCTGGGCATCTCATTTAATCTTGTATTACCTAACCTCTCAATATTGCCAGTGCCTAAACCTTCCAAGATTGTCAGCCCTTCAGAGTGATTTCCTTCTCATGGTATGATTTTCATAAAAGCCTTATTCATGGTTTCACTGGCTATAGGGTTGCTTCCACTTTAATAGTGAGCATATGTATATCGCACACCACAGGCATTTGTTCTTTTGATATCTGATGGCAACACCATTTGAAAACCAAATCCCACTTCTAATCTCAGTCTGTCTGGATAAAGACACCTTCCTGGTAGCTTCTAATCTGCATCCACAATCCATGCTCGGTATATGTAGATTTCTCCTTCCTTCCAATTGAGCTCCTCTATTTATGTTTGAGCACTTTTGCATTCTGTGAGGCAGGTAATCTGAGTTCTCTGTCTATTACGGGTTACATGTACCTTTTACTTACGGTCCTCCATTAATACTACAGGCTGCACACCTTCCTGGATCCTATTGATAAAAAGTATCCAGTAACAGTAACCTCTTCCTAGACTGCTAATGTTGGTCCTCAAATGCTACTTGTTTATCATTCTGATTAGAGCAAGAATGAAGGGGGTAAGGGGACTTAAAGGGAGTCAACATGCTTATCATGCTGCGAGACAGCATATCAACCTATAGGTTGGGAATGCGACGGGTTGGGTGCGGGGGGCACAACCAGTATTCTGTTTTTTAAATTTTTTTAATTCACTTTATTTCATTTTCAAATAAACGACAAAAACAAACACAAACCCAATTACAAAACAGTACATAACATAAATCATAAAAGATGCAGTAATATCAATCGCCATCAAATATACAAAATATTACATGAAGACTGGCAAAGCAAGTGAATAAGAAAATACTGCAATACAATCCAGTCAGCAAACAGTGATCGGACACACAACCATCCAGACAAGACAACACAAAAAAGCTCGACATATAATGATGTATAAACCACTCCCTCCAACCCCCCAATCAAAGCGCACTAATAGCAACATATAAAACACAGGTAACCTAGACATACAATTCATTAAAGGATCCCCACAAACGCAAATAACAATCCTCCTTCTTGATCCCTTAATTCCTTTGGTTTGGTGGAAGGGGCCCCCAAAGATGTCTGTGCCCAGGGCCCCAAAAGTTCTTAAGATGGCCCTCACTAGGTCCGAGACAAGTGGTTACAATGAACTCTGAACTGCACAATGGAGTAAGGAGACCCCAGATGCTGATTTGATTACGGCTCAAAAAGGGGATCCAATAATTGTTAAGTTTGATCAACACATTGAGGACCCTGAGAACTTTCCCCTGATGGATATCGATTACATAGGGAAAGAGGACCTCAGAGTGTTGATGAAATGTCCAAAAATGTTCCGAATCCAAGACGGGTTGTTGGTGAGGAGATCCATAGCTGGCCATGATCAGTGGGTGGTCCCTACCTCATTCTGAAGCCTGATGCTAAGTCACGCCCATGATGGGACCACAGACGGTCATAGGGGGTTTCATACAACACTTGAAGTCTTAAGAGAGGTTGCATACTGGCCACACATGGGGCAGGACCTCGACCAATACTTGAAGGGGTGTCTTGTGTGTGCACAATTTCAGCAAACATCCCTCACACACCGTGCGCCTCTCCAAAAGAGGGGGATGACACTGCCTTGGTCAGATTTACAAGACAATTTTATCGGGCCCGTGATTAGCTCCTCTAGGCGGGACAAGTACATGTTGACCGTGACATGCTTGATAACTAAATGGGTGGAATGTCTCCCGGCCCCAAATTGCAAAGCAGAACAACCAGCTGCCCTGATGATCAATCACATCTTCTCGCGTTTTGGACTACCCCAAAGGATTGAGTCAGACCGAGGAAGCCTCTTCACTAGTGAAGTGTTGACAAAGATGTGGGAGATACTTGGAGTCAAAAGGAAACTACACATTGCCTCCCGACAGGCCTCTAGTGGTGCAGTGGAGAGATAAAACAAGACAATTGTGAGCATATTAAAAAAAGTTTGTGGCAGATTCTGGGCCAAGTTGGACATTTGATTACCTCTTGTCCTGATGGCCATCAGAACTACCCCTTCTTCAGCAACTAAATTGTCACCATTTGAGTTGATGACTGGACGCAGGATTGTGCTTCCCCAGCATCTGCTCTACAGAACCCAAGAGCAAACTTTGATCAATGCCTCCACAACCCATGAGTATGTTGAAAATCAAAGAAGACACCTTCAACATGCTTTTGCCTATGCTCAGCGAAATCTAGAAAGATCTTCAGACAGTGTGAAGACCCACTATGACCTAAAGATAATTAGAAAGGAATACCAAGTAGGAGACCGGGTCTACTTATACAATTTCCAAAGGAACCAGGCCAAACAGAACAAATTTCTTCCTAGCTGGGGGGGACCTTTTGAAATTGTAGACAGAATCTCACCAGTCGCCTACCAAATCCGTATCCCCAAAGGCAGTTTGGCAGATGGGGAAGATAAGTGGGTCCACATCAACCAACTGAAGTGTTGTCATCCTAGGCACACTCTGCAGCCACTAGAGCATTCATCTGGAAACGCAGAGGGGGAACTTCCAGACCCATAGAATTCCAACTATAAAACTATTCCACCTGTTGAAAATGAATAATAAATAGCAAATAGAAAATATTACCATTATATGTCAAAATGTATGTATCTGCCCCACTACATGAATAGTGGTGGGGAAATCTCTACAAATATGCTCTGTTTTGTCATCCTAGAATTTCCTAAGTACCGAGGAGGACCACTCAGGGACCGGAAGGACGATCCAAGGGGCCAGGGGTATCGCTTCATACTCTCATCCGGAACCGGCGAGGAGAACCTGTCGATCCACCACTGATGGGAGAAGCAGACACATTTTGCCATTTGGACCAGAAAGAAAAAAATCTGAACATCCCAATCTCACGACTTCCCCTTGATGGGTGGTCAAAAGTCACATTGGGAGGGGGGGCATTGTGGGATTTTTTAACCCACTACGCTCTGCCCTGCGGCATCACTGTGTGCTGGTGGCACCAGAATCAGTAAAATGGCAGTAAAAAGCCCTATGCGTGCCAAAACCTATGAAAAATTGAGCTTTGAAACCGGAAAAGATGGTTGCCAAATCTACTTTGCCTGTTGACAGTGGTGGAAGGAGACCTCACTGCTGAAACCTGTCACTGGACTGCCTACCAAGGAAAAATGGAAACTGCATGAAAGGCAGTGCTTTATTTCAAGAAACCCATAAAGTGCTCTTAAATCCCTTTTTCTTGGTTGCTGAAAATACAGAATGTCAGTCCAGAACATCAGAAAACACCCACTATCTTTGCTGGGTGTTACCCGCCACTTCATTTAAGGAATCAATATGAACCCATGTCAGGAAGAGTGGAATCTATCATCAAAATATCCACAGTAAAAAGTGTGCTTGCCTGTGAAAATCTGTCAAAATATGGGTGCAGTACCATCGGCCGCCTGTGACTGTTTCAAAAGCCTGCATTTAAACTGAAAAGTTGCACCATTAAGATCTAATGTCTTAAATCCAAGTGACCTGTCATCAAGAGGAACATAGGTTGTAACTATTTAATCTCCATGATTTATAGAATGGAATCAGAGTTCTAGCTGCTTGATTAAAAATTGCAAGTTTTATTTTAAATTAAGAAAATGTTATAAATTGACAGTGAATTTAGCTGAACTCAGAGTCACCAAACCAGCTTTCCCCAGCTTTTCCCTAACAAAAGGCATCTCCCCTTCTTCCCACAAAGGCCAGGAACTCACATTCAGGTGTTGATTAAGAGGGGAGGAGATTTTGGGCTGCAGCTCCTGGAGGAGACAATTAACCTTCCTTGGCTGAAAGGATATGCAGATTGTAAGTGTCAACAGTGGCCTCTGCCATAGGAAGAAGGTGGGGATTGCTCTTGAGCTAAGGAAACCTTTGGAGGCAGGGATAGACATTTATTTTGATTCTCAATGGACAGAAAGCATATTTTTGGAAAAAATTGATAAAGGACTGTGCGGATTTGTAAAAATTGTAAAATTATAGTATTGTTCATGTGAATTTTTTGTGCACATTTTAAAAGGACCTAGAACTCTGTGCGATGTTCTGAGAAGGCACTGTGAAAATTCTGGTTTTGTAGCAGTTGTATTCATGTCAGAATCATGACACTTCATATGATTATGCCATATACAATGCGCACATATGTATAAAATTGTGGACAAATTAGACATTGTGTCCTGGATAAAAGTGCAAAAATTTGCCAAATCCAGATCCAAGATCTCACAGCTACGGGGCTTGGAAGAATATTTGCTTCACAAAATATGTGATTCATGTATGTTATTGGTATAAAGATTGTACACATGTAAAGATGTATTATATCAAAAATAGATTGTATGTGCAAAAGGCAAAAGGGAGGTTTTCCCTGCATCATAAACTACATTATCATGGTGACACAATGTTTTCTCCTCCAATCAAGCGAGAGAGCAGACTTTGGCCAATAGACTACCTAGGGGGTGCGCCTAGGATAATTCAGCATACCCACACTGTTATAAAACACATAAATAGAGACAGCTGAGGACCTAGAAAAACATACTGATCCACCCACCATCCCAATATTGGCGAAGCGCTTTGAAGGAGCTCCATCCATACTCCTTGTTCCAGACTCCAAAAACTTTGCAAGCAGAAAGGCTCAGAGCATAGCTGAACCACTTTCAGCTGGGCCTAACTTCCAGAACCCAGCTCTCAACTTAAAGGGGAAACCAAAGAGCAGCCAGGCTGTGCTGTAACTGCTTGCCTGCCAGAGAATTATCTTCATAACCAGAAGGGTAGATTAAATCCCAGTCTGGTGCCATGCTGTGCAGACCAGAGAGCCATTGGAGATCCATTGCAGTCATGCTGTGCAGTGTAAACCAGAGAGCCTTGCTGTCCACTCCTGCCGTGCGGTGTCCAGATGGCCTTGCTGATCGCTGACCAGACCAGTCCTGTGTGCCCAGCAGTCTGTCCCAGAAAAATATGTGACCAGAATCCCTGATGGTTCCATTCAAAACATTGGTAGTGAGTATCCATAGTATTTGATTGTCACTAGCCTATGTACTGTCCATAGTCATCCCTATCCAAATCAAACCTATCTTATGTCCAGAACTGTATTGCTAGAAATCCTTTTTGTCTTGCCTGAAATCTCTCTTATCTTATAATCCATCTGTAATAATATTGTTAAAATCATCTTTGCGCTGTTATATTGCTGCATTATTTTTCCCATCATTACTCCCTGTGATTAAAGAGATTGTGTAGTGTGACATCACCCCATTAGTGATCATTGTATACTCATTAAAATAGTGTGATATATTGTGCCATCCATAAATAAATATTTTAACTTTGCAAACCAGCCTTATTCCTGGTTCAGTGTGACCGGGGGTTTAAAAGAGAGGGGCCTGATATAAGCGGTCCACCGTTCAGAATAAAAGAACTTACAGACACAAAAAATAATTAAGGGTTTCAGTTGTGCATCCCACGCTAGGCATTGACTTAGGTGAACTGCTGGATTGAAATCACTTAAAATCAGTCTACAGTATAGGGGTGTAATATAGGCATAACTTTGGTCAGATCCTCAATATATCCCACAGTGCACTCCAGATTTTAAATAATGCCATGGGAACCCCCTGTGTGTCTGAATTCAAACAGTAAGCACAGAATACATCGGACTTGATTGCATCATAATGCCCCACAAACTGCCCCAGCACAGTCATGTAAAGGGACGCCCACCCTGGGCATGCTGTCCGTTTGTGCCTAGGGGTTTCAGCATTAGTTTCCAGCATACACATCCTACATATTCGGTTTTTTTGCTGTAATTTTCAAACGCCCCCCTGCAGTGCCAACACAGAGGCGGACTGCTCTGAGGACGTAGTCTGAAACTTCGCACAGCAGGGCTTGAACATCTCAAAAGATAATACTGAGTCTTGAGGTATCAATATGCAATATTCTCAAGATACGTAAAGTTATGCAATGATTCTAGATGGGTGTAGTTGTTTATCCAATCCCATTTCTGTAACTTAATTCATAGTAAAGCATGCCTCATTAAGTTTGTTAAAGTCATCCCGCTTGCTGTTACATGCTCGATTCATCCCAGTTTATTCGCCCAAGATTTTTAGAATCAGACACTTGGGATCAGATCTCATCTTAATAAAAAAGTATTCCTCTTCTAATCAGTACCTGGCAAGATAAAGACAACAGGCCCATCTCCAAACTGAGGTAGGCCGTTGATGTTTATGGGGGTAGTATCAGGAGCATCCTCCAGAAGAAACCCTCAATTGTATCTAACCATGTTAGATTAGTCAGTGTGAGGGCTTCTAGCCCGTATAGTATTGCTGGGGCAAAGTTGTGTTTGTATAGCCTAATAATCCCTTCCATAGAGTTGCCCGCAGTACGATGTGCACATTTATTGATAGCAAATATAAGTTGCCTGGATTTACTCTGTTTACCAGCAATGAATGGTCTATAATCGCTCTGTGCATGCAGAGGCATACCTAAATATAATTAAGTTGGGACATATTCAATGGTGTGGATGTCACTGGTAATGCTAACTTTACTAACTGTCTTGCTGGTGACAACCATACATGTTTGTGTTTCCTGTGTTGTTAACCAGCCCTTTTTCTTTTCAGTATTCTGTAAGGGCTTTGAGCTTATTTAGTGCTTCACTTATGGTGCCATCTAACAACATGAGGTGGTCTGCAAACTAGTGATGTCAGTGTCACCCATTTTTACAGGACAGCCTGATATGGCAAGCAGATATTCCTGGCGATCTGCCAAGTATAGATTAAATGACAGGGGAGCCAGGACACAGCCTTACCTGATGCCCCTGTTGATTTCCACGGTCATTGACAATAAACCCTCACTTGTTAATCCTATTCACACAGAACTATTCTTATGGAGAAGTTTTAAGATTGAAATCAGCCATTCTCGGCAGCCATAGTTACGACGTTTCTTCCATAGTCACAGGCGACACACATATATTATGTACACAACTGGGTTACCTTTGGTAGAGGCTTCCCTAATCAGTGAATTCATAATTCTTATATTGTGTGCTGTTGCCGAGCCTGGTCGGAAATCTGTCTGGGTACAGTGTAATATTCTATTTTCATCTACCCAATGCTGCAGGGCCTTTAATACAAAGTTACAGAAAAGTTTCCCAGGGACATCGAGTAGAGAAAAGAGCCTGTAATTCTCGGGGCACAGCATATCTCCCTTTTTCTATACAGGTAACAGAATCGCCTGCTGCCATAAAGCAGGAACTCTCCTCTCCACACACATCAAACAGCAGTTTTAACACTGTAGCATAAGCATTGGGATCATCTTTCAGAACTGTATTCGACACACCACTAGGCCCTGGCGCCCGTGAGCACTTCAGACCCACTATAGCCTCACATATGTCACCCAGCTATGGTATAGGGTACACGGTACAGATGCTCTTTCTCTTGGATCTGTCTCCCTTGCAGCAGCATATTTGGACCCCATAAAAAGAACCCATTCAGGCTCTGCTATGGGGTTAACCACAGCATGCCTGACATTGCCTCTGGGCTGGGACATTATTTGCCAAATAGGTCTAATTTGGCCTCTACAGAGAACATTTGCTGTCATTTAGCATTTAACTCTGAGTGTCTCCTTCTGCAGAGCCATTTCTTTTAATCACTTTGTATATGCCTGACTTGTGCCTCATGGATACCGCTCTCTTCCAGCCCCACCTTGGCATATCTAATCTGGTGTTTCATGTGTCGCTTGACATCTCTAATTACAACATCTAAGGGTTTGCTTTTCTCAGATCCATGGAGAGCAACACAGTGCACTACACTTTATCCTATTTGGTGGGCTAGATTCTTAGGATAGTTTCTTAAATGCATGTGATAAGTCCTATCCTACCACCCCTTAACATAGCTCAAGAGTACAAGTCATGTAATGACTAATCATATTCACATAGACCCCTTCAATAACCTGTAGTGGGCCGCCCTAAATGCTCCATTCAACAACTTCAGCTTATCCAATACAAGGCAGCCAGACTGATCCTTTACTTGAAATCAAGTGCCTACATCACACAAGTTATCAATGAGCCGCAATGGCTCGCAGTATTGAGGGCATTTTGTTTAAACCTCTATTCACCCCACACTGTGCTTTTGTAGGTCTGTCTCAGCCTACATCATCCAGAAGACTATGACATAGCATCTGTCAAGAATTAGGGCCTCATCGCGAGTTGGCAGATGGGATACCGCCTGGGCAAATAGCGCAAACTCCAACTGGTCTGATGGTATTACTGCAGGATCATGGGTTTGGCGGAGCGGTAACTCCCATTCCCCTTTTGGTCCGGGGCATTTCTGGGACAATTACTGCATGCTAATACTGCTGGCAGTAATAGCACTGAAAATTGCTATTTTTTTGCATATTTACCCACAGCTCAGAGTTGAAGGTAATGCTGCCAGTCTTGTGATAGGGCCAGCCCTTAAGTGTGGTGGAAATACAGTTTCCGTCGCATTTATGTCTAACGCCAAACTCGTGATGATGCCCTTGGGCCTCGTTACATGTTTGGTAGTATCTGGGCAGTAATACCACCAAACTGTATTACTGTTACCGACACTTGATCTGGCGGTAATTACAGAACGATTACAAGTGGCGGCCATGGTTGTAAATCCCAATTCCATGGATTCCCTTTGGACTCCATGGAGGGATTTGCCAGCATTACCGACACCGGTAATACCAGTGCTGTATCAGGTGCCCTGCCGGCAAACTTGCAGTTAGCCGGTGCCGTAACACGCCCTGAAACATTATTACCTGTATGTTTTTTGCTGCACCGGCCAACTTGTAATGAGGCCTTTACTGTGTAGATGCTGCTGCATGGGACACTCTCCCACACTTAGGTGCAGAAGCAACAATATCTGCTGATTTCTTTCCACATTAAAAATAACTGTCTCCCTTACCTCATGATGCAGCTGATCTTCAAGCTAATCTCTCCTCTGTTATATCACCAGACGTACTGTATTAGTGTAGCACCATATTACGCTGGCCAGCCTAACCTATGCTTTTATACACTTATTTTAAGGGGTTCTACTACACCTATCCGACCTGAACATTCTCTTATGCATGTAAATGATTTGTTTTCCCTATCCACTCTCCAACTCTTGCTTAGGAGGCAACGCAACATGACTTATTTGCAGTTGGCAATGTAAAAATCACCAATAAATAAATAAATACATACATAAATATACTCTAACACAGCCTCACATGTTCACTTGAGCATGTGCTGTCATCATATGTAAGGTATAACCTCATTAATCTTCTGAACTAGAGCCACGGTATGCCTAGATCTACAATCATATGATCCAATGCACCATAATGTGTCCAGATAGAAACTCCAGATTAAAGCCTCATCTAAGAAGCCCAGCTATTGCAATCACATGCCAAGTGGAGTCATCCTAAGGAAAATCACTCTCCCACCACAGCTTCAAATGAGCAGGTGCCAGATTACAGGCCCTAAGAAGGCAGCATCTGGTGCTGGGAAACATTAACCTTTCCTCATGGGTTGGTCTTCATCCGCTGGATGTCCCCTTCGACACCGGTAGGAGAATGTTGTAATGTGCACCTGTGTGTGGGTGCATATTGGTGTGATGTCACATGGAGCCTGGAGTGTTGGTGTGACTGGGTTCCATGGTTTCTTTCAGTGACAGAGTTGCTGTGCTGGCTTCAATGGATTTTCAATTACTCTGTCCATCTATCTTACCTGTGATCACAATCAGGGAATAAACTACCCAACAACTTACCTCCTGACTCCAGCATGGTGTGTGAGTCTGAGAATCCCATTACCTCACTTGGCAACGAGGATGACTTGGCTGCTGGGAGGTGGCAGCAGGGGACGAGATACTTCCCTCCAAGAGTGACATCCACCCTGGAAGGTGCCAGCTGCCCTTGGGACCAGAAGGAGCTTGTCCTGGGCAATCCTGCAGGACGGGTGGTGCAAAAGCTCTTACAGCTGCAGGTGGTCCTGTCCCAGGAAGGTGGTTGGGATCCTTGAGGAGTCTATGTGGAGTATGTGTGAGCAGCAGCTTTTAAAATGAACCGCTGACTGGTGAAGGTCAAGAGCAGACGAGGTGTCTGGAGGCGTACATTGTACATAGTATTGGAGGTGTACAGTGGCCTAGGGTGGACATAGTGTCTGCAGTCCTGGAGGTGCTGGGCATAAGAGACGGCCCAGTAAGCGCAACAGCGAACCAGTCCTCTTGAGTGGAGGTGTGCAGTGGCATATGTCTTTCTTTGCCAGCAAAAAATCCAGTGCTGGTGGAGGGAGCCCAGGAGCACAGGAGCATCCCGGTAGCTCCTGGTGGCTGCATGTCTTCAACAGGAACCAAGCTGCTGGTAAACACCAGCAGTGAATATGGCGCTGAGGAGGTGGAGCGCAATAGCAAGGCTGGGACATGTTGGCTGTCTGGCAGTCAGTGTGGAAATGCTGAGCATTGGAATGTTGTAGTTCTGCCTTGTCCTGCAGTAACCGCGAAAATGATAATGCAGATGAGAGTTCACTCTCCACGTCAGCGTGTGGGCCATGCCGTTGTCAACGGAAGTTCATTGGGTTACGTGAGGCAGAGTTGGCAAGAAGGGTTTCCTCATTATTGCAGAGCCTTTGGAGCCTGTGACGATGGTATTGTCAGCGAGCATCCGGTTTCAGAAGAATTGTTTACTGCTAATTTGGTGGGTTGTGTCACCCAGGAAGGAACATTATTGGGTACCGAGTTGCATAGCTTCATTGATTCCGGTAAAGGTAATTGGTCAGCCACTAGAGGTAAAAGGTGTGTTATGGTGGAGGATGGTGCCTAGATGATGTTCAAAGTATCTAAACGTTCCCATTTGGGGGAGCGGGTTGACTTTTGCCAAATGTGTGTTATTTGCAAGGATAGTGCTTTGCACAGGGGTGTATGCACATCCTGCAAGCGAATACTCCTCAACCTGAAACATTTTATCCTGATTTGTGGGGTTTTTATATGGGCATTAAGGAACTCACGATTGCAGATGAGGAATAGATCAGGGTCTACTTGTGTTGGGGAGGCCAGCAATTTTGATGTTAGTGTTATATGTTGTGGCCTCAGGGTTAATGATATTTTTACTATGGTTGGTCGCGGGTAAATCTTTGTTCTGGGGCCTGCTGGACAAAGGGGTGAGTTTTTATGTTGTGGCCCCTCAGTACTCCATTAGAGTACATTTTTAGTACCTATTGTATTATTATCAATTGTTTTTCTTTTCAGGTGGGAAGAGTGGATATGTGGGAGCAGGGTTGTTTTCCTTGTTTCTGATTATTTCATTGACATTTTATGCTGCAGGTGTTTTTTGTTTTATGGAGGATTGGACATTCCGCGGACAAGTGGGTGCGAGGAACTGATTATGGTTAGCTGTATTACATGATGCATTTTCTAACCTATTCAATGTTTTTGATTGTTGCCATGTGTTTCCTTGCTCATGAATACCGTATGGACATTTTCCTGCTGCAGGTGTTTTTATTTTTTGGGGTGTGGTCATTCCACAGACATGTGAGTGCGGGGAGCTATTGGTATTACTTGTTTTTGCTCATTTTCTATGTTTTGTCCACGTGTTTCCATGTGTGTATAGAGTGTGTTGTGTGATATACAGAACGCTGGGTGGCCTCTGTCGGTTTGTGGTGGCTGTTTGCATACAGCCGTGTGTGGGAGTTTCCACTGTTGGTTACAGTGCATGGTATTACAGGATGCCAGGTGGTCCTGTATATAATGTGGTTCATTTTCTTGTGACACTGTTGGTTACAGTGCGTGGTATTGCAGGATGCCGGGTGGGTCCTGTACGGTGGTCTTGGTGGTTTGTGACACTGTTGGTTTTCAGTGCGTGGTATAGCAGGATGCCGGGTGGGTCCTGTACGGTGGTCTTGGTGGTTTGTGACACTGTTGGTTACAGTGCATGGTATTACAGGATGCCAGGTGGTCCTGTATATAATGTGGTTCATTTTCTTGTGACACTGTTGGTTACAGTGCGTGGTATTGCAGGATGCCGGGTGGGTCCTGTACGGTGGTCTTGGTGGTTTGTGACACTGTTGGTTTTCAGTGCGTGGTATAGCAGGATGCCGGGTGGGTCCTGTACGGTGGTCTTGGTGGTTTGTGACACTGTTGGTTTTCAGTGCATGGTATTGCAGGGTGCCGGGTGGGTCCTGCATGGTGGTGTTGGTGGTTTGTGACACTGCTGGTTTCAGTGCATGCTAGTCCGTGCCCCTCGCCCACCTTATCACTTCATCAAAATGGGGCGGTGACGTAAATCAAGGCATAAAAGCAATGTGTAACGCTTTTACACCCTGATTTGCTACTCTACCCATTTAACATGAAACCAGTCAACTGCAACGTGCCCTACACAAATCACTACATAAGTACAAGAATGAAAGAATACATAAATATTGTCGTTTTAATATAATATGGAACGAGATAGATCATAACCTCTGGCATTATCGATGTGTGTTAATTGAAAGAATAGATGAAGGGAGCGAGTGAAAAGTTATTTTTTTAACTAGAACTGAAAATGAACTCCTGCCTATTTTGTAAAAGTAATACTGACGAAACGGTATTCTATGTGCACCCTGAAGAGTGTTATTTTAATGTACAATAGCTATCATCGCCATGAATCTCTCCCAATGTGCGTCATACTCAAGTGACATAGCACAAAATCAATTCTTCACTGAAAACAATGTTATTTTGGGCGAGCTCATAAAACATAAATACATGTTTAGAAGGATAGAATGTTCCCTATAACTACCCTTGAGAGCATAAAATGAACCTGATGGCTACACCTGTACTCTGTGATGCATAGTGAGAAAATGCAGCAGTTGTAAATCAAATATTAAACCTTTACAGGCAATATTTTCAATGGCAGAATGACTTTCTGAACATTTCTATTCAAGGTCATAGAACCTCATATTATTTCAGATTACAAATATTCACATAGGTAAAACTGACAAGGCAAACTTTTAACAACCATAAGCATTTTCCCCATCCTTCTCCAACATGCAACCCAGTCCCTCTGCCTTACCACTATTATAGAGCAGTTGTCATCAATCTGTTCCATTTTCTTTCGGACTTGCCATTAACAATCTCAACAGGATAAATATATCTGCTGCTCTTTTCATCCTCAAGAAAAAAATCAGACGCCTCAAGGACAATTCGAAAATGAGTCAGGAGTAATAGCTTTGATTGCTGTTGGTGTAGGCTATCATATAGATGGAATACCAATGAGTGGAATGATGTGAGGAAACGCTGGTGAAGAAAAGTTGAGTTTTATTCATAAAAAGAAGGGAAGCTGCCCTCTTAACTGGCATCTCCGGTCCAACAGCCATCCCATTGTACACAGTGAGGCACTGCTTCGCAAAAGGAATCTAAGTTAACAGATTATTCCAAACATGGTAACTAAGCAATGCATGCACATGGAGACAAATTACAATGAAGCAGCAGGATGCAACACAGCTTCTCTAAAAATAATCCGTGGGTGAAGGGAAACAGGCCTCGGTTGGTTTTCACGCGTTTGGGACTGGTACTGCCAGCAACCAATTTACATTCCATACTCTTCCATTAGTCTCTTGGAAAGAGGCGCTTCTCACCTCTAGAACACTGAGTGGTGGGGAGCACTTCTCCAGCTGCCCTGTACATAGGGGATAGGGAAATTTAACTTGGTGGCAGGCTTCCAAAATCACTTGCCTATCTTGAACTGGCTTGCAGCAGTCGTGCCTTCCTTTACAGATTGACTGCATCGTCTCAACTCTCTTCCTGACTACTTCATCCACCATATATTCACCCTCTCCTTATTTCTTCAAAGGGGACTATCCCTGTTATGGTGTGAGGAGTTGTTCAGTAATGCCACAACATTTCTCAGTGGCACTCTAAGGATGGGGTTGACTCTGTGGAATCACTCTACCTGTCAATTGCTCAAGGGATGCTAAGCAGTGGTCCTAATATGTTGTACAGTACATCCCTCCAGGAAGACCTACGTTTCCCTCCAGCAGAATTGTGACCCATTGCTAAAGACAGTGCTCTGTGGGCATCACTCCCTCCTGAATACAGACTGATGGAAAGTGATAATGTTTCCTGAAGAAGGGCCTTCCACAAATACAACCTCTGGCCATTTACTATAATAATAATAATCAAATAACAGAATCCCATAAAGTCTACACTGTGCAGGACCAGAAAAAGAGCCTACCGCATAAATGACCAGCAAACAGGCATCAAAAGCATGTCAATGGTCTTGTGCATCTTCTCATTGTCATGGAGTTTCACCCTATTCTGCCCTCAAGTGTCACAGGTGAAAAATAATCTAATTTCCAAATATCCCTTCATAGTAATAGAAGTAGCAATAGCAAGTCAAATACTGTGTCTTGAAGTGTCAAGCAAGAGATATTCCTATATTGTATACTATGAGGATATATTAGGTTATGTTCAAGTATAGGAAGAATGAGCAATTGTGATATATGGTTACGGCAGTCTACACTGCAATATTTAAAATAGCAACAGTATTGCTGAAAACAGTTCAGGAATACTCAAAGGGCCTCATCACAAGTGGGCAGTATCCCAGTGGTATATCCGCCAGGATACTGCCCAATTCAATTAGCGTTACTGCAACTTGGTCTTACCCTATTAGCGCTGGATCCCAAGTTGCGGTGGTGCAGTAAATTCACATTTTTCTCTAATCCATAGGTAATTTTTGATGCAATTTCCGCAGTGCTAATAGTGCTGCGGTAATTGCACCGAAAAGGCGCAGAAAGTGGGCAGATTTACCCCCATCTCAGAGCTGAGGGTGAATCCTCTGAGCCTCCCCAAACTCAGGATTGGGCGGAACAGTAATGGAGCGGTACTACTAGTACCATCACATTTTAACCACTCTGTCCAACCCCTGATGAGGCCCAAAGTGGTTTAATTCTCAAAGGGGCACTTAGAGGCCTACATAAGCATTGTGTTGATAAGTAGCCACTTAGCAAGAAAGCGTTAATAGTAATATCATAAACATGTAGTGAGAAATGTGTTTATGAGTTAACATTTATTCATTCTTTCATTCATTTATGTAACCATTTATTATAGCAAGACGCTAAGAAGCTTGATATCTCGATCATATCATAAATACATGCATGAAAACATTCTTAAATATGATGTTTTGTGCAAGCCAATACATAAATTCCAATGGCACACATATAACAAACGAGTAGGCAGTGCAATCAAATCCAGTCAATGTTCTATGTTAGAGGAAAAGACAGCATCCAGCTAAAGACAAAACACAATGTGATGGTGGTTGTTGAACTCAGGACATTTATAGCCTAGAGATAATTTGGCTTGGGGCCTTAGCGATAAATGTGCAGTAATAAGTTTATGATTAATAATGCAGCAAGATGCTGAAGGGAGGTACTATACATATTGGTTACCTTTGTAATAAAAATGCAAGTTCTACGCAGTGAAAAGGTGCACACTTATCAATTGTGAGAGTAGCACTGTAAAAGAGGAGGGGGCTACTTTTAATCATTATAAAAGTAAAGCCCAAAATGAAAGTAACTCACATGTAAAAGAAATGCAGGGGCACAGGTAAGTATATCCAAACTTAGGTGTAGGCTGAAACACAGTAAATAGGCCTTACATCATGCTTTTGCAGGGAACGTGTGCTGGCTTTTTATTAATCTGCAACAAAGCCACATTGTCTGGTAACACCTCACAGGTCCCACAATCCCAGGCTGGTATGGTAAGAAGTAACAATAGATGTTATTCTTTTGAGGTCACAGATTAGAACCCATGGTACCGCCGACAGGCAAGGAGGGCATACATATTTTATAATTCAAAATGATTTGCAAAATGCGATTTTTAGATGGTGTCAAAAGAAACACAGCAGATTCAAATTTCCCCGTAGTGCGTTTCACCTGGGAAGAAGCTAGAGATAACCGGGACAGATAAATAAATATCTGCTGGTCATCTCAAATGTTTCAATGAATTGCCATTATAATGTGGGAAGTGGGGCTGGATTGTGACATCACATGTTGTAATTATGGTGGGGTGGCAAAGTTTGTGGACCCAATTACAGAACATAATGTATGCTTTTCTATGAAGGTATAATGTGCGAGCATCAATCAGCTTGATATGGGGAGATTTTTCCATGTTGCAAAGTTGCTAATGTTAATTAGATTGAGCGTTATAAATGTTTTAGATTTAGGGGTGTTTCTTTGTCAGCGCCTTTTCACACAGTTCACTTCCGTGATCTGTTTGAATATGGGCCCTGAAGAAACCTGCATTACGTCTTGCCTGCGTACACTTCAATTTGACTACTTTTGTAATTATTTATTGGTGAGCACCGACACGATTCCCAACACATTTTTGGAGGCCCCGGCAAGATATCTCAGCTTTCCAACCAGGCATGGGGATTCCAGCCGTGCACCAGGAGGTGAGTGGGACAGCGTCCATTGGCCATTACGAAGAGTTGAAATAAAGAGGAGGTCAGTGGATGCTGAGTTCCCGAAGGTCTGCCTGATCCAGCGCTGCCTTCACTTTGACTGAAGTACAGGCCTTTAAAGGGAGTCTGCAAAGTTGAGAGAAGTGAACAATCTCTTAAAAGGAAATGTTAGTGTACTCACGCATGAAAGCGCAAGGGGTTGGAGGGACTATTTTATGGAGTATAGTGTTGGGTATTTTTGTGGAGATATGGGGCCTGACGGTATTTTCTTACTGCCAAAAAATAATTTAGCAACAATCACTCCTTGTATTCAGATTGGGCCATGTACAACAATAATACAGTGGACAAGCATTATTTCAGCACACAGACATGTGTGGTTGGTATGCGTGGTTGGTATGCGTGATTGGTGGTATTTTGGTGAGCATAATTCCTTTTTTTTATTTGTGGCCCCAATATCCAGAACCCCTTATTTTTGTTTAGATTTTTCGTGTAATCACTAGAGAGACCTCAGGCTTGCATTTCAGGAACACCACATTTTCATTTTTAGTGTGCCACCATGTGCAATTTCTCTCTGTCTTATCTACGGCAGCGAGCTATCATGTGGTATTCTTCACTATCTTATATACGGTAGTGAACTATGTCCCGGGCCTCCCTTTCTGCCGACTCATAGACCTCCGACAGACTACAACACACACAGTTAATTATAATTGCTCATACTGAATTACATTGTGCACACGGCTGCAGCCAAATCTTATGTTTAGCTACCTTGAAAATGACAATTGCACTGTCTAAACATCTCCCCACATCATCAGCACTGTATTGGTAAATATAAAACACACCATCCGTCTGCTTTCAGATATTTTTGTGTAATATAAAAGTTGCATTTAAACACGATCTCACTCTTTACAGAAATAAATTAAATAGCACAGTAACAGCATTATCTGTGATACACTGAAAAGAGAGTGGCAGAGACAAGAACTCAATTTGCAACATTAAACAGGTGAGTAAAGCACAGGAATCTCCTTTCCTACACTGACTGAATATTCTCGTACACACTCAGCCCCCACACCTCAGCAAGATAATTACCAGGCTTATTCAGCATGTAACTTCTTTAGCTGTTCGCCTTCTGGAGGGGTTCACCCAGCAAGGACAAGCTTCTGCCGTCACTCGAACTGGGACTTGTTGACTGGAAAAGCCAGTCTCTGCAACCAAGTTGAATCTGCTTTAGGAATCAGGCCTCCCAGCTGTCAACCCCGTCCTTCTTCGAGCTGTGTCAAGATGTCTCTCCTTTCTTCCCCCAGATTCTGCAGCAAAGCACTAGTCACAGCCTCCAACATGATGCTTGATGTGACGTGCTCCAATCAGAATCAATCATGTTCTATCTTCCTACTTTTAACAATGGTTCTTCTTGTACAGTTGCAACTGTAACAAGCTGATTTCCTGCTTATTCGAAGTCTTTGCTTCCTGCAGTTACTGTGGACAGAGCACAGGAAGGCAAAGAAAAAAAAAACTTGAATGTGTGTTTAAAACTGATTTTCAGAGTCTGCCTCTTTTTGCAGTGAAGACACATTCTTTTATTAATGAGTTCTAATTATTAGTCTTGTTAGTGAGATTAGTTTGTTAATTACCAAATGTGTCTCTTGCAACATAGGCATTTCAGGTGAGAAATGGTGTGCATTTTGAAGGTACAGATGTGTGCTTTTAACTGTGAAAAATGTATTTGCATTTTATATGTAAAAATAGTTTTTGACTGAATAACCTGCCCTTACTTATATGTCCATGTTATACTGGCAACACATAGCTTGAAACAACTGCATCATAGCAATGCACCAAGCCCATGCAGTGGCGCTGCACTTCAAAAAAAAAAAAAACATGCTATACATTGATCCTGTGCAGTGGTGCTGTACTCTGTGCTCCCAGAACACGCTAAACAATCCTACATATACCCTCCCTTTTTTTTTTTAATTTGGCTACGATCCAAGCCAATTCCAAAAAAAAAAACTTGCTCCTTTTCAGAGGATTTGGCCCTTGTCCAAGCCACAATCGGAAGAAATCCAACTTGCCCCCTTTCTTCTTTTCACAATGTAGCAATCCAACAAAATGAATATTCACGTGCATAAATGAAAAGGTTGCAATCAACACAATATTCATCTGAGTTCATCAGTTTACAAAATGTTCTACATTTGCCTTCCCAATGGAAGTGTCCTTAGTCCACAGTTTTAATTTTATAAGTCAATTGAAAACAATTAAATAAAACAACTAACTAAAACAAATAATTAACATAACAGATTAAAACAATTAATTAAAATAATAAATAGGTGGAACTCCATATGTCAGGACTCTTGTCTGCCTCTTTTGGTTCATTTGGGTACTCTTTCATCTTGGTACTCTTGGATCCTTCTCTATAGAAGTCATCTTTTCTTTGGCATTCCGGCTATTTTGTCTTCACCTCCACCCGGAGGCAGGCATCTTTTGGTCTTCATCCAGGGGACTCCATATTCCATCGTCTCCCGTGACCTCCGGTATAAATAGTTGATGTTCTAAACCAAAATAGAAAAGAAACAGATTAAGTATATAGCACAATACTAACCACCCTTTTGCCAAAAATAAAACATTTTTTTTCTGAAATTAAACACAGGTTAAAAAGAAAATAAGCATACATGAAACAACATTTTAAATTCAATGCATTTTCATTCTGCACACCGACCAAGAGCTTCCATTATATTTTTTTTTAACTTTTTATATTATTTATTTATTTACATATATTACAGTGTTTATGTGCCATTATAATAATCAACTTTTTAACTTCTCTGTCACTGCCTCCTGACTGCACCCATTTATCTTATCTTTTTGTGTTCAAGGGACTTTCTGTTGTATCAGTGGGCAGCAGCCCCAGGGCTTTCTGTTTCTACATGCTCAAGCCGCCTGATCTCGTGTCTGGGATGGCATGGCTTGATCTGATTTACATGGACAAACTGCTCTATCACTGTTTCACCTTCATTCTTCAAAATTTTATACACTACAGGAGAGACCTTATCTATAATTCGAAATGGCCCCTGCCAGGCTGCTAGAAATTTAGAATTTTTCTGTTTACTTTTTCCAAAATGAAACTTGTACACCTGATCCCCAACACTGTATTCTCTCACTGATGTTCTTTTATCATAGTATGTTTTAGCACTGTCAGCTCCCTTTCCAGATTTCTCTGCACAAAAGCAAATGCATGTTGCAAATGCTTCCTCAGTTCATCAATGTACTCATGAACTGTGGATGCACTCACAAGTGTTTGCTCATGTGTTCTGTATAGTAGGTGTTGTGGTAACACCATTTTCCTACCTGTCAAGACCTCATGGGGGCTAACACCTGTTGCTTTGGCAGGAGTTGATCTGATTACCATCAAAACCAACGGTAAACGTACATCCCAGATGGAACCTGCTTCTGCCACGAATTTCTTTAAAATATCCACAACTGACCTATTGCTCCGTTCAACTCCACCTGAAGAGGCTGCCCGATATGCGATATGTAGTTTCCTTTTCACACCCAGTATTTGCCATACCTTACTCATTAGGGTACTTGTGAAATGACTTCCTCTGTCTGACTCAATTCTTTGTGGCAACCCAAACCTTGAGAACACATGGTTCACCAGCAATGTGGCTGCTGTTTGCGCACTACAATCTGGTGCAGGAATACATTCAATCCACTTCAACATCAAACATATCACACTTAAAATGTAATGGTGTCCTCTGTTCGACCTTTTTAAAGGGCATACATAGTCTATTTGCAAATCTGACCATGGGAGAGTTAGGCCTCTTTTCATCAATGGTGCTCTATGCATTGGTGAAGCAGGTTTAAATTGGACGCATACTAGACATCCTCTAGGATATAATTCCACATCTTGGGACATATGTGGCCAGTAAGCATAATCTTTCAGTATTTCCAATGTTTTTTGTGAACCTCTGTGGCCTGCAGTTATTGCATCATATGCATGTTGTAGCATTAGCCCTCTGAATGAAAGGGGTACCACCCACTGTATCTGCCCTGTTATGGACTCTCTAATCATGAGTCCATCTTGTAATCTAATTCGTTTTTTATTCTTTAATAGTACCCTCAACTCTTCTTTTCCCATACAATCATTTTCTGTTAAAGGGTTTTGTTCAGGATCTATCAAATGATTATAATAGATTCCCAAAATTCGATCATTCTTTTGTGCCTCAATCAAATCTTGGTCTGGCATGTCATGGCCCCATTGCACCACTGGTTGATCTACCTCCTTTGGTGCTTTAGAATGTGTTACTGCATCAATCTGTGTTTCACCCAGTAAATCATCAATAGGTAGCAATTCTCCCATCACAGCCCCAATTTTAGCCAGGTGGTCTGCCTTATCATTTCCCTCCTTATCCTCTCCTGGTGTTTTTAAATGCCCACAAATTTTTCTCCAGTATATTGTTAGATCATTCTCTGACACCAATTTGTCTATGGCTTGTATCATTTTTCCAAGTTTAAGTGGCTTTTTGTTGTATGTAATCATTCCTCTTGCTTTCCAGCCAGGTAAATATTCCACACAACTATTCTGTGCATAGTCAGAATCAGTCACCAGGACAATTTCACTGAACTTTCTATCAACTGCAGTAGTAATTGCTTTATAAATGGCTGGCAATTCTGCCACTTGGCTGCTCCTAGCTCCAATCCTCATCCCTATACTGGGGACTCCTTCACATTTCAACCAGACATTCCCTATTCCTGACACTAATTGTTTATTACTGTCATTTTCAATGTGAAAAGCACAACCATCCACATATACAGTTTCAAATCTTTGCATGTTTTTTCATCAAAAGCTTTGTGTGGTGATTGTTCAAATTCCTGCCAATTAGGTTCCACTTCCATTTCATTTGATATTTGTTCAGCTGCGCAGTCATGTAAGTCAGCTAACCCTTGAGCAATTGGGATCTTTTTATTTTGTCCATATCTCACTTCTACAGGAAAACCTTGTAATGCCAGCTTCCATGAAGTGATTCTGGACTGCGCTAGATTACCTGACCTAATTCTTTTACTCTCTAAAAACTGCAAAGGTTGATGATTTGTTTCAATAATCACCTTTTCTCCCTGAACAATGGGGCGGAAATGTTGTAGCGCCCACACAGTGGTTAATAGGGCCTTTTCACATTCATTAAATTTCATTTCAACTTGCGAAAATGCCTTACTTGCATAGGCAATTGTTTTGTGATTCAAATCATGTTTTTGTGATAACACTGCTGACATACAATGTTCAGAAAAACCTATTTCTATAAAGAAATCCCTACCTTTTATGGGATATGCTAAACATGGTGGCTTTACCAGACATTCCTTCAGTTTAGCCACTGCCTCAGACTGCTCTTTTTCCCATTTCCAGGGAGTATTCAGTTTAAGCAGTTTAGTCAATGGTTGAGTGATTTCAGCATAATTTTCAATGAATTTTCTGTTATAGCCTGTCATCCCTAATAAACTTTTTACCGCTTTCACATTTTTAGGGTCCTTTAGTTTTTGTATGGCCTCTATTTTTTTTCTTTTGTGGATTTAGCCCATGTTCAGTCACTTCATGGCCTAGAAAGTTCACTTTTTTCTTGCACCATTGTGCTTTTTGTAAAGACACTTTGGCACCTGCTTTCTGCAATTGGCCAAGCACATGTCTTATTTCATCAAAATGGCTTTTCAATTTTTATCAAGACATCATCCACGTAAACTATGGTTCCTCTTTCCGCTGCATCAGGCATGGCCTTTCTCAAAAATATGCCAAATTCACTCCCACTATTGATGTACCCGAACGGCGTTCTAAGCCAGGCGTATTGAGTCCTGTCAAATGTAAAGGAAAATAAATTATGTATCTCCTCTGCCAATGGCACACACCAATATCCAGAGGTGAGATCTAATGTGGTAAACACTTTTGGACCATGTCCCTGAGCTAAGCCCTGATAAATGAATGGCAATGGCCATCTGGACACTGGTACTCTTTTATTTAACTCTCTCAAGTTTGCACATAGCCGCCATTGACCATTTGGCTTTAACACACCTAAAATAGGTGTATTGGATGTGCTATGAATGGGCCTGATGATTCCCCGCGATTCCAAATTTTTAATAATCTCTGCCAATGATTCTAAACATGGCAACTGTAGTCTACAAGGCGTACAAACACTGGACTTCTGCTACACCCTTCTGGTAGTGTGGCCACATGTAAATCAGTTAAACCACAATCATAAGCATCTTTTGCAAATACATCCTTAAACTCCATAAATATCTCCCTCAGATTGTTTCTATCCTCATTGCTGTCACACGCATCTGCTAAGGAGATCTGCTCTTCTACCATTTTGGAAAATTCTGGAAAATCTTCTGGTAAGGGAATCTTGGCGCTTTCCTCTAACTGTGTGGCTGTGTCTTTTTGTAAAGCTGCCACTTTTAAATATTTTGGCATATCAGCTTCCACTTCAATGGGCTGATTTTCTGTTTCATTTTCATTTAAATTAAATATTATGCAATCCTCTTGATGGCAGCACACTGTCTCATTTGAATCATAAGGATACACAGAATGAATTTTAAATATTCCTTTGGGCTGAGAGTCCAGGTGTTCCGGCAACTCACCCTTGGCATCTACATACTTTTCAGGGATATTTCCAATCACCATGTTATTTAAATCTGCCGTATAATGTGATTTTTGTATGGCCATTCCTAATGGGGAGTTTTCCTCTAAATGAATATCCTGACAACCTTTATTATATACCATAATTTTTACAGATCCTTCACCAATATCTACCAATGAAGTGTATTCATAATCCAGGCCTTGCTGTTTTACGGATTCATTCAGGCATATAAATGCATCAGAATCTTTCATCTGCTGTCCATTTTTGCATTTCAGTGTTATTGCAAACTGTTTTGTAAATGCAGGAATAATAGTATCTTTCCTCATTTGTAATTCGATTGCAAAAGGAACCAATTGTGCACAATGATAAGCCCTCTTTTGTCTTCAAATTCAGATGCCGGGCCACCTAGGCGTGACCATATTTTTTGATTAAGGAAATCTAACACCATACACATTCTGTGCATGATGTCATTGCCCATGTAAAAGTCATTTTGTGCTCCACTCACTATCCATACATTATGGTAAATTGTTTTCTGCCCAATGCTAATCTTAAGCATGCATCTGCCTGCAATTCGGTTTTCAAAGTCCGGACTGTTTAACCCAGAAACATATTGGTTTTTAATCCTAAATTTCGGGATTTCCTCCCTCTCCATTATTTTTTTCAACAATTTCTCATTAATGAAGCTCCTCTCCTGTTCAAGCGCTGAAGTAGCTTTTATTGTTTTAAAACAATCATTTATACCAGCATGAACCCATGGTTGCTCATCTTCCATGTGTATTTCAGCAAGAGTGGTAATGTGTTTTTCTGAATCTGTTTTAGAAGCAATATTCTGTTTGATTGTTTTCTCTTTTAAATAAAAATGTAATGTGTGCTCATGTATGGCAGTCTGCCAATTTTTCCTTGGGTCCAAGTAGATTTGTACAGGTAGTCCTTAATTGTCGCTCTGCATTTTGTCTTGACACATTAATATAACAGTGACACTAGGTATGCAACTATTCTGGAGATATACCTCCACAGCATCATTTGTTTTGGAAACGGTGTGACATTCATTATGTTGCTGTTTTGTGATTTTAGTTTCTTAGGCCTCAATGGTTTTTTGGTTAAGGACCACAGCACTCCATTCACCCCATCTATGAGAGGAGACAATCTTTTCAGGCAATCTGTCCCCATCAAAAATGGAATTTCACAAATAGATGTGATCAATACCTCTTGTTTAATTCTGTGCTTTTATGTCAACCTCAGTTACACCTATGATGGGCACCTCCTCCCCATTAAAGTTATGCACTGGACCTTGATTTTCCTTCACCGTGATCTGACTCTGTGGGGGTCTCCCTTCATTGATACTCTTTACCAGCTCCTTGGACATAATTGTGGCCTGTGCGCCAGTGTCAATCATAGCAAATGTGTGGCATTTTTCTTCTACAGTGATGGGTGCATAATATCTGTCCTCAACTTCCTCTAATACATATGAGAAGTGTGAAATCTTACTGATTTCAGGGCTCACCTTTCTCAGGCCTTTTTCACTTTTGGCTAAGCTCAATGGTAAATGGAAAGACATGTTTCCCTCCTTTTTACCCATTTCTCCATGATCAGAGGTTTTTTGGAGTGTGGCCACTGTTCGCCCATCCATCTGGGTAACATCAGAGACCACATTACAACCTTCCAACTGAACATGTGTAACAACATCATTCAGCAATTTGTCATTTTTTAATTCTGTGCATTTGTGATCATTTAGTGTGATACCAGCCCTTTCAGCCTCTTCAAAAATATGTGGCTCAAAGAATTCTTCAGGTGATTGACCCGTACCCTCCTTTTGAGTATTTACTTTTTCTACCTGTGTTTGGTCATTGTTTTGCATGCCCAGGGAAGGAGCTATAGCATCCCCACTTACTCCCTGTTCACTGGTATTCCTCATGCATGAGTCATTTTTCTTAAATCTGTCTCTTTGTTCTTTTGGAATTCCAGGTGTTTCTTTTTTATTTGCACAAATCTTCAATGTTTGATTTAGTTCTAGGTTAAACCGTACCTCTTTTTTAGAAGTATTTGCATTTTCTGTTACATGTTCATCTATTGGTGCTTTCAATTTTAAATCATTAGGCATCTCAACGTCATTATGCAAAATTACATCAGGGCAATCTGTCTTTTTGTCACTGCAGGTGTCATAAGTACTTATTCACTTCTCAGAAGCCCCCCGGTCATTGCTAGGGCCATCAGCCCCCTCTTTAGATGGTTGTTTTTGTGCTGTATAGAGCTTTCCTATTTGCTCAGCTAACATTTTCACTTGGGCCTCAAGGCACTGGAACCTTTCCATCTCTCTAGAATCCTCTTTCTGTGTCCTAGGTCGATATTGGTTGTTTTCCCCCTGATTGGATCTATTCTGATACCTCTCAGGTGATTGATGTCTGTTGGGATGGTTTCTGAACTCTTGATTCATTTGTGGAGGGGAGCGGGGTGCACCCATCCTTTGATTATAGTCCCCTGGTGGGGAATCATTGTACTGACGTGGATTGTAGTTCATGTTTTGCCTCATGTCCTGTCTCTCAGATTGTGGGTACTGGCCCCTAGGTTGATTTCCATTATCAGTAAATCGATCCACATATCGGGGTCTATCCTGATTACCATATATCATGGTGTTGGGATCAATTCTGCTCTGTGTCCCCAATGACTGGTAGGGACCATCATTTCTTTGATCTTGATTTTGTCTCTGGTTATTGTTCATACCTGCCATATCAGGCCAATATCCTACCCGGGGTCTGTCCCCTAAGTACCTACGGCTGATGTAGCTCTCCCTATCACTAGGATCATGTGATTGGAACATTGGTACAGGAAAGGGCGATCTTTGTTGATTACTCCTTTGTTCAGGTGTCACATTATTTTTACCTTGGCTTTGAGCAGACTCAAGGGACATTTTGGTTGACCTGATTTCCATTACTGTGGCTGAGGGTTCTTTAGATTTAGGTCTAGTATCTTTCATTTTATCACTTTCTCTACCCTGACAATAGAGTACCTCATATAGTTTTGTGCTTTGATGTACAATCCATACAAGGGACTTGTCACGGTCAAATTCACGGACCAATTGGGATATGATGTCTTTCTGTAGCCCATAGAAGTATGCAGTTTTAAACTCATTGGAATTTGGGTGAAAAGATACATCAAAGCGAGAAAATGCTCTTTTTAAGTCTTGTAAAAATTGGCGAGGGGATGTATTAGGCCCAGCAGTGATTGTGTAAGCGACTTTCTTTGCCTCCTGCAATGACTGAAAAGGAGAAAAATGACGCCTAATTTCTTTTTCAAACTCCACCCAGGTCATATTATGCTGTTCATTTAATCCCCTTATGATGCTGGCTGTCGGGGCATCTAAAGTTAAATGAAAATATTGTCTGTACTGTTCCTTAGGTATCTGGAGTGCTTTAAAAATGTCATGCACCGCTTCTAAGTGATCCTCAATGCAGCATTCACCTGCCTTTTTAAATGGTTTGATCAGGGCTTTAATGGATTTCATTATTTTTATGGGGCTACTTGTTGCAATGCATGGAATTGCACTAATTTGTGATTCAATCCTGTTTTCAGGTGTATGAGATTGGTGGCTGCCCCCAATGGGAGTATCAAATCCCCCAAGGGCGCTGCAACCAAGTTCAGTCACTGGCCCAGTCACTGGAGCACTGGCTCTTTGGGCAGAATTAGAATTCACCTCCACTCCATTGAATGTGGTACCCTGCCGCCTCTCCTGGGACCTGGGAATGCACATTTGCTGTTCTAAGTCCTTACACTTTTTAAGGAGTCTGTTTGCTTCATTTTGCAAATAGTTGTTTTCATCACTCATCTTATTAATCACCTCCTGCATGTCGCACATTTGCATTTGGCATTCATTGAACACTTTATTTCTCTTGTCTCTTTCTTGAGTCATTTTAATCATTTCTTGTTCTGCACTCTGGAAATCACATTCTTTTTCACAATGTTCTTTTTGTAAAATCTGCATTTCTGAAACAACCTCATCTTTATCCTGTCTAATGTGGTCCACTAAGGCGTTTAAGTGTACCAATTCTTGCTCACTATCCTCAAATTGTTTCTTGCTTTTGGATAACTGAGCATCAAAGTCTCTGCATTTTAATTGCATGTCTTTTTGGCATACATCCAATTCTGCTCTTAACATTTCCTGATTTTTACTTGCCCCATCTAATTCAGTCTTTAACCTGTTAATTAGCTGGGTATCATGTTCCTGCATTCGCAGAGACCTATTCAAAATAAACCACATTTTGCTGCATAGCCGTATTAAACAGTCTTTCTCTGCACTTTTATCGGCTGCATTCAATAATCTTGAAAGGCAGACCTGAATTATGCTGCCTTCTGCAAAAATATTGTGTAGTTTTTCCTTCTGCACCTCACCCTGAATGCGGTCACGCCATTCTAAGGTACTGTTCGACGACCACGTCCCATGTGCAAACAACTTTGCTTCTAAATATTGCACTAGGTCTGAAAATGTGGTTTCCCTTTGTGACATTCTGAAATTCGTTTTTAGTGGCCCACTGCTATTATAAAATGGGTTCCTTTTAATGTGCAAATGGCAGTGTGAGACACGCTTGCCACGGCCAGTAGGTACTCTATGATCACTTTCCCGGCCTGCAACGCACCATAAATATGTTGGGTATTTTTGTGGAGATTTGGGGCCTGACGGTATTTTCTTACAGCCTAAAAATAATTTAGCAACAATCACTCCTTGTATTCAGATTGGGCCATGTACAACAATGATACAGTGGACATGCATTATTTCAGCACACAGGCATGCGTGGTTGGTATGCGTGGTTGGTATGCGTGATTGGTGGTATTTTGGTGAGCATAATTCCTTTGTTTTATTTGTGGCCCCAATATCCAGAACCCCTTATTTTTGTTTAGATTTTTCATGTAATCACTAGAGAGACCTCAGGCTTGCCTTTCAGGAACACCACATTTTCATTTTTAGTGTGCCACCATGGGCAATTTCTCTCTGTCTTATCTACGGCAGCGAGCTATCATGTGGTATTCTTCACTATCTTATATACGGTAGTGAACTATGTCCCGGGCCTCCCTTTCTGCCGACTCATAGACCTCCGACATACTACAACACACACAGTTAGTTATAATTGCTCATACTGAATTACATTGTGCACACGGCTGCAGCCAAATCTTATGTTTAGCTACCTTGAAAATGACAATTGCACTGTCTAAACATCTCCCCACATCATCAGCACTGTATTGGTAAATATAAAACACACCACCCGTCTGCTTTCAGATATATATATATTTTTTTTTAATTTTTTTATTTTTGTGTTAACCACTTGGTTTTTACAAAAGTCAATCTTCCAACTTGGGACACCACTTTGGTTTCGTGTGCTGAGCCATTGTCGGACTTGAAGGCGCTTCATTCTAAGTTCGTTTGGAGGACACTTGCGACGAGAGTGTTGGCCCTTCTAAGGGCAAATTCCGGGAATTTAGCCGTCATCCTGGACCATCTGGGGGAATCTCCAGCAATTAGACGATACCAGCGAGTTTCTTCATCCAGAGCGATTTCGTTGGATGTGAGTGGTGCCAAGTATTTTTGTCTTTCTGTTGCTAAGGCTGAGCATGACATGAGAATATGGTAGATCGTTTCAACTTGAGTTGGATCGTCACATAGGCGACAGTGGGCGTCCAGGACACGTGCTCTTGAAGCTAGGATTTCCCTTGTATTGAGTAGATTCAGTCTTGCTCTCATGGAGATCTTCCTCAGGTTCTTCTCTGTGAATCTTTCACAATATTTTAGAGGGATCCTCAGTCGATTGTGCGTGGGTGGCAGATGCTCTAGGGATTTGTATCGCAGGATCCTCTCACTAGTGTTGATCCAATCCTGATCTTCTAGTTTCTTTTTTACTCTCCCAGGGTTATCTAGGAGCGTTTCACTCGAACAGGCCACTTCTTCCAGTTTTTTGTGTATTTCTTTTTCCCAATCAAGTAGTGGTTTGCAGGTGCCTTTAGTCATTTCAATTTCCATGAGTTGGAAAATCGGCAGTGAACCGGGGGACAACATTTTTCTGTAAAGTTGTACTGCGCTTTGAGTTACCACTGAGGCTATAGACGGAAGGCCTAGGTCCCGTCGAATGGCTGGCATAGGTGCAGATTTCGGTAGCGCCGAGACTGACTTCCAGAGGTAGCCTTCGAGCTTGGTCCAAATTTCCGATGGCAGGGAGAGGTTTGCCGCCATTCCATAGGTTAGTGCTGGTATAACCTTTGATTTATAAAACTGGAGAGCTGGAGACCACAAACATTTTCCGAATTTCGTATCCACAGCACGAGTTTGAGCTGTGAGACTGTGGATTTTTTCCCACAGCGAATTCAGAAGAGAATTGTCTTTCAGAGTATTGTCAATCATGACACCAAGGTATTTGAATTCTTTCACTGATTCAATTTTAGTTTTATTCAGATGCCATGAATGTGCTGTCTTTAATTTCTTAGTGGTTTTGTAGAAAGAGATGATTTTGGTTTTCTTTGAGTTGATCTTTAGGTTATTAAGATCCATGTAAGCTGATAGGTTGGTAATCTGTCTTTGGAGTCCGATGGCCGTTTGATCCAGCAGGATCAGATCGTCCGCATACCATAGCCTAGATATTTTCACTTCTCCCAGCTTTGGAGGGAAGGCTCGGACCTGGTCTTCTGTTTCTTGGAAGTCGCCAATAAAAGCGATAAAAAGTGCTGGAGCCAGCGGGCAGCCTTGCTTGACACCACTTTCTGTGGTAATCTTATCGGATAAAGTTCCCAGTTGGCATAGTCGCACTCTGAGTGATGTTTTCTTGTGCAAGGCCTTGATTGGACCAAGAATTGTCATTGGGCATTTCCACTTTTCTAGTTTCGACCATAATTTACCACGGTCCACTGTATCGAAGGCCTGCGACAGATCAATCATGGCCATCTGGACTCCAGGGGTGCCACCTTTCACTCTTGCCTTGATGGTATTCAGGATCAGAATGTTTATCGCTGTTCCCGCTCCTTTTTGGAAGCCTGTCTGGAAAATGTCAAGGGCTGGGGATTTCCTGGCCCACTCTTTGAAGTGGTTGAGTGTCAGTGAGGCAAATATTTTCCCAATAAAGTCCAGTAAGACTATAGGTCTGTAATTGGACGGGTCCGTTCTCATCCCCTTTTTATAGATTGGTACGAGGACCGCCTCCATCCAAGTCTTCGGGATTTGCTTTTGTTTTAGGCATTGGTCGAACAACTCACAGATCAAACCCGCCCAGGCTCTGGGATGCTGCTTCAGATCAGAGTTGGTGAGTCCATCGGGACCTGGGGCCCTAGAGGTTTTTAAGCGTGTAATTACGCTCAAAATATCTTTCAAGACAGCTACGTTGATCCAAGGATCTTTTAGACCTCCGTGTTGTGGTAGTGGCACCATCTGCGAGATATTGTGAGGTGGTAAGGCGTAGAGATCAGTAAAGTATACGATCCACTGTTGTTCTGTGACGTTACTGTTGATCTGCGAGGAATTCTGGCCCTTAATTGATTTTAATAGGGACCAGAAGTCACGGCTGCTTTTGGAGGCCCCAATTTTCAGCATGGCCTCAGCGTCGTTCTGGTATAAATTTTGAGGTTCTTGTTTGAGCCATGCTTTGTAAACTGCTTTCCCCCTTTGGTAGGCTTTCCAGGATTCTTCACTGATGCTTTTTGACGCTAGTCTTTTCAGTTTTCTGATTTCTTTGCGCTTGGCTACCAATGTTGCATTGAACATATGAATGTGTGTGGGTTTGTGTCGATTTTTCCCACCGAAGTCCACTTTATGCGGTATCAATAGCGACAGGTATTCTGGCCGTTGGTCTTCTGAACCTTTGTACGAGCTACGTTGTTTTTTGCAAAGGTTTTTTCTTACTTTGTTGATGGTTTCCGATGTGAGGCGAATTCGGTTTTGCTGCTTGTTGGTGTCTATCTCAAAGGGGTAGGATAGTCGGTCTTTCACTTCTCCTCTCCAAGATAAGTGGAGGAGATTGTGGTCGCTTTCGGTCCTTCTTTTTACTTTAAATTCCTTGAAGTAAGGGATTAGACCTTCTGAGATGAAAATATAGTCTAAATTAGCGATTGAGGACTCTCTTTCCCATGTGGGGATTTGCACGCCACCATCTTGAAGTGTTGCGGCATTGTAGAGTTGTCTGGACTTCATCAAGGACAGCCATGCTTGGCCTCTAACATCTGTTTTTCTCAGGGCTGGGGGCACCATCTTGTCTTCCAAGTGTGTTCCACATTTTGCATTTAAGTCCCCACAGATGATGATGTTGGGGGTGTCATGATTAATTCTGATATCATCGATGGAGTTGGCCACTTGTTTACAGAAATCTTTCGTTGATGTTTTATCAGGATTCCAATATAGGTTTATTATGGTGAGATCAGAGCTAGACTCCCCATTTCCCACCAGATCTTGGTGGTGCCATTGCGCCAGGATGGTTAACGTGCCATACTCCTCACTGATTTTGCTTTTCATTACGATTCCTGACCCCAATCGTACTGCCATGAGCAGTCCCGCTGAAGGCCTTCCCGCGATGGGCTTCTGAGCTGGGGAAACTTCGCTTGTGAATCCCTCAAGAGAAGGTTTGTCTACTAGCCATGTTTCTTGGAAGCAGATTAGGTCGAATTTGTTCCAGTTTGTATCGCTGGGTTTGGTTAAATGAATATAACCTCTTGTGTTCCATGACGCCATCTGTAATACGGTTTCTTTCCACCGTTGGTCCGCATTACGTGTGAGATTCTTCGAAATGATGGCGTCATGGGTTGACTGCTGGTCCTTCTTGATACGACCAAAGGTGTCAGAGATCCATTTCCAAGATTTTGATGACGTCGCTGGCATTGGGGCTAGATTAGACTGCACAATCTGTTCATTCTTTAAGCGGTAGGTCTTTGGACTTCCCTCTCGGCGTCTAGAGTAGTTAGATGTCATGTGATTTGTTTTAAGTCCTTTAGGAGGGTAATCGTTTTGTTTATCCCACGTTTCGTTTCCACGTTCCGGCGCGACATCTCGTCTTCTGTTTTCCTCTGTGGAGGGGGCTCCTTTCGCCTCGACATCATGTTTTGCTGAGAACTTCCGTTCGGTCCTTTCCCCCTCTTCTCGCTCTTTTATTCCTGTCCGGAGTTTTTCTAATTTCAGGCCCAGGCGTTGTAGATCTTTTGATATTTCTAAAGGCCATTCTTTTAGGGCATTTGATCTTACATGTAGATAGGCTTTGGCTCTGTGGTCCCTGTCGTATGGTTCCACCAAGACCAGGTCATTGGTTGATAGATGCCGTAATTTTCCGACTTTCACCGTTATCTTTAGAACAGTTCTTCTATTCAGTACCATGTAGCTGTCTCTGGCCGAAGTTTGCTCCAGCTTGAAAAGGGTCGTTTCAATAAGTCTTTTTTTGTTATGGGTTTTATGCGTCGGAGATCTTCTTTATGTGAGAACCTCCGGTGTTTTCTACTGTCTTGTTTTTGCGTCTGCAATGGATGCCTCCCAGGTTCTCTGTTCTGAGAGCGGTCTTTTCTTTATTTTTTTTTTTTAAAGCTTCTATGGCTTCCAATCCGGTACTGGGCGTGTTCGAGCGGGGTCTTTCCGGTCGGCTTGTCCCTCCTTGGTCTTCGTGGAATTCTTTCGGAGGTGAAGGCTGACCCACTTTTTTCCAGGCACCTGTCGTTATCTGCCATGATTCTTCTATTTGGGGTTCTGTAATTGCCGTGATCATTTCGACACAATCCGAGGTCTGGGAGCAGTTTGAAGAATCTAGAGCGGGGCTTGAGACAGGGGGCCCTTGTGAGGCATCAGACAGGTCTTGCTCGAATTTTTGGTGCTGGTTGAGTTTTTTCAGATTCGTTTAGCGCCAGGACAAGATACTGGCGGTTTAACCAGTCCTTTTGCGAAGATCGGAGCTATATCCTTCTTTTTTTGAACGGCATCTTCCGTCTGGGTACTTCTATTGGTCAATATGTTAGTATACTGTACTCGTGGGTTGATATTTGACAGTTCTTTCCCCAGGTTTAGTATTCTGTCTTCGAGAGTCAGTTGCATATTTTTTGAGTTCTGTTCAACAGCCGTTACATAGCCTTCTATGAACGTTAGTTTGTACTTTAGTGAGGTAATCATCGATGTGTTGTCCTTTAGTGCCTCATGGATCGATTCATATAGCTTACTAAAGGGATTTAGTGCTATAGTAAGGGCCGACATGATGGATAGGAGGTCGTTTTTTTTTGATGATGGCGTTTCTTTATCAGACAATCCTGAAATGTCGCTTTGCCTTCTCAGTTTTTTCAGAGTGTATAGACCTCTTTCATTTTGATGCTGAAGCAGTCTCTCCGAAAGGTTTTTTTCTGTAGTTATTGAGGTCTCTTGGATGTTTGCTGATGTTTCAGCCCAGATTCTGTTACTGTTTGTCTGTATGTGTGGGCGGAACCCAGCGTATTGGTCTTCCCCCTGCGAGAGTCTCGTTCTGACTTTAGGTCTGTCCCATGCCTCTATGCTCGAACTATGTACAGGCACTAGGTTCTGTGGTTGGACAGTTCGTTCTTTCTCGGTACTCTATATGATCTTGGTGCTGTTCGTAGGTCCCTTATGCGGTGATTACGATCTTGGGGTCTTGGTGTTAGCGATGGTTCGTCTAGAGGGTAGGGGACAGAGCTAATTTCTTCCATGTTCGGCCCTTCTGTTAATTTCAGAGGTGATGTCAGCTTTGAAATTTCTGATAGTGGTGTAGGTTTGTGAAGGAGGCTAGCCGGGCAAGGCGCAGCCCTTCCTCCTTCCGAATCCCTGTCCACAATGGGTGGGTTGCATGCATGCCATTTGATTCTGGGCGCTGGGTTTCCCTGGTTTGGGTCCGTTTTGCGGGCTTTGTTCATTGCAGGTGGTTCTTTTATTGCCTCCAATATTTCAGCGTCTGACATCTCGTGGTCAGAACACAGTTTCCTCTTACTATGCTTTATAAAGTAAACCTTCAGGGAGGCCGATAACAGCGGTGCTGATAGACCCTTTGCGCCTCCTGATGCTTTTGGGCCGGCTTTCCAAACTTTTTTTGCAAAGGCCTTCCCGTCTGTGGCCTTTCCTTTCGGTTTGTCTTTCATAGTTTTTTGGAAGATTTTTGGTCTTGTGGCAACTTCTTTAGTTTTTTTGTCTCCCCCCTCCTGGTCAGAGCATGACTCAGGGGATGAAATGGATTCATGGTTTGGTAATGACGTGTCACGTTCCATGGCTTCGGCGTTCTTTATACGTAAATATTCGTTGTGTTCCTGACTCTTTGGTCGTCGGTATCTTATGGTTGGTTAGCCGGACTTTGTTATTTCAGTGGGAGATGTTTAGATGGAAACGTTCGGTCCTTCTGGTGCTTCGAAGACCATGTCATCATTATTTCAATTCTCGTGCATGTCCGCCACATCTTTTGTTACTGTGGGGCCGGGATCGTTAAGGCTCCACTTGGTCAATGCCAGTGTCTTTTCCCGGCCGGTAATCAGTGCGTCTTGAATAGGGTTTTTATTGTGGATTGTGGCTGTGGTCGCCAGGCCCTTTTCAGACCTTGATGTTTGTTTCCCTGCCTCGCCACCATACTTTTCCACTACGGCCACTTGCTTTCCCGGCAGTGTGGAATGAGGCTGCCGCTGCGGGGACCTCTGGACGATGGGCTCTTCCACCTCAAGCTCCCCCTGCCAAGCAGACCCCTGTCGAGGCTGTCCTCCGACGGCCTCAGGCAGGATGTCCTTCGTCGAAATGGTGAGCAGGCAGGGGGTTTGAGAGGTGATGGAAGGAGACATTGTCCGTTCTGGAGTGCTGGAAAAGTTGGATGCTTTTTTCTGTTTTTCCCCTTCTGTTTCCCCTTCCGTCTCAAACTGTTTTGACGGCTGCATGGCGTTTAGGGCCTCGAGTTCCCCCGAGCCTTGAAGGGGGGAGGAGGTTACGTGGATCAGGCTGCCCTCGCTCGTCATTCCAGAGTCCTGGGAGGGGAGAGAGGGCGGGCTTATGTTGGCATCAGCTTCAGTGCTATTAAGGCGCGAGCCCGGCTTTCTCCTAGCGAGTTCAGACTGAGATTTTTTGCTGTGCATCCAGCGGCCCAGGTCTGCTTCAGTTGGAGATGCCGGCGCCGTCATGCCATGTACACCGAGAGCGCTAGCCGTATCGGTATGGAAATTTAGTTTTCAGTTTTCAGCAACAATCCGTGGAGGTTCGTGAATATATTGTACGAGTGTGGAGTTGGCTGGTAACTCCTGTCTTCCTGTCCTCCGTCTTCCCTCACCGTCTTCCGTCACCGGACACCAGACACACTGTTCCACACACCGTGCCGCGCTCCTGCGCGGTGCTTTTATGAAAGGTTCCCAGCAGCAGCAGTTGTAGAAGCTGAAGAAGGACTACCACAGTAGTCAGAATCACGGGGAAAAACGCACAGCGGTCTGCCTCCTGACTCCACCAGACACACTGTGCCACACACCGCGCAGATATTTTTGTGTATTATATATATATATATAGTTGCATTTAAACACGATCTCACTCTTTACAGAAATAAATGAAATAGCAAAGTAACAGCATTATCTGTGATACACTAAAAAGAGAGTGGCGGAGACAAGAACTCAATTTGCAACATTAAACATGTGAGTAAAGCACAGGAATCTCCTTTCCTACACTGACTGAATATTCTCGTACACACTCAGCCCCCACACCTCAGCGAGATAATTACCTGGCTTATTCAGCATGTAACTTCTTTGGCTGTTCGCCTTCTGGAGGGGTTCACCCAGCAAGGACAAGCTTCTGCCGTCACTCGAACTGGGACTTGACTGGAGAAGCCAGTCTCTGCAACCAAGTTGAATCTGCTTTAGGAATCAGGCCTCCCCAGCTGTCAACCCCATCCTTCTTCGAGCTGTGTCAAGATGTCTCTCCTTTCTTCCCCCAGATTCCGTAGCCAAGCACTAGTCACAGCCTCCAACATGATGCTTGATGTGACGTGCTCCAATCAGAATCAATCATGTTCTATCCTCCTACTTTTAACAATGGTTCTTCTTGTACAGTTGCAACTGTAACAAGCTGATTTCCTGCTTATTCGAAGTCTTTGCTTCCTGCAGTTACTGTGGACAGAGCACAGGAAGGCAAAGAAAAAAAAACTTGAATGTGTGTTTAAAACTGATTTTCAGAGTCTGCCTCTTTTTGCAGTGAAGACACATTCTTTTATTGATGAGTTATAATTATTAGTCTTGTTAGTGAGATTAGTTTGTTAATTACCAAATGTGTCTCTTGCAACATAGGCATTTCAGGTGAGAAATGGTGTGCATTTTGAAGGTACAGATGTGTGCTTTTAACTGTGAAAAATGTATTTGCATTTTATATGTAAAAATCGTTTTTGACTGAATAACCTGCCCTTACTTATATGTCCATGTTATACTGGCAACACATAGCTTGAAACAACTGCATCATAGCAATGCACCAAACCCATGCAGTGGCGCTGCACTTCAAAAAATAAAAACAAACACATGCTATACATTGATCCTGTGCAGTGGCGCTGTACTCTGTGCTCCCAAAACACGCTAAACAATCCTACAATAGCAATGCACCCTCACAAGTGCCATAGTATTCTTAGATTTTAGGTCTGCTGATCCGATGGGGAGCAAGTGGACGGTGGCACATATGCTTTACAGCAGAGGGTTGCATAGCAAATGGAGGAACCTTGTCATACAAGAGTCGTGCCTAGTGCAGGCAATTGGTATTGTTGGATATTTTAAATTTGTTGGGGGAAGATTTTTTTGAAGGACATACACTCCCATGTTTTGTGAGAAGCAGTAGTTTATTTTTTTCTGTTGAAGAAAGTGGTTTTAGTATATGTTTAATATGGCTATGGAGTTGACGGAAGGGCCTGAGCCTAAATACATTTGTAAATATTTACAGAGCTGTGTAGCGCAAGTTAAAGGTGCAGTGGATTGAAGGGAGTAGTAACAGGCAATTGTAGTTAAGGATATTCATGTACCAATACAACCTAACAAGACAGGCCTGTGGAGGAGGCCAGTGTACGTAAGCATGGAGTGCAAGGTATGAAAGGGTGTGGCCTGTGGAGAGTGTGAAAGGGTGTGGCCTGTGGAGAGTGCCAAAGTGAATACAAATAGGGTGAACGAGTAAGTGGTAAGTATAAAAGTGAGTGAGTGAGAATGATTGAATAAGGTTTGAGAGGTTGAAGGTTTCAATTATCAAGGCAAATAGGAAAAAGGGAGGGACGATTATTGCACAATAAGGATTAACGTGGGATAATGAAGTCCTATTGGATGGATGTACCACTTAATCACATGTGTAGGAAACAGCCTCAATATTGTGACAAGATAAATAAATACAATTTTGAGTAGGTACATGAAACAGTGGGGTAATGTTATAAAGAATGGCCTGGAGAGGGAACATTTGACAAAGATATTACCAACAGTATGTCGTCATATTTGTCAGCTTCCCACAAAGGTGCAAAGCTTAAAAAGAGGCAAGACGTTTTCTGACTTTGGAAGTTGTATAAAGAAAAGGAAAGAGACGTAGAAGGGGAAGGAGGAGGAGAACTATGGTAGTGAAACCCCCATCCCCTCCATATACGATATACACATTATTAAACCAGCTGCAGGATATACAAATCCTAAACGAGTGTCCCAAGATAAGGAAGGAACACATGAAAGGAAAGATGAGGGCAAAATGAGTGCCATTAGTAATGATGATAAGAGGAGGCGGAAATATTTAGTAGACATTAAAATGAGCACCCAACAGCAACTTGACTCTGTGTTCAGGGAAGTCGAGAAAGTTATGGAAAGGGAGATAGAGAAAAATGAAAAGGAACAAGGAAAGGCAGTTTACGAACATGGGTGGACCGCAGGATGCATACAATTTAAAATCGACAACTGGGGAAAGGACTTGGACAATAGTGAAAATGACACAACAGAAGGTGTGCACAGCGCATCAGATTGGGAGGACAGTGGTGACAGTGATCATGGGGATAACGAGTTAGACAGGTGCAATTTGATGGACATGAGCAGATGAAGGAAACAAAATGAGCAAGAAGAGGAAGAAAGAGATGTTTCATTGGGAGCTAGGCTTTGTAGTAGTAAAAAAAGAATAGCAGTTGTACAAGACTACACAGTGGTAATAAATGCAGAGCTCGCACACAGATGCCCTTTTTACCAAAAACGAGGGGTGTGGTTGACTACATACCAAGGCAAACAATAGATAGGGACAATTTGGTTTACAGTTTATCTTCACTAATAGCGGGGGTGAGCAAATGGATTTATGTTTACGATAAAGAGACAGTGGGTATTCCATTAGCCATAGGAGCTATAAAGAGTTTTTTGGAAGTGTTGGTTGGGGAGAGAAGTGGAAAAATATATCAACAGGCTGGATATGCCTGGGTACAATTAAGCTTGAACATACATGATGGAGCACACATTGGTTCAATATGGCTCATAAAATGAAACCTAATGAGGACCCAACCAAATATATACAGTCAATACAAATGTGGACACAGGAAAACAAACAGTTTTGGGATGACAAAATACACTTGTTTTACCACATATTAGTGAGGGGGCTCCCTGCAGAGGTGCAGACATCTCTAGAGAAGATGGTGGGAATTGAGGCAAAAGGTGGACTGAGGTACAGTCAATAATCGTACATTATTGCAAAAGAAAGCAGGAGAAAGATAAGGAGACAGCTGACAATGCAACAAGAGCTGAAAATAAACTAGTTCAGAAGAAATCTGGATATAATAAATATGGAAGGAGTAGTGATCACAGGATGAGTTGTCATTCCACAGGCACAGAAAGCGGGGCTCCCAGTGGCAACATTAATGCAAACAGGAGGGTAGAATCAAGTACCACTCAATCAGCAGTGGTGAAAAGTACAGATGCAGCAACAACCTGCATTTATAACATTTATAAACTTGCAGAAATAGCCAGGGGTTGCGCAGACAGGTGGAGTAAATGGTTACATGGGATCATATCAGACAGGGAGGGGATATTGCATACAAGGAAAGGGAATGTGGTACATTGGAATGGCACCATGGTTTGGGGGACAGTGCTTTGCATGTGGATATTTTGGTCACTTTGCATGGACATGCCCACTAACAGCACACGCAGGGCAACAACAGCAACCTCGCACAAAGGCACCTCAACAAATACATATAATACCACAGCAGCAACTGCAGACACAGCCCACACAACCACAAGGTGTGTCCACCCAGGGACAAGTGCAAGTGCAGGGTGGGGAGATAGCAGGAACCCTTGTTATAGTAAGCATACTCCCGGCTCCGGTAGCTGACAAAGGATACACATTGGACAAAAGAAATTGCAGTATTGTCAAAAAGAGGTGGTGTGCTTGGGTCAGATTGTGTCAGCAGACTGGAGAAAAATAACACCAGAAAGAGTAGACGTTACAGATAAAACTCCATGATTAAAAACGGTGAAAGAGATGTAGCAGTTCTTCGGCCGATGTAACTACTGCAGGGCATGGGTTTTTTATTGCTCCACTTACACAAGGCAATTGTTGAAAGCATTAAAAGAATCTCAGAAACACATAACAAACATAAAATGGACAGCTGAAATGGGGGGGAGCACATGCACCAGTACTGGCTACACCCAATTACAAAGAGAAGTTTCACCTCTTCCCCATTCAGATGGCAAGGTAATGACAGCAGTGCTGACACAGAAAATGGGCCAGGGACACAAACCACTTTCATATTCCAGTGAATCCTTAGATACAGTGATGCAGGAGCATTTCCCATGTAAGCAGGAACTTCCTGTTGCTGCTTTTGCAATTGAGAAGGATTCCACAATAACTAAGGGGTGTCCTATAATTGTATATGTAGAGCAAGTATTATTCACAATACTGGAAAAAACAAAATACAATTGACAACTCAGAGATTTTCAGGGTATGAGGGTATGAGGTAATACTGACAAACCCATCAATAGAAGTAGTGAGATGCAGGACTATAAATCCAGCATAATTAATTGCAGAAAAAATAGAGGAGGGAGATTGCATGCATGACTGCATAGCGTGCAATTACAGGAGTGAAGGTAACCAACTGGTTAAGGAAGAGATGATTGAAGGGGGGAAATGATTTTCATTGACAGCATTGGTCAGACCACAGGACAGAGGCATTCAGGTTCCGGCTGGTTGTGGGCACAGACATGGAGTACACAAAAGGGAGGAGTTGATGGTGTATTCACAGACATGGGGGGTCATTACGACCCTGGCGCTAAGGGATTACCAGTACCGGTAAGGGTACCGGTACCGGTAATCCCTTATCGCCCAATTCCCATAACGGCGGCTGGAACCAGCCGTTATTACAGGGACCCGCAAAGGGACCCTGGCGATAATTACGGTACCGCAATTTGTGGTACTGTAATTGCCGTCTTTCCCCATTACCATTATGCCCTATGGGGCAAAAATGTGAGTAGGAAGGGCCATGGTGAAATGGGGAAGTACCACCTCGCCAACCTTGGAATGGGGTGGTACTTCCCCATTTCACCATGGTGCACTTGTTACAATACCGGCAGCAACCATGGTGCTAATAGCGCCATGGTTTAGCGTCAGTGTTGTAATGAGGGCCATGGCCTTGATTGAGGAACTGAACATGTCAAAGGGCCAGGTAGTGAACATTTTCTCTGGTTCAGACTATGTCACTTCCAGGGTGCACTCAGGACTAGCAAGATGGGAAAGGAAAGGGTTCAAAAGAAGTGATTGTAGACCTTTTCAGCATGCAGGATTAATGATCAGAAATGTTACCATTCCCAGTAGAACTAGCTTTAATACAGTGCAAGGTCGCACAGGAGGGAAACATATTATTTCATTAGAAAATGAAAGAGCAGACAGAGCAGCAAAAGAAGCAGCATATCTACCAGAAGGAACAAATGTGTTGATCCCTGGTAAAAAGGGGAAAAAAACTACTAGCAGTGCTAAAAGCAAAGAAAAAGATGCATTACTAGAAAACGTTAATGCAACCCCAATGATGTAGATAATTGAGTTGCAAGGAGAATCACCAGATGATGAGAAAGAGTTGTGGAAGAGGAGAGGATGCTCTTTATCCCCAACTGTTTTGGTATGGTGGCATAATAGCACAGGAACTGTGGTCGTGCCAAAGAAATTGTTGTGGGTGGCATTTCAACAGTTTCACTATCCTGCCCACATATCAAAAGAACGCGTGGCTGCAGAGATAAGTGAGGACAGGTTTGTACCAAATTTGCATGAGAATGTTGTAGAGTTTGTCAATAACTTCATAATGTGCCAAAAGTATTTGCCAGGTCTCACATTGAGAGTTGTGCAGGGCACATTGCCATGACCGGAAGGCCCCTTCTGGTACTTGCATATTGACTATGTTGACATGCAAGAGAGATGTACCTCTTAAAGGTATTTGCTTGTAGTGGTGTGCCCATTTTCACTTTGGCTTGAAGCTGGTCGTTGTGCCCATAATGACTCCCGCTCTGTGGCCAAATTTCTTATGAGGGAGGTTTTCCCAAGGTGGGGGATTCCAGATGAAATTCGTTCTGCCAATGGTCAGCATTTTGCTAATTATTTTATTAAGGAGATAACAACATTCCAGGGGATAAATCATACATTATGCATGGTTTAACATCCACAAGCCAATGGTTTGGTAGAAAAGATGAATGGACTTCTTAAAATATGGTTGACAATGCTTACTCAAATGCTTGGAAAATCCTGGGTGCACTGCTTGACTCTTGCTTTGTTTGTATTGCGCAATACGCCAAGAGGAGATCATCACTTGACTTCTCATGAGACTGTTACAGGGCAGAGAATACATGAGCCTATTCTGCAGTCACTTACAATCTCTGATGCGCACTCTTCTTCTTGCATTTTGGGGGGATTTGATACCTATCTCAAAGAACTTACAAAATCCCTTCTCTACATATCCGTGCAGACGAGGCCAAAAACTCAATCCGGACAATAAGGTGATCAAAAAGGACAATTCCCAAAAGCATCACGTCCTAACACGGGGGAGAAGATATTCACCCACATACTGTGATCTCTTCGACACCCACAGTAGTTAAAATCAAACGGCACAGAGGATGAGTCCACATCACAGATGTTCGCAAAGACAAGAGCTCCACTTCCCCAAGCACAACATGATGGGAAGTATATGGGAGATTCCTTTACATTTTTCTCTGCCTTTAGACTACATGAAAAACCAGCAAAAGAAAATGATGAAATTGTTTTTAAAGAAAATGTTTTATTGAAGAAGAATATTTATTGTTTATTTATATAGTGCTTATACACAGGAGAAGTGCTTCCAAGCACTTCAATGCGGGAAGGGAACAAGGAAACTTAGTAATCATTCTTAGGCCTTCAAGATTCTGAATGTTCAACACAGATAAACTAGAATACTAGGCCTGATGACATTTCTCCTAGTGAAAATGCATGAAGAGATTAGTAGCGACCAAACTCCGGAGGGGGGATGAGAGATGGTGGAGACAGGACAGACATCTAACTGGTACTAGTACATTTAGGTAATGCATACGTACAGCTGGAGGTCCGGGGAATGGTGGGTGTGGGGTGAAACAAAGCGATTCTGGTCCAGCAGAGCCCTGGGTTAAGTGCAGAGAGGTTGGCCTGCTCATGGAGCGTAAGCTGAATGTGCAGTAATGCAGAACAAAGTGCAGTGGTCTGGAGGCAAGTGCAAAAGACTGGCAGGGGAGGCTGGGACCTGGGATGCTGTTGGTACTCTTGTTCAGAAGGAAATTGCCATAGCATTTCAATGCTGGACTGCCCATGTAGGCGGGACAAACACTGATATGCAAATGGGTATTTTTCTATCTCTGAAAGGTACAGTGAGCAATAAGAGATGGCTGCAAACTCTCAAAGTGTGAATAAAACACAGAACAGGTTATCATGCCATGTTCTTTCTGGAGAGTAGCTCCTGCTACATTTCCCTGTTCAACTGGAGTTGAGGTAGGCAACCAGTCAGCAAAATCTGAACAGAGTTAGTGGGAGAAAGATGGTGGAGGGAAAGAAAGCAGGTTAGCAAGGGAGAGGGAGAGCGAAGGAGGCAGAGAAACAGAAGGTCTTGAGGAGTTTCCAGACTTTAAGGTGCTCTGGCTCAAGACGGAGAGAGGCAGGGACGATGTTCCAGAAGGAGGCACCTGCAGGGGATAAAGATGTACCCCCCAAATTGCTCTTTGTGAAAGAGGCTCACTCACCGAGAGTTGGAGGAGGATGAGCAGAGGATTCTAGGGGGAGAGTATTTAGGGAGAGAATGTTGTAGATAGTACAAGCCCTGACCCCAGAAAGCCTTATGGAATATGCAGAGGATCTTGAACTGGATCATTGCAGCCACAGGGATCCAGTGGAGGGATTTCAGCGCTGGAGAGGAGATGCGGTCCCCAGGCTTGAGGCCAAGGATAAGTCTCATGGTTCTGTTCTTGATGAGTTGTAGAGGACGAAGATTGAGAAAGAGGCTGTTGCAATAGTACAGCCTAGAGAGAACCAGGGCTCTTGAGTTGATGAGCCTCTGGGGGAAAGTGAGAAAAGGTAGAATACCTCTGAGGAGGTGCAGATGGAAGTTGGACTTTTTGGAGATAACTGAGATGTGAGAAGAGAAGGAGAGAGTGGAGTCGAAGATGACTCCAAGATTCGCCTCATTGGCAGGTGAGGGCGAAGGGCCAAAAGAGGCATGCCATTGAGAAAGTGGGAAGGCGGGAGCAGGCGTCCCAATGAGTATGATCTCTGTCTTACTGACATTCAGTCAGCGATCATTGGCAGCACACCAAGCCTGAATTGCAGATATAAAATTAGGGATGAGAGAGGAGGAGGAGGAGGCTAAGGGTAGCCTGAAAGAGAGCTGCGTATTATCCACATAACATTTAAAGTTAGAGGTAAATGTCTGGATCCTGTGTGCCAAGGGGGATATGTAGATATTGAAAAACCAGTGGAAAAGGTTAGATCCCTCGGGGATCACCACAAGAAGAGAGAGCGTGGTGGAGGAGAGAAAGGGCCTGAGTTCTACCTGGTAGGGCCAGTCAGAGAGAAAGGAAGGAAGTCACGCCAGGGCCTCATCTGTGATGCCCAGGGTATCACAGAGACAGGTGATAAGGATGTTGTGGTTTACCATATCGAAGGCAGAAGTGAGGTCAAGAAGAATAAGGACAGAGGAAGAAAAGTAATGTTTTTTGTGTTTTGGGATGTGATACTACCAATACATTTTAGTGTAGTATTAATACTTTAGATTTATTTGGTTTTAGAAGAAAAAAGTGGAACGCAATTGAATGAAAATAAAAACAGGGAAAAAAGGAATTTATTGAATGAGGAATGTTTTCATCATGGCACTGAAGGAAAGCAAGATTCATCAACTGGAAATGTTTGGTACAATGAGATGTTATGTGTGGGGAGAGAAAGTGCAAATGGGACTTGCTTCATCTGCTCTCTCATCCCACACATGATAGCAGTGCACACACTTTTTCTATGGGTAAGTCGTTTTTCAAAGAAACGAGCTTGGGGGTAGATTTCTGTCTTCGGCTGGGGCCTCCCTCTGGAACAGCCTCCCTGCCACTCTAAAACTTGAGGAGAACCATCTCCGGTTCCGAAAGCACCTCAAGACCTTCCTCTTTTCTTCTGCCTTCGCTCCCCCTCTCCCCTGCTGATCTGTTCTCTCTTGGCACCATGCACCTGGTCAACCTCTGTCCTCCGGGCCCAGGTACCTGCTCACTCTGCCACCCTCCCGCATTGCTTCCGGGCCACCCCTTGCACTGGGTTCTGTATCTGTACCCATACAGCCACCCCTTTTTCTTCCTGCACTTATCAGACCTACCCTGTCTGCTGCCTTAAACCTAGCACTTGCAAATTGCTGGCTGCACTAAAACTGTTTGTTGCCTTTATTATTTATTTATTGTTATTTATCTGTTTCTCTTCTGCTTCACACTTTCCACTTCTCCCCCCTTCATGCACTTTTCCCCTCCCCCTCTCCCATGCACTTGCGCATTCTCAATGTCACTGGGCCTAGTAAGATTGCTGTTTTTGTCTCCCCTGTTCCCCTCCCTTGCCTTGTCACGCTCTGAAACACTTGTGTACGAGCGCAATAGAAATAAAATATCAATATCAATATCAATATGCCAAGCTGTGTCTTATGAGTAAACAGGATGCCTAATGAACCTGTAACTCTACAAAACTAGAAGTTTATTCCAAGCAAAAGGTAACGGTTCAGTGGGTGATGAAGGGATAAAAGGTTTATGAAGACAATTTTGTAAAATTAACAAAAATGTTTGAAAATGAAGAAATCCGGCATAAGGTAGTGGAATATATGACACAGGGTCCTAAAAAAGGGGAATTACAAGTAAGAAACCACAAGAGATTGTGGTGCACAAGGAAGGGTAGATCATACCCTGGTGTCATACAAGGCCTTTGATGAGGGTAGAGGGTACAGTGTGGTATTAGGACAAATGGGAGGGGGGAATAACACCATTTTATGCTGAGGGATTGGTAGGTTGTGAACAAGTTGTGTCTGCCATGGTAAATGATAGTTGCTGCACAGTTTGGGGAAAATATGTACATGCATTCATGTGGTTACATGAAAAGCAACAACCAGTTGACATCAAGAGCTTTACTCAATTTCCTTTGTGTTTCAGGTCAAGTGGGTCTATCTACCAGGGCCCTAACTCTGGATTCACCAAGGTGATGTGGAATGCAGCGCTGACACAGAGGACTGCCATGGTGAAGTCCAGCTTCCGCCTGACTGGAGATGTATTTGTGCTCTTGTCACTTTGCACAGTCCTGCCCTGGTGGTGCCTCGAAATAGTACTACTATGAAGATTGTGTTTCAGGAAAAAATGGCACAGTTAGATTAGGAACAAAAAACAATAAGAAGGAAAAAGCGTGCAAACTATTATTTTTCAGAGAAAGCGCAGAAAACCTGGCCTCTATCCCTGATGAATTGACACTGTTCTCTTCGAGATGCTACAATTGGCAAACTCAACAGCAAAAGGTTTTAATGTAACGGCTATTGAGGGAGGGATGTGCGCTAAGTTCGGGCGCACCTGTTGCACAATGAAACCCAATGTAGAGGCTTCAAATGGAACATTGAAAGCAGGCATAACAGAGATATGGACACTCCATGAAAAGATGACCAGCAAAGTTGATGGAGTGCAATCAAGTAGTTGGTTGGACAGCATTTTCACATGTGTACCCACCTGGCTTTCCGGACTGTTTTGAGTGTTGTCCGTTGGTGCTCATGCTTGTCACCTTCTGCAAATGTTTTGTTTATATTCTAACAAAAAAGAGGGCAGTTGAAGTTACCCTTAAATGATGATAAAAAAGGCTACAGAAAGAAGGGTGGTAATAAAGAAATTGGGGAAAATGAAGAAGGGGATCCTGATGGGTGGGTCTTTACACAGCCAGCATATTTAGAAAACTGTCAACAATTTTGGATGTCATGCCTTAAGGCCCGAACAGGGTGCATATGGGTGCAGGAAACTTTGAATGGTTAGGAGGAGATTGGGGGAACATCACAAGATTGGAAGATTGGAAGAACAAAAAAGGATTCACAAAGCTAAAGTAGCAGAAAGGGAATGGGAGGCACAAAAAGAGTTAGTTATTGTTAGATCAATATAAGGGGGGAATAATGTAATACAAATGCAAGTTCTGTGCAGTCAACAAGTGCACACTTATCAATTGCGAGAGTAGCAATGTAAAAGGGGAGGGGGATCCTTTTAATGATTATACAAGTGAATCCCAAAATAAAAGTAGCTGAAATATAAAAGAAAAAAAAGCAGCACTGGTAAGTATAACCAAACTTAGGGGTATGATATGATATGGCATTTATAACGCGCCTATACACAAGTGTTTCAAGGTGCGATGAGGCAAGGGAGGGGGAACAGAGGAAATACAGACAGCGATCCTACTAGGCCAGGTGTCATTCAGATTGTGCATGTGCATGGAAAGGGGGAGGGGAAGTGCAGTACATGGGATAATAGGATAAATAACAAACTAAATGTAGTTGGTGGCAAGCGCAGGGGTAAGTGCAGACATCAGAATCAAGTGCTGGTAGTGGGTCTGTAGGGATACAGAAAACAGTCCCCAAGTGCAGAGGTTGCCAGGAAGGCAGTATAGGTGTGTGACTAGCGGGGGAGGAGACCTGGGCCCGAGAACGGAGGGTGGCCAGGTAACCAGTGCAATTTCAGTTTCAGCCAGGAAGTCAGAAGCGGAGAGGAGGAGAAAAAGAAGAAGCAAAGAGAGTTTTGAGGTGCTTCTGGATTTGGAGATGATTCTCCTCGATTTTCAGGAAGGGAGGGAGGATGTTCCAGAGGGAGGCCCCAGCCGAAGAAAGAGATCTACCACCATCTCGTTGCTTGGAGAAGTGACTGACCCTGAGGGAGTTTGAGGCGGATGAGCAAACAGCTCGGGAAGGAAGATATTTAGGAAGAGAGTGTTGAAGGTATTGAGGCCCCCGACCCCAGAAGGCCTTGTGAACAATGCAGAGGGTTTTGAACTTAATCCTCTCAGCCACCGGGAGCCAATGCAGAGATTTCAGTCCTGTAGAGATAAGTTCCCTTGTCTTGAGGTGAAGGACAAGTTTTGCAGCCCTGTTCTGGATGAGCTGCAGAGGGCAGAGAGCAGACAAAGGCAGATTTAGAAAGAGGCTGTTGCATTAGTCCAGCCTAGAGAGAACCAGAGCTCTGGAGACAGTAAGCTTGTGGGGAAGGAGAGGAAAGGAAGAATACCTCTGAGGAGGTGAATCTTGTAGTGTGACTTTTTAGAGACGTCAGAGATGTGAGGAGAGATGGAGAGTGTGGCGTCGAAGATGACCCTAAGGTTTTTAGCCTCACAGGTGGGAGCAGGAAGAGGGTCAAGAGAGGCTGACCAGAGAGTGACAGGCATTAAGGCAGAGATCATTGGTGGCACACCATTCCTGGATGGCGGACAGACTGTTGCAGATGAGAGAGGCTGAAGGTAGCCTGAAAATGAGCTGAGTGTCGTACACATAGCACTGGAAGTTGGGGCAGAGTGAGGAAATGTGGTGGGCAAGAAGTGCCAGGTATTCGTCGAACAGCCAGGGAGAGAGGTTAGACCCCTGGGGAACACCATAAGTAGCTATAGAGATAGAGGAGATAAAGGACCCAAGTTGAACCTGGGAAGGTCGATCAGAGAGGAAAGAGGCAGCCACGCCAGGACCTGACCGGTGATACCCAGGTTATCATGGGGGCAGTTGAGCAGGATAGCATGATTGACCGTGTCAAAGGCAGAGGAGATATCAAGTAATATGAGGACACAGAGGGTTTTGAAATCAAGGTTGGAGAGCAGGTCTTCACAAATGTTCTGGAGAGCAGTTTCCATGCTTCTGGCAGCTCTGAAGCCAGACTGATGATCATGGAGACAACCAACTGATTCAGTGTGAAGATGAAGCTGAGAGATGGCCAACCTTTTGAAGAATTTGCCCAGGAAAGGAGTGATGGAGATTGGGCGATAATTAGCCGGAGAGGACGGGTTGGCAGAGGGTCTCTTAAGAAGAGGGTGCACAAGGGAGTGCTTCGGGGGGGGGAAGACTCCAATGGCAAGGGAGTGGTTGCAGAATTCAGCCAGAGCAGGAGCCATGGAGTCAATGTGGTCCTTGATGATTTTGGAGGAGCAATGAAGAACCTGTTTTGACGAGGCTTTCATAGATCGGATTTGTCTAGAAAACTTGTCTGGGGGCATAGGTGAAAGGAAGAGAAGGAGGGAGGAGAGGTGGCCGAAGAAGGGCCAGAGGAAGAGCAAGGAGTAAAGGGAGGAAGGGGAGAGGAGGAGAGAGAGGGCAGGATGTCCTGAGTTTTACAGATGAATTGAGAAGCCAGCACCTTGCAGAAGGCTTGTGAGGGGACAGAAAAGGTAGAGACTGCGGCAGGATTGGCCAGTTCCTTGCAGATTTTAAAGAATTCTGCCGAGTTGTTAGATGCTGCAGAGATGCAGGCTTTGATGTGAGCTCTCTTCTTGGTGATGGCAAAGAGCTGGTATTACCTTTGGAGCAGGCGGCAGGCCAGTTTGTCAGAGGATGTACCAGAAGCAGGCCATTTCCTCTCAGCAAGCCTGCAGTTGCATTTGAGGGTGATAAGGTCAGAGTCATACCAGGAGTTGCACTTGGCTTTGGGCTTCAGGCGAATCCTCATCACAGGGGAAAGAACATCGAGAGTATCAGACATAGCAGAGTGGAGAATGGAATGGGCTGTGTCAGGGTGTGAGTCAGCCAGAGGTGGAGGGGAGGGAGAAAGTGGCGGCGAAAGACTCAACTGATATGCGCTTCATGGGTCAGATGACTGAGAAGATGGGTAGCAGTGCTGGAGTTGGCTTGGTCTGAGGGGTAGAGAGGGTGAACTGGGAGGAAAGGAGAAAGTGATCACCCCAGGAGAGAGGAGTGGTTAGAGGGGTAGAAAGGGGAAGGTCTGAAGAGATCAGAACATGCAGAGTGTGCCCTGCAGAGTGAATCAGGCCAGAGGGGAGAATAGAGAGTGAAAGAGAGTCGCAAAGGTTGTGAAAGAGTCCAGAGGAAGGACAGGAAGCATCCAGGTGGATGTTGAAGTCTCGAAGAAGGAGGAGTTGAGTGGTCGAGACCAGGAGGGAAGAGGAGAGGTCTGCCCACTCAGAGAGGAAGGAGGAGATCTGACCAGGTGGCCGATAGATAGTAGCCACTGTAAGGGAATGGCTAGGAGACAGAGGAATTCTGCAGATGGGGCATTCGAAAGAGGAGTAGGCCTGCGTAGGAATGAAAGAGATAGGAATCTACTCAGGGAAAATCAGGGCTACACCCCCCTCTGGGATGGATGGTTGGATCTGGCCATGGAGAGGATCTTGTAGCCATCAGGAAAGAGAGCGTCAAAGCTTGTGACAGAGCTGGCCGTGAAACATGTCTCGTTGAGACCGAGGACATCAAGGTCAAGTTCCTTAAGAAGGCGGCAGATGTCGGAGGAGTGTTTGACAGCTTTGATAGAATTTAGAGTGGCAATATGAAGAAGGTTGCCATCCATGAAAGACTTCTGGGGAGCGGTACAAATCAGAGGTATGCCCTTCGGTGGTGTAGAAGAAGCCCGAGGGGGCAGAAAGGGAAGGAGGACAGAGCAAGGTAGCCAAGGAGGAGGCAGCAGGGGGAGGCGAGGAAGCCGAGGAGGGTTGAGAGGGTACAGCAGGAGAAGAAAGGAAATTGATGAGGCGCGGGAAGCGTCTATCGAGGAGGAGAAGGTTGGCCTGAGGTCCTTGGACCAAGACAGTCCCATGCACATAAACATTAATAATGACCTTAGAGGAGTGGAAGGAGGGAAGGAGCGCCTCCCACCGGGTGCCACCATTACAGGGAAGGGAGGAGAAGAGAGAGAGAAATGAGACCCTATGTAGGGTCCATAGGTCTGGTGAGAGAACGGCAAAGGGGATGTCAGTGAAGGTTTGCCTGGAGGATGCACTGGTATAGGTGTCAGCGATAGGGAGGCCTGTGTTAGAGACCAGGATGTCCTTTTTACATTTCTTCCTAACAGATTTAGTGAGGAGAGCAGGATAGTCGATAGAGAAGCAGTTAGAGAAGATAGGGGAGACAGAAAGTAGGCAGGGAGAGGAGAGTAAAGGAAGGAAGAGGTAATGGGATAATCTAGGGAAGGACACAGGGCAGGGTGCAAGCAGACAAGACAGAGAGAGGCAAGACAATTTGAAATTGGACAGATGACAGACACTCAGATTTTAAGACTATTCACAGTGCAGTTTTAAAAAGCAGGCACAACAACACACCTAAGTTTGAGAATCCTGAATAGAGGGTAAAAAGGCCTAAGTTTCACAGTGCAGTTTTAAAAAACAGGTACAACAACACACCTATGTTTGAGATTCCTGAATAGAGGGGGAAAAAGGCATAGGTTTCACAATGCAGTTTTAAATACTTTCACAGTGCAGTTTTAAAAAGCAGGTACAAAAACACAGCTAAGTTTGAGAATTGTCTAGATGGGCAGGGGTATGCAGGGAAGCGTGCGGGTCAACCCTGTTAGATGGCTGGCAACTGTGTTCCCCTGCGGACACCTGCAAACACAACCAGGAGCCGCCTCTATGAGAGCTGCCCTTTGCCTAGAGGGCCTTATCAGTGGGGCTGCTGGGCAGGGGCTGCCCTGGCAAGGTCAGTAATGAAGAAGAGGGGTGGCCAATGAGGGTGGTGGGCGGGCTGGAAGGCAGGAGGCAGGGCGGAGAACAGGCACAAACGAACACAGAGGGAGAAGGGAACAACACAGAAAATGACATAAAGGAAGCAGCAGAAAAATTATCAAAGGCCCAAGAAGGGTCTTACCGGCACTATGAGCTGGCCTGCAGTCACCCCCTCAGCCAAGCTGGAATCAATGGTGAACGCAGTGTGCTGCAGGACCAGGAAGACAACAGGAATCCCAGCGGCCAATCAGTGTGGTGGGCAGGCTGGAAGGCAGGAGGGAGGGGAATAGTCACAAACGAACACAGAGGAAGAAGGGAGCAATGCAGCAAATGACACAAAGGAAGCAGCAGAAACATTATCAAAGGCCCAAGGAGGGTCTTACTGGCACTATGAGCTGGCCTGCAGTCACCCGCTCAGCCAAGCTGGAATCAATCAGGCTGAAATGTGGTAAATAGGCCTTACTACATGCTTTTGCAGAGAATGCGTGTTCGCTTTTGATTAATCTGTAACAAAGCCACACTGGCTGGTAACACCTTGCAGGTATCACGATCCCAGGCTGGTATGGTAAGATGTAAACAATAGTTGTTATTCTTTCGTGATAACAGATTAGAACCCACAGGTTTTGCTGATCGGCAAGGAGGGCATAACCATTTTATTCAAAATGATTAGCAAAATGCAATGTTTAGGTGGCATCAAGAGAACCACAGTGGTTTCAAATTGCCCCTTAGAATGTTATGCCTGGGAAGAAGGATGAAGAGTTCTTAATATGCAACATTTATATACCAGTATGTCCATGGTTCAAGGATCTGGCAGTACCATAATAGAGAGTGTTTCTCATGAGAGCTTAGATGAGATGAGTGGGACAGATGAATAAAGTACTGCTGGTCATGGTTATGTCAAATGTTTCAATCATTATAATGTGGGAAGTGGGGATGTATTGTGATGTCATATAATGTAATTAAGGGCAGTGTGGGAAGGTTTGTGGACCCAATTACAGAACATAATGTACGTTTTGGTGCGAGGAGATTTGTCCATGTTGCATAGTTACTAATGTTAATTAGCTTGAGTGTTAGAAAAGTTTTAGATTTAGGAGTGTTATTTGACTGCGCCTTTTCACACAGTTCTGTTCTGCTATGTGTTTGAATATAGCTGCTCCAGCTGTGCCTAGGCCCTGAATAACCTTGATCTACTTGTTGACTGTGTACCCTCTTATTTAACTACTTTTGTAATTTTGCATTGGTATGTACCGAGGCGAACCCTGACACACCTTCATCATAAGTGGAATAATGAAGTACTTCTGTACTTCTTAATTAGTTTCAGAAGCAGGGGATTTGCCCACCAAGTGACAGCATTATTGGTTAGGGGGATTTGCTAGCTATGGACCCTATACATATGCTGCCAGCTCTCTCACAAGGACTGGCTGCCTGACTGTGACTGATTTTACCAGAAGATACAGAGGGTGTGAGCTATGCTCTACACCTTATAGACTTTTTGAGATGCAATGGGTAATTTCTTGTCTGAATAGTGTGCAATTCTGGCCTTCGGTCCTTTTGAGGCAGTGAATGTATGCTTTCCATTGTACATGGTGATTTATTGAAATGCATCTGAATGTGTTATTGATTTAAGCTTTTGGTTTAGTTTGGAAATAGTAGAAGCAGGTTTGAGTACCCGACAAGATTGCTTTTGTGAATTGAGCATTGCAATTTTGACATTAGAAGTGATGTGCCTTTTCCTTATATGAAAGGATAAAAGATGGACAGGGCTTTTATATTGGGAATGTGAATAAATACCTACATTGAAAGTGACTTGTTATTTGCCAAACAGATGTGTTTGAACAATATGTTGAATTAGCAAGAAGTAATGATGGTCTTTGAAGATGACATATGTGTTTGAACAATGTGTTGAACTAGCTAGGAGAAATGAGTGAATATAAATGCAAAATCAAACACTTATTTTACACACTGGTGGTCGTCTTGAATGTAAGTTATAATGATACAGTGAAAGCTTATCAACAGTAAGCGTTAAGTGATGCATTTTCCCTCTCGTCAAAGCGTTTCTATTTTCTCTCTCTCTATCGCTATGTGTGCATTAGGAAGTGACACAAGAAGTGACTTGGAAAGGTTGCAGGACCCATGAGTAAACTGTCAGGTTTGAGGGTTGTAAATTGTTATGTCAGTGAATCGCGAAGAAACACATAGCTTTGAGTGCACATATTGTAAATCCATTATTGTAGCATACGCATAATATCGGCTTTGAATTGGTTGAGATGAGATCAGTCCAGTTGCTGATAGCTCCATCCATCATTTTACAAGAATGCAAGACTTTTCACTGAGCTGAACTGAGAGAAAGGGCAGAGTTCTTATTAGCCAGAGTGATCAATAGATGACACACAACAATTGGTTCCAAACATGTGGTGACCAACGCTCTCTACCCCCTAATTAAGTCATAGGAGGTACCTTGTCGTACCAGGAACGTGCATGGTTTGGTATTATTAAGTAAAATGTATTTTCCTCCGCTAGGGAAGAGCAGCCTAGGTTTGACTGTTCACAGAGAAGGCCTTCCAACAATTAAAAAGACATACTGATACAAAGTCATTGGAGCCAGAACTATCAGTTACAGAAAAGCACTGTTAATATGAATCTGCAGCACTGCCAAAGTAAGCCATCGGTGTACTATTGAGATGTATAAGTCCTAGCCCTTCCAAAAATAAGCATGAACAGACACCTGTTTTAAAACTGTTCAATATGAATGCTTCACAAGCACACACAGAAGTAGGTTTACTTTCTGATGGTGCTGATGAAGAGAGTTCTGAAATGATGGCTGGTGTGACATACTTGTCATTCACACATGACACTTACATCCCTTTGCAATGTATAGTTCAGATGAATGCCTGGTTAAGTTCATATAATGTGTATAAAATCAATCAAGATTTCATAATAAAGGTGCAACTGCCTAAATAACAGATTTCTTTACCTACAGAGCTTCTTTATGCATATGCAAAAACACCCTCAGGGAAATCTGGGGGTAGATTCTGATGCCTTGTATTTAAAACCTATCCGTCAGGAATAACCTATCTACCAAATACTGAGCCAAAACTCTGGCTTTCTAGATGGTATATGAGTAGGTTGTCAAATGGGCTACGGTTCACGCCTGGAAATGCTAGGCTGGGATTCTGGTTCAGGACCATTGGTCTTATGAGAAGAAACTGGGATTTCCTCCCATTAGAGAGTTTACACCGCCAATTGATACAAGGGTATACCTTCTCTTAAAATATCAATATGACAGTCTGTGAAAATGGATGGTGAAACAGTCATTAGAGGTGCAGCGTAGTCCTTCGCTACAATCTCAGAATCAAGAGATATAACCAAGATGGTTTAAATTCGAGTTGGGTCATGCACAGGGCAGTTTCTAAAATCATCAGAAAAAGAATCACCTAAGCAGCAGGAGTTAAATATATTTCAGAGCAAGGCACCGTTGGGTCCCTCCTCTCTAAAATTAGGGCAGAGCACCAAGCAGGTGATTGAAACCATGGGGACGAGAAGCCCTTAATTTAATTTTAAAAGACACCCACATGTATGCCCACAAAGTCCTTTGATAGCTGGCCTAAATCTGGCAATGTGCTGTCAAACTCTACACACCAAGATAAAGGCAATACTTCCTCTGATTCCGACCCAAGTGCAAGGAAATTAAAATGCTTGTGAAAAAAGTGAAAGGCTTAGATAAACAAAGCAAGTACCTTAAAGAAACGATTTAGCATTAAACATGTACCTGTGTTTTAGATTAGCCCCTGCACAAGCAGGGTTGCCATACAACATCAATAAGTGTGGATAAATCTTCCCTATGTAGTCTTAGACACATTTAGAGGGTAATTCATAGAATTTAGCACACAAGTGGCGCACGCAGCTGGCGCACAGTGCGCGCATGCGAATCTCTGCGCCAGCCGCGTGTGCTAAAATCCATTTCCACGCACAGCGTATTCAGGGATTTTAGCTACCAAAATCAGCCGTGGCGCACAGTGGGACAGCGACCTTGCAACAGCACCAGTTACACCCCCAAGAACGCCCCTCGCGCAAGGAAAAGCCATCAAAATACCCAATCCAGCACAAAGGGCTGCGCTAACCCTGTACCAGTATACAGGGCCACCACACAGCACCCGGCAAGCGGGGAACGTGGATTACTGGGGTTCGCGGGAAGTTTCACACGCGATCGGAGCGTGGTATGTGTATTTCGGGTGTGGGCGGGAAGTTACTCATGCGCTCGGAGCAGGGTAAGTGTAATTCGGGGGTGCGTGGAAAGTTTCACACACAATAGGCCCTGTGCGAGTGGGGTGCGTGTATTCCAGGGGTGTGCGGGAGGTTTCACACGCCATTGGAGCGGGATACGTGTAATTCGTGGGTGCACGGGAAGTTTCACACACGATTGGCCCTGTGCGAGTGGGGTACGTGTATTCATGGGGTGCGCAGGAAGTTTCACACACGATCGGAACGGGGTACGTGTAAATCGGGGGTGCGCGGGAAGTTTCACACGCGATTGGCCCTGTGCAAGTGGGGTACATGTATAACTGGGGTGCGCGGGACGTTACACACGCGATTGGCCCTGTACAAGTGGGGTACGTGTATTCCTGGGGTGTGCGGGAAGTTTGACACGCGATTGGCTCTGTGCGAGTGGGGTACATGTATAACTGGGGTTCGCGGGAAGTTTCACACACAATTGGCCCTGTGAGAGTGGGGTACGTGTATTCCTGGGGTGCGCGGGAAGTTTCACACGCGATAGGCCCTGTGCGATTGGGGTGCGTGTATTCCTGGGGTTTGCGGGAAGTTTCACATGCGATCGAAGAGGGGTACGTGTAATTCGGGGGTGCACGGGAAGTTTCACACGTGATTGGCCCTGTTCGAGTGGGGTACGTGTAATTCGGGGGTAGGCAGGAAGTTTCACACGCGATTGGCCCTGTGCGAGTGGGGTATGTGTATAACTGGGGTGCGTGGGAAGTTTCACACGTGATTTTGCTGTCAGAGCGGGGTACGTGAATTTCGGGGGTGCGCGGGGAGTCCTACCCGTGAATTGGCAGTGTGAGTCTCCCAGGTGTTCCCTCTACAACCTCCACGGCCCCTGCAGGCAGCCCACACCACACCACAGGGGACTACCCTGCACCCCTGGTCATGTCCCGCAGGCAGCCCATCCACCATGGGCATGAAACCCAGCCAAGCCACATGTCACCTTGCACTACTGATCACCAACTCATGTCCCCCAGCACCCCCAACCCCCAGCAGTGAGGGGCACCTGCCAGCAGGCCCCCACTCATGTCCCCCTGCACCCCCACCCCTCAGCAGTCAGGGGCACCTGCCAGCAGGCCCCCACTCATGTCCCCCTGCAACCCCACCCTCCAGCAGTCAGGGCACCTGCCAGTAGGCCCCCACTAATGTCCCACAAAGGTCCCCCAGCACCCCCACCCCCCATCAGTCAGGGCACCTGCCAGCAAGCCCCTACTCATGTCCCACAAAAGTCCCCCAGCACCCGCACCCCCCACCAGTCAGGGGCACCTGCCAGCAGGCCCCCACACGTCCCACAGCACCCCCACACCCCAGCAGTCAGGGGCACCTGCCAGCAGGCACCCACTCATGTCCCACACATGTCCCCCAGCACCCCCACCCCCTGCAGTCAGGGTCACCTGCCAGCAGGCCCCCACTCATCAATTGTATAGGCACAATGAATTGGACATGTATTTTTGAGCATATATCAATTGATCCAATTTGTTTTTCTAAAACATCTTACCTTCGGTTTTCTCACATTTACACCTGCAAAATTCATGGCTCGGAAACCTCCAACTTGTCATAATCTTAGCCGTTGATCCATCGCCCTAAGATCAAGTGCCCTTGTGGCAGTAAATCAGATCACACACCCCTCAAGCTGACATCAATAGACGCTTAGGCTCCCTGTCACAGCGCCAATGCACGTCTCATTTGAATGTCATCAGTACGTAATCTATTGATGTGTCTCCATGGAAAGGTCAAGACGCCTCTTTCATTAATAAGTATCAACAAACCCTTTCTGTCTGATCAGACAACAGTGGAGTTTCTTCTTCCTTCATATCACTCTATTTCTTTGCAAGCCTCTACAACTTCTTTATTGCTCTATGCAGTTATCTACCAATTATGACGTACTGAGAAAAGGTGCTTATACTACCTCAAATGAAATAACTCCATAAGCGCTTTCTATGTCAAAAATGTTTACATAAATGACAAATGTCTTTACCAAACCGTATTTAAAACCATGTGAAAATACAAACTTTCTAAATCTGGGCCTATATCTCTTGTCTTTGCACTGTAGGTTTGTGTAACATGTCTGTCTCTTCTCATAATTTTCATTTACATCGCATTTTAAACTAAAACCTCATTTTATTACTTTATCCAAATTAATAATTCTGTTCTCCCACATTAGATTTTATACTTCTTTAATACTCAAGAATGATGGAAACAGTTCAGCCTTAACTGTGCAACCCAAAGTTTGTTGAGAGAGAAATAAGCCGAAAAGATGGGGAGTCTAGTGAAAGTCATGATGATCGGCCAATCCTAGTTACATGGAATATGTTTAATCTAGTTGTACCTGCCATCACTGTGAGGTAATGGCAGCTTTGTTGGAGAACTGCTGTGCAGAGAAAGTTCTGGCTTACATAGTCTCCACCACAATGCGTTGCCAAGCTGCATGACTTCAGGGTAACCTGCCTTAAAAGATCTGTGTTGAGAATAATGCTGTTCCTTATATACGACCTTATAGCAACAGTTTGCCCTCATTCTCCAAGTAATGAGTGTGTATTGTTGTTATATAATTTATTTGTGACAACCGTGAAGTGTAGTTATTTATGTTGTTCTCCAACTACATTGTGATTTTTTGGATTCACAAATGATACAAATTTTGATATACTTGATAAAAAGAATAGTAATTAGATCAAGCCAAATTATTCAAAATTCTATTTAGTGACTTAACAATAAAATGTCATTGCAGGTTATTACGAGGTTGCTGTTATTGCTATTCTGGATCTGCAAACTGCGAGTTCTGCAAGCGGATGCCTTTTCACCTGCCAGGTCTGAACTGGTGGGCCTAAAGGCACCTTGCTCGCAGTCCTCGATGGATGTACCGGCACCATTCATGAATGGTACCGGTGCATCCGACCTCCCCATTCCCATTGAGTCCAATGGGACTCGAATGGGGAGCAATATGTTCTAGCGCTGGGCAATGAGGAATTATCAGAACCGTCGGGGCTGTAATGCCCCGGTAAGTCCCCATTGCTGGGTGCCGGATGAAAAATGACTCTGGCGGCAGCCATGCCCTTTTTACTGGTGCGGCTACTGCCGGACTCGTAATGAGGCCCACTGGGCCTCATTACGAGTCCGGCGGTAGCCGTGCCGGAAAAACACGCTGGCAGCCGGCAGACCCGTAATGCCATTCTGCCTCCGTGATTGCCGGAATCACTGAGGCATTACAACCCCGGTGATCCGGTAATTCCGGAGGTGGAATTCTGTAAATCCCCATCCCCATAGGACTCCATGGGGATGGGGACCATGGAAACACTGGTTCCGTCTATGACAGAGACAGTGTTTCCATGTCTGCCTGCAGGTGGATGGTGTTAATCCTGTCAGGTCAGACCTGGCGGGAGTCACACCTCCCGCCTGCAGGACTCTGTATCAGCTCGTCCGGAAACAACGCCAGACCGGCAGGGGCGTAATGACGCCCATTGACTTTAAAGCTTAAAAAAAACCATTTCAATATGTTCCTATCTTTTATTGTTCAAAAGGTCATACACATTTAAATATGGCCCTTTTTTTGAAACAAATTGTACTTTGAGTACTTTACTCAAAAAGGTACTTTTTAAATTTATACAATGGCCCTCATTACAACCCCGGCGCTAAACCATGGTGCTATTAGCACCATGGTTGGTGCCAGTGTTGTAACGAGTCTGCTATGGTGGAATGGGGAAATACCGCCCCATTCCAAGGTTGTCGGGGCGGTATTTCCCCATTTCACCATGGCCCTTCCCCATTCCCATTTTCGCCCCATAGGGCTCAATGGGACTGGGGAAGGCGCTAAGTACGGTACCGCAAATTGCGATACCGTAATTAGCACTGAGGTCCCTTTGCGGCACCCTACTTTAACGGCTGGTAAAACAGCCATTAAGGTCTGGTCCCGCAAAGGGACCTCGTAATCAGGTGTTAAGGGTTTAACGGCGCTGACACCTTTTACGGCACCATTAAACCCTTAACGCCAGGGTCGTAATGACCCCAATGCCTTGAATTTTAGAAGATAGGCCAAATAAGGTAAATGCAATTAGTGTCAATTGGGAGCAACTCATGATTGAGGTTGAGAATGCTCGTCCCAAGGTTCAATGTCAGGATGCCAATGTCAAGTGACCTTAATTTGAACTGAATATCACAAGTGAAACATAGAAAGACATGATGGACAACATCCACAAGAACTGACAGACAACACTGAAGATATAATGTCATTACTTGCAGATCCTCTTAAACAGTCCAGGCCATCAAAACAATTGCAATCAAAGAAAGACATAATTGTCCCTGTTTCACCAGTGCATTCTGAAAATCCCCAAATGTCACATATTTAAATCACTGAAGCATCTCCTGAATTCTTCATGACCCGGACTTCACTATCCCTAGTGCGGAGGACTTATCCACCACCATATAATTGGAAACCACTGTAGTGCAAGACAATTGGCTATTAAAGGAGCCAAAATACCTTATATTTGGCAGCTGCCTGATACAGATTATACTAATGATTAAATATGAATATTTGATACATTGAATGATATGTGGGAAGCTATTTGTGAACTTGACCTGAGCAGTCAAAGGCACCAACCTGAAGATCAAGAGTAGCTCTGTCCACCGACATAACACATTTCAAAATCTGCACAACTCATTCTTGGAAATGTGCCTTCTGGAAATGTAATTTGTTCTTCTGCTCTGGAGTTAAGTGTATAAACGTTCAGTAAGATTTCAAGTTTCTGTAAATTTAAATGACTGGGGTTCCTTGCTAAAACTGTCTACTACAAATATAAGAGACTGTTCTTATTAACTGCTATTGGTCAGGCCTGGAATATCAAACACATATCCATAGACAATGCTCTTGAAGGGAAAAGGATCATGCTTGCTGGTGATGGATAGTGCAATAGTCCTGTTTTTTTTTTTTAGCAAAGTACTGCACTTACCACCTCCAAGACATGGGCACACCCAAAACATTATGAGTTCTGTGATGCATGCAGGAATGCAAAGGCCATGCAAGACAGTTCCCACACATAAAATAGCAATTTGGTGTATGGCATGTCACAAAATCAATATACAAAAAATAACAGCTGTTGGTAAAAATAAAAAGCCTCAAAAGACATTTTACAATGGTCACAGTCTATCAGCAACCATCTTTGGTGGAGTTCAAATGATTGTGAAAGTTCTGTACAGATTCTTGTTGAAAAGTAGTGTTCAATACTCCACCATAGCTCAGATGTGCACTCATGGGAGGAAAACATGCATTTTCGCAAGTGTATACATGGGCCTTTCAGTGACGAGTATGAATGTACGAAAAAGTTGTTGGTGCAAGGCTCTGCTCCTCACACAGACCTTGAAAACATTCTGCAACAAAACATTTACCAAAAATATGAAGGGCCTAAAAGAATTTTGCTACACTGGTGATTTGGAGGTTTTCCATAATATGTGCCTAAAGTATAGGCCTAAAAGGTTGCATTTTACCATAGATGGTATGAAAGCCAGAACAATGCTGCCTGTACTTGCACACAATGAGAACATTGTTAGGGAACAAGCTAGAACGCCAGACACTTTAATACATCATGGCATTTAGACAACGAAAAAAGAAACAATGGGTGGCAAAGCCAATATTACAGCAGAAGGAATTTCACTTGAAAAAGATCTGAAATTGACTGTGCTGACCATGCAAACGCACAGACTGGCACCAGAATATGTTTCCATGAGCAAATCTATGCCACAGAACATTGCAAAGTGGTTCATCCTTCAAAAATTGAACTTACTGAAAAGTTGACCTCCAGATTCAAATGAAGTGTTGTGGTCTTTACAATGTCATTCAAAGCCAGTTTCAAACCTTCTATGGAAACCAGATTTCTAACTCCAAAAACCTGAGAAGGGAACTCCACAAACATCATCACTGAATTCCAAACAGCGAGCTGCTCGACCACTCACTCACCACACCCCCAAGGTTTCTGCAACACAGTATCTGACCACTTTCACAACATCGCTATGTATCAACACTGCCTCATCCTCTCCAAACTACCTTTGATCACTGCTTCTTCCTTCTGTCCTATCCCTCCTTGGCCCACTCGGCCAGTGCTCCCTTCATTCACAGCTATCTGGACAGAAATCTCCTGATGCTCGAATCTGGAATCCTCTTCTTATCGTAGCATTATGTCACCTTCTACAACATTAGACCTAAGTAAGCGATTAGTAAGCGATTAGTGGACTCACCTCCTGTTGCTGTAGGTACTGTAAAAGCATGACATTTAGGTGCACATAAATCAGTGAAAGCGCAAATACTTCCAACCATGTCAAGAAGTTTGCAAATAAGGAAATCACAAATGCCATCACTCATGGTGAAGACCACAGGGGATCTTATCATGGACCACAGGAACATTATTAATACCAACACTGAAAAATCAAGTGGGAAAGAGCAGATAGAGGCTGTACGAAATAAATTACTAGCTTGGCTTTGCCAAAGGGCAGGCCTGGACGTGGTTAGGAATCCAATTTGAAGATTCTACGTAGGCTTGAGATTGATGACTGGTGTGCCCAAGAAAATAAAGATGGTGTGGTGGTAGGACATGGGTGCAGTAATCTGACATATTTCCTTAGTCTTTATCATAAAATGCCCAAAGGGTCTTCGAAGTTCAATCTTATAGTTGAATAAGAACTTTTTACAAAACTTTTGTTTGGAATGCTATCGATTACCATCACTGGCAGGTCCTGCTATATTTAATATTTCTGTTGTTTGTTTTATCATCTTTCTTTGTGTATGTTTGTAATTTGTTGTTTTTGATGTAGCACTCTGACACCTGTGGGCTTTCAGCACTTTATACATAAATAACTAAAAATGTCTGCCACTCTCAGCTCCTCAAACTCCTACACTAAGCCAGCCTTTGGCCTCCATCTAAGATCCCTCTCATGCTACACTTCTTTAAGAAATTCTAACTACAGCATGTGCTGGCAACACTCTGTGGGCCATTATTAACAACGATCTCTTTTTCCAAGTAACCTTCAAAACTCCATATGGCAAACCCTTCTAAAAATAAACTGCCTCCAACACCCTCCTTCTTTCAAACTACAGACCAATCTCCAACACCCAATTCATTGATAAACTCCTTGACCGCTTGTTTTATAAGCAACTCAGCCTCTTCTCAGAAGACAAATGCTCTTTGACCCAGCCCAATCTGGCTTAAGACCCATTTGAGGAACAAAATATCCATCTGAGATGATCTAAAAAGAACAACTGACTCATCTGTAAGAAGTTGGATGAATTCCAGAGTAATACAGAACACAATTTGGCTGGTAAAAGAATCTCTATTCAACATGGGCTTCACAATTTCCTCTGAAGAGGCCCTGCCACTTGAATGCAACATCCTCAAAACCAAGGTAGAAAATGATACATCAACAACACAGATAATGCAGACAATCAAGAAATGTTCGAACCAAAATTAATGTTCCTGCAGAAGAAGTGGAAAAATAACTAAGTATCCCAAGAAAAAGCCATGATTTACCTCTAGCAAGCTTGAACACAAGAGGTTTTAAACATTTGCTTAATAACACCAATAGGAATTTGTCAGAATTTGACATAGTTATGTGACAAGAAACATGGCTCATGACTCCTCCCTTGTGGGATGGATATGACATCTTTCTAAATCCGGCAAGCAGCAGCAACAATGGGCACCCTACATCAGGCTTACTTATCGCTGTCAAAATCAAATCTGGAATACTTTCCGAATTCTGGGCCATGCCAAATGTGTTCATGCAAATGTTGAAAATCACTATCCATTCTTCTGTATATGCTGTCATAAACCTGTACTGGAATCCTGCAGGTATATCAGACACTTGATTCATCGAGGATTTAAGCAAGCTAATGGTGCTGATTACTCAAGATACAACTGTTAACTACATGGTAATTGCGGGTGACCTCAATTTGAATTGTATAACAAAATTGTCAGCAAAAACCAAAAATAGAGTAACACAGTGGACACAGTTCACAAAAACACATAACTTAACAATGCTCAATGGATAGCTTGAGTCTGATATTCCCCCCCATCCAATGTGGCGCCGAGGACTTTGTAGTGCAATAATTGATTACATCTTTGTGAGTGATTTCTTGTTTAATGCAATTTTGGACTTTCGTGTGCTGAAGACGAACAAAAGTGATCATGATCTTTTATTAACTAAATTGACCTCTATAAGTCCGACAAAGAGAGAATATAAGTGTTGTCAACTCTCTGGCTTAATCATTAACTCTAGTGAAAATAGACTGATGGTCGGAGGAATCCCTATGGCAATTCAACAAGTCTTTAGCGACTAATATAACCCAACTAGAACAAGGCTAACCAACTCACAATACTGTCTATAGTGACATGATGCACGTATTGCAGTGCAATCCATCGAAATTTCCAAGACAGAAATGTTCCTTACATTTGTATGATAGTGAGTTGAAAATTAGGAAAACTAAATTCAGAGCTGACAAACGGGATGCATTAAAACAACTCAAAGAAATTAGAAGTGCTCTGCTTGCTCGAATTAAAACCCAGTATAAACATTGGTCACGTGCAAGAAGAGTTGCACTTTACCAAAAGGATGTTGCAAACATGTTAAATATATTACAATCTAAAGACATAGATAAAACCTGGGCCATCCAAAATCAAACATCCCAAGGTAATCAAGTAATAATTCAAGCAAATTGTGTTACTGAAGGAAAATTGGTAAAACACTTCAAAGACTTATATGCTACACCAGCAAATTGTCTGAGTTTGGATTCCTTAACACTTCTGAATAAATCCCATCTCTCATTTGATTTGCATGATATAACATTATATATAAGATCTAGAGCTTGTGGACCAGATGGGCTGTCCAATCATGTGTTCGAACAAAATCCTGCTCCCTGGGCTAAGATCCTTTACAACATATTCACTCTAATACGCCACTCTCAAATAATACCTCCCACTTGGAAACACTCCCTAACTGTTCCCATTCATAAAAAGGGAGATACGCTATTGCAAAATAGGTACAGGAAAATTGCGCTAGACGCTCCCGGAAACATTTTCTCGTGGATCATATTGAAAGAACTTAATCGATGAGCAATGAATATGCAATTAAGAGATCCTTTTCAAGCAGGCTTTGTGGCAGGACTCGGAACGATACCAAACATCATGGTCCTGAACATGATAAAAATCTAAATATGCCGACTGGAATCAATCTATACATATTGCATTTGTTGACTTCAGGGTTGCGTTTTACTCGATTGCTCGGGTCTTACTGTGTCAGAAATTAAGTAATTACAACTGCCCCCACCTCTATTAGCCTTGATTACGCTCTTGCACACAAACACTGCCATGCAAGTTAGGCTAACTCTTGATGGGATCATATCGGCCAGTATCCTGACACAGAGAGGTCTTAAGCAAGGTTGCATTTTAGCCTCCACGTTATTTAATATGTTCATCGTGGACTTGAGAAATATTTTTATTTAGAGACAATGGGCCTCATTAGGACCCAGGCGGTAAGGGGTTTTCGGCGGCGTAAACAGCGCCGACCCTTACCGCCTGATTCCGAGGTCCCTTAGCGCCATAGAGGATTTAACACCTGATTTTAGCAGGTGTTAAAATCCATGGCGCTAAGGCACCTTGTTGTTAATTACGCCACCGTAATTTACGGTGGCGTAATTAACGCCTTCCCCACTCCCATTATGCCCTATGGGGCAAAAATGGGAATGGGGAAGGGTAAATGGGGATTGGGGACTTACCGCCCCGCCAACCTCGGAATGGGGCGGTACGTCCACCAACCACCATGGTGTAAACGTAGTTTACGCCATGGTGGTAAAGGTACGACCCAGGCGGTAACTTACCGCCTGGGTCGTAATGAGGCCCAATGGGCCTCATTACGACCCAGGTGGAAAGCCATGGTGCTAATAGCACCATGGTCCATGCCGGTAACTTACAGACTCCGCCATGGAGGAAGGGGGTATTACCACCCCATTACAAGGTTGGCGGGGCGGTAATTCCCCCTTCCTCCATGGCTCTTCCCCATTCCCATTTTTGCATCATGGGGCTCAATGGGAATGGGGAAGGCTCTAAGTACGGTACTGCAAATTGCGGTACCGTACTTAGCACCAAGGTCCCTTTGCAGGTCCCTACTTTAACGGCTGGTGTAGACCAGCCGTTAAGGTCGGGTCCCGCAAAGGGATCTCGTAATCAGGTGCTAATGGGTTAAGGGCGCTGCAGCCTTTTTTTACGGCGCCGTTAACCCATTAGCGCCAGGGTCATAATCAGGCCCAATGAGTGATGCCCTGAAATTGGGCTGCCAACAAATACGTTATCTTCTATATGCAGATGATTTGGTTCTGTTGTCTCAAACCCTGATTGGCTTACACAATCTCTTCAATAATCTAACCAAATTTCTCCTTATGAACAACCTTGTAATAAACACAACCAAAACTCAAATTGTAGTATGTAAGAACAACACGAGTACCAGGATGAACTGATACCAGTGGAGCCTAGAAAAAGTGAACCTTGAAAGAGCAATGTCTTATAAGTATCTAGGTGTTCCAATAACAGATTCATTAAAAGACAATGAGTATGAGCTAAATCTGAAATGTAAATTACAAACTCTGATATCACAAGCCAAAGTGCTAGCATATAAATTTGCAAAATATTCTTCCAAACACATAATTGTATTTTACAAACAAAAAGTAATGCCAGTGTTAACATATGGCTCAGAAGCTTTCCTGACAAAAAATTGAAATTACTGGGTCAAGCTTGAGTTCAAATTTTGGATACATATATTACATCTTCCGAATAGCACATCACTACCAGTTATTTGATTTGTGTTAGGTTTGGTGTTCACAAGTACAATGGAAAATGTGTGCACTACTGAGAAAATGCCTGCTGGGCTTGTTGTCAACAAATATAGTGGGAGTAATGGCATGTTACTTGTTATCAGCCAAAGAATCTTTTCCGGCTGTGTGGTACCAAAGTACATTGAATCACCTTGCAGATGCTGCAATACCACTTTAAAACTTAATACACAATCCTGCTCGAGCCAAAATCAAATTATCACAATATGACTGTATTATTACCCAAGTCAAGTGTGCTGCCTATAAGGATTTCAACATCAATATATTTGGGCATTAAAAAGTTGGAATATTAGCTGACTAAATAAATGTCTGTCTCCGTACATACGCAAGCAATATCTGCACTTTAGGCTAAATTTATGGCACACACGAGATGTATTAGCTAGAAGGCAGCAAATTTCCAAAGAACAAAATTATTGTCGATGTTGTGGTGACAGGTCACAAAAAGAAACCCTTCAACATTGCTTAATATATTGCCCTAATTTAGCTGATAAATGTGAACAGTATTTTGGGAAAGTACTCTTTCACTCGATCCAATGGATCAGACACAGGCCTGGCAATGGCTTTTCACCAATACTAAATTGGCAGTGAGAATTGCAATCATTCAATACCTCGACTCAATTTTTAAGGTTTGAAGTAAAGGGGTTCAAACTCAAACAAGGCGACATGGGAAACTTTTGGAAAGTAGATAAATCATTGACAGAACTTTGAAATGGAACAAATATTGTTGTCTTTGTAACCGATGCAGTATCTAAGATGTACTGATCTGTTTTTAGCTTTTAGTTTTGATTTTGTGCCTCTTTCTTTTTCTTATTTTAGTAAGTACATTTTTTATTGGGAGAACATGTAAATGTAAATAATGTAAAAAGATTTGATATGTAAAGTTTTGAAAGGTTCATTATTTGAACCAACCGAAATAAAAAAATAAATAAAAAAAGAACAACAGACTCAGAAAGATGTGCTGCACTCATCCTGCTGGAGCTATATGCTGCTTTTGACACCATTGACAACACAATTCTCAGGGTTATGCTTCACACACTAAGCATCAGAAACTCTGCCCAGAAATGGATTGCATCATTCCTCTCTAATTGATCGCAAATCATGCAACTCCCGCCTTTCACTTCCGTCCTTCACCCTGTCCAGATAGTGGTCCTTCGGGGAGCCTCCCGGTCACCCCTTCTCTTCATTCTCTACATCAGCCCACTGCCGGCTCTCATCTGCTCTCACAACCTTAAATGCTCTAACTAGGCAGAAGACACCCAGATCATTTTCAAGATCCCCAAAACACTGACATCCTCCTGCTTTTCTCAATCGATCACTGGATGACAGCTAACCACCTTCTCCTCAACCCAAGCAAAACTGAAATACTACTATGCAGCATTACTGTCCTTATCCCCCAAGCTATTCACTGCCCACACGCCCTAGGAGACCCACAGGCAGTTTCCACCTCAGTAAAAAATCTGTGGTGCACAATGGACCCAGAGCTATCCCTCTTCCAACACATCATCTCTGTGTCCAGAGCATGCTACTTCTACCTACGCAACCCAGGGCAAATCTTCCCTTACCTATCCTACTCTCATAGACTCTGTGCAATACTTGCCATTATTCTCTCCCTCTTAGATTATGCCAACTTCCACTTTTTAGTCATCTCAGCACATCAGCTCAGGTAACTCCAACAAATCCAAAACTCTGTGACTCCTCCTCACCCTTTCACCCAGAGAACACATTACCGTCATCCACAGAGCACTACCCTGGCTCACTATCAGCCGACGGGCGAGCCTTTAAAGCCATGTGCATCACTGACTGTTCCCTCCACCAGAATGGACCGGAGTACCTCCAGGACAAGATCAATTGCTACCATCATACCAGATCTCTTTGATCAGGCTCAGCACTCTTTCTCATAACCCCCCACAACTCCACTTGATTGGGAGGATCTGCATTCTCTAACCAAGCCCCCTCCTCCTGGAACTCTCTTCCACTACCCATCTGAAGAAAAAAAACGCACTACCTCTCCTTCAGAAACAAGCTAAAAAAAGGCTATTTCCAGTGGCGTCCTACAGCATGTAGTGGAAGGGAGTCCCCCTGCCCCATCGCCACCAGGACATCATGACTCTTCCAACCACATTCCTATCCAAACTAGTTAAGTCAGCAAAGTGTAGCACATCACGGATCAGCCATCCTCCAACAATGACAGTGCAGGTGGTGCCGGTCATTGTCACAGTGGCTCGCCTCACAAAATGGCAACCGCAGGTTGCGCTGCCCATTATCGCAGGGGCCTGCCCCTCAAACTGGCAACTGCAAACCACTATCCACACAAATCAATCTTCCACTGTCTATGGACATGCCAGACTGTTGCTAATGTTGCTAATTCTTAACTGCTGTGCGTGTGAAATGCATCAGTTGGATTGCTGGGAGTAGGAAATTTATTTGTATTTGTATTTATTACGTTTATATAGCACTTTACGCCAAAGCGCTTTACATTTCAACAACAAGAATACATAGGATAATAGAAGCAAAAAATTACAAGACAAGAAACAAACCATCAAAAATAGTATACAGAACAATTTACTGTGGATAATGTAAGAGATATAGGGGGTCATTACGACCCCGGTGTTAAGGGGTTAACGGCGCCGTAAAAGGCTGTGGCGCCGTTAACCTGTTAACACCTTACTACGAAGTCCCTTTTGTGGCTGCTGACCTTAACGGCTGGTCTGGACCAGCCGTTAAAGTAGGTACCCGCAAAGGGACCTTGATGGCAATTACGGTACTGCAATTTGTGGTACCGTAACTGCCGCCTTCCCCATTCCCATTCAGCTCTATGGGGCAAAAATGGGAATGGGGAAGGGCCATGGAGAAAGGGGGAATTACCATCCCGCCAACCTTGGAATGGGGTGGTAATTCCCCCTTTCTCCATGGCGGACTCCGGCATGGACCATGGTGCTAATAGCACCATGGTTTAGCGCCGGAGTCCTAAAGAGGGCCATAGATCAGGGTAAGGAAAGAGGGATGAAGTAAGGGAGGTCGGGGTAGGGGAGGAAGATGTGATTACAGGGGGAGGGGAAGTAGGAATGGGAAAGAAGAGAAGTTGTAGGGAGGAAGGATGGAAAGAGGGATAAAATGGGGGGATAGGAGAAACTAAAGAGGGATGTCAGGACGGGGGTGAAGAAGAAAAGATTTCAAGGAGGCATGGAAGGAGGAGTACGAGGAAATGAAGCGGACAGAGAAGGAAAAGAGCACCAGTGCAGAGGGGCAAGAAGCTGAAAGGATTGGAAACAAGAAGGTGCACAAGGAGAAGGTGGAACAGTGAGTAGGAAGAGATCAGCAGACCGGAGGGAGCGAGATGGAGTGTAGAAAGAAATGAGAGAGGAGAGGTAGGGGGGAGCAAGATCATGAAGAGATTTAAACACAAGGTAGAGGGAGTTAAATTTAAGTTGGGAGATATAGGGGAGCCAGCCCAGAAAAGAAAGGGAAGAAGAGATGGAATCATGAGGGGCAAGAAGACAAAGGGTGTGAATAGCAAGAGTGGAAGAGGGATTCGGATTGAAATGTATTGCACTTAGATGGACTGCGGGGGATAGGAAACATGTTAGACTTAAATGGACTGTCGGGGGTAGGGAATGTGCTACACCGAGATGTTTTGCTAGGGATAGGAAATGTGTTACACTTAGTTGGGTTGCTTGGGCTAGGACATGTGCCATACTCGGATGGATTGCTGGGGGTAGAAAATGTAGTGCACTTAGATGGTTTGTGAGTGATAGGGAATGTGTTAGACTTAGATGGTCTTTTGGGGGTAGAAAACGTGTCACACTTAGATGGATTACTCATGGTAGGAAATACTTCACACTCATATATATTGTTGCGGGTAGGACATATATTACACTTAGATGGGTTTGGGATGAATAGGAAATATGTTAAACTTAGATGCACTGTTGGGGGTAGGAAATGTTTTACACTTGGATGGATGGTTGGGGGTAGGAAACGTCTCACACTCAGCTGTATTTTGGGGTAGGAAATGTGTTACATTTAGATGGATTGCTGGGGGTAGGAAATGTACTACAGGTTTTGTGGAGGGTAGGAAATGTGTCGCACCTAGATGGATTGATTGGGGGATGGGAATTGTATTGCACTTGGATGGATCTTGAGGTGGGAAACATCGCCGCACTTGGATGGTTTTTAGGGAGCACAGAAGGACATTGAACTTAGAAGACTGTACATGTCGGTCAACACGTGTGTTGCACTTGGAGAAAACTGTGTAGGTTACAACATGCACTCCACTTGAATATCTGAAGACTAGCATATGCTTGGCACTGAGAAGAGATTGATGAGAGAGCATGTAATGCTAGCCCGCCTTGACGCTCAAGATCTATGCTGTAAGCTTCATTGCACCTAGAGATCCTAAATCACTATTGGTATCCTGACACTGCATGGTATGGCTGCTATTAGCATTTATAGAACTGGGAAGATAGTTCAGAAATACTTTCAAGGTAGCCTGTCTATGATGCTTTAAGAATCCTATTTCCCTAATCTCATGGTAGCCTGCCTGTCATGCCCAGAAGACATACTAGGACAGCCTGTCTATTGCACATAGAAGACTTCAGGGTAGCCTCTCAATAGTGCCTAGAAGAGTCTACAAAATTAGCTGGCTTTTTGTCCCCACAGATGATCTGATGGCACAATGACCTCAAAGATAAGCTCCATCGGAGCTCCAGATACGTATAAATGCATCACTTCAGTGCACATTTTCCGCAGGCATGGCTACCCATCCATGCACATTAGAATGCAGCTACGACCTATGACAACATTCTGTCTAGCTGGACACTTAACTTTTCTAAGCCTACTCACTCAAGAGTTACCTCAACACTTCTGTCATTGGAATACAGCGACGACTCATGACAAAATTCAAATTTAGCTGGGCACATAACGAGTCTCTTGCACTCGCTCAAAATCATGACCCCCTCAGCACCCACCCACATGCCGGATATCTTGTGTTGCTTACTGGAGCCTAGTGAGTCCATCCAATCCATAATCTTGGCCATATGCACACACGCATTCTAAACCTCTATGAGAATTACCCATACTCTGGACTGCGGTCCCGGAGGGCTTTGAAAACGAGAAAAGACACATAGGTGGAAAGGACCGCATGGCCAAAATTGAATCATTATCGTCAGACAGGTGACTTTACATTTTTTTTTTTTTAGGAATTTCTAAATATAGGTTAAGAGAACAGAGCAATATTCTTTTCCCTACATTGAAATATATAACCATAAATATAAAAATGTTACACCACATACACAAGGGATAAACTATAATGATATTAAATGGGGGCTATGGAAATTGTCTCGAATTTCAAGTACTTGGGAGTGAGCATACAAAATACTGGCACCCAAGCCGCCGCTACATACATGCTAGATACAAAATTGCTGACTCTCATATCACAAGCGAAAATCCTTGCATTTAAGTACGGAAAATTTACATTAAAACACATTCTGATGTTCTACGAACAAAAGGTGACGCCCGTTTTGCTCTATGGTGTGGAGTCAAAATTATATTCCAATGACAACTCATGGAATAACCTTGAAGCCTCCTTCTGGAAAAAGGTGCTGCGACTTCCAAATTGCGTACCTTTGCCCCTGCTAAGATTTGAATTGGGTTTGAACTCACTACATAGTAGAGTGAAATGGAGAATGTGTGCTTTTTTTCGAAAAAGTTTGCTTGGAATTACTGATGTTAACATTCTGAGCACAGTAGCTCGCCAACTATCTGGATCGTCTGCTCCCTTTCCAATGAAATGGCGAAACACGGTAATAGACACATTAGCTAAAGCTGACATCTCCTTACAATTCCTCATAGAAAACCCAAGTGGTGCAAAGAAAAAACTTTTTTGCTGGGATTGGATTGTAAATTACGAGTTATGTGCAAAGTACAAAGACTTTTCCCCTAACCTCTTTTGCCCTAAACGTCTAGGACAAACGGCCGGATATTTGCTGAAATGTCCTTCAGCTAACATTCGTAATAAATTTTTAAGAATGAGGCTAAATTTATGGCTAACGAGAGAGATTATGGTTAGGCGTAAAACTATTCATGTGGAGCTCAAATTTTGCCGTTTTTGCAAAAACCGACATGTGAAAGAAACGTTGCCACATCTCATTGTATCATGCCCACATTTGCATGTTATTCGAGAAAAACACTTTAAGGATCTTCTGAATCTGTATATGGAGAAGGATGAAAATGAAATTTGGAGTATTTTATTCAATAGCACTAGATTCTCAATCATGAAAGCTATCGTGCATTTTTTAGAAAATGTTTTACATGATGAGATATTGTTAGATGTATAAAGTATAGTCTCATCCAAAATCCAGTTTCGAAATGCGGAAATCGCAGATTTTTATAGTGGTAATTGTACTTGATTTTATCATGGTTACTTTAAGCATTTTATCTGTTTGATTTGATAAATTTTATCACTGGTTCGAACGTTTTAGAAAATGTAATAATCATATGTATTGTTAATTCCTTTTCGCTATTATGTAATCATGTTGTCACGATAATCATATTTTCCAAGAATTTTGAAAAGTTGATGTAATCAGCTATGACAAAATAAAAAAAAAAAAAAAAAAAATGGGGGCTAAAAAAAGGATGGTGTTCCTGTAGTGGCATAAAATGACAAATCGTCCATCCCTTACCTCTGTAACAACTATACTCGATATTATACCATACACCATGATCATATTAGGATTTATCTTTCAGACAGGACACGGACTGACAGGACAAGAAGAATTTGTTGTGTGGTGATAGTAATTGTGCATCATGGTCTGCCCTTGGACAATGCAGAGTAAAGAGGCTGATGATGTATGGCTTTTATCCTGCAACAAACAGGCACTGTATTGTAAATGATGATGCAGATTACTTCTCATCACATTGCAAAGGCATGGAGGCATTGAAGTGGTACAGACAGACTGCTAAACAAATCTTCAGTATGTCTAGGGCAAACAAGTTTCTTCAATTTTATATATAGTGATCTTAATCCTTATGTGTCTGTCTCTATATATCCACCCACCTCTTTTTCCACATCAATATCCATGAATCTGTATGTCTCACCCTATTAATCTCTCTATGTCTGCCCATGTCGATCTGTGTTTGCATGTCTTTATAAGAACAGTTACATTGAACTCCATCATTTTATCTGTAACACTATTTTTCTGTTTGGGTGTCCCTCGCTCTCCTTGGGTGCAGTAACGGCAGTCAGGGGTTGCGGCGGTGTCCCCCACTTACCATTGTGGTAAGCAGGGGACAAGAACATTTTTTTAACAAAAAGGACCGTGCAGCGTCAGGTTCGACCCCGGTAAGTGGGTGTAACTGACACCACAGGGATAGTGAGGAGTCGGAAGGGTACACAAAAGTGTCCCGCTGTAAAGGTAAGTGGGGGAGGAGCTGATAGAGGAATGCGGGCAAAGTGATCTATCTGATAACTGCGCCGTGCCATAATTTGCATCGACATTTTCGTCGGCACATTTAGGGCGGCACAGTGATCAAATAAATTTGTGAAAAGCCATGCCTAGTAGCCCATCACTGTTTGAAAATATACTATGGGGAACGCTGAAATCTATAGTCAGTGGCAATGGATAAAAGCCATAACTAGAGCCCATTAATATTTTTGAATATGGAGTCAGCACAGCCAAAGGCCGTGGCCACTGGCTAATATTGTTTTGAAGACCATGGCTAGTGGTTGGTTAGTCTATAGAACATACAGTGGGCATAGCTAAAGGCCATACCTAGTGGATGGTTAGTGTTGTATAATACACAGTGGGCACGCCCGAAGGCCAACACTTATTGCATTTAATAATTTTAAAATATACAGTGGACATAGCCAAAAGATGTACAAACTGCTCAAGGTCAAAGGCTGTGGCTAGTAGTCCATTTATATGTTAGAATATATAGTGGGCACAGCCAAAGAATTTGGCCACTGGCCGTAGTGTGCTAAGGGCCATGGCTAGTGCCTCATCAGTGAATATAATATACACTGGACATGGTTGGCAGCTGTAGCCACTGGTGAAGGCCTAAGTCTATGGTCAGTGGCCTGTTAGTGTATTAAAATATACAGTGCACAGGGGTGAAGACTGTAGCCAGACTCCATGAATGAAGGCCATGGTTAGCACCCATCAATGTTTAACATATATTTGTCAATGCACACTGATCATGGCTAAAGGCCATAAGTAATGCATGTTACTGTTGTAGTGTAATTAGTGATGTCATCAACGATGTGATCTGTGATGTCATCATTGTGATCATAGGATGCACAAGAGGGGGCGCAAAGTTAAGTTGCCTTTAGCTGGATTTCAAGGGTTTTGTTGTGTTAAGTTCTCATCTTAATATCCCTGCAACTAAAGTATGTTCCTTGAAATTCAAAGGTTGTTTTACAATGTATTGCTCACCTTAACATCCCTGCAACTAAAGTTTTTTCCTTGAATTTTAAGGGTTTTGTTATTCCCTAATTAGAATTGTGAACATTAGCCTGCGTCATATCTAGATTGGATTTCAAATATTAGCAACCTCCACACTTAGGTAGAATTGCGAATTTTAGCAAGTGCCACACTCAGAATTGTGAACATTAGCATGTGTCACATATAGACAGGATTGTGAATGTTGGCCAGTGGCACATCTAGATGGAATAGAAAACATTAGCCATTGCCACATCTAGACTGCATTGGGAATATTACCAATGCCACATTTAGATATAATTATGAATGCTAGCTTGCTTAGCATCTAGACAGGATTTTGAAGGTGGGCCAGTGCCACATTTGGATATAATTGTGAATATTGTTGTGTGTCATATATAGACAGGATTGTGAATATTAGCCAGTGCCGGATCTAGTAGAAATACAGAGATATTTCACGCGCCACATCTAGAAAGAACATGGAAATTCAGCACACATCACTTCTAGAGAGCAAGGCCAATAACCAACCCACTAACAATTTCAGCCCTCTGCATACACCTCTTAAACTCTAACCAAACACAACCATAAACCTAAAGCACAGCAAACTGCACAAACTTCACTACACCACAACAACAAAACAAACCACACTCAGCTGCGCACAACAGCACACGCTGGCTACCGACTGGAAAGCACCCCCAAGCTCAGCGAACAGTGTTAACCAAACTGAAGCTGCCGACAGCACATCACTGCTCTCTTGCACTTATCCCACTCATTGCCACTAACACACCCCAACCCCCTTTCCTTTTCAGATCCGCCAGAACCAGAGCGCCAGGGGACCACTCCGGTGGTGATAGTGTGCAGTACAAATGTCATTTAACATTAACATATTGGTTCTCACTGCTTATTGGCATGCCAGTATGAGGGCTCTGGGTGCTACATTGAAGTGTCTTATCAACTTTATGAATAATTGGGCGAAATGTTTGAAGGTGGGCACATCATCCTTATGGGATATTTGAATTCAAACTGTCTTATTGCAAATTGTGGGGAGCTTGTGGATAAATTGGACCTAGTAATAATAATAAGCAAAGACAAGGTCAATGGTGGTTGGAAGGCTTGGGTGGTCTGGGTTTGGCCTTTTTAACCAACATCTTTGTTGATGTTGAAATTGAAATACCGACCTGGATTCATGGCAGTACTCAATCAACCATTGCTTGTATATTCACTGAAAGTTGTTTACACTTAAAATGCCCTCACTTTAGCAACACCCAAACAGGATTAAGCAATCATTCAATGCTTTAGGTCTCGTTCTCTGTAAAATTAGAGAACGAGGTGCCACCCACGCAGGCTGTGTTTGATGTGTTGGTTGATGCTTCATGTACTAGAATATCCTGGACTGTGGCTACAGCTACAAAGTGCATGGCATAATGACAAGCTTTTATATTCATTCCTTGAATGAGTGGAAATCTAACACCTTTTCGGTTTATAATGTTTGCAACTTTGTAAGTGATATCCTTAGCTCCAAAAAAGTAATTAGAAATTTGGACCCGCAAATCGAGCCCCAACACATTCCAATGCTTATGATGAGGTTCTTTCTGGTAGCTCGGAAACGTGAAATGAGAAAATGCAAATTGTATGAAATGAATGGGATAGCCACAACCAAGACTATGCATTCATACTCCTCGTTGAATCATCTTCAGGAGGATCACATGACACTTGGGACTTTAGCCCCATTTTTTGCTAATTACACATACAGACTTGCCAGGTGGATCTTCCTTAGGTTTCACTGGAACTGGATTCTAACAAAACAAGTTCTTGTAAGGTACCCGTGGACCCAGCCATATGCTGATTTTGTAATTAATTAAGAAAAGACCTGTAAAACCCTAAAGCATCTTTTAATATCATGTAAATCAATTTAGGGTTTAAGATGGAATTATCTAAAGTTATATCAGGGATTGTTTCTGGTGGGGGACACAGAGTTACTTTGTTCTCTTTGTCTTGCTGGACGTAGAAGGTGAATCCGGCGGACACAAGCAAAGAGCTATTGCTTTGGTAGTATAGATCGTCACCTAGAAAGCCATACAGGCAAGGTCATATGCTGGAGTCTGTTTCTGATTGGAATGGAATGGGGGAATTTAATATGAACTAAAGGTTATTGTAGTCGGGAGCAAACTGGGGAAGATAGGTACACAAAAGGATGTAGGCTTAAGGACGTTGGTGCAGAGTGCGGTTTGTGTGGCAGGAATGGGGGCGGGGCATGAGGCACTGTGCATTGAAAGGGATTGTGTGGGGGGCAGATGAGGGGGGTGGAGGAAAATAGAGTGACCTTAGAAGGGAGTTGTGTATAAATGGCTGTTCCCCTCACAGTCACAATATATCAGGCGAGCTACAGACTTACATCCATAAAATATTGAAAGAAGTGGACATAATGCTCGCTGTTTCGCAACATTCCCCGCTAACCCCAGCGAAGGCCCTTTGAATGTAGAATTGTATTTTTAGGGTGTAGTAGCTAACACACATGAAGAGCCAGGTGTCCTTTTCAATGTGAGAGAATTAACTCAGAGGTAAGGGGGTAAAAATCATGCATGGCTGCCTAGCTATATCAAAGATAATACTGATTGAAGCACAACACTTTTGCACAGATACTGAATAGTAGAGAGTGTTACCTTGTACGTAGCTCCCTGAGAGCTGCGCGCAATGGTTTGCAAAGTAAAGACCAGTGTATTTCCCTCATAGACAAGACATATGAGTTAGGTAAAAGATCAGACTGAGTCAGCAAAGGAGTAAAATACTGAAATATGTGCGCTATGTGGAATGGGGAAAGACCCGCAGCTCCCTAGCGTGGCTGCAGATGGAGCACAGGAGCAGCTTCCTCTGTTTCGTTAATCAAAAGGAGACTATCAGAGAGCCCGCAGCAACTCTCTGAAGGAGACATACATGGACCTTGCATGGAGGCATGAAGTGGGCACTGTACAGCGTCAAGCCACAAGGCATGAGGCACTGACTCATGTACCACATGCACCACAAAGACTTGAGACTTATGAGGTGTGGAGCGAATAACATCGGGCTGATGTGGAGGAGACAAGGGTCTCTTAGAAATACGATAGCTCTGATTTAGAAGGCAAAGTGAACAAAATCCGGGAGGGGACGGGGCGGCCAAAGGGGCAGCAATAGTCCAAGGAGGCAAAGGTGCTGCACGTGTGCCCTGTGAATCTGTAGGCAGACTCGAATCAGAGGAGTGGGGTGCTGGCACGAAGCAGGGCCCAGTTCTGAGATGTGAGAGGCCCTGTGTGGCACCTAATTTGCATATTTGAAATTACAAAAAAAGTCAGAGGACTAGATATGATGTTTTGCTGCTCAAGCGGATAATGGGACGTTACTTATAAAACGTCTCCAAAATAACCTCTCTGATGTGTATTTTCTGAACAGCCGCTATTATTATTCTTATTCGCAGCAAACAACTGGGAACAACCCTAGAACTCAATTGACACTAGGGTATATACATATCTAACCAGAAGCAATTGTATCAAATGGGATAGATCACAGAAATGTCTTTATACAGAATAAATGCACTTGTTTACGGCTAGTATAGCTCAGTGGCAACGGGGCTTGGAAGCAAGACGACGGAGAGCAACCCACTTTCGAATCCTGCTTCGATATTAAGCGCGTTCTAAAAACTCCATCATAATGTGCTATTGGTCCATACATATGAACTAGAGGGATGGCTTGGGCATTAACCTACATTTTACCAATAACCCGTCTGCCTCGGGATCTGCACCCAAATGGAGAAGTTAAGCATTTAGTGTTTTTTTGTGTTAGAACGTCCAACTTTATCTATGAAAGAGGTCAAAGTGTACAGGGCAACCCGCCTCCATTGTAGTTTTCGAGACTTCTTGAGATTCAGCTGGGTCTCTTCCAGCAGCATGTCATGACATTCACCTCCATGTAAAACCTTGGGGTGCTTAATGCAACTAGCTAACCTGTGATCAATCCACAGCATGATTGCTGAGGAAGAGGGAAAAAGACGTAAGCCTGATCTGTTATTTCTCAAGATTAGTCAGTTACTTCACATGGAACAGATGGTTACATTTAAATACGGGATTAAAAAGAGATAGAGTTGCCATGCACAATGGTGTTATCCTGGAGGTTGAAGAGAAGAGGGAACGCTCTAATATGAATACGTCAAGGAAAGAATTAAAAAGGCAGAGGAAGATTGGGTACCCAAGTGGTACTGAATAATCTGAACATGCAGATATTGTGTCACAGTTCTTTTTAGTTGAACCTACACAGACAAACTGCAGGGTGTTTTGAATGATTTTTGAAAGGCTATGTTAGAAATAATGGGACAGAAAATCATATCTGAAGAGCGATGTTCTGCTTGTTGGTAAACACCAGCAGAGTTGTTTCTCTGTGTTTTATATCTGCAGCCTGTAAGATGACTAAGGTGAAAAGGACACCCTTCAATTAGCCCAAAATGTAACGTTTTGTAATGGATAACAAGTTAATTATGAGTTGATGAATGGTGCAGTAGGTACAAAGTGGATGTTTTAAATTCTTTGACAGGTGGTGTAGGAGCACATGATACAATAGTGTATCATTGATAGGCAAGCTTAGTGCACGTAGAACACATAACACATGTCATGCCATGGTAGGAAATGTCTACATTGGCTACACCAAAATGCCAATCTAGCCCCTTCATATCCTGAGTCTTGCTTTATCACAGATGCCCAAACATGACAAGTGTTATTGAGTAGCTATACTGGTATTTTGGTGTAGCCACTCTAGCCATTTCTTACTGTGGCATGTCATTTTATAATGATAATGATGTATTATTTATATAGCGCCTTAATCCATAGTGCTTTACAGAGCACATATTTACATACAATATAACCCAACCGAAATTGGTACTCATTTATCGACCTGGGAAGGATGAAAGGCTGAGTTGGCCTTGCCGGGATTCAAACCTGTGACCTGCAGATCATGCTCAGATCGCAGCAGCGAGTGCTCAACCCACTGAGCTATCTCACCGGCTTTTTATACTTTTATACTGGGCAGCTGTGATAAAAACAAGCATGATAAGTGTTATTACATGGCTAGACTGGCTTTTTGGTGCAGCCAGTCTAGCTATTTCTCACTATGGCAAGGATTTCTTTTTACGGGGCATCAGTGATAAAGCAGACATGATATGTTTTAGTACATGGCTAGACTGGCATTTTGGTGCAGCCAGTTTTGCCATTTCTTTCAATGGCATGGCCTTTATACTGGGCCTCTATGGTAAAGGAAATTTGAGAAGTGTTAATACTTGTTGACATGTTTCTTATTGTGGCATGTCATTTTTGATAGCAAAGCCAACATGGGTATTCACTTATGTGCAGGTACTAGTATATATGGGCTGAGCCAGCTTTGATATGTTTCCCTATAGAATAATTACTCCCATAATGCACAAAGCAAGCATGAGTATGATCTTCTATGGGAATACTGGCATGTATAGATGCAGTCAGCATGAATATGGAGGGGCACAGGCAGTGTGAACATGTTTTTTTAGCCTGCCATACATTGTGGGGAAAGGTATCATGAAAAGGTTTTGGGAATTGCTCATGCACACTGTTGGTGACTTGCATCTAGTACCTTTTGTCATTCTTTACACTACAAAACCAATTGCAAACTGACTAGCTTTTTAATCAGTTGTTCACAGAAAGTGTGCTGCATAATGCACCATTTTAACTCATTATTAAAAAAATGTTCTTGGGGGAAAATCCTCCCAAATCCCCAAATACCCGGGGTTGGTTTGGACTCGCTGGCTATGCTCTGGCGCTCATGCATATTTGTGCCAAATATTTAAGCCCTTCTAATTAAAAAGTTCAGCAGCCACCACTGCTGGGAGCATAGAGCCAGGAGTGGACTGGCCCATCGGGAACTCTCGAGATGTCCCAGTAGGCCTCGGCACCCTGAGACTCTTTTGTGCGATATCCTATTTTATTTTCCAATGTTCTCATAGGAAATGTTTTGGCCTTGCTAAAAATGTGTAATCAGGGAAAACGCTGAAAATTATTTCCAGGGCCTTTTTTGGTTCTAAGCCCAACGCTGCTGCGTCTTGCCGTCACCTTTTGCACTCTGCTTTGCAAATGTAAACGCTGCCTGCCATGTACACAAGGTAGGCAGTGTATAGAATGGACTCCTGTGGGGTCTGCCTGCTGCTGGCGAAAAAGCAGGAGTACCCCATAGGGATCCCCAGCACGAAGAGAGGAAAGCAGGTTACGTTCTGCTCTTCGTCTCTGTCATGCAAATGAACGAAAATGGGACTTGGCGGGAATCAATAAAGTAAATTCCCGTCACGACTCTTTTACGCAGCACGAACATGATCCCCACTGATCTTTTGTGAACTAGAAGTTCTTCACAGATCTTTCCACTTGGATTGCAACACACACTTTCAATGGCCTCAGGTCCCTAGTGCAAATTCTGCGCATTTAAATATCAGAATCACGCGGTACTCCTAAGCACCCCTCTGCTCATCACCCCTAAAGGCCTGTCCCAGCACACAGATGGCATGCGTGTGACTTTGTTCTGCAGATATAAACTGCGTCGCCTTTCATCTTCTCGTGTGGAGAGAGGGGAGGGAGGCGGCTCAGAACGGAGTGCGCAACGTCCCGAGACTCGGCATTTACAAACGGACGAGGCGGTTAAAGATTGCGCCACCCCGCCTCGGGCGAAAGCTGGCAGGCATCCCAACCTCAGCTCCCTGCTGTCTCTAACCGCCAGGCTGCTAGCCCAACCGTCAGAACATCATCCATTGACCTGCCACAGAAATAGCATGAACGCAGGAATCATTTTCCGCCGTGATATGCTTTTCATTTCCAGGAGACATGGATTAATAATGGCTTAAAGGTCAGAGGAGTGTAAGGCTCGTGGTTTTCTAACTTGTTCCAGGCAAATACTTGTCCGCTTCATGATAAACAACCCCTGCTCAGGGGAGCGGCGGCTTAGCCTGTGTGTGATGAAGACGTATGCAGAGACGGGCGGCGGAGCAGCTATGGTGGAGGTGCATTGGCAGAGCTGTGCGCGCGCTTCCAAAAGCTCAGGATTAAAGGCACATGGAAAGCGCTGCCTCGGGGTGGGGTGGGCTGTTCCCAGTCATAGCCAGAATACAATGGGACGTGGTGAGCCAGGAATACGTTTTGTTCGAATTGTGCTGTCCAGGGTGTCATTGCTACAGAAGACATGCTGTTGTATGACAGTGTTGAGGTGCTTTCGTAGTGTGGGCTCACTTTGCTCTTATTACCAGATCCCTACCTAAATAATAAATCACAGACCAATTATGTTTATGGAAAAGTTGTAGGTCGTAGGCGTTTTATTTTCTTACAGAAAAAACATAACAACAAAAATCAATAGACTGCCATATGCTTTTGGGCATCTTCTGTCCAGTTTCGAAGTTGCTCAAGGCTCCTCCCGAGTCCTTGTTACCCCTGGGCCTTCGTTCCTGGGCACATGCCGCCTACGACTTGCTTTGGACCGTGTACCGAAAGAGTACTCGGCGTTCTGGCCCCTGCCTGCTTCCTTCTTCTTCCGTTATCCTTGTAGGGTGGGTTGAGTGGCAAATGTTTTTCCTTCCCTCTTGTCCAGGCACTAAGAGCCTACCCGAGAGAGGTGAGCTCTTTACCTGGTTTGTGCCGCCTCTCCTTTCCTGGCTTACTTATACACCCCAGGCCCTTTGTTCCTCTTGGGGGCCGGGTTTCCCCCCTGGCCCCTTGCTGGTATATTTCGCACCTTCCCCAGGTGCTGTTTCCTGCCCTTTCCTGGGCTTTTGTTTCTTGTGGTGCCTTTCGGACGCCCCTCCCTACTGCTTCGCGTCGTTTCCCCCCACCCCGCACCTAAACTCCCAGGCCCTCCATCTTCCCGCATTTCATGAGGCCTGAGGCCTGGGGCATAGGCTGAGTAGTGTGGGCTCGCTCTGCTCTTCTTACCAGATCCCTACCTAAATAATAAATCACAGACCAATTATGTTTATGGAAAAGTTGTAGGCCGTAGGCATTTTATTTTCTTACAGAAAATACATAACAACAAAAATCAATACACTGCCATATGCTTTTGGGCACCTTGTGTCCAGTTTCGAAGTTGCCCAAGGCTCCTCCCGAGTCCTTGTTACCCCTGGGCCTTCATTCCTGGGCACATGCCGCCACACCTGAGCGGGTGCTATTCGCGCCCTTACAGGTCCCCCCCAAAAGCACTCTACCTACAACCCTGTTCCTGGAGTGCCCTAAAAATGTTGTCGAAAAAAAAAAACCATCCCCTTGCTTGATATGATAGGTGCACCCCATCCTGGTGAAACATTTCCAGATTGTTCTGGTGTAGGCCATGTTTTATGAAGTGTAGCCCTGTGCTCTTACAGTACTTTTCCACTGATTTATTTAATTTCTTTCTGGCTATCTCGATTGCATGCCTCCTGTGTGCCCCGTACCAGACCCTTCTTGGTATTATTTCCGACATGAAAATCTCGGTTTTCCACCAACTGTGGGCTATGCTATGTAGCGACTCGCAAATGTTCCTCTGTAACTTACCCCTATTTGTGCTCACCAAGTCGTTCCCCCCGAGGTGTATAACCAGGTACTCAGGTCCGACAGCCTGTCGTGAATGTTCTCCCAATGCATCCCCGGGAGGCCCCACCAGGATGTAATAGTGTTTTTGAAATGCAGACCTTGCTTCACTTCCTCCAGCCACCTGCCTGCCCGGGTCACGAAGGAGTGCCCAACTATCCATGCCGATTTGTAGGGTCCAGCCTCTATGGAAACAGGGGAGATAAGCGTTTATATCAGTTCCTCCCTTATGTATTGTTTAAAACATTGCGACTTCCACCCCCCAATCCTTTTTACTCCCTTTGCTCCAGGCCCCCCGCCCATGCAGAGGTTGCCGCCCCTATCCTGAATGAGTGTGTTCCAAATTCGGCTGGATCCCACCTGCTTTGGCCACCGCCTGTTTCAATACCACCTGAAACTGGTACCTGCTGAGTGGGCTACCGTCCCTATGTATTAATAGCTTCCCGTCAACCACTAGTCAGAGATCTAGGAATTCTTGGGTGATGCATCTGGGACAGTGGTCCTTCTCTTTGATGCAATTGAGGTCCATTGCTCTCCCCTTCCCCGTTTGGTCTGTTTTAGATTTCCTTAACATTATAGACATCCCCTTGCTTCCCATACTAATATCCCTCTTTGCCAGTCCATTTCCTGCCACCGTATTACTGGCCACCAGCTCCCCTACCCTGAAAGCCCCATAATATGCCAGAGCGAACGCTGCCCTGAACAGCGCAGTTTCGTATATGCTGCTGCATGTATCTCACAACACTTTCAATAAAATTATTAGCTTCCCAAAGTTCACTGGCCTTCTGCTATCTGGTTTCTTCCCCTCTAGCCCATCCTCTCATAGCATATTTTATTCTAGTGCTGTCGGTCGGATCCGGTATGCCCGCCACCTTTGTGGTGTATGCCACCGCCGCTAGGTGTGCAGCCGCCCAGCTTTTCTTTCTCCCTTTGGCAAATGCCCCTTCCAGAAATTCATTTTTTGGTTGAAATTTTCCACACCTCTTGCACACCTGTTTCCACCAACACATCTTTTACATGCTTTTCGTACTGCTTACCCGTTTTGTACGTTAGGGAATTCCTGGTCAGTTTGTCAATGACCCGTTCCGTTCTCCGTGTTTCTCCCACTTCTTTAGAGTCGACCTTGTAGCCAACCATTCTTTCCTTTCCAGTGCTTTCAATGGGACCCATGCCTTCTGCGGTGTGGGTGTTCTTTCCCTGTCGGCGTCCAGTCTCAGCTCCCTGAATCTCTCCCATTGAAAACGAGAGATTGCATCAGCCACCACGTTTGCTTCTCCAGCGATGTGCCTCGCCCTTATGCATGTATTCATTTTTAGGCTTTCCAGGGTGATTGCCTGCATTAATTCTAACACTATTGGGCATGACGCACTCCCTTTATTTAACACGTGCACCAGCACCATGTTATCCAACCATACTGCCATCTCCTTGTTTCCTAGCTCTTCCCCCCATGCGCACAACGCGACCCAGATTGGGGAGAGTTCCAGCAGCGTCATGTTTTTTGTCCATTCTGCCACCTACCATGTTTTTGGCCAATGCCTGCACACCACTGTTTCCCCAGTATTGCGCCAAAACCAAGGCCACCTGCTGCATCGGTGAACAACACCCTTTTCCCTTCCTCGTTTATGGGTGAGTGCCATATCACTGACCCATTGAAATACCTCAGGAATTCTGCCCACAATTCCAGATCTCTCTTGATCCCGCCCCCTATCCTGATCTGTGGTGCCCCATTGTAGCCCCTCTTTTTTTCAGCTCAATGCTTCTCTGGAACACCTTCCCCTGTGGTATGACTCGCCCTGCGAAGTTCAGCTTTCCTGCCAGCGCTTGCAATTCTCTCACTGTCACTTTGTTTCTTTCCTGTAGTTCCTTTATTGTCTTCAGTAGATCCCTTACCTTCTCATCCGGGATCCGGCACACCCCCAGGCTTGAATCAATTTCTATCCCTAGGAATTGGATAATCTGTGTTGGGCCCATTGTTTTCTAGCCCGCCAGCGGAAAACCTCACTCACTTGTTATCTCCACAAATTTGTCCAGGGTTGCCTTGAATCGCTTTGAACCTTTGGGCCCTACAAATAAAAAGTCATCCAGGTAATGTACCATCCAGGCCTCCCTCATCTCTTCTGTGACTGCCCACTGTAAAAATGAACTTACCCTCTCAAAATATGCGCATGAGATGCCGCACCCCATAGGGAGACATTTGTCGATGAAGTATTCCCCCTCCCAATGCATACAAAACCAGCTCTGAGATTCGCTGTTGACTGGCAACAGCCGGAATGCTGATTTAATGTCTGCTTTTGCCATCCATGCCCCTTTTCCTGCCTTTCTGACTAGTTCTACTGCCTCCTCGAAATCTGAGTATGATACTGTTGCATAGCTCTGTGCAATGCTGTCATTCACCGAGGCCCCCGGGGGGTATGATAGGTGGTGGATTAGCCTGTATTCCCCTTCTTCCTTTTTTGGCACCAACCCCAGTGGAGAGCATATAAATTCTTCAAATGGTAAGGCTGTAAAAGGTCCCTCAACCCTACCCATTTCTACCTCTTTCCGGATTTTTTTGGTCACTATCTCCCTGTTCTCTGTAGCAGACTTCAGGTTTTTGGGAATGTCCTGCGCTCCTCGTCCGGTAAACGGGATGTTAAAACCCTCTCTAAAACCTTGCCTGATCACATTTGCTGCTTTTTGGTCTGGGTATTTCTGGAGCCACCCCTCCATCCTCTCAATTTTTACTGGTGTGGCTCCCTTCTCGTCCCAGCTCCTAGTTTTGCTTCTCATCGTTCCTGCCGCTTGGAGCTGCGGCCCTTGTGCATTTGGAGCTGCTGTGGTCACATTTACATCTCTCGCACTTGTGGCTGAACTTGCACTTCCATCCCCAGCTACATGGTACTCCCTTCTCAAAATTCCGACATTGCCCAGGTTCTGCCCGCGTTGCCCCGTGCTCCCACTGCCCCCCCCTGCGTGGTTGGGGGCAGGCTGCTCTGCCACCCTCTCTGTGACCCATAGTTCCTGCTCCGAAAATGTTGGTCTCGATTTCTGTCATAGCTGTGTTCGTATCTCCTGTTATTGTATCTATAATCAGCTTTGTACTCATTCTGCCAATACTGCCTCCTCTACTGCCCTCCTACGCTTCGCTCCTTGGAATCCCATTTCTCCTTCAGTACATTACATATGTAGAGATTAAAATTCTCCTCATCCCATCCCATATCTGGAAAGCAGTTCATCTCCTTTCTGAACTCGTGATCATACTCCTGCCATTCATCTCCCCCGAATGCTGCGTGTACTTTCAGCACCCTCTGCTGATACTCAACTAATGCTACCCCGTCTTCTTGGAATTTCTGTAATATAATTGTAGACATTACATTAAAGGCCGCCATCCAGTTGTCAAAATTCCTTACTACTGGCCCCCTTTTTAGTAGGCTTTTCTCATCCTCCTTAATGTCCTCCAGTGCCACATTCATCCCCCTCTTATGACAATCTAGCAATGTGTAAATATCAATTAATTCCTTTCTCCATATTTTTTCCTTTACTTTGTCATTTATGTACCAAGCCATTGCCTTCATTGACCTGCCCTGTACATCTTTACCCATGGTTGGTCTGCCATATTTCGTCATGATTGGTCCCCCTACCTCCGTCGCTGCTACTGGTGGTACCGCCCCCAGCGGCGGGTCCCCAGCCACTGGTGCCGCTGGTGTCCCTGTTGGCACCACCGGTTGTGGGTTGGGCCCTTGCGGTGCCTCTCCTGTGTTTGGCTCTAATGGCGCCCCTTGTGGCGCCGGGACCGGGGTTTCGCTGGGTTCTGCCCCTACCCCCCTGCCCTTCTCTGTTTCTCCATGCTCACCATCCCTCTCCATTTTACCCAAGCCCTTAAGTGATCCCTTTCTTCGTCATCACTGCTTTCCCTCTCAGTCGAAGAATTCCCCTGCTGCTCCCCCCTGGATCCCTTATTACTTCTGCTCTTCTTGCCCTTGATTCTGGGCGACTTACCCTAAACCGTGACGCAATTTTTTAACATTTTTACGATTTTATTCCCCACATCATTATTCACAGTACCTTTGGTTTTCTCTTTTCTTTTCCTCTTCTTGGTAGGTGCCTCTGTCTGTTCCTCCGATTTCCTTGGCTCCTCTCTCCCCCTCTTCTGTCCTTGCGGCACCTTGTCTTCTCCTTCGCTGCTGCTAGGCTCTATGAACAGCAAGGGTGACATTGCCTTTGCCCTTTCTTCCTTTTGCATTATCTCCAGCACCCATTGTGTCCCATATTCTTTCTCCGCCTTCTTTGCCCATTCTGCGAATTCTTGTGCCCTTTTTGCTCTTCCTTCCGCCATCCTCCTCGTATGAATTCCTTCTTTCTGCAGGGTTGACCTTGGCTGCTCCTCCAACCGCTTTCACGTTCTCCACCGGCGAGCTGTCACCCCAGCCTTCCAGCTCCTGCCCGCCGCGTGCCCTCTGCTTCTCCTGATCTTCTTTTATCTATCTTTTTTCCGCCTGTCTCGCCTGCCCCCGATGAAGGAGCTCTGTTCACTTGTGGCCTCGCGGTCCGGCGTACTGCCCCATCCTCTGGCTGGTACTTTGCAACAGAACAGTGATGGCAGCGCATGTCACGATTTAGATGCATTGGCAGGGTTGGGCGTCTTTAGTTTCCACGCCACAGTTCAGAATACAATGAAATGACGAGTGTTTTTTGTATTCTAGTTTCACATATTTATTTGGTATGCATTGGGAACTGAAATAGGGAACGATAAATGACGTAGGTACGTCTATCTATACCCAAACGTACATGTGAATAACATAAAATCTAATGCTACATGTGGGGATCTTTGGTCGCACTGGTGTTCACGTTGTTGGCTCGCAACCTGGATTCCCGTCCTGCTCCTCAGTGCTCAGAAGTGGCCTTGTTGTAGCATAAAGCACTTTACAAGCAGACAAGTGTGTCATAGTATTATGTTAACCGTCAAAGCAGGAGTGTTGCTAGGTCTGGAAAACATCAGGGGCTACGCTAATGTCAGAACTTTCTGCACCCAGGGCTAGACAGCCTTTTGCTTGTATCCCCTGAGCTTCTATCCGAGGCTACAATCAAGAGACCCGGGGCTATAGCTCCCTAAACCCCGCCGTATCAACACCTCTGCGTCTGGGTATTTAAGTGCGTTATAAATATGCAACTAAGACAAAAACAATTAACGCAACTTAAAACAAAAAAAAAATCCTGTAACAGCGCCTCGATGCCCGCAGGCTGTGTGAGCACTTTAAAAATGCAATAAATAAATAAAGCATAGTAACAGAACTCTGGTGAAGGGTGCTAGACGCTCACTACATAAAGAAGGACAGACATCTGTCCCTTCTCTCCCTATCAACCAACCCAGCCATTCACAGAGTCTTATCAAGAGGACCTGCAAACAGAGGATCAGGCTACATTTTCTAATAATAGCCATGGATGGGTATATTCTGATAGCCCAAACTCATTTAAGTTTCCGCCCCTTCTGACTGTGATCTAAAAATCTAGCGAAACATCACATGGAGCAAACTCTTAATAATAGCCCTTTTCGAGTCAAGGATTTCAAATGAATGTATTACTTTCAACACTCCATTCCCTTACCATCTGTTACCAACAGCACCCACCTTTATGCATAGTCTATTCTTGACTCTGCCACTCTTGGCTCAGGCTTGGCAGTTAGAGATTTAACATTCTGAAGTTTGACCTGGGTTACACCATAGAGAGATGTCGGAGCAAATAAGCCACCAAACGTCTAGGATTACACAAGCACACACTTGAAATCCTCACACATGCAACATTATATTGAGTAATTGCCTACAAGTCTCCAAACCTGACTTGTAAACACAGCCCCATTAACACAACACTTTAGGACTTATCTGTCTCCTCCCTTTTTCAGAACTATGGCCCACCTAACAGGACTGACATGCACTCATGTTATCACACATCCTTCTCCCCCTGCTGTTTCCTCCCTTTCTATGTTTTTTGCATCTTTTCCCCCTTTCTCATCTTCTTATCCTCCCCTCGATCATTTCTTTTCTCGCAGAAAACTAAGGTATGGATACCCCTGGCATGGGCAACGTACAAGACTCCATGGACAAGCCTAGGGACTCTAAAGCTACTATGGTGGTGATTTGATGCAGTCTAAAAGCGGATTAACATACCATACCATGCGATAGGGCTGCAATTGTTATCTAGCTGTGATTTTAGCTTCCTTCTATTGCCTCCATCCTCAGCTCACTCTCACCCTACTCCCTCACTACCGATTTCATTCTTGGTGCCCTGAAATAGACTGCTTTTTAACTGTGGTGCATTATAAAATACCCACAACATGAACGAATAGACACATTGAGAAAGAGGATGCTGAGGGAGACAGGAAACAAAAATTAGGGCTTATTCTGTGAAGGGCTCACAATGACTGCGGTTCCTCAGCGACCACTCCACAATCTTCTCAGCTCTTAGAAGTCATGTGGATGTGAGCTATACCATACCAACAATAAGTGGATAGGGACAGATCACACGGGAACCAATCACGATCACCCCAGACCAGCTGGACGGAAAGGGGCTCATTGCAACTTGCAAATAAAGTTGGTGTTAAGACAGGAGGTGGGCTACATCCGGAGTCAATACTTTCTAGCTTCAAATGTGACAGAGACACCAGGGTGGAATTTTTTAGAGCTCTATCAGGGACCCATTTTTATTTTAATGAAAACACATCATTCCTCAATAAACATTTCCCACTATAGAAAAAACTTCTTCTCTGCTCCCCTGAGATTATTTCCCTCTGAGTAATCTGCCTCATCAGCCAACCCTCGCTTAGTGGGGTCCAAGGTAGACCCTTTGGGTGGAACTGATGGATCAGACCCTTAACTCCAACCTGGCACCATCCGCTGTGGTGGAGGGACAAGAGATGGCTCCTGTGCATGGTTCCACCCTCCTAGGCGGCCTTTGGCAGGCTGCCACTTCTTATTTCCCACGCACACCAGGGTACAGAACATCTGGTCCTTATACGCCCCCTCCCTTATCTAAACTCCTACGCAACGCTTCTTTGGCTTGGTGGGCCACAACACTCACTGCAGCATCTACAGTGTGTTATTTATTCTTTGCACTGCACTCACTGCCATGTCCCACTGCACACTCGTTCTTCCTTAGCAGTTCCATGGCCTGTGGAGGCCGTCTGCATCACCTGCGAGACCGCAGCTCTTTGTTTCTTCTGGCAGTGTCCACATTGTGATGGTAATGTTGCCGTCATTCACGACCACACCATCATCTAAGCACATCCCACCCCGTTCTTTTTCCAGAATTTGCTTGATGCAGGTGGTGGGCCACACGATCCTCTGGGCTCTGGCCGGCATGCTGGAGCACCCTTCTTCACCCTACCCCAAAGCTGCAGCTGCCCAGGGATCCCTTTCATTGCCCTGCCTGATGAGAGTGGAGTAGGTATCCTCTCCACCACTTCTCCACCGTCCAGTCCAAAACGGAATAGGAGGGCTTAAACTGGCTGCGCTGCAATTCACTTTACCTCACCTCCAAAGCCGCACCTGTCAAATGTGGCCCTCGTGGAATTGTCTTCTGGTCCTGCTCGGTCTGGCACTAGGGCATGCCCTCCCAGGGCACGGGCACGCGGCCTGGTCCGAGCCACTGCATGCACTCAGCTCGACCACAACATCCCAGCTTGATCTGTGTTGTTCAATCTATGTCGTCAGTCCCATGAGCGAGCTGACTTCTTGCATGACTCCATGAGTGTCCAAGCAGATCCCTGCACACAGCACTGGCCTACAGTAGCTGCCGGGTCATAACCACGTATCCAGCCTGGTTCTTGAAGGATTTTCAACACTGTGGTGCCGCTCAAGGCCATTGCTACACAGGGAGCCAGTAGCTGCAACTTCTTGCTTCTTCTCCCTTCAACTTCCGAACTGTTATCCTTTAATGTTTTTTTTTTTTTCAAAATGTTTTCTCTCCCGCCAAGCCCATTCCTTGGCAGGGTAGGTGGTGTCCATTTCTCTTTTTTGTTTCTGCACATTCCATCCAGCTACGGTTCAGGTAAGCCTCTTCACCTAAACACCACTGAAACAGTAAGTAAACACATCATTAAATACCATATTTTTCTCTACACCATGGTGTCTGTGGCTTTATGTCTTTATTTCCCTCAAGGGCCATGCATGCAGCCCTACTTAGCTGGGCTCAAATTTGGCCAGGGGCCACACAAACATGCCATAAAGCAGCACATAACATAAACGGTATCCACCTTGCAAGGATGAAAGGCAAAGCTACCCTGCTCAAATTGAACTGTGTGGCCTTCAGGTTAAATACAGATCTCTGTGACAGGCCTATTAACACAATGTGTTCTCATAATAATACGACACACTGTTTTACTATACTGATTAATTTAAATCCACAACAATTGTGTGTAAAACAACGTATGGCCCTCTAGTGCATAACGTGAAATGTTCACATGCTTTTGCGTCTGTGCTGCAAAGGTCACGCTGATTTGATATGCTTAACCATAAGTACGTATTTATGTATTTATGTATTTATTTATTTATTTGTGTATTTATTTATTTATTTATTTATGTATTTGTGTGCATAAGTATTACCTTTATGATTTTCTGAAGGGTTCCGGCTACAGGCAATGTCGTCCTGCTTTCTTACTGTTATTATCAGTTGAAAATTTCACCAGTGCTTTTAAATTTGCGTGCTTCTTACATGTTGCCTGGAAAAGAAGAGCTATGCTTGACGGACTATCCTTATGATATCTTTATGACATTGATTGACCTGTTGTGATGCAATTTTGTGTTTTTGTTCCGATATGATTTTATGTCGATGTATTACTTTTTTCAAACTTGTTTTATGCTCATGTGTATGTTTTATGGATATAATTCAAAAACCAGCGGCCCCCTGAGCAAGGTAAGGAGTCTCCTGATACTCACCCCAAAATGCGTACTTTATATAAATATATGGCGCTTAAAAGCACCATTGCGCACTCGATGCGTGTTTTGTCTCCCTGTGCCCGCCCGCTTCCTGGTTTCCCTTCTGCCTGCCTCCCCGCCCCGATTGGCCCATTTAGAAAAAAAAGAAGCAAAACAAAGGCCGCAGCGAGGCTCGGCACTAGATGCTCGCCGCCATTAACAGCGGCCCCCTGAGCATGGTAAGGAATCTCCTGATCCTCACCCCAAAATGCTTACTTTATATAAGTATATGGCGCTTAAAAGCACCATTGCGCACTCGGCGCGTGTTTTGTCTCCCTGTGCCCGCCCGCTTCCTGGTTTCCCTTCTGCCTGCCTCCCCATCCCAATTGGCCCATTTAGAAAAAAAAAAAAGAAGCAAAACAGAGGCCGCAGCGAGGCTCAGCACTGGATGCTCACCGCCATTACCTTCGGCCCACTGAGCAAGGTAAGGAGTCTCCTGACCCTCACTGCAAAATGCTTACTTTATATAAATATATGGCTCTTAAAAGCACCATTGCGCACTCGGCGCATGTTTTGTCTCCCTGTGCCCGCCCGCTTCCTGGTTTCTTTCCTGCCCACCTCCCAACCCACCCACTGCATCCGGATTGGTCCACATACCCTATATCAAGGACATCCCAGGGCAGCCCTCTGCCCGGCAGCCCCTGCGGCGAAGGACCCCGAGGCAAAGGGCGGCACCTACATTGGCGGCTCCAAGATGTGTCTGCAGGTGTCTGCAGGGGAAGCCAAGGAAGCCAGCAGCTAACAGACACCAACAAAAACTGTGAGTGTGGCACGGGTGGGGAGTAGAGCAATTACTCTACTCCAGAAAACCTCTGCCCCTCTATCTTACCTCCCAATAACATAGACTTCCATAGACTTGCACAATGTATACTCAGAAAGAGTTGTAACCACCAGACTGAACCTATTCATGACAGGATTGCAGAAGTTGCCTTGCATTACATACTAACATACTTGTCAAGGTGAACAAGCACTGCACTTACGTGAAACCTGAATATGAGCATGTCCACACTTAGATAGAATTGTGAATGTTTGCATGCCCGCACTTAGATAGAATTGTGAATGTTAGCATGCCCGCACTTAGATAGAATTGTGAATATTAGCCTGTGTCGCATCTAGATAGGACTTTGAATGTTAGCATGTCGACACTTAGATAGAATTGTGAATATTAGCCTGCTTCGCATCTAGATAGGACTTTGAATGTTGGCATGGCCGCACTTAGGTGAAACCTGAATGTTAGCATGCCTGCACTTAGATAGCATTGTGAATATTAGCCTGCGTTGAATCTAGATAAGACTAGCATATGCCACACTTAGAATTGTGAACATTAGGCTGCGTCACATCTGGATAGGATTGTGAGTTTTAGCATGCCCACACCTAGACAGATTTCTAAACATTAGCCTGCGCCACATTTAGATAGGATTGTGAAGGTCAACAAGTGCCACACCTAGAAAAAACTGTGAATATTAGCATGCTAAAGGTCAGGTAACCCACTAACCAATATAAACTCAAACTCAGCATACTTCTCTCACTCAAAAAACTCACACAGCCATCTCTCGCACAACAAGCTGCACGCTCTTCACAACAGTACAACAACACATAAGCCGGAGCAACAGCACACGTGGACTGACACCGAACCAACACCCTCACCAAAGCTCAGCACCCGGTGTATACTGAGTTGAAGCTGCCAACAGAACACCACCCCTCTCACTATCCTACCCCCTCTTCACCTTACTAACCCATCCCACCTTATCGTTTGCAGATCCGCCAGAGCGCCTGGGGACCAATTCCATTGGTGACGGTGCGCGGTACAAATACCTTTAACATTTAACATTTAACATTTCGTCATCCTTATTTATGTGTAATTTATGGGGTTTTATAATGCACTGTCTTTAGCAGAGCTGTTTCTCACGTCAAACCACTTACAGGTACAGGGTACAGTAACTGCACTATCCAAATGGTCATGCTCAATTAATAGGATGAATCCTCGGAAAGCAGAGCTATCTATCAGGTTAAAACAATGTTACATGCTATAGCCACGGGCAGTAGACGTATTCATGGTGTCACACTAGCTGTACAGACACAAGTTTAATAAACAGAGGTATACTTAGGTTCAACGCACCTTACAAGGTCTCAGAGCACAGAACTATGAGATTACACAGGTCTTACAGGTTTAGCCTGTGGAAAACTGAGCATATGTTACACAGACTGTACAGTTTCAGGCCTCAGAGGGCAGATACGTTATTTCATTACACAGATCGTACAGGCCCTGGCAGCCACACTATCCCTAAGGTAACGCCAATCCTGAAGACTCAGACCTCCGCTACCACAGTTTACCCTAAGGTTCTATGATTCTTTGGGTGTCTGGCCTTGATAGCTGTAACACACCTCCAGATGCACAAATCACAGCTCAGGACTCTGATAGCAGAGCTATCCCTCACATTCTATGAATATTGCAGGTTTATGCCCTAGAACACACAGCTACCCTTTAGGTCAGGGGGGCACAACTGATTTGTCTGCAGGACCGGGTGAACCACCCAAGTCTCATACTGTGGATAGGCCTGTCTATTGGAATTAATCGATTTTAGGGGAATTGGTGCACGAATTTGATTTAAAAAAAATAGAAACATGGGATTTTAGTTGTCATTTTCACTTATTGGTCTATTTGTTTACCCTGTGTGATACATTGCATTGCATTGGCATAACCACTTTCACCCATTTGTATTATGGGATATAACACATTGGGCCTCATTAGAGTGAGGCAGTAAGAGGTTATTGGCTCCGGTAAAGGTGCCAGAGCCGTCAACCCCTTACCGCCTCATTACGAGTCTGCTCGCGGGAACCCACTAAGGGCGCCTGGTCCCACGAGCAGACCAGGGTTCTAAAAATGGGCCTGTTATTAACGGGCCTGTTGTTTGCCTCCTCCCCATTCCCATTGAGCCCTATGGGGGCTCGAATGGGAATGGGGATAGACCGGGTCCGGGTTCCCAGAATGGGGAAATACCGGGCCCTCCAAGGTTGGAATGGCCAGTACTTCCCCATTCAGGGAACCACGACCCGATACCCGGAATGGAGGTAGCCATGCCGCAAATTGCAGCATGGTTACCTCCAAGGACGTAATGACCCCCATTGTCTTTCTTTTATATAGAATTAGAACTGCAGGTATCAGAAAGCAAAGACAAAAACGGACTTCAGGCCAGGCAACACGTAATCATTAAACAAAGGTGACTTTGAGGGACATCAATATAGTCCAGAAGGGCCGCATCCGGCCCACAGGCCATATGTTGTGCACCACTGTCTTAGGTTAACCCACTTTACAGGCTGAGGTCTCAAACACCAGAACTATCTCACTGGTTACAGCCATCCGTTCTGGGAGGATAGCTCAGCAGCAACGTGCTTGTCTTGGAAACAAGACGACACGGAGCAACACAGGCTTGTTCCCCGATCGTTGCTTAGAAACCTCTGGGTGTTAAGCGCGTTATAAGTACGCAACTAAGACACATTCCTGTAACAGCGCCTCAATGCCCCTGGGCTGTGTAAGCGCTTTAAAAAATGTAAAAGAAAAAAAAAACATTTGGGGATCAGCAAGTACATCTTTCTTTTATCAGATTACAAAGTAGTAGTAACACTTTATTCGGTTTTCACCATTAAAATAAAAAAAACAGTACATTTTCAATGCAATAAAACCATATGTTACACTTTCACTTTAAAATGTAAGCCTTATAAACACATACCAGTTAAAATATACAGATGACTGAGCTTCCATTAGTGAATTAAAAAGTCCTTCTCAGGCACTCAAAAGCGGCGTTAATAAATTCACGTGAGTCAGAAACAAAGCAGCTTTCAGTACAGGACAATATAAACTGCATTGCTTCCAAGATAGTTATAACCTTGTTATGGTTAAAAATGGCAATGCATCCACCTCCTCCTCAAGTCCAGCAACAGCCTACATATTAGCAGAAAAAGGGGTACGTCCTCAACAGTCCCACAGTCCCAAGGGCAATACTTGTTCTTATAAAGGCAGGCCATGCGAGCTCTCAACGGTAAGATGTTTAGTCTTGCCATCACCATTATATGCCTAGGTGCCACGGAGCGAATTGAGTGAACTGACGCAACAGTAGATGATGCACTGCGAACAGTCGCTAGATATTTCAACGGGCCCCCATTTGTTATAGTATTCATGGCCTGGGCAAATTCAAAATCACTGTCTATTGTTTTAAACTGTTGTTTATTGATTGCACGTGCTTTAAGCTGTTCTATATCCATTCTCCACTTTTTTACTTACATGCAGAAGTACAGTTCTTCAACCAAGGATAAATATCCTGAGAACCCTTTGATGCCAATTCACCCATAACACGTCTGATGTTTGGATTTTCTGAATAGCCTGAGAATAATTTCCTGCAAAATTCCACACATCTTAATTCAATCAATCCACTTGTACTTGGGGTGCCAGTTTTGAACCGTAAAGCCGCCCTCGAGCCACCCGGGATCACACCCAGTACCTTCCTAAGAAACACATGTCCAGGGCAAAATGGTTAATGCTACCTCAAATCTCGCTCCTGTAGGTGGCTGACAAATATACCTTGGACCCCAGAACTTGAACAGATTTGTCGAGCCGATGGCTAGCAAACCTATAATAAAATCTCACCAGGTTGCACAAGCCTGTGCAAAGACGACTTTGCACAAGCTCCACGTGTGGAGACCAGGAACAATTTCCTGATAAAATCACCCCCAGGAATCGATAAGTGCTCACTACTTCTGTCTTGATTCATTAATCAGTAAAGTGAATTTGGGTTTTTGTTCCCAGAAGCCACTATATTGGTCTTGGCAAGGTTTACGTTCAAACCGTTTTCCCTGAAGTAGCTGGCTGCATAACCCAAGCAATGATCACGTCTCTTTGGCTTCAGATCAAGTAAAATAGCATCATCTGCATATAGAAGGGAGGGGTAACATACTTCATTTAGAAAGGATGAGAATGTTGGTCACGACTGGGGGCAGGGATTAACATCAGATAAAAAGATAATAAAAAGCAGGTGAGCCATTGGGCAGCCCTGTCGTACCCCTTTATTAACTATACTCTCTGGATGCCCCATGTCCTGTTTGTCTGACGATAGATGCCTTTGAGCATGAGTGAAGACAGATAATCAACTGTAATAGAGGGTGTGCCACACCCCATTTCTGGAGTTGTATCACATTCAACACTGACTGACTCTATGTCAGTAATATCTGTGTCCAAAACCCCCTCCTCCTCACCTGTATCTTCCGATGAGGTCTTGTGTCTGTGCCTCTTCGTTCTAGTTGTTTTCTTTTTTGTGAAGAGATAAGGCCTTCCACAGTTAGAAGACACCCTGACACCCTGTTAAGACAGGGAAGCAGAGGACCCCTTTCCGAAAAGACCGGTCTGAGAGGAAAAAAAGCAATTGCTAAGAAAAACCTCTCTTGGATGTGATGCCTTGAAAGATGAGATGTTTGTAAGAAAGTCCAGGACAGGTATGAAGGTCGATGGCCAGGTCCTTAAAATTGTGATGCCAATGAAGGAAGCAGTCCTTATCCGAGGAAGACCCTGGAAAGTAAATATTCTTGAGGAAGATTGGCAATATTCAGGAGTGTGGTAAAAAGACCCTGTATCAGCAGATGGAGCGTTAGGAAAACAGAAGAAGGGAAGATATAGCTAGACGGAGACAGAAGCAAGGACGGAACTAGGCAGGACAGAGTACCAAAGGAAACAGGTAAGTAGGAGGCATGAAAGGGAGAGATCAGCAGAGAGGAAGAGGCAGCTAGGCAGAAGGTGGCCGGAGCCGCACAAGGAATAACAGAATCGAAGCGAAAGGGAAAACAAGTAAGAGAAGACCAGAGGGGCGGAGAATAGAAAACGGCAGACTAGCGGAGAGCGGAAACAATGAAAGCAGAGGAAAGCCGGGGACAAAAACTCCCCATAAGAAGTAAACGGAAAGCGAGCACAGAACAGTAAGCGGAGCGTACAGCAGAAAGTTGAAACGCGCCGATGCCAACAAGGGGCGTGGCTTAATACTGAAGCTAAAGACAGGCAGAGACGGAAAGACTAGAACGGGCAGCCAGGAAGTAAAAGACATAAACAGAACATCTTAATGGCGACGCAAGAGCCATGTATTCCATAGCCGCCAGTGATATCTGCGAGAAGGCGGCATGACAAGTTGACCCTACTGTAAGGCAAGGTTCGCAGACTCAAATTACAAAGAGCTAACAGTCTAAGGCCTCAGTCCGCAAAGCTGTGCATCAGGTTATGATGAGTTTAATGCTAAGGCTTCAGCTTTTAAACAGTAAATGTAAACAGCTATTCATTACTAGCCTCATGGCAATTCATGAGTTAGACACCTTTTAGGTAGCAGTGCAAATTATCTCCCAGTTGTCCTCATTAAAGATAGGACATAGCACCTTAAATGAAAATGTTGAGCCCTGCTGATAGGATAGAGGCAAATGTTGCATTTCATGCGTGTTTGGAAGAAGTGGTTGGAAAGGGTAGCAAGGGCATCTAAACCTCTGTTTTTCCCTCAAAGGTAACAGAAGTCTGTGTGCTCCCACTGGCTATCTCTGGAAAGCACTAAAGGAAAAAAGCTTTAACATCCCCATTGCTTATGCCAAGGATTGACACAGCCAGCTTTGCGGGACACTTTGAGAAATCCACACTCCACCTTGTATCTTTCCTACTCTTCACATCATCAACCTCCATGTGAAGAACCCCCTGAAGATTTCAGCATCAGAGACAGAGAGAGAGAGAGAGGAAGAGAAAGAGAGAGAGAGAGAGATAGAGAGAGAGAGAGAGAGAGAGAGAGAGAGAGAGAGAGAGAGAGAGAGAAAGAAAAGGGGAGGGAAAGGCTCTTATGCTTGGAATAGCCAATTTATGTAAAGCAGATAAATACGATTTTAATACAAATTAAAACGTGTGATTCAGTGAAGTTCAAAAGCCAAGTAACATTGCATAAGATACATTACTGTTTCATAAGATGGCATTAATCAGTTACAATAGGTAGCACCTCACTATCAGCGAGTTATAGCAATGAGAAATTACTTCCTAAAAGTGATTTGGTAAAAAGTACAAGATGTGCATAAACGCTGAGTCACATAACATAAGGAGCACACAACACTCTGTAGGATGACTTTCTAGAGGTCTAAATGTAGTCCCTCACTATCAGCAAAATATACTGATGAGGAATTACACGAAAAGGTGCTTCGGTGAAGTTCAAAATGCAAAAAAATGCTTAGCAAAACAATATAAAATAACATACATAGAACTATCAAACTCTGTACGAGGGCAATCCAGAGATCCAAAAGTATTCCATCACAATCATTCCAGAATATTAATAAGTGATCGAACCTACAAAGCATGATTGGATAAAGTATGACATCCTCATAATTAAAGAGGAGTCTAAGTTATTTAAAAAGTCCCTTACAGGTAAGACATTTATTTTGAAAGAAACTGTGATGCTGATTCTGGAAATGCAAACCACCCTGTAAGTTAAGGCAGAGGTAATTGCTTATATTTTTCCATATTCTTAAATGTACCCCTCTTATATTGGACATTTGGATTTACTATTGCACAGTCCTGTAGGTTCTAATGTTTTAGGCAAAAACCTTTGATTTAGATGAATGTGCAAAGTTTTGGGGGTTTTATGAGCTTCATGACAATGCATATGCTTTTGTGATGCCCTGATGCATTAACTCTTCCATAGTTTTCATGTGTTTCATGACATATTTGTACCCTGGGCTCAATTACCCTGGGTATTTGGACATGCAATTCTATATCATCATGTATACGTGCCATAATTACGTACATAAAGCCTTCAGACCATGGTAGTGGAATTGAGCCCACAAAGAGGTTCAATCACTTCAATTCATCAGCTCCATTTAGAAGTGAGACAGTTCTAGATCTGCTCAATCTGATCTCGAGAACTTCTCACATTTAAGGGTGTCAGGTTCTGAACATATGCTGGAATGAGTCAGTCAAATTGTCCCTCTGTTACCCTCTCTTTGATCCCCAACTAAATTCACCTTTCACACAGTCTACTCTTGGGCCGTACTTTGGCTTTACTCATGGCAGTGCAGTGCAGAGAAAGATGCAAAGGTAATACTCTCAAAAGCCCACAACAATACAAAGGGCAGCATTATCACACCATGAGGCTATCACACGGCCAAACACTTTTTGCCTTGTCTAATCTCTTGCTTTTGCAAAATGCCACACGTTGCATGTCCAGTAGTGTCCAGGAATATCAGAATATACATTTTTCAACCCCGAGCTATGGTCTGCCATAACTGCATTGTAGGCTCCCAGTACAGCACAAACCCCAAGGATGTCATTTGGGGGTTGCAAGGGGTCGCAGCTGTGACCCCTCTGCTCTCCCTTGATAACCCTATGGTCCCTTGATACCCCTAAACAAAGTTTCTTTTAAACGGATGCTCCTGGGCTGTGGCCAGCACCATGTGGCTCTTTGTTTCTGAAGTGGCTGGCTTTCTTGTTCAGGCCTCTTGAAAAACTGAGGTTCCACAAGTGTAACACTTTGAGCAGTGACCCTAAATAAGAATGAAACGGAATAACAAATAATTTGTCTTTCTAGAATTCTATACAATAATTGCTAGACTTATTAAAGGTTTATTTTAGGCTCACTTCAGTGAGTGAGTCACTGATTTAGTATGTTCTTAAACATCTCAAATTCAAAATGCAGAGAAAAACTTCCAAAAAGCTTTTAGGATAGAATAAGCATTCATTTCGGCTTATGAACTTTGCTTTTCGCAAGTTGCAGTTATAGAATGTTTTTTCTGCCATTGTCTCTGTTACAATCTTCACAAGACATTCCATCTCAGTGTCCTCGGTCACTTGACAAAATCCTTGTGCCTACAGCTTGTTTACAGTGTAGACATGTTTGACAATAGCACATAAAGCGGCCCTTGATTTCATTGTGCCACATTGAATGCTTTGGTGTAATGCATCTATCTTTCCTATCTCCCATCTCCCTGGCATGCTGTTCAGGATGTTTGTTTGGATGTATGAGGTAACGAGTGTCCAGAGTATAGGATGCTGTGTGAGTGCTCTGCTTTCCCTACACTGCTCTGAATTCTTTAATATACAGTTATGAACCTTCCAATGGCATGTATGTTCCTAGCTTCTGAAGCCTGAAACATAGATCCACACAGATTGACATGTGGCCAATTTTGAAACCAGACCTTAAGATGAACAGGCCTGCTGTTAAATCTCAGTTACCAGTTTAATGGTATCCATTACAGAGTATAATTTGCTTTCTGACTCTGAGAAAATTCAGACATGTAATTGCTCATTTTACTATAGCCAGTAAGATAGCTATAGCCGATAAGATAGCTCAGTGGGTTGAGCACTCTATGATGTGATGTGTGTGTGATCTGCAGGTTCGAATCCCGGCAAAACCAACACAGCCTTTCAACCTTCTGAGGTTGATAAATGAGTACCAACACAAGATGGGTGATATTCTATGTATATTTGTTTTATATAAAGCGCTTAAGCATAAGTGCTATATAATAACACATCATTATTTACGTCTGCTTGCATTCACAGTAATTTGGGCCTATACACACTGTTAACGTAAATCTTGCATTAAAAATGTATATCACATTACAGTGATATTGTAACCATATTTTTCATAGTGTATTTGTGAACAATAAATAAATAAACAAACAAACAATGCTATGTGATACCACTTCCTGTTTTGTCTAGGGGTGAAGGGATGTGGTGCATTGCTTCCCGTGATGTCACTTCAGGGTGCAATTACATTACATAACATCCTGTGATATCATCAGAGGTCAAGGGTCATGTGATGTCACTTCCGCTACCCCTGCCATTTTGATAAAATGACGTCCCTGGTAAACCCTGGCCTCGCAGTCTCCATTCTCCCTTCCCTGTGTTAGCTGCACCCTTTTTCACTTTCCTCTTAGCGTCCCCTTGCTTCATGTTTCCTCTGCAGGCTGTGGACAGGATCCCCAGATTAGTGGCACAATACAGTGACCTCCAAACAAGACTACGTGATCTTTGACCGCTATGGTGTTGATTCAGAGCAGTATAATAGCAGAGAAGCATAACAAAACGTAATTTTTAGATAATTTGTTTTATTTCATAACATGCTTAATACCGAAGCAGTTTCTAAGCACAGACCTGAAATTCGAACCTGTATTGCTCTGCACCGTCTTGCTTCCAAGACGAGTTTGTTGCCATTGAGCTATACTACCATGCCATAACATGACATCTAACATTTTTCAGGTTAAACACATCTCACTGTATCAATTCCCAGAACTGTGCTATCCCTTGGGGTACCCAGAGCCTAACATCTCATGCTTTGGACAGCAAAGCTATCTCTCAGCTCGCACAGAGCCTAGAGGATTATGCATTGGGTAGCACATCTATCCCCCGGGTTGCATACAGCTATTCCTTTGATTACACAGAAAGTGCTGGCTCAGGCCACAGACGACGGTGCTGTCCTTTGGTTTACACAGATGCTACAGGCTCGAGCACAGTGCCTCCCTCCTGTCCGACACTCTCCTTGGCAGAGAGTGAGAGGCTTTCAAGGAAACCTTTATGCGAGGCCTTGGGATGTACACACGCTCGATCCCGAGGCAATGCAAAGAGAGGCGAAAGAAAGACAGAAAGGAAGGGAAATCAATATCCCAGGCTCCCTCGCCCTACGCCGCCGCTTGATCGCTTTCGATCGGCCATTCTTACGCACAGGCCAGCATTGCTTCGGCAGAAAAGGCATCCAAGGCAGTCAGTTCATTTTGTACACGTGCCTTTGAAGGGGTGTGACCCCAGGTGCCCTTCAACTGCAGGTGGAGGACGTAAAGAGAGCAATCTTTCTGATGCATGAAGATTATTGATTTAGGACATAAGAGTCTAGGCCAAAAGAGGGGTGGATTTGTGGATTTGGAAAAAAACAGAAATTAGTGTAATGTGGAGTATTTACCACAGGCCAGTGCACAATATAGTCAGTATTTCCAAATAGATCGGAGACACTGAAAGTGTGCGGGCGCTGGGTAGAATTAGTGACCTGCTAAACATTTGTAGACAGGGCAGTGCCATGAAATGGCCCTATGAATGGGGAAGAGTGACAGACTGGAACACGAAATAGGCCCAGGCACCACATAAAAAATACCTTTGTCCTTCCATTAGAAATCCATATAAAAGCCTCCTTCCATGCACACACATGGCAGTGTGCATTTACTGTTCGATGTATTAAGAAGTGTATACGTGCACACAGAAGCAGGTCTGCCAACATGTCTGTGCATATTTTACACCCAATTGCACCCGAATTCAAACAATTGCACAGAGGCAACCTCGTGCGTGGAAGGGGACATGCTGCCATGCTTATCTCTAAACCTTTTGTACTATTGTATACCAATAACTTGTTAAACAAGGGTAATCCCTTTTTTCCCATCAAAACCCAGCTAGGCCATACCCAACAACACTGCTCTTGGAAGACTTAGCACTAATTGCCCTTCGTGCAGCCCCTGGATGTTCATTGTAAAACTCATTGGGCCTCATTACACGGTAGGCGGTAAGGGTTTACCGGTACCAGTATTTTACAGGTACCGGTAAATCCTTACCGCCTTACTACGAGGTCCTTTTGCGGGTTGGGGAATTTAACGCCTGCTTTTTGCAGGCGTTAAAAACCAACCCGCAAAGGGACCAGTGGAACTAATTACGGTACTGCAATTTGCGGTACCGTAATTAGCGCCTTCCCCATTCCCATAGAGCCCTATGGGGCAAAAATGTGAATGGGGAAGGGCAATGGTGGAAGGGGGAATTACCGCCCCGCCAACCTTGGAATGGGGCGGTAATTCCCCTTTCCACCAAGGCGGTGTCGGTATTTTACCGGCATGAACCATGGCGCTAATAGCGCCATGGATCACCGCCTACCGTGTAATGAGGCCCATTGTTTGCTATTTTTAATTCAGAATTTAAATACTTTGCTCTTCTAGTTTTTTCATAGAACGTTTTGAGCATTTCATCTTTTTCATTCTAAATCATGAGCTGCGAGTTATCTTCCAGAAAGTTCTGTGATTTTAAACAGTGGCTTGGGGTGGAGCCAGTCACAAGACAGACATTTAAAGGCATAACCAACAATGTGATTGGTGGAAGGTTTTGAATCAATCTGAACCACTGGCATTGCTCTGGGCGAGCTTCCACACCACTGTTTTTTAGTCTGTGTGTGCCATTTAAAAGGGGTGCTGCCATATAGAAATTAGTCAGGTACTGCCACCAACGGGAGCAGCCCCGCCCACACTGCTAGGCCAGGTCCACACTGCATGGAAACACTAGCAACCCCAGACATGTTTCGGCCTTGTTGGGCCTCCTCATCTGTGAGGAGCAGCTTGGTACCCTATGGCACAGTAAGCAAGGAACCCATGTCTGGGCATACCCTCTCTCACATTAGGAGACAAACTATAATAAATAAATTGATGGGTGGAAGGTTATGAATTAATATGAACCACTGGCACTGCTCTGGGCAACCTTCCACAACACTGTTCTTTAGCCCATCTACACCATTGGACCATTGGTTGATTTGCATATGGTTGTTCCCCTTCTGTAATGGCTTGCAGGCTGAACAATGATGGTCTGGCTGTTTGCCAGAGCTGTGCCTGTGGTTATGATTTATTCAAAATCTTCCAGCCATCAACTTTTGGTTTTGCTTTAGTCATTTTGAATGAGACGGTATGTCCAGACATGGGTCCCGAGCCTGATGGGCCTAGAGATCCAAGCTACTCCTAATTGATGACACCCAAAAAGGATGAAACATGTCTCGGGATTCTTGAGGTCTCATGCAGAAAGGATGTGACTTAGCTGTTTGGATGGACTGTTTGTTTTGGGGTGGGGCCAAGCCTGTTTTGCATGTGGTCCTTCCCCTTCTGTAATGGCTTATCGGGCTGAAAAACAGTGGTCTGGAGGGTAGCCTAGAGCCTTGCCCATGGTTATGTTGTATTCAAAATCTTCCAGCCATCAACTTTTGGTTCTGCTTTAGTCACCCCAAGTGGGACGGGTATGCCCAGATGTGGGTCCCAAGCCTGGTGGGCCTAGTGATCCAAGCTACTCCTCACTGATGAGGCCGAACAATGCTGAAATATCTCTAGGGATGCTTGAGGTCTTGTGCAGAAGGAATATGACATAGCAATTCAGGCTGGACTGCCCCTTTTTCGGATAGGACCAAGCCAGGTTTGCATATGGTCTTTCCCTTCTGTAATAGCCAGGCCGACTAAAAACAGTGGTTTGGAGGGGTAACCCAGAGCCGTGCCTGTGGTTATGATTTATTCAAAAAAATTGTATTAGTTAACCATACAGAAGCTCTCTGTACTAATAGTTTTATAATTATAATTGGTTATTTATAACTCTGTTAAAACCCAGTGGTTTCTAAGCACGGACCAGAGGGTCTAACCTGTGTTGTTGTCTATGTCATCTTGCTTCCAAGATGAGTGAATTACCCCTGAGCTATACTCTCTAGTCAATGGTATCAGTATTTCCTGGCCTCCATTATCTTTCGGGTGTATTATGGGCAATAAAGCTTAAACAGAACAGTGTCAGTTTCTATCACGTCCACTTAGCACAAAAAGGACAGGCACTATTGAGTGGAGGTAGTGCAGCAGTGCCGATTGCATTAAGACAAATTAGTACCGTAATAATGGATTCCATTATGCTAAGTTAGCATAGCAAGATCATATTTTTCATTTTGCTTTAACACAGCAGTGTTTGATTCAGATATGCCCAGTTAACATGGCTGAGCCAGATTTCATTATGGCCAATATTACTCCTGGAACAGGGTTCTTCCCAGTCGCAGGCCCATTCTCTTACAGGTCCCACCCCCCTCCCCCCCACCACTGCAAGTAATTAAGGAGCGGACACAGAAGCCTGTGCAATACGTCTTTATTCACTTGTGTACACTCTCCAAACCTTCTCCTCCCCTTTCTACTTTTTTCTCATGCCCCGGGTGGGTTGCCCCTGACATGTGGCCACCTCTGTGGCTTCAGGACATCAGATCCAATTAGCAAATCAGGGCCTGATTTACATTTTGTACATTTATTACAGTATTTACAGATTTTCATAAACAAAGTTGCTACAGCAGTACCACATTCCATAATGTCCACCAAGCAAAGACCTTCAGGTTCTGATAAGACCCATTTTATAGCATGATTCTACTTGTCTGCAGGTTATCACAGTATGGCCCGATTTCATTATCCGGTTATAGCACAATAATGGCACCTTTAATATACCCATTAGCACAGTGGGGACATATTCTAATGTGTCCTGCTAGCACAGTACTGTCAGACTCTGTGAGATCAGCAGAGACAGTTTCGATCAAACCCAGCGAACACAACAGTATCAGATTGCATTATTTTCAGTTAGCAAAGAAGTGCCAAACTACATTATACCAAGTTACTCAAGTAATACTAAATTTTGTTATGCCTGGTTACCACTGCAAAGTCAGAGTGACATATGCACAGTTAGTAAGGCAAGGTTCATTTCTAGGAGAGGCGGACAGGCCAGGAAATGTATAATAAGAGCCAAATCAGATGGCAGCCAGAAGTCTATATGGACCCTCGGAGCCAAACTCAATTCAGAGCAATCAGGAAAAAAGATGGTAAATTAGGCAACCTAATACTTTGTAAATAACAGACGTGACACAATAAAGCATGTTGTATTTATCATCAGCAGAATTTACTGTAACAAAGGTTACATTTTCGCTATCTACAAGCTAAACTGAACAATCAGATCTCCCAAGACTGATTAAGTCACATCATTACTATGAAGCATTTCCACTGAAAATACATTCAAGCCTACTGAAACTCTGTCTTCATGAATTCTCTCTCCCCGTGTAATGAAATGAGTGGCTTTTGCACTTACTGTGCTGTGGTTGAATACAATTATACTGCACAATCAATATTAATTACAATTACAGAGCTCACACAAAAAGGACAAGCTCAGGATTGGACAGAATCTCAGGGAAGGTGGTTGCATCACTGATTTGTAAGGGGAGATGCAATTTTCTCAGGGTAACTAAACGGCCTAAAAATGCATCTGAAAATGAATCAATTCCTGCCTTAGTTGCCTCTTTGCAACTTTACAAAAAAGGTAGCAGGCGTCACTCTCTCGAAAGAACACGGCATGATAACCTGTTCAGTGGTTTTTAACCACTTTGAGAGTCTGCAGCCATCTTCTTTTTGCTCACTGTACCTTTCACAGATGGGAAATATTCATTTGCATATCAGTCTTTGTCCCGCCCACATGGGCAGTCCAGCACCGAAAAGCATCTTTACAACTTTGTAATGCTGTTAGAGACTGGTCATGAACAATATGTCTATTGTAATGCTGTTAGAGACTGGTCATGAACAATATGTCTATTGTAATGCTGTTAGAGACTGGTCATGAACAATATGTCTATTGAAATACACTGTATATGTTGGGTGGCTGCTGGGGTGAATAATGCCTTTCTACAATCAACTCAGATCGCATCCATTCTTGTGTGTGAAATCACTCACCAAAAAAGTGAGGAAAATCCCAAATGGTCCAGGTGTAGGCACTTGGCTGGAGCAATATTTTGATGGGTCACAGAAAAGAAATGGTAACCAAGCTAAAAATGATAGGATACTCAATGGACATACCAAAAGTGTCACTTGGGCTTTGGACAGCAGATCGTTATTTCAATGTTGACATTTTGAGAGGTATGTAGAAACATGAGACACCTGAGTCATTGGAAAAAAAGCTGTTTAAATTAGGCACCCCAATATTCAATAAATTACTTGGACATAATAAAGTATATAATAGTTACCATCATTATATCATACAAAAAAAATGTTTTCATCATCCAGAGAGTAAAAATAAATACGGCTCTTTATTTACATGGCATTGTACAGTAGTCTCACATGCCGGAGGAGTTCTAGATGATAATGCTGTATACTGGGCTTGTGATGAAATAACCCCTCCCTGCAAGAGTACAAGGGTGAACAGTGGCTAAAGCAAGCACTCCGCCCTCAAACTGCTGCAAAACAAGAGTGATCCCATTCATGAAGGTAAATCAGGTAAAACAGTTATGAGACAGAAGTATACCGGAGCCAGGCAGGTTTCCCAAGCTTTAGTTTATTCTTCAAGTATCATCTGAATTCCCACCAGCAGCACAGTGTCCCTCCTTTCAGTAGGCTCTCTATCAGTCATCCTTCCAATCTAGATCCCTCACTACTTGAAATTCCCTACATAACATCATAGGCCTCAGGGGTCAAGTCCTAAACTTGTGGGGGGACTAATCAACAAACGCAATGGGGTGTAACATCATCAGGAATTAAGGTATCAAGGCGCAATATGCACATTTCATTAAATTGGCTTTACATAACCACACAAATTGAACAGGACGAATGGCATTTGCCTTTCATAAAATCAACACACACACAAAACCAAGACAGGATATTTTCTTATACTAGTGTTTTTGAAACGTTAAAAGGTGTGCATGTTTTAAACTCCAAGAACCAATACAAATGTTTTCTTGGGACTTGCAGTACATAAATGGAATATTTCACCTTTAGTTGTTTGTTATTTTTCATATGGTTATATAGTGGAGTGGTGAAGAGTCTGCCTACAAACCTGACGACTTCAGTTTGATCCCCGCTGTCTGCTTTAATTCATAAATTCAAAGTGAGCATTCAATGTTTCTCATTTCAGCTGGGGGGGGGCTGAGTCCCCCCTCTGATAAAAGTGGGTGGACTCTCTCAGAATCTCTCAGGCCTGCTCATCGACCTGTGCAGCCTATCAGCGCCACATCTCAGACCATTTTCATTTGTGAAATTCCTTTTCTCGTCCATTTGCTCATTCACATTTACCATTCTCTTTTTTGTCACTTTTACAACTTTGTTCATGTTAAAAAATCTACCATCATCTGTTCTCACTGAATTATGCAAAACCTTCACTAACTCACATGGCGAGGAGCACTTCATATGTCCTTACTTCAATGGATCAGGCAGTTTAATTCTGACATAGTTTCCTTCTTTTATCTCATTTTCTTTTACCGACTTCCTCCCATCGTACCTCAATTTGTTCTTCATTTGCTTTTCTCTCCTTCTCTCCCTTACCTGCTGCACAATCTCCCACATCCATTTGTTTGCCTCATCCATGGAGGACTCAATTTGTAGTTGGGGTTTCTTTCTCTACACACCTCAAATGGCAGTAGTCCAGTTGTGGTGATACAATCTGTGCACCACCATCCTGCTCAACACAACAACCTGCAAATCTTCACAATTCACCCATGCCCACATACTGCAGTCTTTGATCATTTTATTGAAGTATTCTGCCACCCCGTTAAATTGAGGATGATACATTGCTGTCACCTTATTTTGCATACAATTTCTCATTAAATAATAACTAATTTCTTAAGATTTAAATTGAGCACCATAGTCAGTCAGAAGTTCCATTGGGTACCTTTCTCTCCTAAACATATCTTCCATGAAAGTGATAACATCTCTACTCGTAATAGAGTTTGTTATCTTCACCCATACCCATTTGGACAATATGTAAATCAACAACATAATGCAATATTTGTCCACACCTTTGCCATGAATGGGTCCAACAAAATCCATGCCTAGTCTTTCACGCAGCATGCAGGGAACTCTAACAAGTGACAGGGGACATTCTCTTGGCACAATATTTCTTTCACTTAAACAGCATGGCACATAGACCCTTACTGTCCTTTCTACTTCTAAATCACAACCCGGCCTCCATAATTCAGCTCTCAGTGATTGTTTAGTTTTCCTAATACCTCTTTTTCCCTCATGAGCTGTTTCAATTATCCTTTTCCTCATGTCAGTAGGTGGAATTACTCTATCTTACCCCCTGACATAACCTCTTTCCACGTGCAGTTCATGTAAAGACTAGAGGGGGTTATCTGTACTCCTGCCCTCTATATGACAGAGTAGAAGCACAGAGCACCCCTGCCAAGGGTCTCTATTTTAGTAGCAATGGAAGAACAACCAAGGCTTAAGCTCTCAGGAGGTGATGCAGGCTGGCTCTTAAATACTGTGTAGTCCCCAAGCCCCCCACAAAGGAATTTCCACACACTATGGTATGGGCTAACAAAGTTCTTTATATACAAATAAGGTTCAAGATATATACATCAATTAATAACACCCTTGGTACTCTGGCAATTCTAATAAGGGAAATGTATACAATGTCTATGTGGTACCACACTTAGCTATTGACTCCTTTAAAATGCATCAACTGCGGACAGTTATAATGGCATACAAATCATATAACAATGTGTATCAGAATAGATCATGGGAAGTAAGACAAGTAGGGTTAAAAAATGGCAGAAAAACAATGGGAGAATGGTACTTTAGCTACTAAGACACAGTTCTGTGTGAGGATCCCCCACCTTGGAAACCTGTAATAAAGAGTATTAACAAGTCCAGTCCATCAATGTCTAAATAGTATTGTTTCCAGGTTAAAATGTCCCACTTCACCAATGTTAGTGGGTTAGAAGAGTTTCTTTGACAGTTTGTCAATGAATCCCTCGAGAGTGAACTCCCTTTAAAGCAGGAGCCAAGGGGCATCGATATTCTTCGAAGAAATGTGAACACTGGCGACGAGACTGCAGCTTTGATCTTCGCAGTTCTCCTAGACGATTGATCTAGGATATCCTGGGAAGATGAGGCGTGCGGTGCACCTCTATGCAAAGAGTTTGGTGCCGCAAAAAGACTCAGTGAAGAACGTAGGAAAGGCAGTAGATGTCAGGTGTCCGCATCAACGTCGATAATTGGGGCTCGACCAGGGCTGGATTTTGGATCTTCACTTGTTGGCATCTTTGTGGACTTCGGGTGGAGGGAAAGCCACCAGTGGATTCTCCTTGTTCGTCGATGACCGTGATTTTCTCCGGCTGGGACAAAGCGGTCAACAGTGAGGACAAGGGAGCTCTATGTTCAAAATGTTTTTATGCAAAAGGTGGATCATTGCGGCTCCAGTCATCAAGCAGTACAACGTCAAGCTGTCCACGCTTCTGGGCAACACTTCTCGACGGGCTTCCAGCAGTCATGAAAATCTTCCAAACCCCGGTCAACGGCAATGGACTTCGATAACCTCGAAGTCTGGGTTCTTTACTTCTAGATTCTTGATAAATCCTTTTCCGGTCAGGACTGGCTTCCAGGGTACCTCGAAGAAGAACAGCTTCTGCAGGATGGTCCCTCGTAGCTTGGGGCGAGGTCTGCTAGCCAGGTCCTCTCTCGGATCAGCCCTCGACAGACTTGACAGCTTTTAGATTGAGTCGAAGGAAAGCAGCCGCAATTCTTCTTCTTCCAGCTGAGCTTCAAGGATAAGCAACTTCAAGTTTCGACTACAGCTTCTGAACACATTTGGAAGTGAGAGGTCCCCAGAAATACACATCTGTCCCTCATTTACATTGCTCAGACAAGCTCAGTCAGCCAATCAGACAGAAGGGCATTCATGCAGGCAGGCAGCCAATCAGGCACACAGTGCATTCAGGCCATTCACTTCCACCCAGACACCCACAACAAGGAATGTGGATTGGGGCGAGCACCCAGCCTTTCAGCACACCACACTGCAATAATGTCAGTTTCAGGCAGGGTTGTCACATTCTTTGTGTCACACAGACAGATACCAGACACCCATAACATAGAATGCATATTACTCACACACTCTATTCACACAGGTCCTACCCCAAGGGTGTACCCACAAAATGCAGTCACTGGGAAGGCTCCAACCAGTCTGGCCTGGACTTCCCCACAATACCATATATGGTTGTTCCACCCAGCAGCCAGTCAGGGGAAGGGACAGAGCCAGAACTTACCAGGACTTTGGGAAAACAAGGTAACAGGTAATAGTAAACAAGCAGCCACAGGGGCCATCTTGCCTTCTATCAGGAATCCAACATGGGGATACTCAGCGCACCTGTCAAATTCAGCATGTAGTTGCCACCAGCAAATACCCTGCTCTGTGGGCCACACACAAGTGCTCGAAAACATACACTATGGGTACAGGGTTGTAACCCCACCTATGGGTGCCATTAGTGTATCCCAACGGTCTCTGTTCACCACAACCAAAAAGGGGAAGAACAGCACTGCCAGGAGTCCCACGTGGACTCATGTGCAGAAAACAACACAGAACACACATGATAAGAGAGTACAGGACAAGGTACTCTCTTATCATGTGTGCATTGGAGGCCCTGTCCCTCCAATGCATTTCCAGCTTCACAGTCAACCCCCCACCCCAGACTGAGATTAGGGTGGTCTAGTATCGCACGGTATTGACAGCCTCATCCAGACGGTCAACATAACTTCTGGAAAGGCCATCTGCATTATCATGACTCTTCCCTGGTCTATGCTCAATAGTGAAGTCTCGCCCTTGCAGGCTAATGTACCACCTAAGCAGTGTAGGGATTTCAAAATACATCTGCATAAGCCACTGTAAGGGCTTATAGTCTGTTTGGCCCTTGAAGGTAGACCCCATAAGGTAGGGCCTAAAATGCCTAAGGCTCCAAACTATACTGAAACTTTCCTTTTCAGCAGTATCCAACCTAAGTTCTCTACCTTTGAGTTTCCTACAGATGAATATGATAGGATGTACCCTCCCTTTGTCATCTAACTGGGACAAGATGACTCAAATTCCGGTGTCACAGGCATGAGTTTGAAGAATAACAAAGTTTGCTATAATCATTTGCACACAATTCAGCTGCCCTACACAGACTTGAAGGATCAAGCCAACACCAACAAAGGCCTTCTAACAGTCTTCCATCCAATTAACTTTACTCCGTTTTTTTGGTCAAGTCATAGCTGTCAGAGGGGCAGCTATGGTTCCATAGTATGACATAAAGTTCTGGTACTACCCAACGTGGACCAAAAAAGCTCTCAACTTGGTTTGAGTAGTGGGAGTCTCCCAGTCATGTGTAATCCTGGTCCTTACTGGGGAGAGGTTGGATTCAATCCCCTCCTACCTCATGACCAAGGTAAGTGACTTTCTCTTGAGCTTTCTGGCACTTGGTGGCCTTGGTAGTGAGGTTAGCCCTTCGCATGGCCTGCAACACCAGATCCAAATGAGTCAAATGCTCTTCCCAGGTGGAAGTGTAGACAGCAATGTTGTGTAGGTAGGCCACAGAAAAGGCCTTCAGCCCCCCGAGTGCATCGTTTATTCATCTTTGGAATGTGGCAGGTGCATTCTTCAACCCAAAAGTCATGACTCTAAATTGGTAGAAACCCTTGTGTGTTGAGAACACCATTTTTACCTTGGTTTGGTCCATCAGAGCTATTCGCCAATAGCCTGAGGTAAGGTCAAAGGTGCTTATAAATTTGGCAGCACCTATGGAGTCCACAAGCTCTTCAGCTCTGAGCAAGGTGTGTGCGTTTTGGTGACAGCATTGACTCCTCTGTAGTCCACACAGAACGTCTAATCCTTGGTACCTGCCCGGGAATTTTCATTGGGGTCACAGACCACAGGACTGGACTAGGGACTGTTTGAGGGTTCAATTACACCCAGATGCAACATCTTAGCAACCTCAGACTGGATTTGGTTCTTTACAGTATCTGACATTCGATTGCACCTGCTTTTGGAAGGCACACTGTCACCAGTGTCAATGTCACACCTGCACCGCGTGGTGAGGCCTGGTGTCAGTGAGAATATAGGGGAATACTACCGGAGCAAAGCCATGAAGGCCCTCTGCTGCTCTGATGTCAGATCTGGAGAGAGATGTACTCCCTCCAATGAGCCATCCACATTCAATCCACATCGCTTGCTATACCTAGACATGAAGTCAGATTTTCTGTCATAGACCACCTCTTTAGGGAATCGAACTCAGGTAGAAATGCCCAGGAGATGCCTGGCAACCACCTTGGCAGTAATGGTCAGAAGGGGTATAGCCTCAGGGTATCTTGTGGCATGATCACTCAATACCAGGATGAACCATTGTCCACCGCATTTGGGAGGGTGCAAGGGTATACAATGTTGATGCCTCCCATCCCAAATGGTGTGCCAACCATTGGCAAAGGCAGCAGTGGGGCAATGAGACTACCTCTAGTCTTGCCAGACAACATACAAGTGGGGCAGGTCCGGCAGTGGGACTCTACTTCTACTCCCATCCGAGGCCAGTAGAAATGTGCAGAGAGCCTTTGCTTAGTCTTCTTGCTCCCAAGATGACTAGCTAAGGGCACCTCATGCGCCAACTGCTACAGGAAGGGCCTATAAAGCGCAGGTACCACCAAACTCTTGATGGCACCAGGTTCAGGCTTTGTGGGCTCACTACAAAGGAGTTCACCCTCCCAATACATTTTGAATGACCTAGGCACTTCTGGCCTGTTTTCTTAGACCTGACAGAGAAGGAGAGAGAGAGAGAGAGAGAAAGAGAGAGAGAGAGAGAGAAAGAGAGAAAGAGAAAGAGAGAGAGAGAGAGAGAGAGATAGAGAGAGAGAGAGAGAGAGAGAGAGAGAGAGAGAGAGAGAGAGAGAGAGAGAGCAAGAGAGAGAGAGAGAGAGAGAGAGAGAGTCACTCTCTCTGCCCTTTTCAGAAGTCTCCCCTACAGGTCTGGGTGATCTTCGGGGCTGAGCACCTCTCCCACAAGAGGATCTTCTGGCTCTTCTCCCTCAGGAGTTGAGTCTTGGGTTTCCACTGGTCCCAGCCCTTCTGGAGCCTGAATCACAATGGTGCTGATGAAACAGCAGGAAGAGAAGGAGCCCACTTCGCAGATGTGGCCTTCTTGCTCTTCTGTCTTGCCTTGGGTTTCCCCCTTGGTTTGGGTACCTGACTACCAGTCAGACCCATTGTGACCTGAGATCTAGTGACTCCAGCAGCAGTCAGGGGTAGTCCATCAGAGATCAACCACAACTCAACTTAATCATTAACCAATAAAATGTGGGCAGGCACATTGTCCTGAACCATGACAGGAAGCTTTGCTGTCTTGTCCGCAATAGTGAAGGTGACTGAATGTGACTAGGGCTAGAGGAGATAATTTGGGAGACCCACTATAGCTAACCTGATAGCTCTCAAAGGAGCACCTACATCATTCATCTTCGGCACCGGGAGACAAAGTAACAGAGGGCTTGCTAGAGATGCAATTTAGTGCTGGAAGGCTGGGTGATGCTGAAGCAGTCCTTATCTGAGTGACCCAGGGTGAGACAGGTGGAAAGAATGGATGATCTCCATGCCAAACAGAATCAGAAATATCACCAACATATCTAGGTAAATATGAAGTTAAGTGAGTGGCTGCTGTTGTGAATGAAATCAGGTAGTCAATATTAAGTAGGTCAGTTCATATTAGGTGCTGTCTATTTTAACGTGCATGTAATCCTGCATTTATGTTTTGTCTCATTGTGTTTTTTTAAAAGTGTATTTCTCTTGCCAAGTTCCACAATACCAAGGACAGTGGGCAAGACTTGGCACTGCTAAAGTGCTAAGAGCTAATTCACTGTGAAATACAATGTGGGCAGCATACATGTAGGTCTGTGTGAATTGCATATTTCTATTTTATGATATAAAACAGATTTTAAAGTAACTTTTAGTTGCATTATCTGTATTCTACATTTAGTCCCTTTTATTTGATGTACACAAAGAGACAGGTATGCAGTATGAGATATTGCAAAGTAAAGTAGCCATTGTGTGCTGTTTCTTTAGAGAGATTGAATGAATGTGAAGTATTTCAACCGCATTGTTTACAATTGTTTAAACTCAGCCAAAAGAGTGCAATGTGGTATTGTACATAAGGTACCACGAAGGGGCATGAGCCATTCATTCAGAGTGTATCAAGTCCAGTATTTTGCTTGTTAATAGTGATCCTGGTAAAAACAATTATTAGGCAATATTATGAAATTAGTGTCACCACTATAAAAACACCCCAAAAAGTGATCACAATATATTACCAAGAATTCTAACATACCACCAAATACCACCATAAAACAAAATACCACAAAGTAATGGCATAACCCCAGAATATACCCAAGAACTGTCATGCTAGCAAAGCTAGGAATACATCTCGAATAATACTCTGCATGCCTAAGAAGGTACGCACTGAATAATTATTCTTCATTTCAGCAGCATTATTTATGTTGTTGGCAGGTTTCATCTTTACATTTACTCCATCGGCCGACACAGTGTGTCCTAAATACCCAATCTTTGTATGATTCATTTTGCATTTTTTCTTACTGAATATTTTTGCTCCATTCATGGTTGATAAGGTTTCCAAGATGTTGGGAAGAGGATGGCAGTCTGGTATTACGCACTTATTGAGTGCACAGAGGTCTACACATAATCTCAATTTTCCATTCGGTTTGGTAACAACCACAAGAGGTGAAACCCAACTTGAAGACTCAATTATTTCTATGATACTGTTTTCTTCCAACTTCTTTATTTCATTTTTTACTTCTTCTCGTAAAGCCAAAGGAATTGTCCTTACGTTTTAAACAACTGGTTCAGCATCTGGCATAAGACATATCTTGATATGATATGATATGGAATTTATAACACACTTGTACACAGGTGTTTCTAGATGGGTGAACAAATCCAAAAGGTAATTTGACCTTGTGAACCTTGGCTTCAAGCGTCTTTACACATGTATATGTGTGCTCCACTTCTTTTGCTATACATACAACCTCATCAAGTGGTGGGTCACTCTTGGATCATAGCAGTTCTCTTATCTTGCCATTATTACACTGTAACATAAACTGGTCTTGCAAGCGTTCTTCTGTTGTCAGTCTGAAATTGCATGTTCTCGCTAACCCCCTCAGTGCTGCGATGAATGCTTCACTGTTTCCCCTTCAATTTGAGATTTCTTACCAAATTTATACTGTTCTCATAACATGCTCACTTTACACTCATAATGCTTGTCAAATTTTGCTATGCACCTTTCATATGTATTGAGATTATATGCTTCATTAGGTGGCAGGTCAGGCAAATCATCACATTTTTCCTGTCACAGGGTGCCTAAGCAATGAAGAAGTAAGGATTTCTTTCGCTCAGTGCTATAGCTCTTCCGACACGCAGCTGATGCACAATATTCAAAGGTTTTTTTTTCCAGTATTTCCACGTTACTGGTCGGTCACCTGGTGGAGAAAGGAAAAGGCTCAATTAATAAACCACTAATAGCCTTTAAGAGAAGTAAACATTCCAAGAACCAGATTACCCATAACAATATAAGTATCAGAATACAAGAACACAAATGTGTTTGTTGCGCACTTACTGCAAAAACTGTAGAAGTGGACATTCGACTTGCAAAACCCTGGAGACAAACCGGATTCACGATTTGCAATTCAACAACAGTGATTTACGGCATATGGTGCCCTTTCCATAAACTATATATAGGGAAAATGGAAAGAAAGTTCAAAACCAGAATTATAGAACATAAACATTGTATAAAAAATCAGGTTTTGAATGCACCGCTTGAAGCACATTGGGTAGAAGCAATCCACACTGTAGAACAAATCCAATGGACAGTATTATTACAGATGAAAACAAACAAAATATGTGAATAATGATAAAAAGAAACTGTTAACACAGAAAGAGTACTATCTGCAACTGGAAATGAGGAAGTCAATCTAACGTCGCCCACGCAATCGAATTAAAAAGAGATAATGGACTAGTCCATGACACGCCAGTAGATGCCACTGACTTTTACTATCAAATCAGAACCGCGATCAGGAGGACCACATTTGCCAGCTAGTACGCCTTACTGCAGTACAGACAAGCTCAGTGGAAAATGAGAGCCGGACTAACTACCGATACAGGTAAGGAGACTTATACATATACGTACATTAACTGTATAGGGTGGAGCACAGACATAGGCAGAAGAATACCCCTTTCATATGAGTGGTTTATTTGTCTCTGCATTTGCTGTAGAACCAGACTGTTAGAGTAAACAAGACTAGTAGTATAGATCACACATCTTTGACGAGAACTGAGACACTGCACAGTGAGATTCCAAATGAAGAAGGTACATGAACAAAGACTGTTAAGGATGTGGGGACACTAATGGTTTGTTGGACCAAAGCATTTTAAAGTGAAGGGTAAAGCGAGGGAGAAAGGGCCAAGGTAGTGACTAGGTGTGTGATAACTGGCTCTTCTCCGCTCCCCATTAAGTACAGATAAGGCACGCTGTGACACAGTAGAAGTGAAGCCATTGGGCCCCTATAACAGATAATGTGTCTGTTAATCGGAACAGAGTACAAAGGAGTACAGTGGACGGTGTTCAGGTGTGAGTGAGCCTGCTTTTTCTGATCCAAATAGATAGGCTGAGCACTATGAATTCACCCATCCCAACACACAGGGTAACCCCAGAACCCTGTAAGAGCAACCTAATTAGTCTCCATTTCACCATGTATAATGCAATTGCGTACAGCAATGGTAACTGAGAGACTTTGGAATCTGCATTAGAGTGGATAGTTTAACCCAATAGTTCTGGTAACTGTTGATAACTCCTAAGCAACAGTGCCTTGTGAGCAATGAGGAGACATAATTAAAATGTGAAGTTAATAACAGTATTTAATACTCATATGGCATAACTAAAAATACAATACACATGGTTATTGATACAAATGTTCATGTTATATGTCAGAAGAAAACTTTGGGTCCATCTCCATCGAATAAACCCAGATCTATCAAGTTAAAGAGATCAAGGGACTATACTGGACTAATTAACAAGATCCATTGATTGTAAATAAGGGAAGCAAGAAATATCATACCCCTGATGAATTTCCTACAGTAATTTTAAATTGCGAATAAGGAATGAAACATGTTGGGTGAATGAATTAGGAATAGTATGAGTGAGGAAATGTGTTTTTTAGCAATAATGATTGGTGTTATACAATTAATTGTATGCAATGACACATGACGCACCTTAGTCAATCTTGCGTGTTGTATTGCTATGTAGACTTCACATTTCTCAATTTCCTTTTGGAGTAATTTAAACCTAATAGAATGCATTTATTTAACACTAATGAACTGATTTGCCCTAATATAACAGTGTGTTGTAAGGTGTGACCCAAAAACCACTGAAACGACCCGACCCAGTGACACTATAGTTAATATTAGGGTAGTAACATGCAGAGGGGCTGTCTAACTGGGGCGTTATATTTTCCCTCGAGTCTCTCATTTTGTTTTGGAGGGTCACCTGGTGTAGGCAAAAAAGTAATTGGGGATGCAATGTTCTGCATGGCTAGAATTGGGGGGTGCCCATCACCCGAAGCAATTTCCTTCTCACTTGAGTAGTAGAATTTTAAAGTGTAACCGTTACTGTGTTTCTAAGTAGAGTTCAATCCAGTTTTACCTTTCTCTGCTTTAACTGATATTTATACATATTTGTATATGTGTGTCCACCATATGAATTTTTCTCCAGTTCTCTTACTAATTCCTTTTGTTTTACTCATTGAATATACAGCAAACAATGGATTCCCTTTCTCTGTGTAGAGGATGGAATACTGAGTGTTCTATTCCCTTTATTGCATGCCACAGTTGCTGGGTGGAATGTAGAGAGGCCTGGACATAATCTGTTGCTGGGCAGAATAGGCACTGCTGAGTGCTCTGTTTCCTTCATTGCATGTCACATTTGCTAGGTGGAATGCAGAGAGGCCTGAGCATAATCAGTTGCTGGGCAGATTAGGCCTGGAATGTGGGGCACAGTTTGTTATTTTATGAGCCTAGGGGACACTCTTAGTGCTAATGGCTTTACTGGCACACACAAGCAGAGATTAGTGCTATAAGGATAAGGATTTCTCTTTTGTCATTGAGCTGTAGTTTTGCAGTGTTTTTGGATGAATCCGCAGGATTATTGATGCTTTTCTCATGTGTGGGAGGCTTGTGGGTGCCTTGTCACCAAAATTGAAGTATACAGGAGCCAGGTAGGTTTCACAAACTTTAGTTTATTTTTCAAGTATCATCTTAAACCCCACCAGCAGCACAGCATCCACCCTTTCAGTAGGCGCTCTATCGGTCAGTCAACCTTCCAATCTAGAGCTCTCACTACTCAACATTACCCACATGACATCATAGGCACTGTGCTGGCTGGGATCAAGATACTACAGAGACATACCACCTTCACCTTTTTTGTTAACGTGGGGTGAAGGAAGGTTATACTCTCAAGAGAAGTGTGAATGTGATGCAGTAGCAACTCACACAGGTATAGTACAATTGTCCAAAATAAAGGGAATGTCCAATCAAGGTTCTATACAACTATATATACTTTAATTAAACACAGCATTTTCAAATATAATTAAATCGAAGAACACTACAAAAAACACACCCCTGAAGAAAGAACACAGAATAAGCAAAGATAGTAAAAAGCAAAAATACCTCAGGTGTGGTTAGCAAGCAAAAAACCACAACGTTCTCAAAATGATATATTCTTGAGTGCAAAGAGGGATTAAAGATGATCTAACTAGTGTATTGGGCCCAAAGGTGGACCAAGGGGGCAGTTAGCTGTCAATAATAACTTTATGCAGTTTTTGTCAGTTATTCAGCATCAAACCAGGCTTTCTTGGTGCTGTTCAAACGGTTCAACGCAGTTCAATGTGGTTCGAGTCCAGCAGTCTTGTTGTTCTATATGAGAAGTAGTGTCAAGCAGAGTTGAACAGGTGCTTTTGCAGTTCAAAGGCAATGCTTGAAGAAGTGCACCTCATGAGGGCCACCAGGGTCAGTGCAAAGTTTGTTTGAACTATGAATATGCTGGTGATTTAATGAGATGTTTTACTGGATATGTTCGATTAAGTGCTGGAGAGGCTGTGGATCGCGATGTCCACCAATGTTGGTTTGATGTTAATTTTATAACAAGGATGCTGGAGGAAGGATTTTCAGTTCCGTTTGTGCAGTTTGATTCAGCGTCTGATGGTCAGAAACCGATTATCTACCATGGTTGGTTTGGTTGGTGATGAAGATAATCAGTGAAGACAATGGCAGGGAGAGCAGCGGTTCAAAGGCGACAGATGCAACAAAGGCTTGAAGTTAGAGCTGAGGCAATGATGCATGCAGCTAGTGCAGTTCAGCAGTGAATAGATTTGAACATGCAGTTCAGCAGTTTGAAGAGCAGGTGATTGCCAAAGGCAGCTTCGTCCTGCTGCTTTGAGGCTGTCAAATGGGTTCAAAGCATGGTTCAAATTGGTTTAATGGCACAACACCAGGGATCCTGGATATTTTCACTCTCATGTTGCTTGTGAGTCTCAATCCAGGGACTCAATGATATGTTTACTTCTTGTTCTCGTTCTATCAAACATGGGGGAGGAGTGCACACAACTGTGTGTGTCCTTCAACACAGTGAAGTCTTGGGTATCATTGTGGCTGGTATAGAGTCAGGTCATGCACCAGCAGCAGCTCACACCCAATGTGCCCTCTGGTTGGGTAGGGGATGGGTAGAGGACCAAGTTCACCTCTGCCTTGAACACTAAGTCTTAACCTCACTGGTGGAGTTTGTTGGAAAGGTTAAACTCTCCTTACAGAGTCCAATTAATTATTCCTTAATAGGTTATATGATGTGATATGACATGATATGACAAATTGACAAACTGGCCTACCACCTGCTCCAAAGGCAACGCATATTCTCTGTCCTCTTTAGGAAGAGAGCTTACATCCAAGCCTGTGTCTCTGCGGCATCTAACAACTCATCCTGTTCTTCTCTCAGAGCTAGCACTCCAGTGACTGCTTCGACTATGGTTCGATCAGTGAGATCATTACCCAACAAACATCCTACTGGAAGGGAGTCCTTGACTGCACCAATGTGCAGAGAGGTTCTACTCCTTCAACTAGGCCCTGCCAGTGCCAAGGGATAGTAGATTAGGCCATCAAACCCTCTTACCAGTTGGTTTTGTCCTTGGATGTACTTTCCTCCCTTCAGCCATTGTCGACTGACAGCAGTGATACTGACAGCTATTTAATGCAAAGTGGGAGACTTTTCCCCATTTATGGACAGCTGGTCCAGAAATATGCGAGTATTGGAGGGAACTGAGTTATACTGGAAGGACGTGGTTCTGTTCCCACTCAGAATTATGGAACTTGCTGCCACTTCCTGACCCAGTGGAACCTCCTCTGCTAAGATGCCCACAGTTACTATGGCCTCCTCTTCCAAAAGTCCAACAGTTACTATGGCCTGTTTGAGTCTCCACTTGCAAGATGGATTTCCCTCTCTATGTGCCATGTCGCATACCGGAAACAGGCTCTGGGTGTTGAGGTTGCAGGAAGCCCATTATCAGATGTGCCCTCACTCTTCTTTTCAGTGGGGGTCAGTCAGCCGTGGGACTGGGAGTATTTTCATGGTTTTATGGCCCTTTCTGAGTGGAAGGGTCAGAACCTCTGTCCTTTCCCTCTCTGTGTTTGTTTTGATCAATTGCCTTTTCATCTGGATCAGATAGGGTCACTTTAGACTTTTTATAGACTTGAGTACTCAAATACCGATCAGCAGCCTTAGCCAGCTCTCTAGGTTCTGTGAATCTCTGGCACACTAAACGTTGTGTAACTCCATCTCACAATGTTCAAGGATACTCTTAAATGCAATCAAATTAAACGTGCCCTTACAAGTATTGATGACTTTGTTATCTGTAACCCAACCATTTAGACATTTCAAGGATTGATGTGCAAACTCTTCAAAGGTTACCACTGAGGGGGGGGTTCTGAAACTAGAGACTAGGGGTAACGTGGGACTGGGTTTGACAAAGATTATAAAGGCAGCAGGAGATCACCGCTTCTGGCCACCGCTCTCCATGCTATATGCAGAAGAGGGACACCGATTCCATGCTGGTTGTACTGCTGCATTAATTGAATCAGTATTAGATGTTGAAGTCTTTGGCCGAGAAGAGCGCAGACCAAGGCTAAAACATTCAATACTGAAAGGAGGAATGCAGTAAAGGGTGGAAACAACAATCTCTAGTTCTGTATTATCACCCAAATTCATGAATATCACCTACAACAATATTGTGGCCAACAAGGAAGCATAAACACCATCACTCATCTAAAACTAAAACAAAAATGTGTCACTACAAAAAATGCACTACACATTATACCTGTGAAATAGATGATCTAAAGGAATTTGCTTCATATTATTGAATGGGCCGTAGAATGTTTTTTTGCTGTTCAAACAGTGTGGAAGAATAGCTAGCTCTGTCAGCTGAATCTCTGTAAGCAGGGAGATTTGAGTCATATCCTGTGGGCCTTCTTACTATGGAATATTTCTATGTTTTCCTTTTTCGTGCACACCAGCGCTCCTCACCTCCCTGTTACTGTGCCCACTGCAATCGTCTCCACCCAGTGTCGCTCCTCTTCCCTCTTCTTCTATCCCCATCGCCTCACACCCCCTTAATTTTCAGATCTTGACATTTTCCCCTTCCACCCTCCAATCCTGGACCTTTTTCTGTTTGGTGAAGGGTTGTCTTGTCACCTGGACTGCAAGGGTGTGTGCTCTCTCATGGGACACATGCGTGACCCACACACAGAACCCTTATATTTATTGTATTTTTCCATTGGGTCACCTCATATTGTTTTGTATGCCCTCCTGCCCCCCAACTACATGCTTTCTCCCGGCTACCAAAGAAAGTCATGGGAGATGCAAAAGATTATCCATGGCATCAAAGCCATGAAATGATGTCCTGCTCCCCAGTAGACTTGGTAGTGAGCCTTTCTTTGAATTTGGGCATGCAAATCCTACTTGACACGTTTCACAGTGGGCTGTGTATGGTATGTTTGCATTTCAATGCTATTGGAACAATGGGAAATACTACCCATAATAATACCACCTTTTTGCTTTACTTGCGTTTGCATAATGTTTTGGGAGCACTCAGGGGTTCCCTGAATCCTGCTCATGTGTGTGTGTTTGGAGGGATGCCTGATAACCTTTTGACTCTGACAGTGAAGGAGCTTTCCTTGAGTGACAAGTTAGAACATCAGCTCACCTGCTGGCAACCGTTCTCTTAGAAATTTTGCATAATTACTGAGAAAGATTCTCCATGTAAATCAGCACATACCTCGTTTTCTCACAATGTAGTGTGCAAAAGAAGAAAATGCTTTGCCCATTATAATCTGCATACCATGCAGTCACCCCCGCCCCAAGCTCTTTTCCAGGGAGTGCCATCCTATGTTCAAAACACATTGACGCTAACACTTCAAGCTGCTCCTGTAATGTGTGCATAGCTCACTGATTCTTAGATATTTATTTGCATGCACATACATACACTATGGCATTTATCAAGCAAACTGTGGCGTAAGCGCAGGTACGCTACAGGACCGGAGAAGAGCATATGCCTGGTGTGTTTGGCTTCACTTGGACAAACAACTCTTTTTGCATCATGTTGAACCTTGAGCCGACACAAACATCATGCTTCAAGAAAAGGATGTGTTACCTGTAAAAATACCACGTGCAAATTGTGGCATGAGTGCCGTTCCGCTGCAGTTGTGCGGAATGAGAGGGCTAAATATTGGAGAAGCATGCCGGACGCCCCACACTGCAAGAGCTGAATGCCCTCCAGAGATGTATTGTTTGAGGAGCAAACATGGGGAAGGAAAATAGAACTAAAAATGGGAAAGGCAACGCCATATGGCGGTGGAAATTACCTTCTTGTTTGGGCTACCTCTCAGATACACAAGTCCTTTTTTATTTATCCCAGGAAGGAACGGATGGACTCCTCCCTTAATTTTGATTCTGCTTCTGCCTCCTGCACCTCTCAGATGAATTACCAGCCCCAAACCGTAGGGGAGAATTGAAAGATCTAAGTGAGTCATACATTTCAGCTGTTAAATCTGTTTTGAATTAATTGGTTACATTCTATGATCTTATAAACATCAAAGTGAAACTACACACAACCAAATTGGGCTCAATTGAACACAAATTAAATGAGTGTGCTGAATCTAGAAATTATAATGCATCTCAGATCATGTCTCTCTAGATTAACCACTGTGGAACAGGCAAAAATAATACCTGATTGTACTAGTATTGAAATGATATTAGACACTCCACCTTCAAAGGAGTTTTTGGATGAATGTGTAAGATTTAGTAATCTCACATTTGCAGAAGAACTTTGAACATCTTTGCTTCCTTCAGTTATGTGTATTGGGAAAAATAATCCCACTGTGGAAAATACTAACACAAAAACAAAGAATCAGAAATTAAAAAGGAGGCCCTGCCACAGCTGAATCAAGCTACAGAACTAAGTTGTAAAGACTGTAGGGAGGTATCTGTACTTCTACCCTCTATATAGTAGGTTAAAAGCACATATATGGTAGGGTTAAGTCACAGAACACCCCAGTCATGGCTCTCAATTTGGTAGAATGGGTGAGCAGTCAGATTTAAGATTTAAGGAGGTGATGTGGGCTGGTTCTTAAGCACAGTGAATCCACAAAACCCCCACAAACGAATGTCTACATACTATTATAGTTGATAACACAGCTTCCTTATATAAAATAAGGCTTGCTTCCCAAAAATATATACATATAAATAATACTACTTTGTACTTTGAATACTTATTCAAAGAATGGCAAATATATGCACTCTGTGTGTACCACACAATACTTAAATTCAGAAATATATGCACTAACTGCCGACAGTTTGAAATAGGCATGTGAATTTTTAAAACAACAGGACTATGATATGGCATGCGACTGGGAACCCAAAGCGCTTATCTAAAGGTAAGCACAATTCCATCTATTATTGAAGGCAAAAACCTAATATCATTCTCAAATGTATAGGCAGCGTGCAGTGGTGAGGATATGGCCCCTAGGCCCAGGGAACCCACAATTGAGTGCAATAAACAAATATTGTCAACACCACACTGTGCATATAGAGAGTACAATCTAAATTTGTGTATCCCAAATTTTAATGCAATAGTAGCCGATAGTAGCCAACACGTGTTTTGACCAAACAGTCTTCTTCTGAGCTATTGGATTAAAGACAGTATCATCAGCACATTGTTATAGACAAGCGTTGGGAATATCCACAACCACTGGTTCGAGTCACAGCGTGGGACATGCAAAGTTTAAGAAAAAATAGTGTCAAGACAAAATAGAACACATTTACCAGTCATTGGTAAATACCAAATGACTGGCCATGTCACGCAAATTACAACAGAGGGAGAAAGGGCATTACGATATATAAAAGAAAGTAGTGACAGTTACTATATTAATAGTATTTCATAAATCAATACAATCCTGCAAATCAATCAGTGTTGTGATCAACATTGCTGTGTATAGCTTGCTAATATAGGACACCCTTCACAAAACAAGTTTATATAACATTCCTGCATGAAAAACAATTTAACAGGGGGTTACCTCTATTGCCATACACCATGGAAATGTCATCAGGGGTGAATGTTTGAAACAAGCTTGATTTGAAGATGCAATGGAGGTCTGTGAATATTTAAATATTACATTATTAAATTGAGTGTGGTGAGATTCACATTATTAATATTGTTGGGATTATTATCCAGACCAATTCTACAGCTATCTAATGAAAGTGTAACATGAGCAATGTTCAGTACGAACCCGATTTGTAAAGGAAGGAAACAGAGTCTTAGCCTGGGACAAACACACTTTATATGTGTTCCAACTAACTCAGTCATTAGACATTGGCTACCTAATGCCAAACTTTAAAATTGACCATACCAGACTCCAAGGAGTCTTCAAGCCTGGCTGGGCATAGCGTTGAAACAGGTGCACGGATAATTAATAATGAGCATGGATGAATCTACGGGAACATGACCAAAAGACAAAAAGAGGAAAGGGGAAAGTTAAAAGTATGACCAAATGAACGAGACGAGGGAGGAAAGAGAAACGTTAAAAGTATATATATTACACGGCCTGTGGTAGCAGCCGTGTAGTTATGGTTAAGTTGCTAAACTCATAGCAAGTGTGCTTTTTGGGTGGCTTATAACTTCGCTCTCCCTGGACGAATCCTCACCAAACTTTGCAAAAAAGAATATGGGCCGCTCTGATTTTTTTTGGTGAGGTTTCTTCAAGGGTGGGCAAAGTTAAACACGGGTCCCAACTTCTTTTCCATAGACTGAATGGAAAAAACTTTGCTCACTCCTACAGCCCAAACAGCTGGACAGATTTTCACCAAATTTGCGTCAGGAGTAGTGCCGTGGGCCCAAATGCCTGCTTTTGTAAATTTGGCAAAAAACAGGTAAAATTTAGGTAAAAGAAATTAGTGATATCTGACTCTGGGGAACTATTTCCTTGTTCGGTCCACAGACAGGCATACAATTGGTCTAGAGGGTGACGTGATGTCCGTGGACATCGGAGGTACCCCCTGATTGGATGGTGAAAAGCGTGAAGTGCGTCAGATTTTTGGAAACGTCCGCCATGTTGGATTTGCAGACTTTGGCTGATGTCCGCAGACATCGCAGTAAAAACATATTAAAAAACACAACATTACACTTCAAACCAGTCAAACAATCTCTGGGGAGGTGAGAGGTGATGTGGATGGGATCGGATATGGCTATAAGAAGCCAACAAATGGCTGGTTTTCACCATAAAAGTCCACAAACAGTCTGGATGTTCGCAAACAGTCCAGTGAAGTTCGGGCACACTTCAGATGTTCGGGGGCAGTTCTTGGATGGCTTATAACTTTGGAACTACATGACATTTTGGAATTATATTCTAGTCCTGGTACTGAAAGGCTTTGCCCAGTTTGGAGCGATTCTGTAAAGTGGGGGCGAAATTAGAGGAGGACTCAAAATAATGTTAAGGCTTATAAATGTGATGTCATTTGATGAATCTGCACAGGAGTTTGCAAAACAATTTTACATCTAACTATACATGTGCTTTCACATTTTGGTGGGATTATTTCAAGAGTTGGCAAAATTAGAGGGGGGTTCCCAAAATTATGTAAAGGCTTATAAATGTGGTGCCATTTGACGAACCTGCACAAAAGTTTGCAAAACTATTTTAAATCTAGATATGAATATGTTTGTAATGTTTGGTGCGCTTTTCTCAAGAGGGGGTTAAATTAGAGGGGGTCTCATCATTTTTAGATGGCTTATAACTTTGTTGCCGTTTGGCGAATGTGGACAAAAGTTTTCAGAAAGACTATAGACCCAACCTTGAATGTTTGTGTAAAGTCTGAATGGATTTTGTCAAGTTGGGGGGCTAAGTTATATGACTATCGTATGTACAGACATTTTGACACTTTTGAAGAAAAAAACCATGGTTGGATTTCAAGGAAACTCGTGTAAGGAGCATCGGCAAGGACCTGAAATCACGGTTTTGTTTTTCGACAAGTGTGACTGTGGTATAGCCTGTGGCCATGGGCAGTGGCCAGATTGTGCGGGTCATGGTATAAGGTCATGACCCGGACAATCTGGCTACTGGACTAGACCGAGACGGATGAAAAATGGTGTTAAAGTGGCCATGTCCACATGGGACTGGTTATGTGATAAAGTTATTCGAAAGTAGGATAGGTTTCAATGGGAAAAAACAATTTGCTCGTGGTAATATGGTCATAGGGTTCTGACTTTGCCTTCTGCAGGCTGCCATGGAAAGGAAGAGGGGCTCTGTACTGAGCCCCTCCTTCTGTTTCCATGGAGGCCATCTTGGAAAAGGATTTTCCTTCCTACAGTTGGACGCCACAGGCATCCTGCTGTAGAAAGAAAATCTATTTTTTAGCACCCCGGGTTCCTGCTTTGGGAACCAGGGGTGCTAATGGCCTTTATCCGCCATTGCAGGGGCTGCAATGGAGGATAATGGTCCGGAGTCCTCGTTATTTATTTATTTATTTATTTATAATGCGCCGAAGCCCGCAGGCATCAGGGCGCATATAGACACAATTTGCTTGAGCCGATAAATTGGGCTGCCGGGCTATTGGGGTGAATAGCACAATATTCCCATTAGCATAACACAAAATGCTAATGGAAATGTTGGAAACACGTATTGAGTATATGTATGGTCACGTGGCACTATCCGGAAGGTCCACAATGACACCAGACATTCGCAGATGGCGACGGAAGCAAAAACAATGGAAAAACTATAGAAGTGATAAAAATGATGCTAGAAAGTGGGCAATGGCAGACATTTAAGGTGAAATGTTGCAAATTGGACACAAACATTGCTATATTGGGGTAAGTATGATATTAGTATCTTGTAGGAAAATAGCATGCACTGTTAAAGAGACGTTATGGTTAAGTTACAACAATAAAAACCTATACAACTCAATGGCCAGGCTGTGTCATTCTACTTAGAACTATATTACACTTTGGTATCCCACAAAGAATCCTAATACATCACGCACGTGAAACACTCTGCCTTCTCCATGTGGCAGCCATGGCAACAACTATTTACATGCAATAAAACAACTTTATAACAGTTAAGTTGCACTAATAAAAACCTATGTAATTCAATTGAAAAACATTATAGGGACGTTATGGTTACAGGTAAAACCAAAAAAACTCAGAAATTCGCCAGTTATAGTAAGATAAGCAACCATAACTTGAACCACCACTGTGCACTGCTAAGACTAACACCCAAGGCATCAAAGATGACATTGCTCCCATAGAAATACCAACCCTTTGAACATATTAGGACCCATTGAATAGGAACACATTGTTAGCTAACGAAAATGCAAGGAATTCCTTCACCATCTCAAAATGTTGGTAAAAGATGCTGACTTGTCCCTGAATATATAGTCCACACTCTCTAATACCAGGTTATGCTGTATGGAAGTATATAGAGCCTTGACATCTAGTGTGACTAGACTAACGTTGCCACAAATTTGTAAATCGTTGAAAATGTTCAGAAAATGCATAGTATCCCGTACATAAGTAGGGAATGCTTCAACCTCTGGCAGGAGACATTCATTAATGTATAATAATAAGGGTTCAATAACCCAAACTTTACCACTCATTATAGGCATGCCCTTTGGGATTCTATCAAAGTCTTTGTGGATTTTAGGCAGGATGTATAGGGACAGTCGGTCATTGTACCATAAGAAATTGTCTCTCTCCCTCTGATAATAGTCCCTTTTGATGCCAATAAAATGATATTACTTGTGGGATTAGATGTAACAGCTTGGTATATTCAGGTGATTCATTGCCATGTTGATATAATCCATTTTGTCAAGGATAACCACATTACCGATTGCCAAGATTAAGATTCCAAGACGCCTCTGTATCTTGTTTTGTTTTAAATAGTGCTTGAGAGTTGTTAGTTCCCAAAATGTATGGATTTCCCTAATGCTAAGTCTTTTTAGTTTCAGAAATATTTGACGTAAATCTTCATTTGCTGCTGCCAAATGTTTAATGGAATTGAGTGTGGGCCCTTGGGGTGAAAAAAGAGCTTCTACATCATCACTGCGTGTCATAAGGTATTATGCAGTAAGTGACATATTTCTAATAGATAGTTTTTTTTTTAAAATATTTGTATTGGTTTCATAACAAGAAATAAACAAAGAGTACAGAAAAACATCATTGGCGATTGGTTAAGCATATCAAGAAAACAACCCAAAACCCCACCCCATCCTCTCCTCCCCTGCCCCCCCCCCAAGACCACAGTTAGTTCACTGTTCTTCTCTAGTTTGTGCCCGTATCCGGGCAACTCTCTCCACTCTGCTCCGTATCATCCGCCTCAGGGTGAAGCAAGGGCACCGTCAAGGCCACCCAGCGGTGTAGTGCCTCGCTGGAATCCAGTCTTTGCACATGATTAGCCGTATCCCATGCCGCGGTTTCAGCTATGATCCACTTCGTGAGGTCTCCCCACCATAGGGGCATATGTGGACCTCTGGGGCTTTTCCACCCCATGGCAATACGTCTTTTGGCTGTAATGTTTATAAGGTCAGTGAGCTTGGATAGGGGTTTGTTCTTCCTGTTTCGCCTGTAACTGCCAAGGATGCAGGCCGTAGGCTCGTCCACCTCAACTACGATGTCTGCGCCAGCCATTCTGTCCTTCACTTGTGACCAGAACTCCCTGATTACTGGGCAGCCCCAGGACATGTGTGTCATTCCCGCTCTGGGTTCACTGCATTTGAGGCATGACTGGGTTCCAGCACCCGTGAATCTTGATATGGCTTCCGGTGTGAGGTACGCTCTATTGGTGATATACAGTTGAATGAGCTGTAAGCGGGCGTTCCTGGAGACCTTCTTATGATAGTGGGTTATGTCACCCCAATCTTTGTCTTCAAAAATAAGGCCCAGTTCAGTTTCCCACCTACTCCTTCATTTGAGGTCTCCCTGGTCGTACCCCATAACAGGGCTTCGTAGATTTGTGAGGTTTCGTGGTCCCCCTCAGCGGAGTTCAATATCATTTCGATGCATTCGTTCTCCTCAGTCAGGTCAGCTGCGACCGGCCATCTCCTGCACAAGGCCTGTACAACCACCCTGTGCAACAGGAACTGTCCTGCCGGGAGGCCCGTGGTCTCACAGAGTTCTGAAAAAGTTAGTATTTCCTGTTCTTGAATCAAGTCCCCCAGCGTGGCCACCCTGAGGGGCTCCCATTGTGTACGTGTTTCAACATGCCCCCAAGAGTGATTAACCATGAGTGCAGAGATAGGGATCTGTGGGGAGAACGGGTCATCCGACCCGACCAGTTTGCAGGCCCTTTTCCAAAGCCGGATCCCGAGCTTGGCGAGGTAAGGGCAGTGACTCGTAGCACCCTCCCCAGCCCACAGTATATCTCTGAGTAACAACCGGCGGAGGGCCGGCTGAAGGAGGCGAGTGTCTGTCGTGCTTTCATCCGCCATCCACTGCGTGACATGTATCAGCTGGCTGGCGAGGAAGTACAGCTCAAAGTTGGGGATCTTAAGTCTGCCCCTCTCGTACGGTCTTTGGAGAGTCTATAATTATACCACCCTGTGCCTACCTCCTGCCAGAGGAAGCCCCTACAGAGTTTGTTGAGTTTTTTTAAAAATGAGGGGGGGATGTTGAAGGGGATGTTACTGAGTTATGTAATAGGTGGGGAAGGGCGACCATTTTAAGGAGTCCCGTCCTCTCGGCCATCGAAAGCGGGAGCCGGCCCCAGAACTCCATGGATTTTGTGAGAGAGTTTTTGGCCCTTACGGTATTAAGGATGTGTTCTGTGGCTGGGTTGCGGTGTATAGTTATCCCCAAGTATTTGAAGGAAGTACCCTGCCATTCGAGATCCAGAGGTGGGAGGGACCTGTATTCATCGGTGAGGAGTGCTGCGAGGGGGTAAAGGCAAGACTTGCTCCTATTGATCTGGATACCAGTGAGCTTGTGGAAACAGTCCAGGGTTTCTAGGATGTAGGGAAGGAGGTGCTCAGGGTCCCGTAGGTACAATAGGGTGTCGTCAGCGTACATAGAGATGAGGTGGGTCACCCCGTCTATCTCAATGCCACCCTCTCCATATTCCTGTCTCAGGTAGTCCACCACTGGTTCAGCGGCAAGGATGTATAACATGGGGGACAGAGGGCACCCCTGGCGGGTGCCTCTGTGTAGGGACCATTTAGCGGAATAGGTTTTGTTGGTGCGTACCCTCGCAGTGGGGCTGGCGTAAACTAGCCAGGTCCAATTTAGGAATACAGGGCCTATCCCCATTTTGACCATGGTGGCATACAGCCAGTCCCACCTCACCAAATCAAAAGCTTTGGTGGCATCAAGTGACGCCACTGCAAGTTTCTGCGGCCTTCCCTCAGTGCTATAGATGACATGATGCAGCCTGCGCAGGTTCTCAGTGATGGAGCGCCCTGGGATGTATCCCGTTTGGTCTTGATAGATCAACAGAGGGATAACTCTGCACAGTCTATTCTCAAGCAGGGCGGTAAGGATCTTACAGTCAACATTAAGCATAGAGAGGGGCCTGTAAGAACCACAATCTGCCCCGTCCCTCCCCGTTTTAAGGAAGGGTATAATCATGGCCTCGTTCATGGAGTCCGGGAGGGTGCCACACTCAAAGGCCTCTTTAAAGACCTGGGCCAATATTCGGGCAAGTGTTTCCTCATAGGTCTGTAGAATTCCCCCGGGAGCCCATCCGAACCTGGGGTTTTCCCAGCTGGTAGCGATCTAATTACCACCTTGACCTCGTCGGGGGTGACGGGCTCATCAAGGGTCTCAGCCAATTGCAAGTCTAGTTTAGGTAGGTCGATGATGTCAAGGGCGTCCTCGATCCTGGTATCAGAGGGGGGCGGGGCTTCGGAGTACAGGTTACGATAGAAGTCGGAAAAGACCAAATTGATTTCTTGTTGGGTATGTACGGCCGTGTCGTCGGGGGTGAGTATGTGGCAGATTGGTGGCCTGGGGGTCTCCCTTTTATAGACCCAGGCTAAGAGTTTCCTGGGCTTGTCTCCCACAGCATGGATTCTCTCTGTGTGCTTGGGATAACTCAGTTTACCAAGGGATTCCCAATGAGTTAGGCAGGTTTGTCTGAGTTCGGCCATTTTTTGTAAGTGGTCAGGGGATGGGTCAGCCCTACCTTTGAGCGTACTCGGGTCCCTTTCTGCACGCTCAAGCAAGGATGTAATAGATCTCTGGGCTCCCCCAACTGCTGCAATCATCTCGCCCCTCATGACCACCTTATATGCTTCCCAAGTTGTGCTCAAGTGTCTAACGCTATGCAGATTATTTTGCCAATATTCTTCAGTGCTATCTTTTATGCGTTCCTTGAATGCAGAGTCAAGTAGGGCCTCAGACCTCAGCTTCCATGTGGGTATGGGGGGTGTGGGCAGAAACACCTCCCAGGTTACCAGAAGGGGAGAGTGATCCGACAGCACCTTAGGCAGGTATCGCGCATCAACAAATATGGACTGTTGCGTTAGGCTGAGAAAGATGTAGTCCAGCCTGGTGTGTACATTGTGGGGTGGGGAGTAGAAGGAGTACTCCCATTGCTCAGGGTCCTGGACCCTCCATAGGTCACTGAGTTGCAACTGTTGGGTTAGTTTGGAAAGTATTTTAGCTGGGGGGGAGGGTCGATCGTTTTGTTATCGGATCTGTCAAGTAGAGGATCAAGGGTACAGTTGTGGTCACCCCCCCATATCATAATTCTGTCCGCATACGGGCTGAGTCGCGCATGAAGGGAATGGAAGAAGGCAGTCGCGTCATGGTTGGGTGCGTAAGTACTGACCAAGCAAACCTCTTTGCCCTCTATGGAGCCACACACCACCACCATCCTACCCTCGTTGTCTGTTTTAGTGCTAGTGAGTTTGAATGGAACAGTAGGGGCAATCCAAATCAGGACCCCCCTGGCGTAGGAGGAGTAAGTCGAACCTATTAGGGTACCCCGCCAAGTTTTTGCCAGGGCTTCCAGTTTCTTGGGAGTTAAGTGAGTTTCCTGCAGCATGGCGATTCCAACGTTGCATCTTTTCAGATAAGTATGGACCCGTCGTTGTTTAATGAAGCTGTTCAGGCCCCTGACGTTCCAGGTAACGACCCTTATTGTGTCAGCCATAGGAGTAGTGTGGTTTATTCTGTGTAACGGGTGGAGCTCGGGATCTAGGAGGTGCTGCATGTTAATTGTTCTGTGGTCTCGGTATGTCCCAGTGCATGTCCCCAACTTGTGCAAAAACATGTGCAAAAACTCCCCTATTCCCACCCTCCCTACTTAACTGTGAAAAAAACTCCAAACATAGAACTGGCCCAGCGAGGTTACCCTTGTTATGACTGTCCCGTTTCTGCTCCGTTGAACCGTGCATTGGTCTCCAGGTGCCCTACGGGTGGGTATATGTACCCAAAAAAAGGGGAAACAATCAGGGGGTGGAGTGAACAAGGACTCCAGGTCTCAGCAAGGAGGATCCATTCAGCTGTGTAGCAGTTCAAACAAATACAGTTCCCCCCTGAATGACAGGGGGATCGTTATCTCGGTCTCCATTTCCTTTCCTCAATATCAGGGATCTGTAATCCGTCCATCCAGTCCCTGGCCTGGGCCGGAGTGTCGAATAAGTGCGCCTTGTTGTTATGCAGTAGTTTAAGTCTAGAAGGATACAGGAGCATATAACGCAGCCCGGCGGCTTTCAATCTGGCCTTGGTATGTATGAACTGCGCTCTGTTCATTTGAACCGGAAAGGTGTAATCAGGGTACATGGCGATTTTAGCAGTGTCCCGTTGGATTTGGCTGCCAGCTCGGGAAAAGGCCAGAATGACCTCACGATCCCTGTAGTTGAGAACTTTCGCTATCACCGGCCTGGGTGGGGCCCCTGGCGGTGGTTTCTTGGCCAGGGATCTGTGGGCCCTTTCGATGGTGAAGCCCTGGGAGAGTTTGCCAGCTCCCACCTCTTGTAGCAAGAGGTTCTCTATGAAGTTAGTGGGGTCGGAGCCTTCGGAACCCTCTGGCAAACCGAGAAGGCGTATATTGTTCCGGCGAGCCCTCCCTTCTGCTTCCTCGGCTCTGTCCTCCCAGTTTTTGACCCCTTGCTGAAGCTCGTCGACATTTTGAAGAAGGTGAGTTTTGGATTCAGTGTTTTCCCGGACTAGTGTTTCAAGCGCCTCAGTCCTGCCGGCCAGGGAACGGACATCTTGACGCAGGAGGCCCAGGTCTGTGGCAACAGCATCTATATTATTTTCCATTGTTGCCTGGAAGAGCTTGATGGCTTTGAGTATCGGGGTGCTTCTAGGCTCTGAAGCCGCGACCGTCGTGGGGTTAGGTTGAGCGTCCGAGGCCACTTTATTTGTGCCCTCAGGATTCGGGGATTCACAGGCTGCAAAGGTGTCCATCATGGTCTGGCGCTGCTGCTTCGGCCTACTGTTCCTGCCGGACATGTCGTCAACACAGGGCCTCCCCACACTGAAAATGCTGGGGGCGCAATAGAGAGGCCGCTAGGTCTCGTTCCTGTCGCAGGGCCGACAGGGAGATGTTAAGAAGCAGCAGGGTAGCAGGCCAGTTTCGGGAAACAAAAGGTATCTTGGATCATGCAGGTGCGGTCGGCCCCCTCTGCCGTCGGCTGTGAAGTGATGGGGGCCCTAGGAGTGGGCCTCGCGGTCCGCCGGAGCGTCAGTCTGCAGGCAGGGGTCAGGTGTTTTCGACCACACCTCCCCCCGGTGAAGGATCAGCAGGCAGGGGCAAAGGAAGACAGCGGGGGTCTCAACGTCTCGAGGAGGCAAGCCCAAGTTCTTGCGTTGCCACCAGCGGCAAATTCAGACGCAGGGGGTAGAATAGGCCCCCCTCACCCTGCCTCCAATGTAGGTGTCCGGGGTGGTCCTCCGCCGCGCCCGTCTACCTCTGTGGTACCGGTCGGCCACCGCTCATGCCGGGGGCCCTCTCGACTGTCCAGGGCACACCTAAGCCCGCAGTCCGGCCAGGGCGTCTGGGTCGGTCCTCTCGATCGATGAGTGTAGCTGTTCGGTCCCCTCCTCTAGGTCCGGCGCAAGTCGGCAGCTCAGGATCTTCTCCTCCCACCGGCGGGCAGCGTCTCCAGCGATGGTAGTGCACTGCGGCCTCTCGAGGGATCAGGGCGCGGGAGCCGCCATTTTGAATCCGCTCAGTGACCCTCTTCGCTCGCCGGATAGAGATGTTAGCCGTCTCTGCTTCGCTTGGGAGATGGTGCAAAAGTTGCTGAGGAGGTTCTGCGGTAGATGGTGGAACTTGTAGGGTTCCCGAGCACTTTAAAGTCACTTAAAGACAGTTTATCATGGCACATCAGCGCGGAGCTCTCAGGAGACACGACCGCTCTACATGGCGGTTAGCCACACACCCTATTTCTAATAGATAGTTATTATTCAATTTGTGTGAAGTAGACAGCTGCCGGGTTCCACTGCAATTGAAGACAAGGGAACTACTGATATGGCATTCGACTGGGAACCCAAAGCGCTTATCTAAATATAACCACAATTCCACCTATTATTAAAGGCAAACTCCTAATAAAATTCTCAGTAATAGATGCACTAACTGCAGACAAATTTAAATAGGCATGTGCATTTTAAAGTGAGATGTATCAGCATAAAATAGGGAAGAAAGGCAGGTTACTTGTGAACAGTGGCAGAATGCTTTCTTTAGACTAGATATACCATTCTGTGTGAATATTACAAGAAGAAAAATGGCAACAAAGGGTCTCATTACAACCCCGGCAGTAGCCGTGCCAGTAAAATTGTCAAGTTGCCGCCAGAGTTGTGGTTTTTCTTCCGGTGCCTGGCTTTAGGGAATCACTGGGGCATTACAGCCCCGGCGATCCGTGAAACCAGGCACTGGAAAATGTAACTCCCATTCCCATAGGACTCAATGGGAATGGGGAGGACGGAAGCATTGGCGCCATGGTCAACAGTGCTGGTGCTTCCATCAAAGCCTGTGAGCAGCTGCCATCCCGCCCGCCAGGTGTCACCTGGCGGGCGGGGTGGCAGCCACTCACAGAACTCGGTGTGTGCCAGTCCGGTAACAATGGTGCCGGTAAGCTTACCGGCGCAGTTGTTACCAGACCGGCACACTCGTAATGAGGCCCAAAGTCTTTCTGAAGCAGTTTTGCTCTTCACTGTGCTATCATTTGGTCGATGATTTCCACGACTGTAGAAGTCCTGCAAAGATGAAACTTGTTGTGGGCTTCTCAAAGCCTTCTCAGATGAGAGTAAGATCCCTGGGACCCTTCAATGGCTTCTGGCGGTGACAGGTGCACAGGTCACTTTTAGTGATGGATTTTGGATGTCTGATCCTCTTAAAATATCATGTGGTTTAGTCCATTTGGTAAACAGTAAGTGCATATTATGGATCCCTTCCCATGTCGGAAAGATTCAAATAGAGATTAGTCTTGGTTGACTGAAACATTAACCACTCCATTCAATCATGTATCGATTAAGCAGCCAGGTTTTTAGTAGTATTTCTGATCTAGGTGTTATCACCTGGACTTGAGAGGCTGTTTTAACCTGTTAACTGATTCAGTCTCATATAGCAAATTAAGGGAACACATAGTAATCTTTATCCCAGAATATTTACTTGTACAAGAAGTCAAGTTAACTATTGTACAAAAGGCCACTAGAGGCATGAGGAGGAGACCCCAGGCTGGTTTGATAACTGCAATTCAATCTAGTTGGGCCAGAACCCTGGGTATTTCAGCTACATATATTACAATGGTGGATAAGAAGGGCTTTAATTTTAACTTTATTTAATTGGACATTTTTATGGTGCCTATACACAAGTTTTTCCAGGTGCCACAAGACAAGAATTGGGGCTGGGGAGTGCATTGGGAAAAAAGAACAAACCATTTTATTTATCTATTTAGTTGTTTTTAGTTTGATTCACAAACTTTTTACGACTATTACATTACGCACTCGATGTACATATATACAATAAGTTTCAGTTCATCGTACAATTACGTATGTACATTAATACCGATTCATCTTATCAACATGTTTACAGTTATATTACAAATAATTAAAAATAATAATTATACTTCACAGAAGTAAAAAAAGTTTCACACTGTGAAGCATACATCCCGCGGCATTCCAGTTACATTTAAAATCCCATCAAAGAGGCATGTAATCTAAATTGGCCAGATCTAACAACCTTATGTCTAAGTATTATTCAGTTATTGTGACATATACCGTACCTCGTCCATGCAAACATTTGCAATTACTTTTTTTTTCTGAAGTTCTAAATCAAGTATTTCCAAAAAGAGTATCAAATCGAACATCAAAGTAACATTTGATCCCCACATCCAACGGGCCCACACCATTTCTCTCCTGAATTCAGTGGGGCTGATATTTATCTCACTGAGAGATTGGATACGAGATGTCTCAAAGTATGTACAGTACACCGTCAAGTGTTTTAGTGATTCCAATTGTGAAGAATTTGTGAAGAATTTCCACAAAATCGACATGTTTCATTATTAATACAATGATTATCTGTGTGAAGTATGCACGTTAGGCGAGTGGGAGTCTCAAGTTACTTTATTTACAATTATGTTACATAAATATAAAGGGGATATGAATGATGGAGCTGTAGCCGGCAGAGCCTCCTCTTATCTCCTTCAACCGATGCTCTCCCTCATTCCTTTTTCCCCACATTCCTCTTCTGCAATGCCCGTGCTCTGCTCCGGCTACACTATACGATACTACACTGTGTGCCAAAATTGCCTTTTTTCATTTGTGAAAAACTGATTTAACTTGAACCGAAGGTACAAGTCTCAGGCAATATTGTCCGGAAACTGCATTAGATATTTTTATCGAGGAATACGTTTGGTGGTAAAACGTGCAACTTCAGTGTACTGTTTATATTTTGATATAGTCTCAATAGTACATATCCAGTCATTTTCAAAATGTTTTGACTTCACATAAGCTGGGCATTCCCGTAAATCAACTGTAGTCACATTGATTTGCTCCAACAATCCCAACATCTCTTCATTATATTTCTTGATGGAGCATGGGGTGTTAGCCTCTAACATGTCAGCTAAGAATTTGTGTAATGAGTTTGAAGGAGGGTCTAGGATTTTTGAAAAGTTATTAAGTTTCCTCCAATTAAGTATTGCTTCTAGTGATACACTGCCTAATTTGTGTCATAAAAAGGCATTTGGTAGTGCCTTTGCACACCTGAGTGTGTATTTCCAAATTAGTGCTTGCATCTGGTTCTAAATGGGTCCAATTTTCTGCAGACACATGTCTAGCCCGTACAGAATGACTGCCTCAACTTTTAATGTATAAAATTCAAATATGGGAATCATAGAATATTCACAATACCATAAATAATTTTCATTTGGGCACATAAAGGTTTGATCTTATCCTTAATCATATTTTTCCACATTTGCATGGACGCTATGTTACATAAATTATATCCTAGATATTTTACTGCATGAACGCGTTCTATACTTGTTCCCCCAAGATTCCATTTATAAGCTACAATTTTCTTCTTGGAATTATTAAAGATAATTTTATTAGATTTTATTGTATTTGCCTGCAAATTATGATGGTAAGCATATGAGGCAAAGAGTTCCAGTTCATGTTGCAATCCGAATCGAGTTAAATCAAAAAGTAAAATATCATCTGCAAATGCTAACCATTCTAATTTGAGATTGCAAGCCTGGCGGGGAATGTTAATTTCTCATTCCATATCGAGGCCATACCGCACAATTATGTGTTAAACAATGTCACTGCCAAGTTGCAGCCATGTCTAACCCCGATGAAAGTGGGTATTGCGTTGGTTAGGGTGCCCTGTTTGTATATCTGTAGTCGTATAGCAGAAACAACATATATAGCATGGTAGAATCAAAACCAATATCAGCCAGTTTTGTCTATAAAAGATGATGAATTACAGAATTGAAAGCCGTAGTTAAGTCTACAGATGCCATGTAAATTGCACCACATTCGCCATTTCTTACCTTCGCTAAGAGATGTGATATAATGGTGGCATTCAAGGGTGTACCTATCATACATCGAAACTCCACTTGAAAGCGAGATAACATTTTGTTTTGTTTCAAGTGGGCTTCAAGATGTCGCAGAACAAGAAATGAGAATATCATTTCTGATGCATCTAGTAGCGCAATTGCGCGATAGCTGATTGGAGCTTCCCGGTGCCCTTTTTTCCAAATAGGCACCACAATGGTAGAATGCCAAGACAGCGGTATCTTGCATGCACTAAAAATATTATCTAATTTTATTTTACATACATGGGCCCAAAATCTAGGGTCGTGCTTCATAGCACATGCAGGAATCCCATTTGGGCCCGGGGCCTAAGAATATTTCAATTTAGACATTGCCCATTCAATCTCTCACAGCGACCAAGGGCATATATGAGACCCAGGAAGGACGAGAGATGGGCACGCAAGTTTTCGTGAATCTACTAGGAAGTTTGTATTTCTCTGCAAAATAGGCAGTCCAGATGGGAGCAGAGATAGGAGATTCAAGACCAACTGCCTTAGTAGGCGAACCCAAATGCAAAATTGCTCATATAGATCTCCTATTATTAGTACACAAATAGGAAACCCTATTATGGTTATCTGCCATTCTCAGCTTAAATTTTATGTTACAACAATTATTAGTGTAAGAATTGCAAATTTTCTTTATGCCTGCCAAATACCCTTCAATAGGCAAACCAGACTTCTTCAGTTCCGAATCTGTTTGTTTTTGAGACATGTCAAGGTATGGATTTCGTAATTACGGCAGGGAGTTTTGTTAGAATTTACTGAGGTTGGATTTGGATTAGTCAAAGCAATAGAACGGCGGCCACCTTGGTGTATTGCTCCTCAAGCCTAACAATATCTCAAGAGAGGCTGCCTAACAGATGAAGTTCCTTTTTTAGCATGCTATGTTGCTTTTGGCATAAGAGATTGTTCCATCTCACAGATAGTGAGTCTCTATACATCTTAACATAGAGTTGTTCTGTAAAATAGGTACAATGGCAGTAATAATGATACAGATTACAATATGGTCTCCCACATTTACATCTGTGGTAGTGATAGGACAAGCCATTGAGCATATAGAATTCGATACTGCCAAATAATCAATCCTTGAATATCTATTCCCCCGCCGCCAGGTATACAGTAATGCATCAGGGGAGAATTCCAGGAAATGTATATCCCAGCTTACAAGGAATTCCCTCCACCTCTCTCCATTTTCTTGCGCCTGAATTTGATTGACAGATGTTACATTGTACCTATTATTTGAGAGTTTCCCAAGGCAATGTGCATTAAAATCACATCCTAAAATTATATTACAATAGGCATGTCGAGAATAGATGTCCTCCAGGTTTGAGTTCAGCTGGTCTAAAGTCCCATCCAGACATTGCTTTAAAGGGTTCCAGTAGATAGCAATCACTATATAAAGAGTAAGCATTCCATTTCTAAAGGAAAATTCTGTAACCAGTATGTTTTCGACGACAAGAAAACAAATAGCAAGGCCACCATAAGGACGGGCTCCACAGCCAAGCCTTGCAGCCGATACATACGTGTAAAACTATCAATTACAAACATGCAGATATTCATGGTTTCCTATACCATAATAACTGAAATTTGTGTGTAATGAGGAAAATTATTCAACCATGCATGTAAATTATGAAAACCGCATGAGTTCTAAGATATAAGTGACAAATCGTGGTTACTATGCAGGTTTGTTAGTTGGATTTACTCCATTTAAGTTGTTCGCTAATGGGATCAGCCATGACCAATCCTTAATTGCAGCCGTAAGATTGGCTAGTTGAGAGAGAGTTGATATTTCTGTATCTTTGAGTCCTAAACTGACAGGGGGAGTTACTTCGGTTTCTTTGTGGATAGGTTTTTGGAATTGTAGAAATCGTTTAGCTGCCTCATGGGAGTCAAACTGATACAATTCAAACCCAAGCTGTTCAAAGTCCTTACAGTGCTCCCACAGCATCTTAGTTACTATGTTTGAATGGGTTTGACAGACGATTCTGTTGTTATTACTATTATTTAGCTCAATCCAATCGATGTCCTCTGATCTTAAGAGTCTTAATGAGGGGATAGCATTGAATGTCTGAAGTAACTGAGAACGATTGATTCTTTTCTTTCCATATACATCCACATCACTTAGACAACCAATTATATTAATCATTTCCTGATTTGATTCATTGGCAGGCAGCTTTGGGATGTCATGTGGTTGAGCTGTCTCCTAGAGCCCTCAAGGTTGCATGGGATGTTAGATGTTACTTTGATGCTGACATTCTGTTCAGTGTCAGCTGTAAGGGATTTCAATCAGGCACACACCCAAGTCTCGCCTAGCATGTAGTGCGCAAATGAAACCCTTATTTTATTTGTGTCCATAAGTTCAATATTCTGAATGATATACCACTCATATCACACCCTTCTCAAAATACCCTCCAGGTCACACTGAACGAGGATCAGGCTAGTTTGTAAAGGTAAATATGTATGTATTTATTTATTTAATATTCAATCACACATAGGTTTAATATAGATATATATGGGGCAGCAATCACCCAAAGGGTGACAATACAATTCAGAAATAAGCAAAGCAATTTAATTCACTTATAAGGAGACAAAATAGAAAACACAGGGGAAAAAAACAGTTTGTTTTGCACACAGATAGCATTTAGGTTAAAGTTCCCCCTGCAAAGTTTTGTTTAAATACAAATGAGCAATCCAACACCAATGTGAGTAATCAGCAGGTTTTCAGGAATGAAATACAATGTCTAGAGTTATAGGCAATCCTCCCTCCCCAACAAGAGAGGAAACCTTATTTTGGCAAATGGCACTTTGAAAATGACAGGTGAAAATGGCTTTGTGAAATACTGCAAAAGGGTGCAAAAATGCTTCAATGGATAGAAATTCTAAGAAAAGCAACACTAATCAGGTCCTAACATACATGAGCTATAATATAAACAACAATACACACTTGAGATTAGGATGGGATGGAAAAAGCACTTTGAAATGAGGAAATGACATGTGTAAACTTGTGAATTTTGCAAATTCGAGGCAAACTTTTACTATGCGATATTGAAGAAAAACGAGTCAAATACACTGTTCCACTGCGGTTTTCGTTGTGGTAATAGCTAAGGATGTTAGGTATCAGTGAGAGTTGAAATTTCGTTTCTATCTTTAAAACAGAGTGAGTTATAGAGGTTATAGTGAGAGGCGTTTTTGCAAAAAGGCGCTAAAATGAAAACAGAAATGCACTTTTGAAAATGACAGATGTGTTTGATTACACTATATTATGGCTATGAAAAAGAGAATGCCACAGATAGATCTTACAGTCACATGATCAGCGTAACCCGTCCTGTTATGAATACTCTACTTCTTCCTGGGTTTCACTATAGTTATTCAAAATCACTAGGGAGTTATGGTTTTGGAACACAGGTTAGACAATCAGCGCAAGAAAGATTCTAACAATACTGGAGTTCTGAATTAAAGATTGGATGGGTTGAGAAAGGGATAATATAATGCAGATATACTAAGGGTCACCTTTCTTCCTGTTAATACTTACAGAAGAAGTTATTAAATTGGACCGTCAGCTCTGGTCAATGAATTGGATCTGTCTACCGGTAGCAAGGCACCTCTAGCAGGATTGGATCAGCAAGGCGGTTCTGGTCAATTTGGACTGCACCACAGCCTGGATTTGGAAGGGCCCCTTCTGGTTATTGGACACGGTAAATAGCAGGATGCAAGTTTTCAGCGGTCCAGCCTTAGTGGTAGCAAGCCAAGCTGAATCAGAATTAAATCCCTTCAAGTTTGGGATGGTTGCAATTGGGTCAGGCTAGCAATAATGTTGGAATTTTTAGAATCTGGATTCTGCAAAGAAATCTGGATCTTTCAAGGAATTCTGGAGTCAGCTACAAGTTGAAGAGTTCTGGAATAAGGAGCTGTGCAGACATCTGGATGGGTTCTGGAAGCAGGGTGTTCTGGAAGCAGTCTGTCCTTTGTGTTGTGAAACTTCTATATTTATACATTACAAATGTCAATCCCCAGTTTATGGTGTGGGTAGAACATCAAAACACACCCTCATGTCTGAGTGGCTACTGGCGTGTGCTTTGTCCTGGTTGGCAGTCTAAACAGAGCTGTCATCTTATGACAGGATTTAGGAACTCCCACCTGGATTTTTACCCAAAACATACTTTTGCACAAATGTACATTTCTACCATTATGTACCCTCATGAAATTGTACACATATACTTTATACTCTATTATCTACATTTACATCCACTTCCCATCTTTGTGAAAGCTGTATTGGTCATTCTATGGATTTTTATGAATTGTACCCATAACACTTTGGATTAATCATTTCTAATTTGATACATTTCTGGGCGCTGAACAGGGGATCGAGTACATACAATTTTAAACTTGCAACATTAATACTTTTGCCACAAACAGTGTTTTAGTGTATCTTTGGTTCCTTATGTAGTACAAACTCGTACCACATCTTCAACTGTCTAGCATGAGTTCAGGTTTATAAATTTGCATTTTTCACTTGTCCACTTATTTTGGCTGTCATGTTAAATGTCATAAAGTTCTGAGGCAAAAACAAGTAATTTCCATTCAAAATCCAGTCCAGGTTTTTTTTTCTTACTTTCAAGGTGAGCAAATGGCCGGTCCTTTGAAGTTCACTGAGAAACCTCCTCCACATCCGGCCCCTCCTTTAGGAAGATAGGTGTCCACGCCTTCCTTTGTCCTTGGGTCAGCTAGGAGACAAATGTCGGAGGCTTTCTTTGTTTTCATTATGCGGGAACCATTAACAGCCATTAGCCTTCCTGTTCTCAAGGAAGTGTCAAGCAGAGATGTCAGTTTTCCCAGGCTAGGCTACCAGTTCAGAATTACATAGTGGATTGGTCCCAGACTGGGCCCTTTGACATTAAAGTTTTTTCATTTCCCAAATAAAATATAAGCACAGTTTATGAAGGATTTAAACATTTTAAAAGAATTAGCCCTTCACCAACATGCTTGAAATAGTGATTTTGCAATTTTTCACGACAAAGAAATACATTTAAAATGGGTTTAACAGCTAATTTTCTGATGAAGCTGTCAGTCAGTGAGGCCTGGATTCCTCTGACTGCCTGGAGAATCCATGATTTCAGCACACTCTCCTTTCAATAATTCACTGGAGAACATTACTGAATTTAGTGCCAAAACAACACTTTGAAGGTTGCCATTGATGAGAAAACTGTATTTAATGGCATTTGTCGGATGTTAGCCCTTCTGTGGCCTTGTTTCAAGTGACAGTGACAGATGACAGATGACAGTAGTGATTCCTGTTTTTACACCAACTTTGCCTGTGTGTGTGGCAGGGTGTGCAGCTCTTTGGTGGTTGTATGCACCATGCGTCATTTTGCAGATTTGGCGTGTACAGGGTTGTTTCCTCCATTTTTGATAGTTTTCTTACCCCATTGACAAGGGGTGCAGTGTGGTGCAGTGGTAGGATAAAAATATTCCACACCACGCACTGTTCCTGATTAGAGCAGGGCGGTAAAGAGGCTGCAGACTCCAACTCTCTAGCAAAAGATTGGACTTCCTCAGAGTTACAGCTCATGTCTGCCTTCGATTTGTGAGTACTTATACTTTTGTTTTGAGAAAGTTGTTTTATCGGGTGCAAAGATGAAAGTTAGGATTGCTTAGTTGGTTAAATCTGTGTCATTCTCTATAGTTTCTTTTAGACAGTCCGTATTTGCATTTTTATTTGCTTTTTTTGTGTTTTTTTTCAGGCATTTGATTTAGTAAAATCAGTCAATGCTCCAGTTGGTATGTCAGATAGTTGAAGGGCGTTTTTGCTTTCATCATCCAGTTGTTCTAGGTCTAACACCCTGTCTTCTGATATTATATCACTGGAAGCATCTACTGTTGACTTCTCACCAATGCTACTTTGCAGCATATTTTTCTTTTTTTTTTTGCAACTACCTTCACCTCCAATTTCATTTGAGTATTTCTTTTAAATGTTCTCATTTAAGTAAGTTTTTGCTTTTGAGACATTTAGGGGCCAGAGGTATGCCCCGTGTTATCACTATGATCTATGGAGCATTCATGTTGTGAAGTGTTTGCTTCTTCTGCCACAGCAGAAACAACTTCCTCCTGCTCCATCAGATCGGTTAAAGCAGACGGGCTGTCCATTTTCTCTGTACCTGGAAGTGTCCCGGTCGTCGAATTATGCGTGGAACTGCTAATTGGGGCTTGAGAAATTTTGTTTACTAACATTATTATCAAGCTCTCCATCACCTCCAATTTGTTGTTTATCTCTTCTATAGGGGATTTCTCCTGATGATGTGATTCAGCTTGCATACTTTTATTCATCGTCGGGATCTTGTTAAGAGCATTAACATATGATCTTGATGATACCGCAAATGGTTTCTCAGAGAGATCTGTTTGCACAGTTTTAGACGGGGAAATTGGTTTGCTGTGTTTGGGTGCTTTGGGATATTACAATACTAATTCCACCAGGCACTATTTTATAATCCTTAGTTAAAGAGCAATTCATTTTCCCCAAAAGGAACCCCCTCTATTTTACAGATATTTGCAAGACTTTCCATATTTAGTTGTTTCAATTCTCTTATTTCCAAATGGGTAAACTCATGGCCCTTATCGAGCAAATTTAAAATCCTCGATAATACAGGGAAAGACTGCTCTGCCGTCTCAAACTCATTTGGAGCAATAGAGGCTACCATAGAAGCAATTTGTAAAGCTTATTGTGGTGGCAGTGATATCGGATTTGTATCTACTAGGCTTTAACATATTCTTTCCACTTCCACAAGCTCTTGATTCACCTCAAATTGTTGAAGGTCATTAGCGGCAGAGGGATAATTAAAAGATGCACTAGGTAGCGGTAGAGGGTGGGCATTGTCACCCTCTTTGGCAGTATAGCTAGTGACATTCGGACATGTTTACAAAATTCAGCCATAATAATTGGGGCCAACATAGAATCATCTGTGAAATCTTGGTTTACAGTGTCCCCTGTTGGAAGCGGGAGACATTTTGTAGTAGACTCTTCTCGCATACTCATGAATCTCTGCTGTACAGAACGTTCACCATCGTACTTTCTTTAAGGGGAAATGTCTGTGAATCACACGTGCTCGCACAAGAAGCATGTACCTGAGCATGTACAAGGACGTCCTCTAAAGACAGCCCGTGAGCCTCTACCTCATTGTGCATCTCCATTTTGTCTGGGAATGCACAGGTTGTTGGAGTTTCTACCTCACAAATTTGAGGATGGATGTCTACTCCATACATAGTTGTATCAGAGCCTTGAAGGGCCTCTGGTTCCGTATCCTTATTTATCCTATTGACTGCCTTACGTGTTTTCCCACATCTAAGGCTAGAAGCCATTCTTAGGGGAAGTAGGCAAAGATTTATACAATTCAGCCAGAAGTATGCAAATGGTAGTCTCTCTGATCTCTCTAATGCGTACAAGCACTTAGCAGAGCTATTGTGCGCCCTTCGGCATAGATGAACATATGTGAGTTTGATATGAGACTAAGACCCTCACCTACACCCACCGCACAACAGTCGCAAAACAGCCCTTCCACACAGGGCTTCACAGCAGAGCGCACGCAATGGTGCAAGTGCTGGGCTTTTTGATGGATTCCGGGTCAGATGTGAGTGGGTGGGGCTTACGAGGAATGCTAGGATTTCAGATTTGCAGCACCTAGGACAAAAAAGTATAACTCTTAATGAACTAGCAAAGGGGACGGATAAAGACAGCCACAGAAAAGTATGAGCATGTAATCATACCGTTTACACAAGAAACGCGGATCCTAGGTAAAAGGGTCCTAGCTGGGAGGAGTCAGTGACAGCTGCATGCTGAATGCTGGCAGAGGGGATTCTGGTTTCAGTAGTTCAATCAGAATTAAGTATCTGCAATAATAAAACGTTTTAGCCATGTGAAAAGGGCTTCACAACAGCGCGCGCCCAATGGCACGAGCACTGGGATTTTTGATGGATTCCGGATCAGGTGTGAGTGGGTGGGGCTTACGGGGAATGCTAGTATTTCAGATTTGCAGTACCGTGTACATAAGAAACTCGGATCCTAGGCAAAAGGGTCCTAGCTGGGAGGAGTCAGTGACAGCTGAATACTGAATGCTGGTAGAGGGAATTCTGGTCTCAGTGATTCGATCAGAGTTAAGTACCACAGGTTCGTGCTCTGAGCACATGCAAGATGACATAGGTGCACAATTACAAGTATTCCAAATACGGGTGTTCAAAAAGTCTGTGGAACAGCTGCAAAACAGCCCTTCCACACAGGGCTTCACAAAGAACAAACAATAACAGCTGTACTAGACCTTGTGACATTCTTAGCGTGCAAGTACATAGACAAAAAGAGAAAGCATTGGCATAACCCCCTGGGTATCATGGAAGGTACTGCAGAAATGATAAAGAGGGCTTCTTGCGAGGTGGTCGAAGTGGAACTAGTCAAAGCATGTAGTATGTTGGCAATGGAAGATCTATACTTGACCAGCAAATACTCTCTGGGTTTCGAACAATATCTAGATATGGTAAACCTTTCCCTCGCACGCAGCCTGTATATGAAATGTAGACTAGGTCAACTGAATTTTTCATATTGTACAAGTAAGTAGCAGACAACTGGAAGCAAATTATGGCTCATGTGTGGCTCAGCAAGGGATTCACTAAGACACTTTTCTTATTCTTCTGCCAGGACTATTTTGCTGTCAGAAGCAAATACCTAAAGACATTTTGTAATGCACATAGCATACAACCGAAAAATAGAGTGCTTTTGCTATTCAGGCGTTGTAATGACATGAACCTTGTATATTTTGTAGCTAATTATATTCATCAGTCATGGTGCATAAGATCTAGAATGCTGAAGGCCTGCGGAATAGGGAATTAATCCCTCTTGCTACTACATTTCTTCAACTAGTATATACCTCAATGCAAGGAAACCATGTCGAAATTTTCTTTGGTCTCGCATTACTTTTGGACCCATTTGGGGCCTGTCCTTGCACCCAGATGAACTTTCAAACTTTTTACGGTTTCAGGGGGGTGGCCAAAATGTGCTGGTTCCGCCACCGAGCCAGTTTTATTTGCCTGGATGTAGTGCCTAGGACATACAGCACAATAGAGAAATAAACTTTAGAGAATATCTGTAAAGATTATGCCTTTCTTCTCTTTTACTAATGTTCTTATGAAATTCATGGAATTTTTTAACTCTTGTATTGCTATTTTTCACAGTTTTAAGAGCCTATCTAAGTAATTTCCTTCATGTAAATGATGCTATTCTGATCTATATTTAAGGCAGATTATAACATTATTAAGTAACGTTGCCTTATCACGTCGGGAAGGACAAGGTCTTTACCACCTGTTCTTATATTCTATGTTGTTATACTTTAACTGCCGCCCTCTGTACTATTCTCATGTGTATTTTTGTCCTAATTGTAAATGCTGACTTTTTTTATGTGTATCTGGCAAATGATGGAAAGTTCAATAAAAGCCAAATGAATAATAAGAAAGAGCAAGGTAGGAAGTGTTAGGGGCAGGACCCGTGTCCAGCCGAGCAACCCTTGGGGACCGCAGGTGTGAATCCGTGGCAGGCCTAACTCCTTCGACTTTGCCCAATCAAGAATGTCAGGTCCACACAAGAGGCAATGAATTACTGCAGTTTATTTTAGCCAAAGCACCACATGGATCACATACATTGAGGTACGTCCACGCATTTCTCAACGGACCTTGGCTCGCAGACCAGTTTTGATGGCATCTGACGTCACGATTAGTGTCATTCTCGGGAACAGTCTCAAAAACCTATCTTCACTCGGGATAAGCCGTTGAGTAGTAGGTCCCACATAGAAATGTATGGAGGTGGTGCATCATCGGACGATGTAGTGTCAGGTAATACGCTTAGCCCTTCCCAAAAAGTTGTTACTTGAAATTTGTAACAGTGAGTAAACCCTGTGATTGGTCGGTGATCCCCACTGTCCACTCCTAGGGGCCTTGGCTATGATTGGATGAGCCACGTGGCCCCGAGCCTGGGACTAAATCTGTTCCCAGCCATGGAACACCTGTGAATGGTGCCTTGTGCAATTATGTATCTGCGAGGTGCAACTATGTGTCAGCATCATGACCGTGTGTAGCCCATAACTGTAATCAGCAAGCTCCGGTTTCCAATGCAGAACTGTAGAGTGACTGTAACAATTGTGCTGCAGCTGTTGTCTGAATGGCGGAACAGGTTGATTTTCTCAGGCCTCAATCTTGGCAGCCCCTCAGCTCGGCCAGATCACATGCTTGGAGACCACGTCTGTGAGCCCAGGAGCCCTAAATTATTCTGCATTTTGTCGGAGAGCGCACCTCTCCTGCAGCCAGTGTTACTTTGGTTCAGAGAGAGGAATGTCATTTGCAACATTGCGACCTTGATGGTGGCTTCACTCCTGCCACAGTAGTTCTGCTTGTACATAATTCTGTGAGGCTTGGGGTCCCATTTCTAATCCGACCGCGGCCTGCTAGATTTCCTGAGCTATGGCCTGACTTCTACTATACATGTCTTCTAATAGACTGTAGGTTAGTGCATTATGGCTGTCAGGTCCCTTGAGTGCTCCTGCCACACCATGAGGTTATTTGCATATGAGAGTCTGCAAGCATTTACACAAACTCTTATTGCTCCTTGTGTTACTGCAGTGCTGTTGTAGGCTTAATGGCAAAATAATGAACGTGCAGACAGTATGTATATGTCACTGTCCTCTAGCTATAGAGCTGTATACCTGTGTTCTTCGTGTAGTTGAGTATGTGTGAGTGTGCAGGGTGTGTGGATAGCACGTGTGATTCCTGTCTAATGTAGCTAAATCACCATGGTGTCTCTACCGACAAGTGGCTTGGTTTCTTGGTGTTTAGTAGAGTCTGTCTATGAAACCCTCTCCAGCTTCGTCTTGCGTCTCCTCGTTCACTCTGGGTAAGATTTGCACTACTGCTGGATTGTAGGGACTGCTGGGAGGGTATCTCACATTAGAATTGTCCATCTTGGGAGCAGTGGGAATGGGTGCAAGTTTGTATGAACGACGGCCATATTGTTGCAGATTCTTCTTCCTGTTGAAGGGTCTTCCGGGATGGAGGGCACCATCTGATTAGCCCTCTTCAGTACTATAAATTTGGGCTGGTGAGGGGACAGGGGTAGAGGGGAGGGGGTGAAGTGTGGGAGTCGGATGCCCAGGGGGCTGAGTAAGTGTTGAGGGTAGCCACAAAGGGCAAGTGCAGGGGAGGTAGGAAAGGGAGAAGTGTGAAGTAGGGGTCATCCAGTTTCAGACTAGTCTGTGAGGGTTGCCCAAGGGCAAGTGCTGGTAGGGATGCTTGGGTGGGCAGTGGTTAAGGAGGGAATGGCCCCTGTAAGACTCATAAAGGGCACATTGCAGCGGTTAGAAGGAACATTAGCAATGTAAATGGAATGAAGTCTTATCGTCTTTAAATAACGTTATTCTAAATCTTGATACATGTTTTTCAGATGTTATGATGTATTTAAATATAACTAGCTGTTTCTTGCATAACATAAGCCACTCTAGCATATCTTAAAGGTCAATATCGGTCGGTAATTCATAAGGTCACTTCTGTTACCACTGATCACTTCCAGGAAGGGGGCGTAGGTCCTTGTTGACTTATTAATGGTTTTTGAAAAGGCAAAACGTATCAGATGGAATAAGAGATGTATGGTGGTATAAAAACAGTATCTGTAATGCTTAACTCTGGTGTCCTGCAGGAGTGTCTGTTCTGTACTGTTCTGAAGTATTGCCCCACAGGATAGCTCTGCTTTGGTGAATGCCCAAACCACTCCTTCCCCCACTGGTCTGCTGAAGAACCAAAACCCAGGGAGCAGTGAGGTTGGGAGGGACCCGGTAAAACTTGGAACCTCTGGTAAGATGTGCAAGGGGGTTCTGGTTGAAGACGTAGAGGTAAGTTAGTGCAGCTATTCAGTGTGTGTCTCCTAACATTCCCCCCACCTCCTCCATGTCTTCCCCTTAGATAGGCTGGCTGGTGCACAGGCAGTTGTCTCACCATATTTGGATGAAGAAGACAGGCTGGAGATATCAGGTAAGCATCCGGCTCCAGTTGCTTCAATGTGAGTAGTGGTCCCCAGGCCCACAGCAATGCTCTGGATGCTGATGGTGTGGAGGTAAGTCTTTGTGCAGCGCTTCACCTTGCCTGTGGAGGCTTACAGCTTGAAGCACAGAGCACATCATGTTTTGTGCTGTTCATTCTTGTCAGGTGGCGCAGTGCGCTGTAACAAGTCTCTATGTATTCCTTTCCACAGGTGTGGGTTTCGTAGGATGCCTTTGGTTAGGTCGTCCGCTGCGCAAGAAATGAGTGGAGCGGCTGATCATCTGTTCAGGTAAGTTTGTGCTGAATGGGGAACTCGGGTGGGTTTTGACAGATAAATTCAGTCTCTTGGTGTTTGTTTTCTGATTTCAGGAGCTGTGGTTGGTGTAGCGATGATTCCAAATGAGTATCAGGACGGAAGTTGGAAGCAGAACTCTTACAGCAACGTCTGCAAGGATATAGAAATGTAGGTGAGTCCGAGCTGCGGCTCCAAGTGAAATTCAAGACGGAGACGTAAAGCAGAACTCTTACGATGAAGTCGCTGTTAAGTATGGCTGTGGATGAGTCTGGGCGTGCACCGTTAGGCTAAAGTCTCTGTGCACGTGGAATACGGGAGCGGTAAGCATTACACTGCTCTGGTAGCAGGAGAAACGTTAAGCACAAGGTGTGGCCCAGGGCATGGTTTTATAGCCTCAGGCTGCACCTTGTTTACACTAGACCACCAGGGATGTCAGATCTGCAGATCTGCCGGGGGCCATCTTATTCCATAGTAGGTTCTGTCTTGGCAGCCATGTTGTGTGGGTCAAGGCAGCTCCCACCAAATGCCTGCGCCAGCCAGCCACCCTGTATGTCCAGCTTCTCCCTACACTGTCATGGGGGGATATGTTTTGTGTTCTGGTGTGTCTGCTTTATGACTTTGCTCGGATCGTGACAGTATCTAAGTTCCATCGATCATACAGGCCTCTATAATGTGTCTTTGTAGATGCATAATTGTCAACCTGGTTCCGTTGCAGAGTCCCTGTGATGGCAGAAGATTGCGTAGTAGCATAATTACAGCACCTACTTTCAGTTTTAGATTCTGTGGAGGCATTTGTCCTACAGTGTTTTGCTCTTTAGAGACTGAGATGCTGAGCCAGTAATTAAATGTTCATTGACAAAAGGGAAGTGCAGGTAGAAAGAAGTAACAACGGAATGTTTTCAATAGTGGAAGGTGAAGGTGACTGCATAGAACCATGCTCATTCTGTTTGTTAAAATGGTAGAGGTTGTTGAAGTGGGTGCACTTTTCCATTTGGACAGCAGAAGGCAACACAACACTGCTAAATTGCATCAGCTGAGTACGGAAACATACCTAAGTGTTTCATATAAATAGATTATATATTGATAGCAGGAGATTTTAATTTGAATTGTTTAGTGGATAATCCAAAACATAGCTCAGAAAATATACTTACAGTATATTAGGCGAGACAAACATTTAGAGGGAGGCAATGGTTACACTTATTTGAAGGCTGGAACATGTTTTGATTGAATGGGAATGTTGCAGGTGATTGTAATGGAAGGGTAACTTGGCAGAGAGTTGATTTTGAAACTAGTATTGATTTCATGTTTGTCTCAGAAGCATTATTTACCAGGTGTGCACATTTTATAATTTTATAGGTTCAGGCAAGTGTTCATAACATACTTTATGCATCATTCCCCAAAAAAGAGTTACCTGCAGGTGGTTAGTGTCTTTACGGGACGCAATTGCCTGATCTGGCATCCAAAATAAAGTATATCTGTCAATTTAAAGAGAACATATCTCTATTTGGCCATGCTGTGTTGAAGCAAAAATATGAGATATTTACCCACCTTAGTGCACTACTTTTATACGGAAAATGCTTTATCAGTATCACTCAAAAGTATCTGAGTTACTAAGACACCCTCATAGCTATTATCTAACCATATGGCTGACTAAGAGATAGATGAGATCTCAAATAGATCATGTCCTTAAAACTCATATTCCTAGTAAGAGTAAATCAAAACAAATATGTCAGATACTCTAGAAATATACAAATAGGAGAACACAAATTGAGGTACATTCCTGCAGGTTGAGGTTGAAAGAATGCTGAGTTGTCTTAAAAAGCTGGATGTAAATTATTGGAAAATGGTTAGCTCGGTTGGTTTGCCCACAACAACGATTCAAGAAAATTCCCATTGTGTAATCTACTTGGGTAGAATAACATGCACCTCCCCTCTAAGATGTTCATTGTATGCCACTCTCAAGAGGTTTGGTCATTGATCTTGATGTGGAAGGCATTACATACATCATCAAAAAGAGTGGTAATTCCCAAAAAGAGTGGTAATTCCCAAGCCCCATGACTCGACAACCTCTGTAATAAGATCTTCAGAAGTCTCTGCCGGTCTGGCCGGGTCACCATCTATTGCCTCTCACGTGTGCTCCCAACCAGGTTCTGAAAAAGCACCCAAGATGCTGCCTCAAAGGACAGGAGTCCCATCCCTTCCAGGTCCTGCTTCACCTACTAAGATGGCCACCACAGCGGTACAAATTCTGAGGATCTCCCCATTTCAAGCGCAGCACCGGCAATCAGCTGATTGGACAATGTGCTGCATTTACCAGCAACCAGCACCTAGCCGGCAGGATTTTGCAGGCCATCGCACAAGGCCATCACCTAAGTCCAAGGGAATCGTCCAGCAGGGTCTCTGCAGGCCTGGCCAGGTCACCATCCATGACCCAGACATATGCGCCTTGTCACACGCCTCATGATGTATAACCTGGGCCATTCCATACCTTTGCTAACGCTCCATAGAAATTAGCTCCTAGGCACCAAGTTTGTTGACGTGTGCTTGAAGTTAACATGATGTTACAGATCCCAACTACAGTATACAGTCCATTTCCCTGCCTTTAAAACTGACAATACTTACAATGCCAATGCCATCGATTGCACGCTACTTTGCTCACCTGCTACAAATGTCTAAGGGATTTCACTGCCTTCTGCAAGTATGGATAATGTCTCTCATGCTAGCTTACTGCTTTCAGCTTACACTATCACATGCTTACCTGTTACAAATGCCTCAGGGATTACCCTGCCTTCTGCAAGCATGGATAATGTCTTTCATGCTAGCTTACTGCTGTCAGCTTATACTCTCACATGTTTACCTGCTAACCTGCCCTCTGTAACTGTTGGTAATATCCCTCATAATAGTTAATTGCCATCAGTCCCCCCCTCAACATGCTCACTGAGCACCATCATTACAGTGATCAGCTTGTCTGAATTAAGTGCCAACAATGCTTCTACGGAAAAGACCCTGTCCTACTGCTCAGCAAACAACTCAGAAAACTCCCTCTCCTTAATAAAATTAAGCCTACATCGACTGGCTCGCACTCCTAGCCTGTCAAATCGGCCCACAATACCAATAGCCTAGTGACCTCTTAGAATCATAAGACCTTAGTGCCATTCTTGCCTAAGCCCTCCAACATCAGCCAAAATTCCACCATAAGTATAGCTACCAAGGACATGACCTATGTAACGGAATGCCCTACATCTACCCATGTCCTCCCAGCACCGCTCAAAGAAGCCTTAATTAACACTAGGTCTCTACATGCACACGCACTTGATATTCGTGACCTCATCACATCCAACCAGTTAGATATTCTGACCATCACAGAAACCTGGTTACACCATGCAGTCGGACAATCGTTATACCTGGCTATCCCTGACAACTATCTACAGGAAAGACAGAGCAACAATTAAAGGGGCGGGGATAGCATTCAACACTAAGGAAACCTTACCTGTTCATGAAAGAAGTAACCCAGCCTTCAAACTAACTCTCTCCCACACAGCCACCAGGAACCTTCACCTCATCTATAGGCCACTGGGGCCTATACTCTCCTTTGAGGAAGACATAGTAACATTCTTCTCACTGGAAACTAAACCATCATCCAGAATTGCTATCCTGGGTGACCTAAAGCTTGGTCACTCTCCTTAGTCAAGTCCTTAGAAACTCTGGGATACAATCAATGTATATGTGCGAACCCACAAACATCAAAGGCCAGACATTTGATTGGCCCTATACATTACTCACACCACGTTCTTCCCACTGCTGCAGCTCCTCACAACTCCCCAACTCCGCTCCAAGTACCCCAAAGACTTGGTTGACTTTTATAACCAAACCTTCCTACAAGCCATTGACAAAGTCGCACCATTGAGCAAGCGAAAGCCTAAACCTCTATCTCACTTAAACACTTGGTCTACCACAAATCTGAAAACCATGCTCTCCATGAAGCGAGTGGCCGAAACATCCTGGAGAAAGGATCCATCAGGCTCCAACAAAGCTATATTCACCACTGTGTCCAAAACGTACAATCTAGCCATCTGGAAAGCAAATAAAGATTAGTGCAACAAAAGGATTCATAACACAAAAGCTATTTGCTATACTTGCCGAACTCGAGACTCCAATTCCCCCATCGGCTAATTATCTCAAAGACAGCACCTGGTACACTAACATCCAAAATGTACTCTTGGACAAATTAGCATCATTCCAATTGAAAATCCAAGCAAAAAAAAGATAAACTCATGTGCATTGAAATGCCACCAGTCCCTACCCTAGTGCCTCTAGACTTCACTGCCCAGCAGTTTTACTTCGCCCAGGTATCCGAACTGGAAGTCCAAAAAATCATCAGCAGCCTTAAACCATCCAGATGCCAAGGTGACATCTTCCTGGCCTCTGTCATCAAAGACTGCGCCACTGAGCTAGCTCAATTAATCAATGCGATTGTAAATTCCTCCTTCACCACTAGCACAGTCCCTACCAACCTTAAAGATGCCTGGGTCCTCCCCGTCCTAAAAAAAACAACTCTTGACCGCAGTGTCTCCACAAATGATTGCCCCATCACAACTGTCCATTTTGTCCTGAAAATACTGGACAGAGTAGCTCACCGACAGATTCAAAAACATCTAGAATCTAACAATCTCCTAGGCTTGCACCATTCTGGCTTCCGTCCATGCCACAGAAATGAATCGCCTTGACCTAAAAATACAAATGGACGATTGTAAGGACAACAGCAAACTTGCCCTCCTCCTCTTACTTGACCTCTCAGCTGCTTTCGACCTAGTCCACCACAAAACCTTGTGCCTTCAAGTGGCCTCAGAAGTCCACTTCTCACCTAAAGCAATAACCTGGATTGAATCATTCTTGTCTAACAGAGCCATGAAAGTGTATTTGCCCTCAACCTTGGCAGCCTTTGGCCCAGTCACTTGTGGTGTCCCCCAAGGCTTTTGCGTCTCTCCAGCGCTATAAAATATTTTTACAAAGCCACACTTCGACCTCTTTAACTCTCTGGATATCCTCTACATGAACTATGCAAATGATACCCAAATCCTCATTCCCATCACAGGCAACCATGACACTGACACTAATTCCCTGAACACTGTCTACCAAAGTATCCAGGCTTGGATGGCCACGCACTCATTGTGCCTCAACAATGATAAAACTGAGCCACTGCTTATAGGATCGCACAAATGATTAAGCAAATTTGACAAGACCTACTCATCCTTCACTATGGACAGAAACTAACAAGACAGGTCAATGCGATAGACTCCTCTTCAGCCTATACGACAAAATTGGTCAATGCCAGTAGACGCTTCCTGTCCACAGACAGCTGCCTCACTTTAGCCAGATCCCGCATCTTGTTGAGACTTGACTACTGTAATGCCCTCTTTGCTGGAACCTCCACAAGTAACCTGAAGAAACTCCAAGTAATCCAAAATAATGCTCTGAGAGCAGTGCTGAACATCCAGAAAAAAAGAACATATTTCTGCCGCCAGAAGAAATGCCCACTGGCTCCCTATGAGTGAGATAATTCACTTTAAAATCCTCACCTTCACATACAAATATCTAGCAAACACTGCCCGAAATACCTTACTAATACATTTAGGAAAACTCTATTAAATAGATCATCCAGAGCCTCTCAATCTAACATGCTCCTAACACCCAAACTCAAACTACAAACATCTGGAGTACACAGCTTCCCTCTAGTAGCAGCCAAGCACTGCAATGCCTAACCTCCTCAACTTAGAGCCGAAACACCCTTCTGGTCCTTCCACAAAAGACTCAAATCAAAAAGTGGCTTTTCTCACAAGACAGCTAACCTCCAATATGCCTACCTTCAGAGTAATGCTCTACCGGTAATTGTTAAATAATTCATTTTTTCTTTTCACCTGTGAACCTGCACCTTGTACTATTCTACGGTGCCTATGGCAACAAGTACCTCATATTGCTGGTGTGCCCTGTGTTCTGCTGGACTGTACTACACGCAACTTGATACCAAAATTGACCTAATTATCAACTACGCACTTGTACCTGTACTTTGGAAGAATGTAATGTAATACCTGCTACTCTGCTATTACAAATGTCTTATCAACTAGGTACTTGCACTAGTACTATACTTCTGTAATTACTGTAACCTTCGCGTGTACTATACCTATACAATTTCTGTAGCCAGCGCCCTGATGCCCATGTGTTTGGTGCGCTATACAAATATATAAATAAATAAATACAGAGTTACATGGGCAAACATTTTAGACATAGTTTTTAATGAAATCCCAAATCAAAGGATAGCACCAAGTTAATGGAAGATCTCACATGTTGGTCCTATTTTTAAACAAGCATTGGCAAAGCCAACATGTTTGGCTTGCGAGTAAGTATTAGGCATTTTCCAGGCACTGCTGGTAGATGACTAGGTACTTGCTCCATTTTGCACTCGACATCACTACCACGCAGCAATGTACATACATATCCCTGAGTCGAATGCTAAAAGCCCTTCAGACTAAGTACACAATATTGACTTGGGACAGCACATGTTTTGCCTTGTTGGGTCTCAGAATCAACCCTCCAACCCCTCTGAAGTCCTAAACATGGAAAAACCCTCTTCCGGGCCCGAGCCCGGATGTCAACATATTATTTTATAGGTGTATATTCCCACAAGGCTCGGGCTCTAACGCTGCAGAACCCAAATTGCTGCTGCCGTTCAAGGAATGCACAAGCAATGTGCGAGCAGAATTTAGCAACGGGCGCGTGCCTAATTTTTAAAAAATGGCCTCAAGTGATCCCCACGCATTATTAAATCCAGCTACATAAACAGATTCAGTGCTGGTGGCTGGCTCTCTGAAGCCACTGCCGTTACTGTGTCCAAACTAGCGGCTGTGACTAAATGTGCGCTCCATGAGCCGGCACACAAGGTGCCCTACCAAAAACAATAGCACATGCTTCAACTGGCGACTGCACACGTTGGTTTACTAGTTACTAATCACATCATACTAACATCACTAACTGGTGATCCTATCATGTACTACAGCAGAAAACAGTAGACACACACACCCACCCACAATCAAGTCCATGGACAATTTGAAAACCATTTTACCAAACATGTATCTTTCACAGTAGATTTTTTATTTTGAAAACCAAATACATTAAAATATGTAACATAACTGAAACGATGGAGTAAATATTTTTAAAAGCATCAGTCAAGTCAAATTCCTTTTTAATAAAATTATCACATGGCGGCCACCATGTTGGAAGTAAACATGGCTGACAACTTCCCCACACATTAGAAAATCAGCCAAAGAGTGCAAAGAGGGGTGTGTTCATGTTGGAAGTAAACATGGCTGTCAACTTCCCCACACATTAGAAAATCAGCCAAAGAGTGCAAAGAGGGGTGTGTTTTGCCCACATATGGCTGGACATGGGAGGAAAATCCTAGTGATGTAACTTAGAGATGGGCGTAAATTGTGGGCCACATAGGCCAAACAGCACATATCCATCCTCATATGGTAACCTGCATTGAAAGGCATTACAACAAATCTGCATCCAAAGCCCCTGTATCAAGCTCTCATGTTAAAGCACTTATTTTAATGACAATAGTTTTGGCTTTGTAGGTAGCACTTTCACAAGCTGGACCCAATGAACTGTAGTCCTATTGCCTTATTAGATGCTTATTAGATGCTCATGCAAACGTATGTGCTGCTCTCATTTTGAGGGAATGAGATCAATGGGATATCCTAACAAACAAACAGGGTTTCCTAAAGGCATAGGTGCAAACCTAAATGGCTACATTATTGACTAAATAAAAACATTCTACCTGGAAGAACAATGCCGTACATGTATAATGGCAATCATTTACCTCTCAATGGGCTTTGATAAGATTAAAAGAAATGTACTTTGGGCCAAACTAATTCACTTGGTCCTCATTTGCTCAATATTCTGGTATACTTACATACAGTATACATACATAAATACAAAATAAGAAAAAACCTGCAAGGGTGTTTTACTAGTGAAATTGGCACCCATAGAGGCCTTAGATAAGGATGTATTCTGGCCCCAAGTCTTTTCAATTTAAATTTAGCAGATTTGGAAAATGCTTTTGAAAAAAAGTGTTTTTCTCACTTAAAATGGATTGGATACGTTTTTTTACTTTGAAATTCAGTACATACTGTAATGTAGGAATTTCTCCACCATTGGGGGTTATAGTTTGCACAGATTGCCTATATGAACGTCCCATGAATGTGCAATGCATGGTAAGCACATTCTGATATAGGAAGATATTATCTTATGCATTAGAATGTTATGAGCCTTAATTATGACTTTTTGAACAGCCAGTGTGTACGCATTGACTGCTGAGATGGATTTACAAATGACTCCTTATGTGGTGAAAGATTCCACGGGTAATACCGAGGAACATCTATACGTAGCATGAAGACTGCCATTCGCAATAAGTGGTTTTATTTTTATCTTTATTTTTATTTGTATAATCATGATGATCTAGGTAGACTTAATTTACCTGCAACACTGAAAAGTGTGGGTAGAACAGGTTTGGACACCAGAAAGAACCTACACTACAGCTTCCGATAGGCCCTGCGCTTACCATTGCAGCAATGCTGTGCTGGGAGGCGCATAAACGTCATCGCATTTTCATGCAATGGTATTGCCTACACCGGATGAAGGACCTTACACACGTCAACACATACAGTGACTCTGAGCGGCTCCCCCAAGCACTTTCAGCTTTTACACTTCGTAAGGTAAGACGAAGTGCCTCAAACATCACTTTCCGTGAAGCATAAAGGTAAAAGGAATATACAGACGGCTGATTGTATAATGCAAGCATGTATCTCTTTTCCTGTTTTACAGTGTCAGTATTTAAACAAGGGAGGCTGTACTGCACCCCTATTCTAATCTAGGGAATGTGCATAACTTGAACCTCGTTCAATGTAAGAAAGATAGATTATCTGCCTAAAATTGACCTCTTATTCTTGCTTATTGAGTTATACAGTATGCTTCTTAGTATATATATTACACGGCCACACTGGTGGCCGTGTAGTTATGGTTAAGTTGCTGTTTCCATAGGAAGAACACTTTTTGGGCGGCCTATAACTCCGCTCCCCCTGGACGAATCCTCACCAAAGTATATAGGCCACTCTGAATTTTTTTTGCAAAGTTTGGTGAGGTTTGGTCCAGGGGGGGAAAAGATATAGGGGAGGGTCCCAAAACGTCTTTTTTTCCCATAGACATAATGGGAAAAAACTTTGCGCACGCCTACAGCCCAAACCGCCTGGCGGATTTTCACCTAATTTGTGGCAGGAGCGGCGGCTTGGTCCCGAAAGCGTGCTTTTATTAATTTGGTGTAAATCTGTCCAGTAGTTCTTTTAAAATTACCAGAACATAAAGTGAAAAAATTAGTAATATCTATGTCCGTTCCACGGACACACTTCCCTGTTCGCTCCGCGGACAAGATACCGATTGGCTAAGGGACTGACTTCATGACCGCTGACATGCAACATCTCTGCCGATTGGCTGCAGTGAGACGTGTTCTGCGTCAGATTGTTTGGATGCGCCCGACATCTTGGATCCGCCGACAGCGCAGCGGCCACCAGCGACAAAATGTTATTTCGAAAACTATTTTGCTGTGTCAGAGTGCTTGGGGAGGTCCAGACAGTAAGAGATGGGTGAAAAACTGTATTTGTTCAGGCGATAGGTGTTAATGATGTATTCCCTAAGCCCGCCTTGTTTGGGATGTTTGTAAGTACAGAAAATGAGGGGTCTCATAAGGGTAGTATTTCAGTCCATGCTGTCCGCAGGCAACTTGAAACTGTTCTAAGGACACGCGTGGTGTTACCGAACATTGAAATTGAGTATATGCTGTAATTAAATTCTTTTTTTCCTATGGGTGTGCTATTGATTTGTACGCCGCCATGGGTGTGACATGCTGCGGTGGTTGTGGCCAGGGCGTAGAGCCATGAGTGTGACATGCTGCAGTGGTTGTGGCCAGGGTGTAGAGTCTTGGATGCATCGCCGTAGGCAGAAGGCCATACTTCCAAGACTGTACGCCCTGGCCAATACCATCGCAGCATGTCACAGCAATGGATACACCTGTAGTATTACTTATCGATCAGATGGTTGTGGGGAGTGTGTAGAGTCTTGGGCACTGGAGGTATAAGCCACTGCACACCCCTACATTGTAATATCTGGGGACATACAGCTAGGAGTGTAGCCTCTGGCCACAACCACTGAAGCATACCACACTTTTAGATACACCCGTACTACCGCACATCACTCAGGTGGTTGTGGGGAGGGCCTGCAGTCTTGGGTGCATGTTGGTTGTGGGCAGGTTTACTGCCACCAAATTCATACGGTAAAGTGGAAGTTGGTACTCAATGTACGGCGAGCAATGCCTGCGTCTGTGTTGTAATGTTTTCAGATTAATATTGAAGTCGGACTGGCATCCTATGTTTTGAAATCTGAGGCGGTCACCTGGAGTCTTTCATGGGGATTTTCATATGTTGTTGCAAAGTGAGAATGTATGTGCCTTCTGAGTGAAGGTCAGTTGATTTGCTTTTTTGGTTGCAAGCTCAGTAGACCCACACATTCAAGTGAATTCATAAGGGGCTATTGTTTTTTGACCTTGAGCGAAAGTGAAACTTTAAAAGCTACACAAGGAATCAAAGCTTGAAAAAAATACTATTTGATAAGGTTATAGTTTAAAAATGCTTGTAAGGAACATGCAATATCAGTTCACAAATATTCTTTGATGCGAACAGTTTGCTGTCTGACTTTGCCAAAAATAATGGAGGCTGTGAAGATGATGTAAGTTTAATTTTGATGACTGTACACTAATTGTGACAATGTAATTGAAGTATTATATTTTTGCTGAGTTGTAATATTCCTCCAATACCAGAGAGTGTACATTGACTAGAGTCACCGTTGGTGAACGTTATTTCTTTTTCTTTGAAATGTTATGCTTGCCCACATAGCTTTATGTATCAGTTTGAACGTTCTTTTGGTCTTGTGCAGTGGTCTTCAAACTTTTTTGGCCTGGCCCCCCCGAGCAAAGTTTGGGCAGGCTGGGCCCCCCCAAAAGTGCCAGATGGACAGTATGTATAAATCGCTATGAACTTTTGCGTGCCGTCACCGCACCCTACTCCCAGTACAGACCCTTGGCTCTCCCCACCCTACTCCCACCACTATCCCAGTGCTGCCACCCATCCTGCTCCCACCACAGTCCCATAACACAAGCATACACACATCCATACACATTTAAATAAAAAATACATCGCTATAAATGTACCTCGCGTGGTTGCTAAAATGCCCCGCTCCAGGTTGCTCTGCCCGTATGTGCGAGGAGGCTCAGGAGCAGCCCCTCGCACATACATACATGCAGTGCCCCAGCCAGCATTTCCAATGAGCTATGCAAGGCTGGAGAAGCAAAACACCCCCAGCGTTGCATGGCTCAGTGATCATGTGCGGCTGGGGAAATGAACTGTCAAAGGCACACCGAGTTTCCCTTTGACAGTTCAGCCAGCCCAGGAGCACTCCCTCAGCTGGAAAAAGCAGCTGAGGGAGTGCTCAGTGTTTCACTGGGCTGGCTCCTCGGCTCCTCCATAATGGGTGAGGTGGCCAGTGGGTGGACACCCCCTCACCCATTATGGATGAGCCAGCAGGTTTGGACTGTCCTATACGGCGATGACAGTACCAAAAATGCAAAATGCTAGTGTAGGCCAGTCAAAATGGGCCACTTTTTTGGCCAATGTGGGCCAGTTTGAGGAGTTACCTAACTATGCAGCGAGTTGTTTTGACCATTGTTGCTGAATAAATATTCTTTAAATATCACCATTTGTTTACATTTGAACAAAAACCAACCCTTTGGTTACTATTCAAACAGTCTGTGACTAACCACTGAATATCCATTTGCAACTGCTGGCCATTTTTTCATTGGTGCCTACAACCGTTTTATGGCCCAGTCTGACCATGTGAGCTGCCCCTTCCCATTTCCTACAATCTAAAAAAAAAGGAAAAAAAAAAAGAATATTTTTTTATTTTTATTTTTTTACATTTCATGCTGAGCTCGCATCCCTCCTGGGATACGGCCGCGCCACCCTGAGGGGGCGAGCCCCACAGTTTGAAGACCTCTGGTCTTGTGTAACATTACGACATGTAATTTTTTCTTGCTCGTCCATTCATGCTGCATCCATAACTGAATTACCATGTCACTGTGTAGTTGTCCTTTTTTTAACCCTTACGGAGAGTGCTGTTTATCGTTTATCTTCATTTGTAGGGTGTCATTATATGTCCCCATGGTGAACTCTAATACTTCTTTAAAATGTCATGTTTGGCCATTTAAATTTGTGTAGTATTTTCCACAATCTTTGTGTCTGTTTTGGAAATTTTTCCTAAAGGTTGGGTATTGACACAGATTTTCTCTTACGTTTTCCGCCTAGCCACATTTTGAAGTACTCTGCGTGACACGGTTTTCAGATGCCGAGTGACGGCTTCTTTCCACGTCAGATGAAACTGCTGGTGGCCTGTCCTTTATAATGTTATGGGATGACAGGCCAGGGCCGCTCTGTCCCTACGCTGAACTAGCGACAAGGAGCGACTTAATATCATTTTTGGTGGTGTAAAGCAACGGTAATGCTGCCGTGTTGGAAATACCTGTGCAAACAAATGGAGTGCTTCAACAGAAACGCACACTTTGCGTATGGGAAATTAACAGCACTTGTCTCTGCATGAACATTTTCAATGTTGGCCCTTGGAGTCATTGCTACAAATTATGTGCAAATGCAATTAGTCCGTTCATCTCTGACAGTTGTTTGTTAAATAAAAGTTATTTCCAAATTCTAAAATGTAACCGTTTTCTTTTAAAATCACGTATATCATTTCAAAATGTAAAGTACAACGTTATACGTCGCTGTATGTTTATTTACAGGTTCTGCGTCACAGTACATACTGTTGCTTTTTCTTTGCTGTCACAGAAAGCGAAGAGGGGCTATGTATAGAACAAACACCTTTCCTTTCGATGGTGGCCATCTTGAAAAAGGATTTTGTTTACCCACAAATCCTATTTTTCCGTAGCACACGTTAATGCTTTGCACATCTATACTCTTCCATATTCTAAAATGTTACAGTTTTCTTTTAAAATCGCGTGTATCATTTCGAAATGTAATTTACCGTGTTATACGTTGCTGTATGTTTATTTACAGGTTCTGCGTCACCGTACATACTATTGCTTTTTCCTTGCTGTCATGGAAAGCAAAGAGGGGCTATGTATGGTATAACCGCCTTTCCATTAGATGGTGGCCATCTTGAAAAAGGATTTTGTTTAACCAGAAATCCCATTTTTCCGTAGCACACGCTAATGCTTTGCACATCTATACTATTATTGTCAAGTCTTATTGCATCTATGTCCCGTACTGTGAAAGGTGGTTCTTAACGCAACATTTACTTTGTTAACGGATGGCTTTCTTTTTTGGTAGGACAGCTAATATGGCCATTTGCAAACGGAAATTAGGAAAGACGTATGAAACAGTGATATGGGGGAGTGGGTGGCCGGTGCAAAAATATTGTGTGTTTGTTATTTCTAAGGTTGGGGCAGTGTTTTTCATGCTCCTTCATTACAGTAGTGCTGTTGTTTCTTGGGGAGGATGGATGGCCTTAGCTGATGTCATTTTCAGATAACTAAAGCTTTTGCTGAAAGTATGCAATGTGCACTACATTGTTAATGGATAACAACCAATACATGTTGGCGCTGTGCAAGGCACATGTTGCAGGTGGATGTTCCTATATCAATATGAAATCTGTTTCCACATTGTCCAAGACACAAACATCTTACTGTTAAGTGTTTACAGATTCTGGGACATGTTAACGTGCTGTACACCAGCATATTGTCAAGTGGTATTCTCCGCAAGGTGTTTAAATAAGTCTGAAATTGCTTTACATTATGGTTACATGGCTCTACTGTAAACCGATCATCTTTAGAAAAAAAACTTTGCAAGAGGGACGGTATGGTTAAGTTGCTCTGCTGAAAACCTGTGAAATTCAGTAAAAAAAAAACTTTGTTAAGGGGACGTTATGGTTAAGTTGCCCTACCATAAACCTGTGCACTTCACTAAAAAAACTTTTCAAACGTGCCTTTATGGTTCAAAGTAAAACCGAAAAACCCCTGAAATTTGCCAGTTATGGTAGGCTAAGTGACCATAACTGCCCGCACCACTGCCCTCTGCTAACACTAACACCCAGGATATGAAAGATGGCATCATAAATGTCATTAATGACATCACTGATGACATCACATGTTATGGTAAGCTAAGCAACCATAACTCACGCCACCACCGTGCAAGCTAAGACTAACACCCAGGAAATCAAAGTTGACATCACAAATGTCATTGATGGCATCATATTTTACAGGTATTTCTGTGAACATGCATGGAATACGCTAGATAGTGGAGCTCAGCTCCTTGAGCATTCTCAATTTTTCAAGATTACCATTAGGTAAGAGCACATTGTGTCATCTAATAGACTTCGAGTATTTCATGATCGCTAGTTTTTTCCCACATATACCTGAGCTACATATTGTTATGTTACAAGGTTCTTGGAAATAAATGAGCTCAGGTCAAGGTCCAGAGCAACTTCCAAAACAAGGGGCCTCATTACGACCTCAGCGGTAGCCATGCTGCTATTGGCGGCATGGCTGCCGCCGAAATCGCGTCCAGGTCTGGGTCCACAGAATGAGGAATTACCGGGCCATTCCGAGTTCAGAAGGCCCGGTCCTTCCCCATTCCCATTCAGCCCAAATAGGGCTGAATGGGAATGGGAGAGGGAGCAAACAATGGGCCATTAAGAGTTGGCCCGTTGTTTGCTCCCTCTTCCCCTCGCGGGACCCGGTAAGCATGCCTGGTTTGACCAGGCGTTACTTACTGGGTCCCGGGAGGGGACCTCGTAATGAAGCGGTATGGGGTAAACGGCGCCGGCACCTTTTACGGCACCATTAACCCCATAACGCCAGGGTCGTAATGAGGCCCAAAGTCTTTTCTTCATAGTCGAGAAAATACGTTGTCTTCCTCTTCTTTTCCGCAATACAGGTAGGACATACCAGGTCTGTTCATAGCGTTCCTAAACAACAGTTGATGAGCTAATTCGTTAGAAGAGTGCACCAAGTAGACAAAACTCACAATGTTGCCCACTCTGAAGATGGACGCCTAGTTCGAAAATGCATTGGCAAGAGTCTCTGCATGCAAACAATGAAGATTAAAGAGAAGATTGCAATTTAAAGCACTATGAGAACTTTGTATATTTTTTCCATTTGACTTAATGTTAAATAACTGAACATAGGTGTTAATATACAGTTGTATTTACTACATCCCAAGCGTCTCCAGGTCAAGTGATTGTTTCACTAAAAACTATTTGACTGTCATTGTTGCCTGTTCTACTATTATGCTTTATCTCTTATCGTGTGCCCTGGGACATGACTGAAGGAGCAAATCCTTACAAACCAATGTTTTAAATTGAAAGTCATCTTCTACTGCAATAGGAAAAATCCCAACCAAACAATCCTTATATACCTACGATATGAAGCTAGTTGCATCACAAAATATTATTCTCTCTGATTTTAATTTGCATCTTGATTATAGGCACTATGCTCTCATTCATGATTTGTTATCCTTGTTAGAAATTTTGTATTTTAAGCAATGCATCCCAGGCCCTACCCACGTGGCAGACCACCTTTCACACTAAGATTGATTTTTTTTTTAATATAGGTTTCAATTATCCAACTAAACTACCTGTTTCATGGACTGTACCTGTTTTAATATTATGTTCATGTTCGATAGGCGAGATTAAAAAAGCTAATTCATCTTCAGTGTTCCCAATGAAGTATTTAGGATGGGTTATGAAGTATTTAGGATGGGTTGCAAACCCCATCCTATCTGCTTGCAGATTTCTACACACTTTATAGATGCCTCCTAATAAGATGCTTCCATTCCCAGTTGCAGATTAATCATTAGCTCTTTCCAACAAAGAGGTTCTTACTAAATTTTATCACTGGCCCCTTTGTTGAAGTTGGCCAAACTATGAGTCCATGTATGTGACCACGTGTCAAAAAAGCTGCTCATCAAAATAGTGCTGGTTCACCACAGAACTACTGGATCTAAAAAGAGAATGCCAAAACTTAGAGCAATATTTGAGGTCTTCGTGCCCCACAGCAAGTAAGGCAAACTGCAAAAATATTTTACTAAACATTGCTGTCAGCAGCATATAAAACCATGGACTACTGCATTGTCATCCTTTGCCTGGAATAACTTATCAGTATAATGGGATCAGCCTTAACTTTGTTTAGTTAATTCTTGTCAGATTGTAGGGAGTCAGTGGAGTTTGGTAATTTCATGTCTCCAAGATGCTTATCCTACTTTGGAGTTTCGTAGCACCCATATCTGTCTGCCCTTTCACTAACACCTCCATATATTGGCCGAGCATAGGTGGTGTAGAGCTGGGTCTATGTCAAATACCTCCCAACGGAGACCGTTCCTCCAAAAAACGCCTTTCTTGGTTGTCCTCGAGTGGCATCCAAAGAGAGGAATTTGGGTTCATTGGAGGGCCTCTTCCCCTGAAACCCTATACACTGCTGTCTGTGTCATGTTTGTTGTTTTGTGTACTTAGATACAGATTTTAGATGGCAATGTGGACTCATTAAGGGGCTAATTCATAGAATTCAGCGCACAAGTGGCGCACGCGGCTGGCGCACAGTGTGCGCATGCGAATCCCTGCGCCAGCCGCGTGCGCTAAAATCCATTTCCACGCACAGCGTATTCATGGATTGCAGCCACCAAAACCAGCCGTGGCGCACACTGGCGCAGCGACCCTGCAGCAGCGCCAGTTACGCCCCCAAGAACGCCTCTCGTGCAGGGAACAGCCATCAATATACCCAATCCAGCGCAAAGGGCTGCGCTAACCCTGTACCAGCACGGGAAGCGGGCTACCTGTATCACTGGGGTGCGCGGGAAGTACCTCACGCGATTGGCCCCGTGCGAGCAGGGTACGCGTATTTCAGGGGTGCGCGGGAAGTTCCACACGCGATTTCCGCAGGGTACGCGTATCTCAGGGGTGCGCGGGAAGTGCCACATGTGATTTCAGCAGGGTACATGTATTTCAGGGGTGCGCGGGAATTTCCACACGCGATTGGGCCCGTGCGAGCAGGGTACGTGTATCTCAGGGGTGCGCGGGAAGTGCCACAAGCGATTTCAGCAGGGTACGTGTATTTCAGGGGTGCGCAGGAAGTTCCACACGCGATTTCATCATGGTACGTGTATTTTGGGGTGCGGGGGAAGTTTCACATGCGACATCAGCAGGGTACGTGTATTTCAGGGGTGCACGGGAAGTTCCACACGCGATTCCATCAGGGTACGTGCATTCCAGGGGTGCGCGGGAAGTTCCACACGCGATTGGGCCCGTGCGAGCAGGGTAGGCACATTTCAGGGGTGCGCGGGAAGTTCCACACGCGATTCCATCAGGGTACGTGTATTACAGGGGTGCGCGGGGAGCACCACACGTGAATTGCACGTGTGGGTCCTCCCAGGTCTACACCCTCCACGGCCCCTGCAGGTGGCTCACACCACAGAGGCCTACCCTGCACTTGTCCTGCAGGAACACCATCCACCATGGCCATGACCCCCAGCCAACCCACATGTCAACTTGCACTACTGCCCACCAACGCATGTCCCCCTGCACCCCAGCCACCAGGGGCACCCTCCACCAGGCCCCCACCCATGTCTCCCAGCACCCCCACCCCCCAGCCACCAGGGGCAGCCTCCACCAGGCCCCCACCCATGTCTCCCACCACCCCCACCCCCCAGCACTGTGGGGCACCCACCACCAGGCCCCCACCCATGTCTCCCAGCACCCCCACCCCCCAGCAGTGCAGGGGCAGCCTCCACCAGGCCCCCACCCATGTCTCCCATCACCCCCACCCCCCAGCCACCAGGGGCAGCCTCCACCAGGCCCCCACCCATGTCTCCCAGCACCCCCACCCCCCAGCCACCAGGGGCAGCCTCCACCAGGCCCCCACCCATGTCTCCCACCACCCCCACCCCCCAGCCACAAGGGGCAGCCTCCACCAAGCCCCCACCCATGTCTCACACCACCCCCACCTCCCCCCACCCCCCAGCACTGTGGGGCACCCACCACCAGGCCCCCACCCATGTCTCCCAGCACCCCCACCCCCCAGCAGTGCAGGGGCACCCTCCACCAGGCCCCCACCCATGTCTCCCAGCACCCCCACCCCCCAGCCACCAGGGGCAGCCTCCACCAGGCCCCCACCCATATCTCCCACCACCCCCACCCCCCAGCACTGTGGGGCACCTGCCAGCAGGCCCCCACCCATGTCCAACTCATGTTCCCCACCACCCCCACCCCCCAGCCACCAGCGGCAGCCTCCACCAGGCCCCCACCCATGTCTCCCACCCCCCCCCCGCAGTGCAGGGGCAGCCTCCACCAGGCCCCCGCCCATGTCTCCCAGCACCCCCACCCCCCAGCCACCAGGGGCAGCCTCCACCAGGCCCCCACCCATGTCTCCCACACCCCCCACCCCCCAGCAGTGCAGGGGCACCCACCACCAGGCCCCACCCAAGTCTCCCATCACCCCCACACCCCATCCACCAGGGGCAGCCTCCACCAGGCCCCCACCCATGTCTCCCACCACCCCCACCCCCCAGCAGTGCAGGGGCACCCTCCACCAGGCCCGCACCCATGTCTCCCACCACCCCCACCCCCCAGCCACCAGGGGCAGCCTTCACCAGGCCCCCACCCATGTCTCCCACCCCCCACCCCACCCCCCAGCAGTGCAGGGGCACCCACCATCAGGCCCTCACCCATGTCTCCCACACCCCACGCCCCCAGCAGTGCAGGGACAGCCTCCACCAGGCCCCCACCCATGTCTCCCAGCACCCCCACCCCCCAGCGGCAGCCTCCACCAGGCCCCCACCCATGTCTCCCACCACCCCCACCCCCCAGCACTGTGGGGCACCTGCCAGCAGGTCCCCACCCATGTTCAACTCATGTTCCCCACCACACCCACCCCCCAGCACTGTGGGGCACCTGCCAGCAGGCCCCCACCCATGTTTCCCACCACCCCCAACCCCCAGCACTGTGCGGCACCTGCCAGCAGGCCCCCACCCATGTCCAACTCATGTTCCCCAGCACACCTACCCCCCAGCACTGTGGGGCACCTGCCAGCAGGCCCCCACCCATGTCCAACTCATGTTCCCCACCACCCCCACCCCCCAGCACTGTGGGGCACCTGCCAGCAGGCCCCCACCCATGTCTCCCACCACCCCCACCCCCCAGCACTGTGGGGCACCTGCCAGCAGGCCCCCACCCATTTCCAACTCATGTTCCCCACCACCCCACCCCCCAGCACTATGGGGCACCTGCCAGCAGGCCCCCACCCATGTCTCCCACCACCCCCACCCCCCAGCACTGTGGGGCACCTGCCAGTAGGCCCCCACCCATGTCCAACACATGTTCCCCACCACCCCCACCCCCCAGCACTGTGGGGCACCTGCCAGCAGACCCCCACTCATGTCTCCCACCACCCCCACCACTGTGGGGCACCTGCCAGCAGGCCCCCACCCATGTCCAACTCATGTTCCCCACCACCCCCACCGCCAGCACTGTGGGGTACCTGCCAGCAGGCCCCCACCCATGTCCAACTCATGTTCCCCACCACCCCCACCCCCCAGCACTGTGGGGCACCTGCCAGCAGGCCCCCACCCATGTCCAACTCATGTTCCCCACCACCCCCACCCCCCAGCACTGTGGGGCACCTGCCAGCAGCCCCCCCCCCATGTGCAACTCATGTTCCCCAGCCAACATGTCATCACAATCTAGATCCCTGGTCCCTATGGTCAGCCTCCAAATGCAAAACACCCACCCGAGTATTGCATCCACCCACTCATAATTTGCAATCACATCACAGAACACCAATTGTTCTGAAACAAACACATTTCCCTCACATACACCCAATGGGTGTCAGTGAATCTCAAAACATATATCATGAAATGCATGAAACCAATGAGATACCACACATTGAAGTTCACCAAAAAAATATGTATTAAAGGAAACATAGATAGAATCAAAAATGAAGAAACAGAAATGTGAATGTACAAAAATTAAAAGAAGCATGTCTGTGAAAAAAAGCAAAACAAAAATAAAATTCCAAAGTAATGTTGTCCAAAGTCAATGTCCACAAAAAAAAATCCAATGGGAAATAAAAAAGAAAGCCATTGCTCCATGGTTAAAATGTGAAAAAAAATGCAATACAACAGTGAACTATGTACATGGGAACAAGCCAGGGTCCATTATCCCAACAAAAGAAAGGAAACCTATCTAACTACTCTAACTAATAAAATAAACTAAATACAAAAATGTGGCCAATGTCCGAAAGGTCCAAATAAAATCAAAACAAAAATGAAACCGAACACTACCTACATAACTATGTACAAGGGCAGCGGGCTAGTTTCACGGCTCACTTGTGGATGTCCCGGGCCAGGGCATAATCGAACTCCTCCTCAATGTCCCGGAGGCGGTCCTCCTCCATGGCCCCGAGGGTCCGCAGGGCCGTCGACGTGTCCACCTCCAAACCCCTGCGGATTGCCTCGAGGCACTCGGCCCGCCTCAGGGCCCTCCGCATGGAGTTCTCCGCCCTGACCATTGTGAGCCGTGCCTCTTCCGCCCGCTGCCGCTCCGCATCTATGGCGTGGCCCAACCGCTGCCACACGGAAGACACTCTCTGTCCTGGGTCCTCCTGCCCTCCGGCCGATGCCTGCCCCTCCGATGTTGAAGGCCCCGAGCCTTCATGGCTCCCACCACGTTGCTGCTGCTGCTGTGCCTCTGCCCGTGCACTGCCTCCTGCTGCCTGCACATACTCCGCTGGCTGGGGTGCAGTCGTAGATGTGGCCACCCCTGCTGGACGTCCGACTCCCGACTGTGGCAGGGATGCCTCCTCCACCAGCCTGGCCGCACCGTCAGAGCCAGCTCACAGGGCACCCAGGTGACTGATGGGTGGGAAGATGGCACGGAGGACGACTGGCGCATAGGGGGTCCAGTTGAGGAGGGGGTCGTAGAAAGCCCCATCAGACGGAGGAATCCAGCCTGGGTGACCTGTCCCAGCAGGCTGACGTGGTCAACGAGCCATTCGAGATGACGTGCAGTCTCCTCATGAAAAGACTACAGGTCACCTCGCATGGCCCGTTGACACAACGCCACACCAGCCAGGACAGGCTCAACCCGGACCCGGATAGCCACGTCCGCAGGCAGAGGAAGGCCAGTTGACGAGAGCTCATCCCCTGCCTGAAAACGGGTCTGGACGTAGGCATCCCTGCTGGTGCAAGATGATGCAGGGACAGGATCAGGGACAGGAATGCACACAGGCACCTCCGCGGCGGCCTGTGCTGCCTCCTGTCCCTGGTCCTGCACTGCACCACTAGCACCAGTGGGATCCCCACCTCCAGACCCCGTCTCTGGTGCTTGCACGGCCTCCTCCTCCACCAAACCCCCCACCAACCTGGATGACTCTGTGCCATCTTCCCCTGTTGGGCCCTGTGAGGTCCCAGCTGCCCCTTCTGCTGCCGAGGAGTCCAACTCCAACCTCCGCCTCTTGGACCTCCCCCCGGCAGCTGCGGCCTGGGACGCGGCACCGGACTCCTCACTCCCCGACGAGAGCACAACATGGGAGGGGAGCCGGGCCTTGCGTCTCCGGCTGGCGGTGGGATCCCCACCGCTGTGCTCCACAGCAGCTTCTCCGCCCTCTTCATCAGTTGACGCTGCAGACAGGGAGAAACAAAACACAGGCATCAGGGCACTGTACAATGGACACATACACACATGACAGTTGTACATGAGTGGCATTGGCAAACCTCAGACATGTCATCACAATCCCCAACACACATGTCATTTCAACTCGCACACATGAGCCATACCACAGCCATATCGCAACTGCCAGCACCATCCATACACATACAACAGCATGAGCAGCCAAAGGTGAGCCAGACATCAAATGCAACAAAGGAAGTGCACCACACATGTACACACACCACCACACTTGCATGCATGTGTACACCTCTGCCAAGTGTCGCAGAGTTCAGACGGGCATCCATGTCACATCTGCCAATCAGGCTTTCACATATCGCTGTCACATGCATCCATGTTGCATCACTGTTGCACCCTTGTCAAATAGAAACACATGCACATGTACACAGTGCTGATACATGCAGCCGAAAACAACATACATGCGTGACATCACGGACATGTCTATTTACATACACATTCATCCAAACATGTGTGCCCACACAACTGCATTTGGCATGCAAGCCTACACACACAAGCACCATCCATGTCTCACACATTCCAGCCCTCGCATGTGTTAGCCCCACGGCCCTGTACACCCCCACCCATACTCGACCCCATACAAACAGATGTGCAACCTGCACACTACTGAATAATCACCACACGCACTGCTCACAATCAGGATGCATGTACACTGACCGCTCGACTCCAGACGGGTCTGCCTCTCAAGGACCTGGACGTGGAGCGCACGGGATATGCGTTCCAGGACCCTCATCTGTTCTTCCGACAAGTGGCCCCGGCGCCCAATGGCATCCGCTGCCTTCAAGAGGCGCCGGGCCTTGTTCAGGATCCTGGACCTGAAGTCCTCCCAGCGCTTCTTGACATGTTGTAAGTCGCGGACTGCCAACCCCTCCGCGTTGATGGCAGTCACGATGTCAGTCCAGATCCGAGTCCGTCCTTCCTTGTCGGCGCGGGAACTTCCGAAGGGGGCATCATACTGCCCCAGGACTTGCTCCACCAGGACACCAACTTCGGTGGCACTGAAGCTGGTGCCCCTCTGCCTCTCTGGCCGGGGGTTGTCAGTGGTCTCAGATGGTGTTTGCCCGGACATGACAACCCCAGAGGCAGGAGTGGGTCGGCAACAGGGTCCTGGGGCTGGGCTGTGGAGCGATGGAATCCCAGTTGGGAGTCTTTGGTTCCAGCAGGGGTGGTCACAGCAACAGCACCCCTGGCTGATGTGCAGGCAGCAAATGGCAGGGCATGTGGGCAGCAGGCAGCAGCAGATGGCAGGTGGGAGCGTGCTCGGGGCTCTGGGGGGCAGTAGTTCAGCCTTCTGGGCAGGAGCATGGTCTTCCGTGTGCTTACGCGTGGCCAGCTTGATACGGAGTGATTTGGCATGTGAAAAATCTGCACGTCAGCGTGTAATTCGAGGAAAGGCCCTTAGCGCGTAAGCGCGTCTGCACGCATACACATTTTCATTGGACAGAAGGCCCTTCAAGCGCAAGCGCCCCTGTGACGTGACACGTACAGACGTGCATGGGCATTTCAGCGCGCGTGAAAAACTGCACGTCCGCGTGTAATACGAGGAAAGGGCCCATGCGCATAAGCGCGTGGAAAACTGCACGTCCGCGTGCAATACGAGGAAAGGGCCCATGCGCGTAAGCGCGCGTAAAAATCTGCACGTCCGCGTGTAATACGAGGAAAGGGCTCATGCGCGTAAGTGACGTGACGCGCGCGTGCATTTCCCTCAGCACGGGTTAAAGGTGAGCGGGCCCAGCAGTTCGCTGTACGTGCCTTTCGTGGAGACCGACGTGTGTTGCTGCTTCCTGTTGTTTCGCGCGCCATCACAACTTCAAAGCTATCAAGGACGTATCTCTTCTTTTGGCGGAGGTATTGGCTACGTGTGTTTTTCTGCATCGCGCTAGTCAGACGGTGAGTCGCACACGCTCTTTTTCCCACTGCGGGTGCCCCTGTGTATCGCACCCATTTTTGATGTCATAGTAGCCTGCGTGTCCCACGCGTACACGTTATTCGTGTTACTGGGTGCCACTGCGTACTGCGGGAGGTTGAATCCACGCACGTAGGCTGCAGAGTTGCGTGCACGGTTTTACTGCAGTTTTGGGGTGCCTGAGCGTTGCGTGACCCGTCACCACATCACCGGGGTCACATACAGCCTTGCAGGTGCAGGGGGGCTGTTAACATCTTGCTTCCCACCCCCTTCACCTCAATTGCCCAGGTCAATTGTGGTGTACACCTCCCATTGGCACCACTCCATCTGTGCCAGCACTACTACATCTGTGCCATGGTTGGGAGGCCACCAAAGGTGAGGGGCGCCTCAGCTGGGCATACTCCTCGTGGCGGGCATTGTCGGGGACGTGGCTGTGGTGACCAGGGAGTAGGGGGACTCCAGGGTGTCCAGGGCAGCCACAGAGGGGGAAGAGACAGGGGTGCGCCACTTGAACACAATGTTGTGCCATGTGTCGGTGCAGCCATGCCGCCACCCCCTGTGGTTCCGGGGGATGCAGCTCCTGCATCTGGCACTGGCACCCGTATGACCCGACAGTCCGTTCCATCGACTGCCACGGGCCCAAGGGTAGTGGTAGCTGCAGGTGCAGCTGTGGACACTGCCACCCAGGCTCAGGGTCTGCCAGCGCAGGCTGCGTTGGCACTTGAAGAGCCCTTGGTAGATCTCCAACAGGCCAGGGGGGAAACCATAGGGGCACGCCGGGCTGCTCAGACCAAGACACGTGTCCCTGGGGCAGTCATGTCATCTGCTGCCCCGAACAGCCGGGTGTTGGCAAGTGCAGGGGCAGATGCACCCAACAGCACCCCGGTTGTGAGTCTGCCAACCAGGACCGTTGCGGTCAATGACCCTGCCACAGCCGATGTTGCTGCGCAGGGTCCATTAGTGGGCACCCAGCTGCCACTGACACAAGTCAGGCCTTTGGTCATCCCTCCACCTGCCACTCCCTTGACTCAATCCACCGAACCCACTGGCCATACTGGTCAGGGCGGCATTAGCCATCCAGGGTCTGCGCCACAGTCCAAGAGGAGGAAGGTTGCACCTGCAGCACAGGCTGGGACCCCACACACAGCCACGACCTCCTGCACTTCGAGGAAGAAGCCTTTCTGTAAGCAGGAACTGCACTTCCTCGTGGACTACGTGCGGGGCCACAGCCGTGTCATGCTAGTGGGTGCCAATAGTCAGACTACGGCTGCCCAACGTGACACCCACTGGAAGCATGTTGCGGAACATGTCAGTTCATTTGGCCATGAGGTGCGCACAGCGCAGGAGTGCAAAAAGCGTTGGAATGACATCAAGCGCAGCACTAAGGCCAAGCGTGCCTCAAATTACAACTTGACTCTGGTGACTGGCGGTGGGCCTGCACCAGAGGAGGAAGAACTCACTCCGCATGAGGCTCTCGTTGCGGAGTTCATACCACCTGAATTGGTCGAAGGAGTGGGAGAAATGCTGGACTTTGATGCCCAGTCCAGTGAGTGTTGATGCGTGTTTGTTGAGGACGTGTGTGTTTCACTTGTGGGATGTGTTGTGCATGATTGCTGCTACATGTGACGTGTACATGGTTCTGATGTGTAAGTAATGCAATGCTACCGTCATGCATGTCTCCTCTGCCTGCATGCGGGACTCCATGTGGGCATGCTCCCTTGCCCCTCCTCCGCCACTCTGCACTCCAGTTCCACCTTTGCACTGGTCTGCTTCAATCTTGCCAATGTGTAGTTTCTTGTTCATGTGTCCTGTGTAGATGCTAACTTCCAGCGTAGAAACTGCCAGACATATGCCGTGTGGTACAGCCTTGGTACTCGATGCAGGGTATCTCACTTGTACTGTGCATGGGTCAGATGTCCCGCAGGGACATGAGTGCCCATTCATGCTCCATGTGCATTGCACGCATGCCCCTATGTGTCTTTGACTGGATGATCACTGTAATATGAGTCCTTGGTTACATACATTGCCTGCCATCTCATCGGCCTCCCCATGTCAACTGTCGCTCAGTCCTGCGTTGCACACATGTTTAGGCCCTGACAATCTGTGTGGCTCACAGGCCTCAGCCTGTTCAATGGCCAATGACTCTGTCTAACTCTTGTGTCTTCTTCACACGTGGGCGGCCTCCGGAGTTTTCATCATGTGTCCTGCCCACTGTCCCAGCATCATTTGCAGTGTTGTAATTTCAATCACATTAAGCTGTTGATGCCAGTCAACACTGCCTGTCAATACACAGGTGTATGGGCAGCCTTTTGATACCATGCTAGGCATCCCTGCTTTGGTACTGGGGTGGAGGGGTGCTTGGCTTCTAGACATGGTACACATTGAATGCACAATGCACGTGATGTCTGAATTTGACATTGCACTGCCTTCACATTTCCTGGCACACACCATGGAGTGCTTGTACATGTAGGTAGTGAGTGGCGTACACATTTTCTGCACTGCATAGACCCACTTCCATGGAAACTGCCACCTTTCAACAGGTCTGATCACAGAAGCTATTCAAAGTAGACCCAGCATGCATGCCAGGTCATATGTTGTGTGTCACATGTCTGCCGGATGCCTTTGCTGTCGGTGTGTGTGTGTGTCGTGTGCTTCTGACATGTATAGTGACCTTTTCCTCTCTATTTTTCAGGTGATGACGCAATGGAGGCGAAGGATGGTGTTGTCATGCCAGACACAGGGTTGGTAACACCACATCAACCCTGCACTAGTGGGGGTCGTGGGGTGCTAGGCCACGAAAACCCCCAAGTGCTGCAGTCCATCTTGTCTCTGGCTGCCTATGAGTCCAGCCTTGATGACGACTCTGACGTCCATGTTGAGTTGGATGAGCATCAAGTCCATGTGTCAGGGGTGAGTGATTCTGATGTGGACACTCCTCTGTCTGCGACACCTGCACTGAGGGATCAGACAGTCTTGGTTCCTCCGCCCGTTGTGGATCGGGACTCAGGGTCACCCTCCCCACCAGTCACTGATGTGCCTGGGACATCACGTCGACGGGGGCATGTAGTCGTGCAGCCGCAGGCGGTGCCAACACAGCGAGGACCACCGGTCCTTGGGTCCCGCAGGGGTCAAGCCCGGCAACGCGGTCGCCGCGTGCAACCGCTGTATACTGAGTGGGAGCAAGACATGACTGCCAATTCCGAACGGCAGGGGGCAGCAATGGAGAACATCGCTGAGAGCATGGAGCGTGTGGCCCGATCTGTGCTCCCCCCTGCTAGGCAGGTGCTTCTCCAGCAGCAGGCGGCACGGTTCACGGCCCGCTCGCTCAGGCTGGGCATGGCAGCCTCAGACAGGGCATGCCAGGCTGAAATGTTGTCTCTGCATCAAGCAATTGCTGCTCACGCAGAGGCGTACATGGATGCCCTGGGGGAGGAGTATGCTTCCCTCAGATCCACTCTGGGTGTCCTTATGATGTCCCAGAGGCAGCAGGCAGAGGAGATGTTTGCACAGCTTGAGCGTACCATCTCGGCTGAGCTACAGGCTTGCCGGGAGGTGCAGCGGTTGTCCAGCCAGGCCTTGCAGGAGGAACTCCGTGTTACACATGCTACCTTGCAAGAGGAAGCATGTGTATCACGTGAGGTTCTGCATGCAGACCTATGTCACATCGCCACACAGAACCAGGCTCACCCGTCCGGCAGACTTGCTGCCGACGAGGGGCAAGCTGCGGCTAGGCGTGGCCAGGCTACTGTGCCACGTCCTCCTTTCGAGGATGAGCCAGACTCGGACGACCATCTATCTCCCACATAGGTCGTGCTGTGCAGGCGTTGAGCCCATGGAGGATTTTTTTTTGGCTCAGCATCATCGCATGTGGATGTTGAGCAGTACCCTGTACCTCCCCCCTCCGGGGTGCCTCCCCTCCCCCCGGGTCGTATGTGGCCATTTTTGATTTTTCTTTTAGATTAGTTAGTTAAGTTTCTGTTTGATAGTTAGTTTAAATAGGTAATGTAGGTTTTCCATAGTTAGTGTAATTAGTTAATAGTTGAGTTAGTTTAAAATTGCTAGTCTATTGTGCTTTCATGTGACGGTGCGGTGCTTTGTGGCTTTTGAAGGCATCCACTGTCTGTTCTAGCTGGGCCCTTCATGGTTGTCTTGTGTATGTGTTTGCTGCTTGGGGTCCTTGACTCACATATGCCACTCCTGCCTCCCTTATCCATGGGCTCGCAAGGATGGTTCGGTGTTACAGAATATTACACAAGGGCTTTGGACTGTCACATCTGTGGCATGTCTGGTGCTGTGTGACTTGTGTTGACACCCCTAGTGGGGATGATTTAGGTGTCATTGTCCACTGTTCAGCTTTTGCTAGATGGAGTGTGTCATGATTAATGTGAACATTGATTGCTATGCATTGTGTAGTATGTTTCATATCTTTCCTGTACACGTGCTTGTTGCAATTCATGCTGTAGATAGTGTTCCACACTTTGGAGGTGAAAGACGGACTGATGGTGTGATTTGTGATGTGACTCTCTGACATGGTCAAGTAATGAGATGCCTGATGAGACACACACAGATGACTTTGAAGCATTAATCATGTGTTTCATGCCCTTTCTGCAGGGGGATGAGCCTCCAGAGCACCTTTGCCAGCAGACATGGCCCATTGGACGACGGAATTCTGGAACCGTTTGTTGGTGCCCACATGCGTGCCCAAGCAGAGGCACAGTGATTGCAGACCCACATCCTAGAACTGCTGACATGTTCCAAGGAACTCCAGGCAAGGTGAGCATCACAGGAGGGCCACGACACAGCAAAGCTTGCACCAGGCGAGTTGCACATGCAGGCTTAGTCACAGCACTGAGGGTGAGCTTAGACGAATATTGGTGTTGAAACACACAATGCAGCTCAGATGTGTTTGTGGACTGATGGCTGTTGATAGTAGGGTTGTCTGGGACACATGCAGGGGCAGTGGCACATACCCTCCGGTACACCAAGGTCCATTGAGGCACTTGTATCAACCATGTAGCCTTCTGAGACATGGAAAGGGGCAGCTCACAGGGACATGCAGCAAGGGACATACTCGGTGCAGTGCATGTCTTTTCCACATACTTCATGATAAATGCACTGCCAACTTTGTTTCGGTCATGGTGGTACGCAACTTGCTCTGTAGTCATGGCTTGCTATATGGGTCTGTCTGCTTACCCAGGGAACATTGCATGTTGTGTGAATTGTGACACATTGGTGTTCCATTTGCCACGCACCCACCAGCGGCTGACTTACTGCATTGACGGTGTATGACCGTCACAGGGGTGATGTTATATATGGGTACGAAGCATCGAGCACAGATTGTCTGTTTGTAGAGTAGTTTGTTGCTATGGGGCATGTTTGGTGTTGTGTTTTTGTGTAATTGGCACGTACAGGTTGTTGACTGTGGCTCTCTTTGCAGCATTGCCGTGCTCCTGTAACCGGACCTGAGAGTGCGCAGGCAGGAGGCCAGCACTCAAAACCAGAGCTAAGTGTCTTGTTGTTTTTCTTTCGAACTGCTCTGCATAGGCTTGCTGGGGAGTGTACTGATGCATGGATGTATGTGTGGTCCAATTTGGTATGTTTTTTCTCCCTAATCACCCGTGATCCTATGCAATTTTGAAACCTGTACCCTCTACCCGTTGTTCCTGCTTCCCGTGCCTATCCAAGCAACGTTCCCTGACCCTCTTTCCCCACTGGGGTTGCGGATGCCTGTGTAAGCCCCGAACTTGCAGGCGCCAAAACCCTAGAGGCGGTGGTTGGTTCATACCACTCCTGAGCCTGGACTACAGAAGGCCATGACAATGATGTCCAAGTTTTTTTGGATTGTGTATGTGTTCTGGCAGGTTGTACATTTTCGTGCATTTCCTAGTTTCATGTGTCATTCCTCCTCCCCTCTCCTGCCACTCATTCCAGTCATCCAGTGTGTCAACACCTGTCCCGACTGCATATCCCTGAACCTCATTCCCCACCAGGGTCTCAGGGGCCTGTGTGAGTTTGACCTTGCAGGCACCCGGGACATGGTGGGGGTGGTTGTTTCGTGACACTCCCACGCCTGTACAGGTGACCTGTGACAGTACACATCCATTCATGGTGCATCATCCTATGTCATGTACCACACATGTCTCACATCCTGTCATGACATTGTTTTGCTGTGCTACCTTGGTTGTTGCATCATTGTGGTAGTACTTGGCCTTTGTGAGGTACTGCTACGTCAAGTCATCTACTGGAGGGTGTTCGGGTTCGTTTTTATGCCTTGGATTTTGTGATTTTGGAAATGAGTGTGGCATCTTTTTACACACAAGGTGGCAGATGGTGACGAAGGGTAAAGGTGATCCTGTGGCCAGGTGGAATTGAGGTTTGGAGGCTCAATCACCCAGGTGCAGTTGTTCAGTGGGTCATGGTCATTTGTGAGGGAGGGGGGGGGTTGTTGTTGATAGTTGCCTTGCCCTGCAGTGTGATGGGAACTCTGACATAGTAATGGTGGTATCCTATGTACATGTTGTGTTCTGCTGATCAATGCCTGTTCATGTGTTGTGTTTTCCTTTCAGGTGCGAGGGGATAGTTGTGGTTTGACATGCTGGGGTGTACACATGGTGGATGTTCACATGTGATGTGTAGAGAACACTGATGGTCACTTGAGTGCAAATGCATATGTGGAGTGCATGTCCTTGCAGAACCACACACTTGCACTCTGATGCACTACATGTACTCCCACCCTTGCATAACCACGTGTACACTGTTTGCCTTCTGGTGCCCACTGTGTCCCGGCAGCACATGTTCTGTGACCGATTATGGATCGAGTACATGCCTAATTTGATGTTTGATGTGGTCTGTCACTTAGATGTGATGCTCAGGGTGTGCATCACACACAATGGCTGTTCACTGTGCTGTGCGCTGAGTAGCGTGATGCAGGAGTAGGACACTGCACACATGAGCTGCAGTGTTGATTTTGCAATGCATAATGTGCATGTAGACAGGCATTCATTGTGATGTTACGTCTACGACTGTTGTAATGCATTTGGAAATGACTTATTTTGGGTGGGAGATTTTGTTGGTCTGTCATTTCATCTGATTCCGGGTTAGGCATCATTGTCCGATGCCACTGTACATTTAGGACATGGCAATGTGTACCTTATCGTTACTGCGTTGGTGTATGGGTATTGCTTGCCATGTCATGTTGATGTTTGGGAGGGTTTGAGTGACATGACAGTGATGGCCATGGCCTGTTTTGCAGGTGTGTGTGTGATGCACACCTTGCATGTCCGGGTCATCCGCTTCTCAGAACAACTAGCTGGGGGTAGATTTCTCTCCACAGCAGGGCCCTCCCCCTGGAACAGACTTCCTGCCTGACTTGAACTTGAGGGGAACCATCTCCAGTTCTGGAAGCACCTCAAGACCTTCCTCTTTGCTTCTGCTTACTCTCTGCCTCTCCCTTGCAGAATTCTTCACTGGAACTGCACAGGAGCTGCAACTGGGCCACTCTCACCGACCTCGGTCCCTGGCCCAGCGACTCTCCACTTGCACTGCCTCCCTGGCAACCCCTGCACTGCAGTACTGTCTCTCTTATCCCTACAGCCCTCCCTTCTCAGCACTTGTCTGCACTTACCTTTGCAGTTTCCACCAGGCAACCTATGTATTATTTTTTTGGGCTACTTCCCCTGTACTGGACTCCCCCCACCCTTCCCCTTGCACTTTTCCCTTCCCCATACCCCTGCACTTGCACGATCTCAATGACACCTGGCCTAGTAATACCGTTCTCTGTGTTCCCTTGTTCCCCCCTCCCTGCCTCATTGCGCCTTAGAATACTTGTGTATGGCCCATATCATGTCATATGTCATATGTGTGCCTTTTGGTCACACAGGATAGCTTGTGTTTAAGTAGCTAGGGATGCAGACGATGTGGCACTTCCATGGTAACTATCTCAGGGTGGTAGGGTTGTGACAGTTGACTGTCTCTTTGTCGTCATTGATTGTCACCTGGTATGTGCCAGGCCTGTGTGCACTCCGCAGGGGAGGGAGTTTAGGTGAAAAATGTGGCCACAAGCTGGGTCCGGGCTTCCTCGCCACGTGCCCTGTCCCCTCCCATGGGCAGCGCCTCTGCCTGTGGTTGGGGATGTGGGGGCACCACCATGTCCACCGGGACGCCCTGCCGTGTTGCAACATTGTGCAGGACACATGCTGCCACAATGATCCTGCACACTACTGGTGGTGCATAGAGTAGTTGCCCACCAGAGCGGTCAAGGGAGCGGAAACGTGACTTGAGCACTCCGAATGTGTGCTCCAGTATGGCCTGGTTGCAATATGGGCGGCGTTGTATCTTGCCTGGGTGCTCAGAGGGTAGGCACTGTCCCCTGGGGAGGTGATAATAGTTCAGATTATTACGGTTTGGATATTTGTCTGTGTTTGACTTGCATGCATGTGCAAGGGCATTTGTACTGACCTAGGAGCCATGTGTCACCATGCTGCCCAGCTTCCAGGGCCCGGCTCAGGGCGGACATTCTGTATATGAAACTGTATATGAAACTGTCATGGGTGGAGCCAGGGTAGTTTGCATAGACAGAGGTGATGTTTCCCTTTCCATCAAATACCACCTGTACATTGATGGAATGCCAGTGCTTGCGGTTTCGGTAGATGTGCTCAATGGCCCTAGGTGGACGTAGGGCCACATGGGTGCAATCTATGGCACCGAGCACTTTGGGGAAGTGTGCCACCCTGAAAAAATCCAGGACAACGGCCTGCCTTTCTGCAGGTGTTCTGGGCATGTATATGTGCCTGCGGACTGAGGGGCGCACTGTCATGATTGCCAGTACCTGGTGTAGGCAGCGTGACTGCGTGGCCTGTGAGACCCCCCCCACTATGGCAGTGGTCCGCTGAAATGACCCAGTGGCCAAAAAATGCAGGACATTGAGCAGCTTCTCCAAGGGGCTCAATGCTTGGGAGCAAAGGGTGGGGGATGTGAGGTCATCTTCCCACTCCCTGACCAGGTCTAGGATGATATGGGGTGGAAACCTATACCTGCCGTAGACCTGGTCGTCAGGCATCCCAAAAAGGCTTGTCCGTGGTGCGAAAATGCGTGCCCTGGCTATTCTCCTCCTCCTGCGGTGTCCCACGATCAATGCAGCGGCAAATGGGGCATTCATCGTAGCTGTATATACGCGTTTGTTGTTTGCGCGCACTTTTATGCTGTGCGTGGGGACGCCTCCGCCTGCCTTCGTGTGGGCGGACGCGTTGACGCCTGTGCACGTCTTTTGCCGTGCGCGGGTTTCCCGTATTCGGATACATGGTAAGACTGTAGGTCCGAGTGTCATCGCGTGTGATCGGGGGGGAGTGAGAGTACACGCGATTGGCCTGGGTACGTGTGTTCCGGGGTGCCGGGAACTTTCACACGCGATTGGTGGAAATCCATGTGTGTTCTGTCATCACGTGCAATGAGGGAAACACCCGCGCGCGTCACGTCACAGACGAGCTCACTCGCTAAGGGCCTTTGGTCCAATGAATTCGCATATGCGTGCTGCCGTGCATACGCGCCAAGGGCCTTTCCTCGTATTACACGCGGACGTGCAGTTTTCCACGCGAGCTTACGCGCATGGGCCCTTTCCTCGTATTACACGCGGATGTGCATTTTTTTGCACGCTGAAATGCCCATGCACGTCTGTACGCGTCACGTCACAGGAGCGCTTGCGCTTGAGGGGCCTTCTGTCCAATGAAAATGCGTATGCGTGCAGACGCGCTTACGCGCTAAGGGCCTTTCCTCGAATCACATGCTGACGTGCAGATTTTTCACGTGCCAAATCACTCCGTATCAAGCTGGCCACGCGTAAGCACACGGAAGACCACACTCTTGGCCAGAAGGCCGAACTACTGCCCCCCAGAGCCCCGAGCATGCTCCCACCTGCCATCTGCTGCTGCCTGACTGCCTGCTGCCCACGTGCACTGCCATTTGCTGCCTGCACATCAGCCAGGGGTGCTGTTGCTGTGACCACCCCTGCTGGAACCGAAGACTCCCGACTGGGATTCCATCGCTCCATAGCCCAGCCCCAGGACCCAGTTGCCCACCCACTCCTGCCTCTGGGGTTGTCATGTCGGGGCAAACACCATCTGAGACCACTGACAACCCCCGGCCAGAGAGGCAGAGGGGCACCAGCTTCAGTGCCACCAAAGTTGGTGTCCTGGTGGAGCAAGTCCTGGGGCAGTATGATGCCCTCTTCGGAAGTTCCCGCGCCGACAAGGAAGGCCGGACTAGGATCTGGACTGACATCGTGAGTGCCATCAACGCGAAGGGGGTGGCAGTCCGCGACTTACAACATGTCAAGAAGCGATGGGAGGACTTCAGGTCCAGGACCCTGAACAAGGCCCGGCGCCTCTTGAAGGCAGCGGATGCCAAGGGGCGCCGGGGCCACTTGTCGGAAGAACAGATGAGGGTCCTGGAACGCATATCCCCAGCGCTCCACGTCCAGGTCCTTGAGAGGCAGACCCGTCTAGAGTCGAGCGGTGAGTGTACATGCATCCTTATTGTGAGCAGTGCGTGTGGTGATTATTCAGTAGTGTGCAGGTTGCACATCTGTTTGTATGGGGTCGAGTATGGGTGGGGGTGTACAGGGCCGTGGGGCTAACACATGCGAGGGCTGGAATGTGTGAGACATGGATGGTGCTTGTGTGTGTAGGCTTGCATGCCAAATGCAGTTGTGTGGGCACACATGTTTGGATGAATGTGTATGTAAGTAGACATATCCGTGATGTCACGCATGTATGTTGTTTTCGGCTGCATGTATCAGCACTGTGTACATGTGCATGTGTGTGTATTTGACAAGGGTGCAACAGTGATGCAACATGGATGCATGTGACAGCGGTATGTGGAAGCCTGATTGGCAGATGTGACATGGATGCCCGTCTGAACACTGCAACACTTGGCAGAGGTGTACACATGCATGCAAGTGTGGTGGTGTGTGTACATGTGTGGTGCACATCCTGTGTTGCATGTGATGACTGGCTCACCTTTGGCTGCTCATGCTGTTGTATGTGTATGGATGGTGGTCGCAGTTGCGATATGGCTGTGATATGGCTCATGTGTGCGAGTTGTAATGACATGTGTGTTAGGGATTGTGATGACATGTCTGAGGTTTGCCAATGCCACTCATGTACAACTGTCATGTGTGTATGTGTCCATTGTACAGTGCCCTGATGCCTGTGTTTTGTTTCTCCCTGTCTGCAGCGTCAACTGATGAAGAGGGCGGAGAAGGTGCTGTGGAGCACAGCGGCAGGGATCCCACCGCCAGCCGGAGACGCAAGGCCCGGCTCCATTCCCATGTTGTCATCTCGTCGGGGAGTGAGGAGTCCGGTGCCACGTCCCAGACCACAGCTGCCGGGGGGAGGTCCAAGAGGCGGAGGTTGGAGTTGGACTCCTCGGCAGCAGAAGGGGCAGCTGGGACCCCACAGGGCCCAACGGGGGAAGATGGCACGGAGTCATCCAGGTTGGTGGGGGGTTTGGTGGAGGAGGAGGCTGTGCAAGCACCAGAGACGGGGTCTGGAGGTGGGGATCCCACTGGTGCTAGTGGTGCAGTGCAGGACCAGGGACAGGAGGCAGCACAGGCCGCCGCGGAGGTGCCTGTGTGCAATCCTGTCCCTGATCCTGTCCCTGCATCATCTTTTTCAGACCCGTTTTCAGGCAGCGGATGAGCTCACGTCAACTGGCCTTCCTCTGCCTGCGGACGTGGCTATCCGGGTGCGGGTTGAGCCTGTCCTGGTTGGTGTGGCGTTGCGTCAACGGGCCATGCGAGGTGACCTGCAGTCTTTTCATGAGGAGACTCCACGTCATCTCGAATGGCTCGTTGACCACGTCAGCCTGCTGGGACAGGTCACCCAGGCCGGATTCCTCTGTCTGATGGGGCTTGCTACGACCCCCTCCTCAACTGGACCCCCTACGCGCCAGTCGTCCTCCGTGCCATCTTCCCACCCATCAGTCACCTGGGTGCCCTGTGGAGCTGCCTCTGACGGTGCGGCCAGGCTGGTGGAGGAGGCATCCCTGCCACAGTCGGGAGTCGGACGTCCAGCAGGGGTGGCCACATCTACGACTGCACCCCAGCCAGCGGAGGATGTGCAGGCAGCAGGAGGCAGTGCACGGGCAGAGGCACAGCAGCAGCAGCAACGTGGTGGGAGCCATGAAGGCTCGGGGCCTTCAACATCGGAGGGGCAGGCATCGGCCGGAGGGCAGAAGGACCCAGGACAGAGACTGTCTTCCATGTGGCAGCGGTTGGGCCACGCCATAGATGCGGAGGGCAGCGGGCGGAAGAGAGACGGCAAACAATGGTCATGGCGGAGAACTCCATGCGGAGGGCCCTGAGGCGGGCCGAGTGCCTCGAGGCAATCCGCAGGGGTTTGGAGGTGGACACTTCGACGGCCCTGCGGACCCTCGGGGCCATGGAGGAGGACCGCCTCCGGGACATTGAGGAAGAGTTCGTTGATGCCCTGGCCCGGGACATCCACAAGTGAGCCGTGAAACTAGCCCCCTGCCCTTGTACATAGTTATGTAGGTAGTGTTAGGTTTCATTTTTGTTTTGATTTTATTTGGACCTTTCGGACATTGGCCACATTTTTGTATATAGTTTATTTTATTAGTTAGTGTAGTTAGATAAGTTTCCTTTCTTTTGTTGGGATAATGGACCCTGGCTTGTTCCCATGTACATAGTTCACTGTTGGATTGTATTTTTTTTTCACATTTTAACCATGGAGCAACGGCTTTCTTTTTTATTTCCAATTGGATTTTGTTTTGTGGACATTGACTTTGGACAACATTACTTTGGAATTTTATTTTTGGTTTTGCTTTTTTTCACGGACATGCTTCTTTTAATTTTGTACATTCACGTTTCTTCATTTTTGATTCTATTTATGTTTCCTTTAATACATATTTTTTTTGGGTGAACTTCAATGTGTGGTATCTCATTGGTTTCATGCATTTCATGATATGTGTTTTGAGATTCACTGACACCCATTGGGTGTATGTGAGGGAAATGTGTTTGTTTCGGAACTTGCAATTGATGTTCTGTGATGTAATTGCAAATTATGAGTGGGTGGATGCAATTCTCGGGTGGGTGTTTTGCATTTGGAGGCTGACCATAGGGACCAGGGATCTAGATTGTGATGACATGTTGGCTGGGGAACATGAGTTGCACATGGGGGGGGGGGGCCTGCTGGCAGGTGCCCCACAGTGCTGGGGGGTGGGGGTGGTGGGGAACATGAGTTGGACATGGGTGGGGGCCTGCTGGCAGGTGCCCCACAGTGCTGGGGGTGGGGGTGGTGGGAGACATGGGTGGGGGCCTGGTGGAGGCTGCCCCTGGTGGCTGGGGAGTGGGGGTGCTGGGAGACATGGGTGGGGGCCTGGTGGAGGCTGCCCCTGCACTGCTGGGGTGTGGGGGTTGTGGGAGACATGGGTGGGGGCCTAGTGGAGGCTGCCCCTGGTGACTGGGGGCTGGGGGTGCTGGGAGACAGGGGTGGGGGCCTGGTGGAGGCTGCCCCTGGTGGCTGGGGGGTGGGGGTGGTGGGAGACATGGGTGGTGGCCTGGTGGAGGCTGCCCCTGGGGGGTGGGGGTGGTGGGAGAAATGGGTGGTGGCCTAGTGGAGGCTGCCCCTGGGGGGTGGGGGGTGGGGGTGCTGGGAGACATGGGTGGGGGCCTGATGGAGGCTGCCCCTGCACTGTTGGGGGGTGGGGGTGGTGGGAGACATGGGTGGGGGCCTGGTGGAGGTTGCCCCTGGTGACTCGGGGCTGGGGGTGCTGGGAGACATGGGTGGGGGCCTGGTGGAGGCTGCCCCTGGTGGCTGGGGGGTGGGGGTGGTGGGAGACATGGGTGGGGGCCTGTTGGAGGCTGCCCCTGGTGGCTGGGGGTGGTGGGAGACATGGGTGGGGGCCTGCTGGCAGGTGCCCCACAGTGCTGGGGGGTGGGGGTGGTGGGAGACATGGGTGGGGGCCTGGTGGAGGCTGCCCCTGGTGGCTGGGGGGTGGGGGTGCTGGGAGACATGGGTGGGGCCTGGTGGAGGCTGCCCCTGCACTGCTGGGGGGTGGGGGTGGTGGGAGACATGGGTGGGGACCTGGTGGTGGGTGCCCCTGGTGGCTGGGGGGTGGGGGTGCTTGGGAACATGAGTTGGACATGGGTGGGGGCCTGCTGGCAGGTGCCCCACAGTGCTGGGGCGTGGGGGTGGTGGGGAACATGAGTTGGACATAGGTTGGGGCCTGCTGGCAGGTGCCCCACAGTGCTGGGGGGTGGGGGTGGTGGGAGACATGGGTGGGGGCCTGGTGGAGGCTGCTCCTGGTGGTTGGGGGGTGGGGGTGGTGGGCGACATGGGTGGGGGCCTGGTGGAGGCTGCCCCTGGTGGCTGGGGGGTGGGGGTGCTGGGAGACATGGGTGGGAGCCTGGTGGAGACTGCCCCTTGTGGCTGTGGGGTGGGGGTGCTGGGAGACATGGGTGGGGGCCTGGTTGAGGCTGCCCCTGGTGGCTGGGGGGTGGGGGTGCTGGGAGACATGGGTGGGGGCCTGGTGGAGGCTGCCCCTGCACTGCTGGGGGGTGGGGGTGGTGGGAGACATGGGTGGGGGCCTGGTGGTGGGTGCCCCACAGTGGCTGGGGGGTGGGGTTGCTGGGAGACATGGGTGGGGGCCTGGTGGAGGCTGCTCCTGCACTGCTGGGGGGTGGGGGTGGTGGGAGACATGGGTGGGGGCCTGGTGGAGGCTGCCCCTGGTGGCTGGGGGGTGGGGGTGGTTGGGAACATGAGTTGGACATGGGTGGGGGCCTGCTGGCAGGTGCCCCACAGTGCTGGGGGATGGGCATGGTGGGAGACATGGGTGGGGGCCTGGTGGAGGCTGCCCCTGGTGACTGGGGGGTGGGGGTGGTGGGAGACATGGGTGGGGGCCTGGTGGAGGCTGCCCCTGGTGACTGGGGGATAGGGGTGGTGGGAGACATGGGTGGGGGACTGGTGGAGGCTGACCCTGGTGACTGGGGGTGGGGGTGGTGGGAGACATGGGTGGGGGCCTGGTGGAGGCTGCCCCTGCACTGCTGGGGGGTGGGGGTGCTGGGAGACATGGGTGGGGGCCTGGTGGAGGCTGCCCCTGGTGACTGGGGGGTGGGGGTGGTGGGAGACATGGGTGGGGGCCTGGTGGAGGCTGCCCCTGCACTGCTGGGGGGTGGGGGTTCTGGGAGACATGGGTGGGGGCCTGGTGGAGGCTGCCCCTGGTGGCTGGGGGTGCTGGGAGACATGGGTGAGGGCCTGGTGGAGGCTGCCCCTGGTGGCTGGGGGTGGGGGTGCTGGGAGACATGGGTGGGGGCCTGGTGGTGGGTGCCCCTGCACTGCTGGGGGGTGGGGGTGCTGGGAGACATGGGTGGGGGCCTGGTGGAGGCTGCCCCTGGTGACTGGGGGGTTGGGGTGCTGGGAGACATGGCTGGGGGCCTGGTGGAGGCTGCCCCTGGTGGCTGGGGGGTGGGGGTGCTGGGAGACATGGGTGGGGGCCTGGTGGTGGGTGCCCCTGCACTGCTGGGGGTGGGGGTGGTGGGAGACATGGGTGGGGGCCTGGTGGAGGGTGCCCCTGGTGGCTGGGGGTGCAGGGGGACATGCGTTGGTTGGCAGTAGTGCAAGTTGACATGTGGGTTTGGCTGGTGGGCATGGCCATGGTGGATGGGGTGCCTGCAGGACATGTGCTGGGTAGGCCCCTGTGGTGTGAGCCACCTGCAGGGGCCGTGGAGGGTGTAGAGGGAACACCTGGGAGGACCCACACGTGCAATTCACGTGTGCTGCTCCCGCGCACCCCTGTAATACACGTACCCTGATGAGATCGCGTGTGTAACTTCACGCGCACCCCTGTAATACACGTACCCTGATGGAATTGCGTGTGGAACTTCCCGCGCACCCCTGGAATACACGTACCCTGCTGATGTTGCGTGGGATACTTCCCCCGCACCCCGAAATACATGTACCCTGATGAGATCGCGTGTGTGACTTCCTTCAAACCCCCGAAATACACGTACCTCGCTCAATCGCGTGTGTAACTTCCCGCGCACCCCCGAAATACACGTACCCCGCTCAATCACATGTGTAACTTCCTGTGTACCCCCGAAATACAATTACCCCACTCAATCGCGTGTGTAACTTCCCGCGCACCCCCAAAATACACGTACCTCGCTCAATCGCGTGTGTAACTTCCCGCGCACCCCCGAAATACACGTACCCCTCTCAATCGCGTATTTAACTTCCCGCGCACCCCCGAAATACACGTACCCCGCTCAATCGAGTGTGTAACTTTCCGCGCACCCCCGAAATACACGTACCCCGCTCAATCGCGTGTGTAACTTCCCGCGCGCCCCCGAAATACACGTACCCTGCTCGATCGCGTGTGTTGCTTCCCGCGCACCCCCGCAATACATGTGCCCCGCTCGCACAGGCCCAATTGCTGTATGTTGCCACTTTTGTGATGCGCTGGAACTCTACCGCCTGCCTTCGTGTGGCGGACGTGTTTCAGCTTGTGCGTGTCATTGGCTGTGCGTGGCTTTGCCCTATTCGATTCCATGAATATGTGTGGTTCGAGTGCGTGTGGGCGTTCCGTCTACTTCCCTGCAGTACATCCCCAGTTACGCCCTTATTTTCACGTGTTGTTCCCCATTCCGCACGTTACGCCCCGTGTCCCGCCCACTTTCTGGTGTATGCGCCGAGGTTGTGCGCTTTCACTGTGCGCGTCGCGCACGCCTTTCGGATGTTGCAGTGACTTGTGCGCCATGCACGGGTTTGGCGCACATCCCGAGGTGAACACGCGCATGGACTTCCATGAATCGCACGCGTGCGCGTGCGCCTGTTTTTTTCCGCTTGTGCCTGCTTGCGCGAAGATTTTCGGCGCACGTTTGTTCCATGAATCGGCCCCTAAATGTTTTTACCACTATGAGTTCTACTACTTTTACTAACACTACTAATACTGCTGTTACTACTAATAATAATCTATTGAGTAGTCTAGTCTAGGGAGCTATTTGCACATTCTTTGTGGGCACTGCAAATATCCTTACTGCAATATACACACGGTATACATAGATTTGCCAAACATTTTAGATGGAATAATGTCATAGCGTTGAAGTTGGCATTCAAAAACAAAGCAATCCTTGCTATACATTATGTTGCAAAATTGAACGGTTGTTCTAAGATACCCACATTGGTTAGTGCAGATAATTTATTTTTTAAATCAGTAATATATTACTGTGTTCAAAACGAACCATGTCTCCGGTAGCTGTAGAGTGCCTTATTAGTATTGAACACGTTTGTGCTCGACCTGGCCCAGTTTTGTTGCAAGAACTTTTAATTGCCGGAATTTAAACTGATGGAAAACATTTTGAGTTTGGATAAACATTTTAAATAGTCTGAAGTTCCACCGCATGGCTGTAAAGACTGGAGGGCGGTTTGCACTTCTGTTCTCTATATGGCAGAGGAGAGGCACAGAGGACCCCAGCCAAGATTGTCTATAGGGTAGCGCTGGTCGAGCAATCAAGGCTTAGCTTCTCAGGAGGTGATGCAGGCTGATTCATAAGTACAGTGTAGTCCCCAAGCACCCACAAAGGAATGTCCACACACTGTATTAGTTAAAACACAGTCCTTATATAATTAAGGTTCAAGGTTAAATACACAATCATGATAACTCATTTTGTGTTCAGTAAATCTACAATAGCAAATATATACAGTTCTAAGTGGTGCCAAAATTATTATCAGATTTCATTAATGTGCATCAACTGTACACTGGTTAATGGTCACACAAATCACTTAATAAAGGTAACCAACAATAGACATAGGAAGAAAGCAGTTGGTTAGAACAATTGGCAGAATACTGGCCCCTACCACTAGACACAATTCTGTGTGGAGATCCCCCCACCTGGGCAACCTGTAAAGTAAAGGTATATCACAAACCCAGTCCATATATTGTTCTATAAGTTGTATTTCCTTCTATAATGTTTCTACCACCCCAATGTACCTGGAATAGCAGAGTTAGCGGCTCCCTTTAAAGCAGGAGCCACGGATCGTCAAGATCCCTCGAAAAAAATTGAACTCAGTGTCGAGGCAGCACCTTCGGCCCCAACGGTGCTCGTTGACGAAGATGTGAAGACATCCTGCAAGGAAGAGCCGTGCGGGGCACCTCGATGCCGATAGTTCAGGACCGCGAAAGAGATTGTGAAGAACTTTAGCCCAGCAAGAGCGTCGAGTCATCCGGCATCTCTACGGTCATTGGGTGGCCGGAAACCCACAAGTGGATGCTCATCAGCGTGTCGACGACCTGGACTTCTCCAGCGGGATAAGGCAAGCGGCGGTGCGGATGAGCGCATCCGTGAATCAAAAGTCTTAGGCATAAGAGTGTGCAGCTCTGTTCGTTGGCGGCCCAACGTCAAGCGGTCCTCTCTTCTAGGCAACACAGCTTCTACGGGCCTCCAGTGCTTACATCAGCCCTGCAAACCCTGGTCGACGACGGTGGACGGAATGTCCGGTGATTATCTTCGTTCTCCTCGGTAGTCCCAGTCTCTGGTTGGCAGCCTTTTGAGGGTCTGACTTCCAGGGAGCTTCAGCGAAGGTTAGCAGTGCTCGATGGTCCCTCAGTGCATGGGAAGAGGGTGCTTAACCAGGTCCTCTCTTGGATCAGTATCAACGGCTTTCAGCTTTCGGATTTCAGCGAAGGGAGACAGCAGTCAACCTTCTTCTTCAGGCTCGGCTTCGAGATTAAGCGTCAGTTTCAACTTCAGATTCTGAACGATTTCTAGCAGTGAGAGGCCCCCAGATATACTAGTAGATCTCCCATTCATTCTGCTGGGTCACACTCAGGCAATGAATCACTCAGAAGGGCATTCAGGAGTCAGTCAGCCAATCAGGCATACCGTGCATTCAAGCCATTCTCCTCCTTCTCCGACACACACAACAAGGAATGTGTATTGGGACAAGTACACAGCCATTCAACACTACACACTACATTCATACCAGTTTCGGGCAGGGCTGTCTCAGTAATTGTGTCAAACACCAGATACCAGACATCCACACACTCCATTCACCCAGGTCCCACCCACAGGGTGTACCCACAACATACAGTTACTGGGAAGGCTCCAGACAGTCTGGCCTGGACTTCACAACAACACCATATATGGAACTCCCACCCAGCTGCCAGTCAGCGGGAAGAGACAGAGTCAGTGCTTCCCAGGACTTTGGGAAAACAAGGTAACAGGCAATAGAAAGCAAGAGGCCACAGGGGCCATCTTGTTTCCTATCAGGAATCAACTGATTCCAATGGAAGGGCCCGGGTATCCCAAAATAGAGGATACTCAGAGCACCTGTCAAATTCAGCATGGAGCTGCCACTAGCCCATTACCTGCTCTGTGGACCACGCACAGGTGCCCAAAAACATACACTAGGGGCACAGGGTTGCACCCCCACCCATGGGTGCCATAAGGGTATCCCATGGGTCTGTACACCAAACCAAAAACAGGAAGAGATGCACTGTCAGGAGTCCCATATGGACTCCCGGGCAGAAAACAATACAGAACACAAATGAAAAAGGACTACAGGACAAGGACAGGAGGCCCTGTCCCTCCAATGCATTTCCAGCATCACAATGGCTTAATGGGAGCTGTCTGGCTGGAGCTCCTTTCCAGTCCTCGGCCACTTATGAGTGGCAGGAGGGTATTTCTGGAGTCAGGCTTTTGAAAGATGAACTTGAGTGGAGTTAGTGTAGTTGAGCAGGAAGATGGATAGGGAGAGATACTGAGTGACTGGGGACACAAAGAGTTTGATTTGGGATAGGTTTTTGGTTACTGGTCATTTGGTCGAAAAAAAAGGTCGACAGGACAAATGGTCAATGCAATTTGGTCGAAAGACAAATGGTCGAATTTTTTGTATTTTCAGATTTTTTTTTTTGGGGGGGGGTGGGTCCCCCCCAACCCTCTTTTTTTGCTTAAAAACCCTTTCTTTTTCCTAAACGAAAACCTGAAAAATATATATAAAAATAAAAAAAAAAATTCAACCATTTGTCTTTCGACCAAATTGCGTCGACCATTTGTCTGTCGACCAATTTTCTGTCGACCAAATGACCGTACAGCAGATTTTGCTTATACAGCATTGTACTGACACATTCAGTGATTTGAAGTGGGACTACAAATAAGTGCCATCTAGGTTTAGGGAGATGTTTAGGGAGATGGTATCCCTGTGAGGTAATGAAGCTGGGGTGTCTGCAAGAGACTCATGCCTGTAACTTGAGGACAACTCAGTCACCGGTTGTCAGTGTCTTAGAGGAGGACAGATTTTGAAAGGTGGTCACTGCTCCATTCAGTGTCTGTATTTAGAAGTGCATAGATGAAGCACATGTTATTGGGCTACACCTAAGAAAAGGAGGTGGAGGAGCCAGTAATAGCTAAGGTGAGGTTGTGAGAGAGTCTCCCTTTGCCCAATGTTGGTGTGATGAGTGGCAGAGATTTGGGGAAGCTAGTGAGCCTCATGTCTTTATCATACACCAGTGTCACTGCAGTGTGGAAGTGAGTGGACAAGATACATGTCATCAAATGACATCTGGGACGAGGATCGGAAGGAGCGGGGAATCCCTGAGGGCAGCTTGTGGTAGAGTCATGTGTGTGTCTTTTTGGTAGGGGGTAGTAGCCAAGATGTGGGAAGGTGCATGAAAAAGCAGTCAGTGACTGTCTCTTGAAATGAATGGTCATAACATGTGGCATTGGTTGACACCTGGGAGGAGGAGCAAGACAAGCAGATAATCCCTGATGGCTGCTTTGGGAGAGTAACAATTATGTGATGTTTGGGGTAGGAAGTAACAGCAACTCACGGAAGTGGGTGAAACACCAGTCACTGAGTGAACAACCCATTGAGACAATGTGCCAGCAGCATTCAAATGAGGCAGAGGAAGGCTTGTTAGTCCCAAAATAAGTAATGGCAAGTAAATGAAGAACATAACAGTCACAAAACAAATATATAAAACTATTTTGTCCTCGCTTCAAGCGGGGTCTCATGTTCAGCTATGTCAGTGAACAGTCATAGAGAAACTGGGCATTCACATAGGGGACAGATAGACTTAATTAAACCTCAAAATTGTCTTTGGTTGCTGAAATAATACATAGTATACGACCTAAGTAATGTGGCCATTTACCTTGGCAAAGTATGGTACCTCGCTCTGCGTCACCTCTGTACAATTTACTCTCTCAGAGCACTAAGTTCCACTCTATTCGCAATGCACAGAAAGATTCCTGGACACCCTTATCTGTGTTCTTCCCCCTACCGAGAAGTACACTTTGCATTCGGCTCCTTACTTCAATTAGACCTACCAAGGATGTGCATGGTACACTATGTTTCCTAAACATCCATCGTACAATTCACTCTGGCACGCTGGAGACAGGGAGAGACAAGCATTCTCTACACAAATGCATTCACCAGCCTTTTCAGGCTGCAATAATTTTTTCTGCAGGCGACATGAAAACCGGATAAATGAGCAAAATAACCAAAATGGAGTTTGCGGACCACACTTCAATGTGTGCACCTAGGCTAACACAAAATGACACAGAATTAATGCATTTTCACAAATCCTACTTTTAGCCTAAGCTAACACATTGAAGTCATGTATTATCATTATCACATATATCAATAGCTATAAACTGCCTAATCTCTACATCCTGCATGATCAAGGCATTTGTTTTATTAATAGAGGAATAAGGTACAGTTTTCAATTTCACCATAGCTGCAGAGCAGCAGTGACCTAGCAAAGAACCTAAAACCAGTAAGCACTGTATGCAATAGCAACAGAACAATATTATTCCAGTGAAAATTGCAAGTGCAGAGAATATCTTCCAACCCCAAGTTCTGAATAGATTCCAACCCCATGTTCCAATCTCCATCATCAACATGAATTTCAGAACTTAATGTATGCAATATTTTGATAGCGTGGAATACAGTAGAGGAGGAGTCAGGTGTATAAATGCAACATGCTGATCTGACCATTTTGCCAACTCCTCCACGCTCAGCTAATATGACATCTACGACCATTTTATTTTGAAGAGCAACTAGTCTAATAGTGTTTTGTTCTAATGTCATATCAAACATTATATCAGTGGTTTCATTAATGGTTTTCTCCAATACTCTAGCCGATTTCCTAATATCTCAAGAGTTTATTATTTGTCCCCAAAATGAAATCATGGATTTTGCTACATTCCCTAAAATCTGGAGAGCTCTGTCATCATTGATCCCTCTCCTAGGGTAATGTTTCAGTATGTCTCCTGTTGATGTTAAGTAGCGCCCTTGCAATAGTATCCCCATGTAACATGCTCCCTGCCAGTCCTTGGGTAACCGTGGATATGCTTGTTTCCCAAAGACAAAGTAAATGGCTCCCCCGATGTATAAGGGTCTTGTCTCATTTATCGAAGTTTCAGTGTGAATACATTTGCCATATGTGCCTGTATAATGAGAACCTTTTTTCTTTAAACAAAATGGTACTGTATCAGGATCATGGTTAATGGTTTAGGGGGGTAGAGTTGCTTGCCTATTTCCTACTGGTGACATTGAAATGATATCATTGATTGGTAGGTTATAGATCTTTTATATGTATATTTGGTAGACATAACTTTGGTTGTGCTTTTATTTGCAAAGCCAAACATCCTAGAGACAACAATACTTGTTGATCAAATGTGTTGTTGTGTGTGCCTTCAAGTTACCACTGGTACTAACATTCCATTTACCAAATAACATAGCTCTAAAAGAAGCATAACAAGCAGTTGACAATGGGAGTGGATATATGTACCAACCTATACCTTTCTTACCGTGTTGTGGGAGGTGAGAACATACACAGCAATTTGGTCTATTCAGAATCGCATGTGCATCGTTCATTATACATATGAGGGTGTTGTTCATTTCTGTGTTCAAGATCAAGGGGACGAAGAGTATGTGAGTGTATATAGAGAGGAGACAGAGTAGTGGTACTGACCATAGGCAACAGTATGCTGAGAAGGTGTGAACTTTCCAAAAACCATAATACAGGTATCAGTATGAGTATACTAGATGCTACAAAAAATGATGATTATGCATTTGTCTCTGGTGGACCATAGTCCTTTAGACGTGTATTTTCCAGTGGCAATATTTCCCATGTCCTCATTTATACGTGCCTCAAACAGAGGCAACGTCTTTCAGTGTCTGTTAAGAAGCCTCACTGAAACAGGCTCTATAAGTTCATCTGTGGGTGGCACCTGACCACATGGCCTATCTTGCTTGTAGTCTTCTTTTCCCATCCTCCCTCTATCCAAAAAAAGTGGTGAAAGTGTAGAGCAATCAGGCTGCGTGTGCTCGGGACCTGCACCGTCAATGAAAGGCACACACTTGGTTTCAAGATCTTTGCCTTCCTCCTTCACCCATTTTTCATAGGGTAAAGGCAAAGGGACTAATTTCAGGTGTGCTGCATGAATCCAGTGTTTTTTCCCCTCCACTCGAATAGCCATCTGAGTAGCCAGTAGCACCAGATAGAGTCCTTTTCAGTGAGCGGAAAGACTGGATTTCCGTTCGAAGTCTTTTTTGAGGACATAGTTGCCAGGTTGCATGCAGGGACCAGGTCCCTCATATTTATCAGGCAATGCTGTGCAAACCTGTTGGTGAATCAAACGCACATGTTGAGTCAACTGGTCTCAGTAGTCAGACAATAGTTGGTACTCGATATCAAACACCTTTTTAGGTCTAGGTGTGTTCCATACATTATCAGATCTCCCATTACTATTTCACAGGAAGAATGTCCAGTTCTTTTCCTGGGCAATGGTTCTCATAGATAACAAAAACTAATGGTAGGGCATCGGGCCATTTCAGTTTGCTATGTGCACACATCTTTCCCACCTTGTTCTTAAGTGCCGTTGTGGCGTTTAATTAAAAGCTGCACTCTGAGGATGGCTTGCGGAATGGAACCGTTTCTTAATTTGAGAAACTAGCCCGCTACAAATGCCCTAGCTCGCTTCTCATCCTAATTGAACTCTTGCATACTAAAACAACTATGCAGGTGAGACTCACACTAGAGGGCCTTCTGGTCGCATGTTTTTCGTCTGACCGGGGTCTCAAAGAGGGATGAATTTTGACCTTCATCTTGTTTAATCTTTTCATTCTAGACATGGGCGAAACATTCACAGCTACTGTGTCAGATGCCCCAAAATTAGGTCTACAACATACTGCATGGCTTCTTTATGCAGACGACCTTGTCCTCCTATCTCAAACCCCCAAAGGGTTACAAAATCTCCTTGATCATTTGGACAGGTACGCCCATGATAACATCCTGCTTATCAACACAGACAAAACACAGGTAAATTTTTGTAATGGTGGCACAAAAAACACAATCATCTCCAAATATAAGTCGTTGTTACAACGGTCTGAACTCAGGATAGTAATGCAATATAAATACCTAGGAGTGTCATTTAACAACTTGATGTCAGACGTCATCTTTGAACAAACTCTAGATCTAAAATTAACAACCTTCATCTCACAGGCTAAGGTTCTGATGTAGAAATATGGCATATTCTCCTGTACACATGTAATGATGTTTTTCCAACAAAAAGCGGTCTCAATTCTCTTGTATGGAATCTAAGCAAGATTACAGAGAGCTCGAAAGACGTGGGACCTTCTCGAGGTGAGATTTTGGAGACAAGTATTAAAAGTTCCAAACTGCTCACCATAACAAATCATACCTTATGAATTGGGTTCAGCTTCCCTAAATGCTCATGTTTTATGGAAAATGATTGCATTCTTACGTAAATGTCTTTTGGGTCTCTAAATAAATAACATCCTGAGTGTAGTTGCACATTATCTTTTGAAATCTGACCATCACTTCCCTTGCAAATGATGAACTTGTGTTTTGGATGCCTTATCAGATGCCTCCATCACACTGGATCTCCTAACAGAGAATCCTATTTGAGCAAAGGACAAACTATTTGTTTTTGACTTGATAAGCAATTGTTCCAAATGAGAGTCCTATAAAGATTTTAATGGGGCTCTTTTTGGACATAAAAGATTTTGTAACATGGCAGATTGCTTAGCAAGGTGTCCAGCCCATTTCATCCGCAACCAATACCTATGTTTCAGGCTAAACTTCTGGCCCACAAATGTTGTGTTAGAGAGAAGAGGTCAGATTTCAAAGGACATGAATTTTTGCCGGTTTTGCTTCGATACTTTGCAACAAGAAACACTACAGCATCTTATTGCAGATTGCCCTGTCTTGGCAAATAAACGTCATTTATACTTTAAAAATGTTATCTCAATCTATCTCTCTTTAGACTCCAATTCTATATGGCAGCTCATTTTTTCAAAGACTAGGATAACCATAAAATTACTGTAGTTCATTTTCTTGAAGCAATTTTTCCATCATCACTGCCCGACCAAGACCCTATAATGTATTACAGTTCCTCTGCATTTAATGTCTTTTGGTTTCAATAGGTATTATCCTCATGGTCACACGTTTGCCAAACCTTTAGTCATCAATAATAATTTTTTATGTTTTCTCACCAGATGCCAGTCACTTAAAATGTTGTAATGTCTTGTGTTGTTTGATATGATTTTCTGTTAAAATGTTCTTGTTATATTTTATATACCTCTTGTCATTGCCTGAAAGAATTGCATTGATATTTTATCTTGGTTGTAACAAAATGTGTTTTTGTCACTTTTGAATAATTTAGAATAATTTAAATAATGTTAACATCTTTCAATAAGGCTGATTGGAAAGGTTGATATTTTGAGCCAACCAAATAAAAAATAATAGTAATAATAATAATGTGTAGCTCCTCACATACCTGTAGTATCATAGTGGCAATAAAATGAAGTCCATTATCAGACCATATCACTCTAGGTAACCCAAATCTAGGCAGGTACTCTTTGAGCATGACTTTAGCGGGGGAAATGTCAGCATTGTCCTTCAAAGGGAAAGCCTCAACCCATTTGCTAAATGCACATATCACTAATAACACATGCGTATAGTTTTGGCACCATTCCATCTCAATGAAATCAAAATGAATCCCTTCAAAGGGCATGGAATTAGATCTGGAACCACCCTTAGGTGCTGGTGTTCCCTTCCCAATGTTGTGTTGGAGACAGATCATACAGTTCTGAACTAGCCATTCCGCAATCTCTGGAATATTGTCATTGTTCCGTTCTGGGTCTAGATGTCAACAAATACCTTTGGCACTGATGTGAGCTGGTCCATGTAAAAAGGGGTTTATACAATTTCACACCTGAACGTTCAATATTGGTGGTTGATCTAATAGATGTAGAGAGGTGCACGGGAGTATATACCATCCCTGACACTAGATCGTAGTTAAATGGAACAAAGAGAAACAGTGTCCATGGTCTGTCGACCCCTTGTGTCCCATGCACACTCAGGGTTATTGTCCAAAAGACAAATGAAAACTCATCAAAATGTATATGACTATGTATCCCAAATACATGAGAGCCGATTTAAGACACAATAGAATATCCACATTCGTTATAAATAAGCATAAGAAAAAAGAACTTACAGAAATTATTTTATCTGTTTTTACTAAAATGTTATGATATTTATTGCATGAATGCAAATCCACAATATTCAATTCATATTATACAAAACAGTATTAAGTAATACATAATATAATTGTGATTCAGATACAAAGCAAAGATCTTCTCTAAATTAACACAGTCAGAGAATTTCCAAAATGGCAGGATGTCTCGCCTAAAAAGTAAAGGAAAAGAGGTTTGTACAAAGGCTCAGCATGTTTTGAAATCTGGTATCCCTTCTCCAGGAGCAGAATTTGGTTTTAATCCAATTAATATTTTCTTAATGTGTGTACTCTGTTAACTGCAAACAGAAAAGAGAAATTATATCAGTTCACTAAAATATCGTACTGTGATTACTTCATTATACAGAATTCCTAAATTAACATATTCATACCTGGCAAGAGTGCCAATTGGAGAACACTGAGGGTTTCACTAAAGAGATAGTCCTTAATAAGCCTCTTAAGGTTTTTCCAAGAATCACATTATGGCTAGGGAACCTGGAAAATGATGGAGTCCCCTTTAGTCAATAAGTTATGTCAGTCGAATAAAGTAATCCCAGATTGCACTGGATATGTACAAATGTAGTGACCATACCTGTCTAATGGTGGACTGACTTCAAAACTTTATTGATCAGGGTTTCAATGGTTCTCATGTCCATGTTATTCTGCGTGAATAGCGATAAACATGCTCAGAGAAAGTCATGTGTAGCAATTAAAAATAAAGCCTGTATCATAAAGAAGGACTTATATCTGCTTTCATAAGGAAGGTCTTCTACCAGATGGTGTATAAGTTGAAAGTTGCTCCGTGTAGAGAAGTGTCAGGGAACTGATATGGCTCAGAACTTGTATTGCAGTTTCTAGCAGAATTACGGTAAAGCGCTGCCGTCTGTGCCTAGTAACAAGCAAGAGAATGTGTGGTTGAATGCAGTCCGTAACTAAATCTAGAAAAATGCATTGCTTAACAACCTTGCTTACCATTGTGAGCAGTCGGGTCAGAATCGTTTCTAAGTCCTTAGCTGTAATTGCTTGTGTCCGTATGCCGGAACGCCGTCGAAAAGAAAGAAGAGCCCTCAGGGACTCTCGAGGTTAAATAGCTTCCTTAGCAACCTCTAACTAGGAGGTGTCGTTATGCGCGATGATGTTGCATGTATACATGCAGCGTCATCACGTCAGAACCGAACTAGATGGTTTCTTATTCATTGTGGACAGATGTACGATGGCCAACTGCACTCCCGTTCACAATCTAAGCACATGAGACTGTATAACAAAGAAACGTTAGATATCAATTTCTGATCTGTTAAAAAAGCAAAAATATATATGCCTATAGTGTGTCGGTCTCATACAGCTGTAATCTAACTTACCACACGTACAAGTATATTATTTAGAGTTCAAACTTGTAGTTACAATGTTGTTATATCTAAGACATCCGTACATAACATTTCATGTATACACTAGCTCAAGTTTAAAAATGTGGGCTGCATAGAGACCTGTTATGTACTCTTGTGCAGATTATGCAGAGAGAACAGTATTGATGTAATTATCAAATCCCTGCCATATATTAAGGTACAGTGATTCATATTGAAGACTCAGTCTCAGTAAGATACATATGTAAGAGGAGAAGCAAGCCCTCACTGAAATCAATGTGTGTACAAGTCTGTAAGGACCACTTGTAATTGGTAAGTAACAGTGTGGATAGGTGTATATTCCTCGGGATGTCATAAAAACGCTCCCAAGTAGAACTCTTCATTCATTCCATGGGGTGCCATGCGGTCTAATTTATCTATCCAAAATAGTTCTCTTTGGTCCAATTTCTTAGCATGATTGCCTTCCACTTGACGATCTTTGCACTACTTCTAGTATCTGAAATCTAAACTGTGCACCAGAATGTCTTTTTTCCGAGTAGTGCCTGGCTACAGGTGAATGAGTATTGTTTGTACGGATATTGCTCTTGTGCTCATTGCACCGTTCCTTCATGTTCCTTGCCGTTTGTCCTATGTAATAGATCCTGCACAGACAGATTATAGCATAGATTACAGACTTGGTATTGCATGTTGCAAAAGTTTCTCAGTTTGATTTTAGCTCTGGTCCTAGGATGTCTTTCGTAATTCCCTTTTGTCACATTGTTACAATTACTACAGTGTAGACAGGAAAATGTGCCCAATCCTTTGGTCTGCAGTATCATCTGTTTGGTTTCAGTCCTCCTTTGGGCTTTCACTAGGTGGTTTCTTATATCCCTTCTTCTTTTGTACGCTATTAACGGTAGTTCCGGAAATAGCTTTTGTAAATGTGGGTCTAACTGAATTATCCTCCAGTTCTTCTTGATCAATCAAGTAATTTGATGACTTTGACTCGAGTATTTTAGCGTGTAGAGGAAAGGAATTTCTTTATTGCAAATCTTGTCTTTTAGCAGATCCTCACGGGTGGTCACGTAGACATATCCTTGGCTGCTTGGATGACTCTCTCAGGGTATCCCATTTCTCTATATTTGGAGGACATTTTGTCCATTTCGATTATCAACATGGCTTCGTCTGAAATTATGCATTTAGCCCAAAGAAATTGGCTGCGAGGGAGATTATCCCTTAGGTGTCTTGTATGATGACTCATGTGATGTAAACTGTTATTCACATCAGTTGGTTTGTGGAATACATTGGTGGTGATTGAGCCATCGTTCAGTTCCATTTCCACATCTAGATAATGTATCTTCGTTGTGCCAACTTCCATGGTGAATTTCATGCAATTGTTTACAGAATGTATGTATGCAGAAAGGGGTCCAGTTGCTCTCTTTGTCCTGTCCAAATTGCGAAAAACATTGTCGATGTATCTCATCCAGATGATTAATCTCAGGCTCTAGTGTTGATGGTGAATTACGAATTTTGTTTGTTGATGGTACATGAAAAGGTTAGCGTATGCTGGATGTATGGCCAAGCCCATAGAGTTGCTGGAGGCCTGCAGGTAAAATGTATGTCCAAATCTGAAGAACTTGTTCATCAGAATGACCTTAGTTAGTTCCACTACAAACTGCTTTGGGGCTATGTAGTGATCTTCTTTCAGCAGTGCCCACTCTAATACTTCTAGACCTCCTGCATGCGGAATTGATATGTACAAGCTGTGTTCATCGAAAGTCACCAAAAAGTCACTATCTTAGAGATTGTCCAGACGTTGAAATATATTAAGAAAATGTGTAGTGTCCCTCAAGTATGTATTAATTTTCTCTACAATTGGTTGTAGTACTTGCTCTACATAGATGCTATCAGTTCCAGCTACTATTGGTCTTAGTGGTGGATTGGGTAACTGTTTATGTATTTCTGGGAGTCTGGAGAATACGGGAATGATAGGATGGACAATATGTAAGAAACGCCTTGTTTTTTCATTGATCCACTCGTTGTCGAGTGGCTTTTGCAATGTTGTTTCTATTATAGCCATAATCTTATGTGTTGGACTTTCTTCAATCGGAATATAGGTGTCACTGTCATTGAGAAGTGCAAGATATTAGGCATTGTAGAAGGCGGTATCCATAATAACCATGTCTCCCCTTTTGTCTGCTGGTTTGATGGTGACAGAGGGATCATCCAATAGGTCTCTTTTGATTTGACTCTGATGTTTTCTTATATTGTACCTGTTAGTTTTACTACAGTTGATGTTTTTCAATTCCCTAAGCATTTGTGACTCAAAGAGTTTCAAAGCTGTTTTGCTCACCTGAGGGTCAAACAAGCTCTTGGGTTTTATTTTGAGGTATTCACTCATATGTGTCAAAGCAAAAGGTGGTTGGATATCAAAAAATATCTTCAGTCCAAACAGATTGGTTCTTTCCTTGAAGTGCAAGTATTGTGAGAGCGGGTAAAGGATAGCCCTAGATTCAATACTTCCAATTGATGTTTTGATAGTTGTTTTGAAGACAAATTTACCACTAGGTGTTTCCTTGCTTGTTCTTGGATCAGAGGTTTTATGATACCTCTTCCTCTCCTCTTCTGTCTAAAAAAGGATGAGGTGGTAAAATAGGTTGAGGCTGTTTGAGAGTTATGGATGTTTGGGGTAGATGGTTCAGTGTTGTTTCTCCATATTTCAGTATTGACTTCTTCCCTGGGGGAAGTCTCACTGCTGATCTCACTCTCGTTTTGTCTAGGAACTTTAGGTTGTGGTTGGTTCGGGTGTGTTGGTCTGGTATTTTGATAGAATTCCTGCCAAGAATACGATATCCTGGGAATAGTCCAGGGTGTCCCTCCTGAATTTGTGAACCTTACGTTGTTTGATGTCCTTCTTAAAATGGTCCAGTGATTGATTTATGTCCTCAAGAATCTTTTTTAAATCGTCACTACTCTTCAATTCTTCCAACTGTTCACTCAGTTCTTCTATCTCCTGATCCAATTTGGTCACAGACTTTGATAGTTCTTCAATGGTAAGTAGGATTAGGTCTAACATGCACTTATTGAGTATCTGTTCCCATTGTTTGACAAAATCCAGTATATCTTTTCACAGGGTTGGTCATAAATATACTCTCAGTCCTCTAGGAATTATTTGAGCATGATAATATTGGGCTAACATGGTGGCATGAAGTTTCTTGTCCATGGTAACTATAGCTGTTACATAAGCATTGGGCAGCATCCACCTCTGCTTCTCACGATCAACCCGACAACCCTCATTATCCAGACCTGCTGGGACCTAAACCTGGCATTCAATTTCCTCGGCTGTAGCTTTGGCTACTAATGCCCTCTTCCATCATTCCAGTTTCAGCAACCCACCTAGCAGAGTCCAACACATACATTCTTTATTAAGTGTCTGTAGCAGTTTGTTTGGCTATCTTTTCTGCGAATGCGTTCCCCCTCCCAATATTGTCAGTCACACTCAGGTGTACTGCGCATTTGATTATGGCTAGTTGTTTTGGCAGAGCCAATGCTGATAATGCTTGTACTATCAAAGGACGATGTTGAATTTTATTAACATCAAAAATCCCCTCTTGGCCCATAATTTTCCAAAGTTGTGAGCTACTCCAAAGGCATAGTGGCTGTGAGTATAAACATTTACTTCAAGCTCCTGAGATATCTCACATGCTCTAGTCAAAGCAATTATCTCTGCAGCCTGGGCAAAGTTGTGAGGCTTTCGATAACAGTGGGCCTCATTAGGACCCTGGCGGAGAGGGTATTACGCCAGCGTAGTGCATGGCGTACCTCTCCGCCATACTACGAGTTCCCGTAGCGCCATGGAGGTTTTCTCCGCCTGGTTTTACCAGCCGGAGAAAACCATGGCGCTACGGGACCTCGTTGTTAATTACGCCACCGTATTTTACGGTGGCGTAATTAACTCCTTCCCCACTCCCATTATACCCTATGGGGCAAAAATGGGAATGGGGAAGGGCAGAATGGGGATTGGGGATTTACCGCTCCGCCGAGGTCGGAATGGGGCGGTAAATCCGCCAACCCCCATGGCGCTATCGGCGGCTTTCCGCCATGCTTCGCGGTGCATTTAGCACCGCGAAGTCCGCCTGGGTCGTAATGAGGCCCAGTGTCTAAAGTGGTAATTGCAAAAGCGGCAGTAGAAGTGGCATCTGGGAGCTTGAAACATGAACCATCTCAAAATATTTCCCCGTCAGGGGAGGGAAAGGGTGTGATCAATTCTCCCTTTGGTGTCTTGTTCAGTAACATAAAGTCAATCATGGGTTGTGTCTTTAGTACTGTCCTCGTTTAGAGGAGGTAAAAGTTCAGCCGGATTCAAAGAACTGCATCTCTTAATTTTGACATAGGGTGCAAATAAGATAAGCTTGTACGTACTTCGTGAGCCGGGCAGGTGTGAAATGCTGAGTTTGCATTCTATTCAGTAATATATCTATCGAGTGAGGCACCATCACGGTTAAGGAGTAACCCAAAACCATTCCTTCACTTTGATTTACTGAGGTGGCAGCAGCGGCCGCATCCTTGAAACATTTCGGCAAATCACATGCAACAGGGTATAACGTGGAGGAAAAATAGCCACATGGCCTGTTCCTTCCTCCATGGTTCTGTGTCAAAACAGCCAAAGCACATCCGTCTCTTTCATGCACAAACACAAACTCCTTGTCATAATTTGATCTGCCCAATACTGGTGCGGAACATAGCACAGTTTTGAGCACTGAAACTTTATACTGTGGAATGCAAAGTAATGTAATACCAGTTTTTAAAACAATAAGCACAGTTTCAACTTCTACAATTCCTACATCATTGTCATTTATCGCCCATAAATGTGTAGGTACCTGGTGCAACTCACTTGGTAAAGGTAAACCCGTGAATTGCGAAGTGGAATTCTGCTGGGGAGAGATGATCAAGTATACTCCATCTGGAGAGCAGTAAATCACTGCGTGCAATTTCTTCAACAAATTCAATCCCAGCAGATTTTCACTGCAATTGATTGTCAAGAAGAACGGAAATGAATCAGTGAATGGTCCTAAAGAAATCGGTACCAGTTTAGAGACCGGGCTTACTACTGGGGTACAAGAGAACACTACTGACATGTTTTGTTGCCCTGACAGGGGAATAACCGGAACCTTTAAGTGGTCAATAGAGCATTTTTGTGCTCCCGTATCCACCAAAAATGTGTGTGCCCTAGCCCCAACTTTAATATCTACATAGGGTCCTTTCTGGTCTACGGGGATAGGACTAGGTACCCTGCTTCGAGGTTTCCTAGTGAGACAAAGCATTGTCAGATATAAAGTCTTCCGAAAAATACGTGTGTGTGTAGCGTTGTCAAAAATGTTTGTACATCTAGTATTTTGTTGCCCATCTTGATTCCCTGCATTGTTATCACATTGCTGGTTTTTGGAAAACTGATTTCTATTTGGTCCTTGCATGCCATTGCTACGTGCTCTCAATCTCCTATTGGGAATTCCATTCGCCTTTTTCGGCAGGATCGGACATTGTGCCCTTCAGTGGCCCTCCTGCTTGCAATATGCACATTGGTTTACATTTAAAGTCCCTGCTTGTGGGGTAAACTGTCCTCTCTATAGAGCATTTCCTTTATTTAAAACATTTTTTAAAAATTTTTATTTGTATTTTATTTGCTCTGCGTATTCCTCTTGCAATTTGCTGAAAGAGCATCCTAGTTTTTTAGTCATCCTTTTTCTTTCAATCTTCTCTTTCTCGTTGTTCACTCTATTCTCATAATACTGAGCCATATATAAAATTTTGGATTGCGACTTAGTCTGCCATGCACTTCCAGAGGCAGTGATTTGAGAATGAATGTCGGCCAATTGCCCTCTTACAAATGTATAAACAAACAATCTGTTTCCTGATTCCATACTCAAATCCTGACCACTGAAATCCAAAATCACTTGCTTGAACCTATTAAAGTACTTCTTGGCTCCCTCTGTCTTGCCTTATGTTATGTTATGTGCTTGTTTATAATGCGCCGATAGTCCACAGGCATCAGGGCGTGGGAGTGTCCGGGGAAATTCAGTGTGAATAATATTATATGCCTTGGTTACATGCATTCAATTTATCCCAAATTATTCTTTTCTCAGGCACCAAAGTCTTGAGTTTGACTACAATGTTGTTCAGTAATGTCAATATGTTCTGGTGAGATTTTTTGCCAGATTTTCTTGACCTATCAGCTAGTTCGAGTGCAGCCCAGGCCTCGCCCATAACAGGTACATCGTCTACAGACCTTACCTGTTTCCATAAATCCGCCAGCAAGATGACCGCAAATAAAAGGTCTATGGGCCTCATTAAGAGTCTGGTGGTAGCCAAGCTGGTAAAACCGGCAGGCTGCCGCCGGACCCTTAGTGATTTACCAGCGCGAGACTTGCAGGATTTACTGGGCCATTACAACCCGAGCGGTCCGGTAAATCCGGAGCCAGCATTCTGTTAATTCCCATTTCCCTGGAGTCTCATAGGACGCCATGGGAATGGGGACCGCGGAAACACCAGCGTCATGTCGTAATGATGCCGGTGTTTCCGTGTCCGTCTGCAGGCAGTGGTGTTCCTCCCGCTAGGGCAGACCTGGCAGGAGGGACGGCACTCTCCCGCAGTATTCGTAGTTTGCCTGTCTAGAAAGCAGTGCCGGTACGGTTTTACCAGCACTGTTAATTCCAGGCCAGAAAACTTGTAATGAGGCCAAACGTCTCCCAAAGTGAAAACCGACAAGTTTAATATGGACTCGATTTCTTTATAGAATCCTGTAGAATTCTTCCTAATGTCATGGATAGACTGTTTAAGAGTGTTTACTTCTTGTCTTGAAAATGGTACATCTACAAATTGCGAGTGTGCAGGGGTAATTGTTGCAGCCACACCGTTAATGCCTGCTTGCTATTTCTGGGGAACAAGAGTAGGTGGTACTTCTCTCATGGGTAGCAGTGCAGTGTGAATCTCAGATTGTTTATTAAGGAGCTGAGCTAAATCGAGGCACAATAAGGTTAGAGGTGGGTCATTAGAAAACATGCATTTATATATTACCATAATATCTGCAGGACAGCATCATTTATTTTTAAGACATTTGTCTTACAAATATTCAACCATAACCTGTAATACTTTTCTTTGCATGGAGGAATAATATTGACTAAAAGTGTCTTGAATGTAGTTAGGGGAGAAAGAGGCATCTGCAATCCATCTAAGTGCATCTCTTGTGCAAATCAGCATTTCTTCACTAACAGTTTTTGGTGCGGTTAAAATCTTTTCTGAACATAGGTTGTCTGTTGTATCTCTCTATCTAATTTCAGTTGGTGCAGCTGATCTAGTTCTCATTTGAAGGAAAATAATGTTGACATGTGTTCCCGTATTTTCATTGGTGTGTCTCTAGTACACGACAAGAAATTCAAATCCTGCAACTCCTGTGGGATAGCGGAATCAGTAAGATGTCCCCAAATCTGAGCCAAGTATTGTCCCATTTGTTCTAGTAATACCCTATGTTCGGGGATACCTCCATGATCTGTCAAAGAGCCTGAAGTGGCTGTTTCATCGCCGTCCTGTATATATAATTCTTACCATTGCTGTAAAGCCTTTCTCTGTCCTAGAGAAGTAAATCCTGTGTGGTAGGGGCTGGTTGCCAACCGTCAGAGTGTGTGTGAGGTGCTAGTAATGGTGGCTGTGCTGGTGTAGCAGGTGGAGGAACATAGAGAGGAGGTGAGGTAGGAGGTGTCCGCCTTTCATTCAGTCATTTGTTTATTAATTCATTAGATGCATGCAATTCTTTTGATCGGTATAGTTTCTGTACTTATAATTGGAACCGCCTATCCATTTCCCTGATAGCTTCATCTTGCTTCTGTTGATTGTGTGCTAATGCCTTTTCAACTTGGGTAATGTGTCTACGTGCACATTTCTTTTGAGGCTCTGTGTAGCTTATTTTTGCCAATCCCCAACCATGTCAAAGGCAGCAGGTCTCGCTTTCTTCCTCAATAGTACTGACTCTAAGTACTGAATTCTAGTAACCTCAAAACTTGCCATTGAATTTCAGCTTCATGTCTAGTCTGGCGATGCCAAATACTGTTAAAGACTATAGATCCCAATCCATACTTTATATACATCTCATAGGCTGGTGACCCTTCTGATGGTGCCGGCTGACTATGTTCTAAGTCATTCTGCTGTCTTCTCTTGCATCAAAGCTCTGCCCAACAAGTTGACAATTTACAGAAACGAGGCATATTTCCTAAAACAATAATTATTACCTGGCAAATATTATGCGCAAAATATTTTATCCAAACAAATATCCAAACAGTTCCAGTTTGAAACAAACTCACCTGATCAAAACAAAATCAATCGCCCATCAATTCAAACAAACCCTTTCATGACTGGTGGTCTCCCAAAAGTGAAACACAGTTGCTGCATGTGGTCTGGGACTCTCGCCGTGACGACCTATGGGTGAAGTGGCAAAAAGAGATCACGAGTAGCAGACTGCGAGAAGCAGAGTCTCCTCTTCAGGGGCCCCCAGTACTCACTGGTCTCGGTCTGCCCACTTCATCCTCTGAAAATGATGGGTCATCATCGGAAGATGCTCTACATTGGGCGCCATTTGTTAGTCCTAAAACGAGTAACTGCAAGTAAATGAAGAACACACCAATCACGAAACAAGTATATAACAATATGTTATTCTCGCTTCAAGTGGGGTTTCAGGTTCAGCTATGTCTGTGAACAATCATAGAGAAACGGAGCATTCACATGAGGGACAGACATCCTTAAGTACACCTCAAAGTTGGCTTTGGTTGCTGAAATAATACATAGTTTACAACCCAAGTAACCCAGCCATTTACCAAGGCAAACTATGGTACCTCGCTAAGGTTCACCCTGTTCCCAAAGCACAGAAACATTTCTGGACACCCTTATCTGTGTTCTTCCTCCTACCAAGAAGGACACTTTGCATTTGGCTCGGTACTTCAATTAGCCGTACCAAGGATGTGTATGGTACACCATGTTTCCTAAACATTGATCGCACAATTGACTCTGGCAAGCCGGACACAGAGAGATACATAAACTATTCTTTATATCTCTCTCCTTCCATTTCTGCATGCTCAAGGCTCAGAGCTGGTAAATTCTATTAGCTAAGCATTGTTTGTTTGTTTGTTTATCAATTTGTTGAGCGCACCTCACCCTAAGGTATCTGGTCACATTAAGAAAGCTTGGTTACATTGACTTACGTATGATTAAATAAGTTACATACAGGGATACAAAGCAGGAAAAAGGAGCATTCTTTACACACATTCATTCACCAGCCTTTTCGGGCTGTAATCCTTTCCCTGCAAGTGTCATGAAAACTGCATAAATTAGCAAAATAACCAAAATGGAGTCTGAGGACCACACTTCATTGTGTGCGCCTAGGCTAACTCAAAATGACACAGAATGGACACACTTTCACAGGTGGAGATGTGTTGATAGATGTCTTTTCACATCTACAGCAGCAGAGGCATAGCCAGGATTGTCTAAAAGTGACGCCTGAAGCTAATCTAGTTGGGCCCACCACAGTCACATTAACATCTGTAAGTGCGTACACAGTGCCGCTGAGTGGGCATTTACAGATTTTGGGTGGGCCTTGCCTACTCAGGCCCTACCCTGTACACATCTATGGAAGCCAGAATTGTGCATAGCCAATTGAAATTATCATTCATCTCTTGTTCCACATCATCATTACAAACCACACTAGGTAGGGGTATTGCACCACAATGAGCTTCCACTACGATGACAGAGGGGGTCACATGTTCAGTGTTTGCATTTTGGTTAAGTGGTGAACCTAATTTGTACCAGTCTGAATGTTGACAATTGTCCCAACAATACCAACAAAATGTGATGATGCAAACCTTCTTCACCAATAACAGTGCTGTTATGTACAGGTAGATAACATAATCTTTGTGGGGTTGCAGAATTATCCAGTTGCAAACACATGATATTAGCTCTGACACTTGGGCTCCACTGTCTTGAATATGTCTACATAATTCCATCTCAAGACTAATACATTATGAGGCCAATTCATGGAATTATTGGCGTAGAAAATAGGGTACTTATGCGCGCAACTGCTGCCAATCCGCCTTCACCTATTCATGCAATCAAATGCACCGTAATTTTCCTGGATTTCTGTGTATTTCAAACTGACCCAACTTAGGTCCAACTTAGGTCCTTCCTTTCATCTATCTCACTTTCTATCTGCGGTGTTCCCCAGGGGACTAATCTCTCTCTCTGGCGTTTCAACCAATACCTGGCGCTGCTCACCCACTGCTTTGCTGCTCTCTGCTAAATTTTTCAGTGCTATGCAGATGACACTCAACTTCTTTTCTGGCTCCCCTCTGCCACCTTTTCTCCCTCTCTTATCTCCGACTGTCTGTCTGCAATCCAGGAATGGTGCGCCACCAACAACCTCTGCCTTAATGCCAGTAAGACAGAGATCCTCCTCATCGGCACACCCGCACCTTCCTTTCCTGTCATTCTCTGGACCGCCTCCCTTGGCCTTCTCCCTGCTCCCACTGGCGTGGATAAGAACCTTGGTGTCATCTTCGACTCCACTCTTTCCTTTTCTCCACATATCTCTGATGTCTCAAAGAAGTTTAACTACCAACTGAACCTCCTCAAAGGTATTCTTCCTTTCCTCTGCTTCCTTCAGAAGCTCACTGTCTCCAGAGCTCTGGCTCTCTCTAGGCTGGGCTATTGCAAAAGCCTCTTTCTAAATGTGCTTGCAACCACTCTCCGCCCTCTGCAGCTCATCCAGAACAGGACTGCAAGACTTTTCTTTGGCCTCAAGCTCTGGGAGTGTATCTCTCAGGCCCTGAACTCTCTTCATTGGCTCCCTGTGGCTGCAATTATTACACTCAAGTCCCTTTGCATTGTGCACAAGGCTTTCTGGTGACTGGGTCCAACTCTCCCTCCGTAAATTCTTCCTACTCGAGCTCTTCGCTCCTTCATCTCCAACTCCCTCATGGTCAGTTGCTTCTCCAAGCAACAAGTTGGGGGTAGATCCCTTCATCAGCTTGGGCCTCCCTCTGGAAAAGTCTCCCTGCCTCTCTGAAACTTGAGGAGAACCATCTTCGGTTCCGGAAGCACTTCAAGACCTTCCTCTTTGCTTCTGCCTGCGCTCTGCTTCTCCCCTGCTAATCTGTCTGCTTTGGAACCGGGCACCTAGATTACCCTCTGATTTCAGGCCCAGATCGCTGCCCTCCCAGCCACACACCCACACTGTCTCCTCTCAATCCTTGCACTCGGGTTGGTATCTGCTAACCTACAGTCCCTTTCCAGCACTTATCGGACACCTGTTGTCTACACTTTATTCTCGCACTTACCACCTGCTGGCCGCACTACCTGTGGTTGTTCTATCAAGTGTTCAGCACTTTCAACTCCACCCCTGCCCCTTGCACTTTCCCCATTCCCTCTCACCTGCACTTGCACGTTCTCAATGTCACTAGGACTAGTAAAATAGTTGTTTTGGCCTCCCTTGTTTCCCCTCCCTTGCCTCGTCACGCTCTGAAACACTTGTGTATGGGCACAATACAAATTAAATATAATATCATATATCTGGCATGTCACTGTGAGCGGAGGAACTTCTTGCGTGAGACTCCTACGCAGCAAGCAAAATGGAGGCGGAACATGCAGAATAAGGAATTACACGTGAAAATGTGAGCACTTTCCCCATTCCCTCTCCCCTGCACTTGCACGTTCTCAATGTCACCGGGCCTAGTAAGATAGTTTTGTCCTGCCATGTTTCCCCTGCCTTGCCTTGTCGCACTCTGAAACACTTGTCTATGGGCACAATACTAATTAAATATAATATCATATATCTGGCATGTCGCTGCGAGCGGAGGAACATCTTGCGTGAGACTCGATGCAGAATGGGTGTCGGGCCTATGCAGCAAGCAAAATAGGGCGGAACATGCAGAATGAGGAATTACATGTGAAAATGTGGGCATGTAGAAGGATGGTCCACTGTCATGCAATTGCACGCCCATACCAGCGCAAATAAACACGTATTCTTGGATTCTAACTTTGAAAGTAGGGTCGCGTAAAAGTTCACGCAAATCCTGGTCAAATGTTTCGACGCAACCAGACACGCAGTGCTAGGGATTTAATCCAGTGATTTTTTGCTGTTATTTGGAAACTTATCCGGGAGGCAAGCGTAGCGACGCGACCTACCAAGGGCAACCCACCAAGCAGTTTCTAATAATAATTTACAATCTTTGTACTGAAATACAGATATTAGCCTTGAGAGCAACCTAGCATCGAAACACGTGTATGCGGAGCATAGGGTTAAAGCAATCAGCAAAACTTTGAATGCAGTTTCCTAATGCATTTCAATGACTATTAGTGTCTACTATCAATTTAATATTATTGGATTTGATAGGCTCAGTGTGAATTTCTTCACACTAACTTACTACTCTGCAAATCGGGGTAGTTGGGGTTCTACTGCCAATTGATAGCAAAACAGCCAGCCTAAGTAACAGATTTAAGGGTTTGAGCACACCAACCCTACCATCATACCCTTCTCTCATTTAATATTACAAATACTGGTACACTCAAGCCACCTGATAGCAGGCGTAAACGTCAACGAACATCTATAAAGCACGGAATACACACCATATGAAATGTATCCAGACACAATAAATCCAGCATTTGTTGGAGCAATCGTGCACGGACACCGCAGGAGTAGGAGGATTGCCAGGGCCCGCATCTTCAACCCACTCATCACTCACCTCGGGCTGCCGGATGACCAGGTCTATGGCAAGTTCAGGGCCTCCCCCCATATCATCCTAGACACTTATCCCACTCCAGGTCAGGGAGTGGGAAGATGGGCCAACATCACCCACCATCCTCTCTGACACTTAGCCCCCTTGAAAAAGTGCTTACTGCCTTACATTTTCTGGCAACTGGATCCTTCCAGTGTACCACTGCCATAGTAGGCTGCATCTACCAGGCCACATTTTCACGCTGCGTACACTAGGTGCTTGCGTGCATAATGGCACAGGCTTCTGTGCACCACCACATTTACACACCAAGAACACTGGCAGAAAGGCAATTAGTCATGCAGGACTTTTATGCAGTGGCACGCATCCCACAAGTGCTTGGTGCAGTAGACTGCACCCATGTTGGACTACATCCCCCCCCAAGCAACTGAGCACATATACCGCAACAAGAAACATTGGCACTCAATCAATGTACTGGTTGTGTGCAATGCCAAGGGTATACCAACTATCCCAGAAGCTCACACAACAGTTATATCTTCCAGACGTCACCACCACACTGTAACCTGCTAGCTGGAAAGCATGGGAACGCATGGGTCAGTGGTGAGTATAAACAGACATGCACATACATGCACATTGCACATTTACCAATAGACACTGGCAACAAATGATAATGACAACCATGTATACATTTACAGGGGTCAGTGCCTACCCGCTGAGTACATTCATGATGACGCCCATACGGAATCCGACAACACCACCTGCGGTAAGGTACAATACTGCTCATGTAGCAACTAGGGGCTTAATGGAGCACACATTTTGAATGATTATGTCAGGTTTCTGCTCCCTTGAGCACTCTGGTGGTGTGTTGCTATATTCACCACCTTTTGGGTGGAGGATCCTTGTGGCAGCATGTGTCCTGCACAATGTCGCCCCATGGCGTAGTGTCCCAGTGGACATGATGGTGACCCACACCCACAAGCATGAACCATGCACATGGCTGGCCAAAGGGCACATGGAGAGTCTGCACATACCCAGCTGATGCAGTCCTACTTTACCTAAAATCCTGCCCCTGTGGAGTGCACACGATCCAGCCACATCCCAGGTGCCATTCAATGATGACCATCAGCCAATCTCTGGGCACACAAAAACACCCTGAGAATGTGCCCTAGGGAGTGTAAAATTGTGTGCATTCATTAGACATAAACCAACATGCACAAAGTCTGGCCAAACGAATGACACGTAAGTGGGAGTATATCACCACGACCATGGTACGCATGGGGTGAAACCACTTATGAGGCACAAAAACGCCACTAATGTCCAAGGAAAAAATAACCCAGAACATGTGTTGCCAAAGATACATTAATCAACTTGCCAAATATCAATTATGAGCAGCCAGGCATTCATGGACTACAAAAGTATAATTTACACCAATCCCCATAAGGCCAATGCAATAGGGTTGCACACTTGTGTGAGAATGTGCATGACAAGCACAAATGTATTTGTGTTGCTTTGGACGCAAAAGCAGTGGTGTCACGATCCACATGTGGCATACATGCAGACAATATGGAGACAATGCACCCATATAACAAAATGCACTGAACAGGATACAATTGAAAATTGAGAAAAAGTGATTGGCACACCCACATGTACATAGTCACCGATGCAGCAAGTAAAGTAGACATTCCATAGCAAAATCAACAGTGAGTCATGACTGTAAGCAGCATGCTATTGCACCAATCACAGTCACAGGAACTGCAAATTACAGTGTCCTGGCTAACCTCATTTCTCACTGACCAACCCTCCCAGGTCCAACTGTGTTCTTTAATTTCTTCAATCTCTCTCTATACATGTGGTGTTCCACATGGGTCTAACCTCTCTCTCTGGCTGTTCAACCAATACCTGGCACATCGTGCCCACCGCATCGCTTCCTTGTGCTCCAACTTTCAGTGTGATGTAAATGACACCCAGCTTTCCATAAGGCTCCCCTCAGCCGCCTCTTCTCCTTCCAGACTGTCTGACCGCAATTCAGGAATGGTGTGCCACCTATGATCCCTGTCTTAATGCCAGTAAGACTGAGATCCTCCTCATTTGAACCTAACACATGGACACCAGATAAAGCTAAGTGTTGGGAACTGGAGTATGTCGGACATGCATTCAACTACATTGTGACAATGCAATGTACATGCCACAGACTGTGGCTGTAAACATTAAGTAGAATGTAAAAACAGAAAACATGTAATACACACCAGTGATGATAACCAACAGTACAAAAACATGTACAACAAGTCACCATAGTGGGTAAAACAGAATCAGTCAGTCCGAGGTAGAGATGTGATTTTCTGTTTAAAACAACATGCATCAATTATGGGAAACATGTCCTGTAGAGTCAATGAACGCAAAGTTACACAACTGAGTCACCAGAGCCCAGGTCATGAAGCACTGCAGTGTAAGTTGTGCATACATCCCTATCAATGTGAAAGGGACATTGTGATCAGTGGCCTGGCTGGGTCAGACATGCAAGCGGATAAGGAAGTGGATTTAGAATTGGAAACCGTCAAAGAGTAGTCCACAGATGGAGATCACCTGCAGGGCGTGGTATGCAACATAGGGACTGGGGGAGTAGAAGGGTGGCTGTAAGGAGATATCACTACGGTCAGTGTCCGAAGTGTCAAAGAACATAAATCACCAGAGTGTAGAAGCACCAACAATGCATGTTGTCATGCAGTACATGCACCCACACAGAATGAAACACTGACCATGAGGAATGTGACAAACATGCAGTCAACATCATGAGTACATCCACAGAAACAAGCCATGGACATAGAAGTGCAAATGCACATACACACATGCATGTGTACAGACACACACCAGCACAGACATACACCGTGACTCAAGGTGAACATCACCAGCTCATCAAAATGTGTACTGCATGCAGAAACCATGGGGAGCAATTGCACTGGCAGAACATTCAAAACAATGCACATGCTTACCTGCTGACTGAGAAATCATGATGTGGTTCCCGCATCACCTCCACTGGGAACTGTGCCTCCAAATTTGTGACAGGGGTGCAGTGCCTGGCAGAGGGCATGGAGAGTTTGGACGTCAAAGGGTGCATGGTGTCTCCCCCAGGAGTGCAGTAACCACCTCATTCTGGAGCACTGTAACAACTTGGGACACAGCATCATAACAGCCATAGAACAGTACCATACATGCCACACACATGTGTCAATATTCACTCAACCCAATGTTACCTGCACTTGCCATCCCGTCCACCACAATGCAACCATGCAGTTGACGCCACTGAGCAAGGCTGCATGTCCACCACTGTATACAGCATGGCCTTGAGAGGGCAACTGCACAACTCAAGCCAAATGTAAAATAAAAATGTTTAAAAATATTAAAAAAGATTCCACCTTGGAAAGTGATTAACACAAAAATATGCCAACATCTGGGCCGGGGGTCTTGTAATCACAGAAAATAATTCTTCATGGTAAATCAAGGGACACCAAATAAATAAAACATAGGCCATGGCCTTAAAAAAGTAAAATTCATAAAAAAGGTCCATCATGAACGTGGGAGGAGGAATCCGCCCTGGAAGGTGGAAGGATAGGGTGCAGGACAATTACCACAAAAATTTGAATATGAATACAATTGTTTTTTTAAAAACCTCCAAGGACTGAAGGACCTGATGGCAACAGTGGACCAGGAGGCATGTTTGTGCTGGGACCCCCATTCTGCGGTTGATCTGCAGGTGGGTGTGGTGCTTGAGGCAGACCACGCAGTGTCATTGCATGGTCTTCAGAGGCGGCGGCCATCTGTGACACTGATGAATACACAGCACAGTTAGGCCAGTAATGTCTGTATGCATTGCATCACAGAAGGCACCAGAGTCTGCATGTGCAGATGCCCGTGATGCATGGAGTTCCTGACTGCCTGAAGTCACACACCTCATTGTGGATCTTTCTCCTTTTGGCTGTTAGTTCTGTGTGGAGGGTAGTGCTATGGACCTCAATTTCAAGCCTCAATGTCTTTGTGTGCATGCAGGGAAGCCTGCAAACACCCCAGATCAGCCGGTTGGCCCTTGATGTTGGCCTCCGTGCGCAGCCTATGGGAGTGGCATGAGGACCGCATGGCCTGCAGCTATTGCTCTACCCGGGCCGCTGGCGGGATCATGGATTTGGCAATCTTATCCATGCCCTCAGATATCTTATCCAACACATTTCCGTGTCAGGGGGTGGCACGCAAAATATGCTGCTCCCACTATGTCTCCCCAGCCTAGGTTTGGGGCCCATGGTGGCCAGATGCAAGGGACCTTGTCCTTTGCTGCAGTACCCCTGTTTTGGCTGCAGGTCTGCATCCCTCCTTTCTAGATCAGGCTCAGGACCCAATACCAAATCAGGGGAGGGGGCCTTGCAGCCATAACCATAGGAGATGGGGGTGCCACCACTGACTGGCCATCTGAAGCCAGCCGCCGTGCCACAGACTCACGGCCCGACTGATCCACACATTCGCCCACTCACCTCTGGCCTCTTTGAGGCATGCACATCTGGTTCAGCATCAGAGACCTCTGAGTCCAAAGAGTCCGAAGAGTCTGCAGTATGACTCAGAATGGTCTGCAGCACCAGTGGGTTATCACGGCCTACAACAGCACTGCCCCCACTTGTGGTCTGCCGCACAATTGACTCCTCCTCAACCTCCACTGCTGCATCGGGTGCATCTTCACCTGAAAATGGAGAAAGACATATTGATACATGTCAAAGGAGACACCAATGTACTTATGCTCCAAGGAGTTTTCTGCCAAAATATGGCATTACATGCACGAATCAGACATTGTGCATTCACATACTTGGTTCAGGAAGCAACTGATGCATGGTATTTGCTGACAAGTCCCGCCCTCCCACCCCCCATCAGGTCCATGCCAGCAATGGGCCCATTGACATCCAACAGTGTTGTAAATGCACAATGACGGGACATTCAACTGTCAAGTCGCCACACATGCCAAGGGAATACTAATAAACGTGACATTTTAATGTACAATGACTGCACATGGGAATGTTCAGACATCCATATTCACAGACAACACCACGGTCGACAGATGACATGCTAAACAGGTCTGGAACAGGGAACAGGAGACATTGAGGACCTGCAGGAAGCGTAGAAATGGAAGAAGCCCATGAGTGGGTACACCCATAATTGTGACTTCTGGTCAAGGTCCCTGAAATGCAGTGAGATGGAGAGTGGATTTTACGATGTCAATAAGGCCCAACAATCCACAAGGTGAGGGTGGTGGCCATATGGAGTGGTCAGAGAGTTTGTGAGGGTTGGAGGGAGCTGTACCACAAAGAATAGGCTCTCTGTGGCACTGGAATTGAGTCAATGTGTATGTGGTCTGGGTACACTCATGGAACTACACTCTGTGAACACAACAATGTACATTGACAGATAGCACAGATGTGCATCGTGACAAGGGAACCCACAGGAGCAGCTGACAAAAGGAACATGCATCTCTCCATGACATGGTGTGCAAGTGATACATTGTGTATATGCACCGGTCTAGTAGTGCAAAGTGAAATGCAACAAGAATGTAGTAATGAACACACATTTTGGGTGTCACATGTTTCACATGTTTCCCAAGTACTGCGGGTGTACCCTGTGGGCGAGGTGTCCTGTCACACAGACATTTGCCACAATGGCTGCACACAGGCTATGCCCAGTATGATGGCCAATTGGCATAAGTCTGTACATCACAGGACATGCAGGATATGCTGCCAAATGCCCCAACACACAATTGATGTGGGTGATGCATGACTGGCAAAACACAGGAGGCACAATGATGCACACACACCTGATGTGTCCCCATAATTCTGCAGGCCTCCCACACCTTGCACTGCTCAATGAGGATGAATTGGCTGATGTAGTCAATCAGCATCTGGAGCTTCTCATCAGAGAAGTTCTTCCTGTGCGGAACAGTGTCCTGTGCCATATCTTGGGGTTCAGCATCTCCCTGCTGTGCAGGGCATCCCTTCCTGCCACGAGTGGCAGGGGGGTTGGAGCTACCCCTGTTTGGCTGGAACCACTTTGGTGTCCAGGTGATGGCCACGTTTGGACTGAGGCGTGCCATGTCCTCATGGGGCTGCGGCAGGTGTTTCACCACCATAACCCTCACCCGACCTTCTCTGCCACCTTTTCCTTTTGGAGACTTTTCCACCATGTTTCAGATGTAATGGATAAATGGGAGGCACACCAAGTTAATGTAAAGGGCAATGTGAACAGTCTACGTGATGTATGATGTAGATGTGTGGTCTAGAAAGTGTGTGTACGCAACAGACTGCATGCCTCCAAAATGGGGAAAGAAAAAATACACGTTTGTGCAGAAGCACAACCCACCCCAAAAAAATATTACAGTATGGTACCTGAAGGGAACGTATTGCGTGTGCTCCCCCAAAATACGTGGAAATTACAATACTCCGTCTTCGTTCCTTCGTGCGCACAGCCAGTGATGTGTTTTCTTGTCCTTATGTGTCCCCATCAATGCCATGAGATGCGTCGGTGCACTGCGTGCAGCATGTCTCATGTAACTTTCGCATAAAGAGACTTTACTCTGTTTTCAGCTGCCTTGCGCACAGCATACGGATGACCCAATCTCCTGCCTCTGTGCCACGTTACCTGCCTCCTACAGCCCTGTACTGCCTCCAAAGTTGCCACCTACTGCTGCCTGTCCAGGGTGAGTGCCTGTTGCCCACTTGCAATGTGTTGGGGTGCCTGCTTTCCAGCCGTTGCCTATGCTCCTGTCTCTGGGCCTTTTACCACCTCAGCATTGTGTAAGACTCCGACCTTCACATACCAACACCACTGCTACACAGCCCATCTCCACGACCAGCATACCCACCCACACCTACCTTGGGGGTTGCCACGTCGACACCATCTACCTCAGACCAGAGAAGCAACCCCATGGCAGCAAGACAGAGCGATGTCAACTTCATTGCCAAAGATGTTGACATCCTGATGGATAAGATCCTGGGGAATTATGATGCCTTCTTCAACCCAGCCATGCAACGCAGCAAGGAAGAACGTCTTCAGATCTGGGAGGACATACTGGCTGCCATCAATGTGTGGGAGATGTCAGTCCACTGCTACAAGACCATCCACATGCGCTGGGAAGACCTCACATCCAGGACCCATGTCAAGGCTCAGCACTTCCTGAAGGCCGGTGCACCTGTGGAGGTGCACCGTGTGCACTGGTGTCGCTTGTACAGCAACAACATGCGGGTCCTGGTGAGGTTCTACCCAGAGCTGCATGCCCAGGTCTGCAAGTTGTAATGACGTCTGCAGTCACATGGTGAGTAGGCATGTGTTGTACTGCTCTACGGTGCATTAGTGTTGTGCATGTGCCAGCATGTTTGCAGTGACCCCCTTACTTTTTTTGCAGCATGTATGTCTCAGCAAGATACATCTGCATGCAGGCCCCAGAAAATTCTCCCCATGTGGGACATCAGACCTGTGCATGTTCAAAATGCACTATATTTTGCCTTGGGTTATGTGGTACATGTTTGAAAACTGTGCACATACAATGTTTCTTGTATCTGAGATGTGGCTGGATGGCAAGTGTGACATTTTAGGGAGTTTTGACCATGTCATGTGCATAGATGCTGCTCATTTGGGTGTGGCGAGAAGATCAATGTGTGACTATGCGTCACTCACATCTGGAGGTCACACATGCATTGGGATGTTTTGTGTATTCATGTTTGGGCATTGAAGTTAGTGGGAATGTGATTTCATTGGTCATGGTGCTGCTTCTGCACTTGGAGTGATGTGTGTGCATGCGATGTGAATGTGCTTGTGGATATGGCATGCCACGTGTGCCTGTGCAGTTGATGCAGGTATGTGATGCATGCGTGCAGGATGGGTTGTGTCATGCCTTTTGATGTGATAGTGTGAAGAGGTACCCAGGCAGGTGTCGGCATGGCCATGCTGTGAGTGGTGCAAGTATGGTTGACCACTGGTGGCAATAAATTCACTGTGTGTCTTGCCCACAATGTGTCAACATGCTTCACGTGTGTGTACATCATGCAAGTTTTCTCCCTGCCCACCCCTGTGCCTATGTGGCATGTCTCCCATGGATGTGCATCAGGATGCATTTGGGTCACCTTGACCTTCCCCGAGGGTCAAGTGATTCATCTTGGTATGTGTCTGTGCTCTGGCCACATTGTGCTGCGTTTACATGTGGATGTGTAATGGAAGTGTTTCTCATCGTGCCTGGTTTGCTGTGCCTATTTGGATGTGGATTGCATGCCCATGTGTGTGGCTGTGGATGTTGTTGAATGTTTCATGGACATGTCATGTTCTTGCAAATGTTGTTGATGCCACACCAGCTTAGTTGCAGTACACTGATGCTGCTGTCCTGGGTCTCCTTTACCACAGTTGCTGCAGCTGATAAAGTGGGAGGAAGTGGTGCTGTGGAGCATGCAAGCAGGGATCACTCCACCAGACCTAGGCGCCGGACCCAGCCACTCCCCTGTGACAGCTCATCTTCAGGGAGCAATTTGGCTGAGGTGGTGAATGTACCATTGGGTGTGGCTGCTGGGGGTAAATCCAAGGAGGTGGAGGTGGAAGGGGACTGCTCAGGAACGGTGGGACCAATTGATGAATCACATGGGCCATCCATGGCGGAAGACACCCTGGAGTCATTCAGGATGAAGGAAGGGGGAGGAGATGGCCATTGCAGCCCAGCCCATGGGGTCAGGTGGGGGTGTCAAGGTGGGAGTGTGTGCTGCCATTCGGTCCCAGGGGCATGAGGCTATGAAGGCGATCGTGGAGGTGCCTGTGCAAAATCCGGTCCATGTGCCATCAGATGCAGGACTGTGCAACTGCCGGGCTGCCTCCACCCAGACCAGAATCCCGTTGCCGGCTGATTTGGCCATCCGGGATCAGGTGCTGCCCCTGCTGGCCGGGTTTACAAGGGGGACTGGAGTCATTTGTGATAATGGACATGCAATTCATTGTCTGCTTGCCCATTATCACAGTGAGCTGTACTGAGTTACAGCCGTGTTGGCAGCAGCCCTGATCCCGATTGTGCTCTGTGGGCTGTTCACTGATGTGACCTCCTCGGCTTCCTCCTCTGTGCACCGGTTGCATTCCCAACCAAATACAAGCAGAGTCCCCTGTGCATGAGTCCCAACCACATTGCCACATCTGGTGGAGCTTACATACCCGCCCATGGTGTGAGTCAAATGTATGGCAGCTGAGGTGGTCATTGTGCATAACCAGGCACCGACAGGGGAACATGCAATGGAGCGACAGCAGGCATCATAGAGCAGTGCAGGTGCTACACCCCTAAGCATCATCATCAGGTTGGAGGTCGTACCAGTGGAGCAGGACTGTGCACTGTGGCTGCAGGTGGCAATGAGGAAGACGCATTATGCTGCAGGGCATACCACCCCAATGAAGCAGGTGGGAAGTGTGAGGCAGGAGGAAGAAGTGGAAATGAGGCACTCAGCGTCTTCTGTGTTCATGCAATATGAATGGCAGATTGTGGCAGAGAGGCAGCGGGCACGGGAAGCGAGAGTGATGATGGCCAGGGCTGAAGTTGTGCTGCATTGGGCAAGAAGGCAGCCTGCCATCCTGGAGGTCTCTTTTAGGCCATCATAGGAGTTTGAAGTGCAGATGCTAGCCAACCTGCAAGTCCTCCAGCCAACAACGGAGGCCCACCTGATAGAGCAAGATGTGGCATTGGACTCACCCCTGGTAAAAATCTTGAGTGTGATTGAAGAGGACTAACCTGCTGCCTTTGTATTTAGTTATTTAGGTGTTGGTTTCCTTTTTCAAATGTATTATTTGCCCCAGACTTTGCAGACTTACTGTCCCTGTTTTTCCTGTATGTAGTTATTTAGGCATAGGGTTGTATGCCATTTCATATTTTCCCCCAGAACTGCTTGGCTCATCATTCTCAGTTGTACTTGTACATATTTTTGTTCAATACATCTTTCTGTTTGTTACATTCCATGCTTCATGCAGTTCATTTGTGTGATGCAACTTTGATAGTTCACTTTTCAACCAGTGCATCTCTCCATTGCAAGTCATGTGTCTTGTGGCATGACTGTGTGTGCGTTGTTGTTGCTGTAATGGTAGCAACTGGAAGGATGCACATGTGCCTGACATGTGGGGGTGGTTCCATCAGACAACTGACTCTGCACTGTATGTTTTCATTTACATGTAGATGTGCAGCATCACTGTGTGTTTGGCATCAATGCGGTTGGGGTGGAGAGAGGTGGGCTCACTGTGGAGGTGTGCCAGGGTCACGTTACTTGCATATTTGTTCGTCATTGTTGTGTTAAACGCATGTCATACGGACACGCCCACCAGCATGTGCAATCACACAATGCCTGCTCTCATGTCTTGCTCCACCTCTGCAACTGGAATGCATTTGCAAGCCATGCTTGCTCTTCCTGCGTGGCAGTACAGATTTCCTATCTCAGTGAGTCGTGCACTCTCAGACTGCCCTCCTATCACACCATGGGCCTGTCATTTTGTGGTCCCTGACAGGGACTTTGACACCACTCCCACCCAGTTAACTTGTGCTCAGGCTGTGATGCACCTGGTCATTATTTGTGGATCTAGCCGATGTATGAATATGTGTACTTCTGTCCTCAGCACACATTCAGTTGGTGTGCTTGGATGCCTTTGCAATGACCCATGGGCAACAGTCTCATGCCACTTTGCATTGCATTTACTTGTCACATGTTGATTGGGTGGCCACAGTGTTGTTGATGTAATGTAGTGCTGTCTGGCTGGGGGACTTCCTATTCCATTCTGCTCGCGAGTGACAGCAGAAACTCTGGTCCAGGATTGATCTTCAGTGCTTCCTGTTGATCAGGTTGGCAGTGGACATGTTGGTAGTGTGCTTCATGGAGGAGGCAGACCACAGAGGTTCAGGTGAATTGCAGCCATACATTAAATTGCATGCAGGGGAAACTGTCGGGCGCTGGCTGTGGTGGTGTCAGAGGTGAATGCGGGCTGATGGGTGGTCTCTGGATTTGAGGGGGCTGCCTGGAGTTGTGTTGGAGATCAAGGAGGATGGTAGGTGATGTGTGGACTTGAAGGGGCTGCCCGGTGTGGTGTCAGAGGTGAAGGGGGCTGCCTGGTGTAGTGTCGGAGGTGAAGGGGCTGGTAGGTGGTGTTTGGACATGAAGGGGCTGCCTGGGGAAGTGTCGGAGGTGAAGAGGGCTGGTGAGGGTTGTCTGGACTTGAGGGGGCTGCCTGGGCTAGTGTCGGAGGTGAAACGAGCTGGTAAATGGGGTCTGGTCTTGAGGGGGCTGCCTGGAGTAGTGTCAGAGGTGAAGGGGGCTGGTGGGTGGTGTCTGCACTTCAAGGGGCTGCCTCGGGTAGTGTCAGAGGTGAAGGGGGCTGGTGGGTAGTATCTGAACTTGAGGGGTTGATGTGCAGTAGTGGTATATACCTTCAGATTGGGTGCCTAGAGTTTAAAGGGAGTGTACTTGCAGTTTTGCAGGGGTGCCTTAACATGCAAGGGAGCTTGTGTGTTCTAGTTGGAGGTGCCGCACTAGATTACGAGGGAGCCCATGCATTTTCATTGGGGGTGCTGCCTGCACCTACGAGGAGGCTCTCGTGTTTCCGCAGGGGTGCCGATTTAGCTTACGAGGCAGCCCACGTGTTTTCGTTGGGGGTGCTGCCATAGATTACGAGGGAGTCTGCGGATTTACGTTAGGGGGTGTGGCCTCGACTTAAGAGGTGGCTCTCACGTTTTCACATGGGCGCTGCCTTAGCTTATGAGGCAGCTCACATGTTTTCGCAGGGTAGCAGCCTTAGCTTACGTGGGAGCCCATGCATTTTCTCAGGGGTTCCACCTTAGCTCACGAGGAAGCCTGTGCGTTTTCACAGGGGTGCAGCCTTAGCTTATGAGGGAGTCCACACGTTTTCTCAGGGGTGTCGCCTTAGCTTACGAGTTGGCTCTCGCTTTTTCACAGGGGTGCTGCATGCTTACGAGTGAGCCAACGCATTTTCGCAGTGGTGCTGGATGATGGCTCAGGGGTGGATGCAGAGGTTTGTGCTTGGGTTGGGGTATGGCTTGGGTTTTGGTTTGCATGGGGGTGTGTCGTGGGCGTTCCTCGCACAGATCCATTCCCTTTGCATGTCGGCTGGAACTGCACGTGTGGATCCATGAATATGCTGAGTGCGCAGATTTAATTAATCATGCTAGCTCGCGCAGTGTCCTTCTCGGCGTGCGGCCCTTGTGTGATTTCTGCAGGAAACACCACAAATCGGCCACTATGTTCTTCATTAGGGGAGACTGTTCAGTTTTTAAAAACCTCCCTTCGAGGGACTGATCTTTAGACCTGGCAGAAACTGATGCTATATTAGTTTTACAACAAATATGTATTTGTTTAGGTTTGTTGTTTTGTAGCACAGTAGGTGTTACCATTGCCATATGCTCATATATATATCCACCTCATGAAGAGGAAAGAAGAAAAGTGTTTTGCCCAGATTTGGAACTGTGATCTGGTATGGGAACAAAGATTTCCGCAATACATGATTTACACACTGAGCTATTATCAGAACCATCATAGCACTCTAGCTTATCAATATGGTAACACAATGATTTGAGCTATAGATGTGTCATGCTGAATGTATTAACAGGATATCAACTATAAACACTGAACACAATACGGAACTAATTGATCAGACTGGTATGTAGTTGTCAACAACATCAAATCAGCAAGCGCAATGCCTCAGTGTTGCGCTATACAATATCATGAGGCGTTAAATTTTGTTTTGTAAAAAATGTTCACTGACTCATTTGCATTGGGGGCCCCTCCAAGGTAGGGGCCCAAGGCATGTGCCCCTTTCACTATCCCATTTCGGGCCAGGAAATGAGTTGGGTTTTTTATAGATCCTTGAACTTCTTTTAGGAGATCCAAGGCTCCATACAACAAAAGACTGGACCTGGAATTTGACCTCTTTAATTAACACTCAGTACACTGGCGGGATAGTTTTAATCTCCCCACAATCGTCTGAGTTCCCTACAAATCGTGTATTAGGAATGTCCTCCAGGCCTAGTAAGCGTCTTAAAACACGTTTTATATTGGGTAAGATTACGATCCAATCTTAACGCCAAGTGCTACCAGGCAGCCATTTCGGAGATTTGCAAGTCTGACAGTGCCCACGAATCAATATGGCTAATATATATGAAAGCAATCTTTTATGATATTAATATTTCAGAGATCTAGAGCGCACAAACTATCTTGACTGGAGCTCGAAAAGAATTAATCAAGAGGGAATTCAATTCCTGAATTGTTAATAAAACAAGTGCCAGGGCAGCCTCAAGCACAGCGGCTTTAAATTATTTCCGTCACAAGTTCACAGATGAAAGGGCGGCGAGCTGACAATTGCAACAATATAACATTCAGGTTAGTGTTTATATGAACCTGCAGCAAGAAGTTATATCACTGGCAGTATTTACAAGTAAAAGGCCCCCACGTGCCTCTGATGAACATGTCATTACAGAGAACACATTGTGGATGCCCCATTGGTTGACCTTACTGCAAGGCAATGGCATTCTATTTCCCCTCCTGTAGAGGGGGATTATGGTTCATGGCAGTACATGCATAGCTGCTAAGTTTCCCAGTTCCATGAGTGACGCCACAAGCCAGTCCTGATTTTCGCATTGCATGCTTGGACTAGTAGTTCAGTTTTGTTTTCTTCTTTGTAAGTATGATATGATACGTCATTTATAACGTGCTTAATACCTACGCACGGACCGGGATCGAACCTGTGTTTCTCCTTGTCAGCTTGCTTCCAAGGCAAACAAGTCCGAGCATGCAATGGGAAAAACTTGGCTTGGCTCAAGAGTTAGGAATGGCGGGAAACCTGTCAGCAATGTACATAGGGAAGTTAAAAGGGCGCAGTGAACCCCTCGTGAAAGAAAATAACACTTAAACAGTTGACTCTAAACTCCTCTTCTATTTTACCTTTAACATCTAGCCACTAGAAACAAATGACTGTTTCTGTATTGTTCAAATTGTTCACATCACTATTATGTGCCTGGTTTACCTATTAAAGTAAAACACAGGAGCCTTAAGTATAGGTCATTTCTTATTTAATCACATATCATAACTGACTCCAGCCCACAACTACATTCCAGATTTCCCCCCAAGCCCATTCCACATTCTGTGTCCTCATTCATAGGTATCTTGTAGAACATCCCATGTAATAGACAAGCAGCATATACAGCATATAACATATAACAACCCCCCCTTACTTATCACCTTAGTACCTACACATTAATAAACTTACCACTAACAGTGTTTAAATATTATATAACTTTGTACTTAAAGATTGATGATTTCACTTCTATATTTGTTCAATTAATCAATCTGGATTACGAATCACCCTACAAGGGCGACTCCTCACAACAACTATGTCCCGTGACTCAGAATTACCACAACACCCTAAATCACTGGAACTTGCATTAACAGGAACATCAGGAATATTATTACCACCCACAAATTCAGAATGTCCAGACATATCTTCTGAGTGCATGGATATATCATCTAACATAGAATGACCAACTACCATTACATCAGATTCTTCATTATTGTCAGAGTCACCATTAGGATCCTCTTAAAATATCCGCCTGAAAAATGAGGCATTTCTTGTAATTTCATTTGTGTCTTCTCCTGTAGCTGTGACCATTGGTCCCTTCATTTTTTCACTTTTACAATCACGGGTTCATACCTTGAATCCAATTTGTATGCATCCTTTGTCATACTACCACTGACTCCCCCACTCCCAAGTGATCATATTTTGGCTTTTCTCTTCCAATCAGTCCATTCTTTAACTATTCTTCTCTTTATCATATCACATTCTCTAATCTCATCATCTTCCTCCAGTGTATAATCATCTAATTGAGGAGGTCTGGTTCGAGGTTTGTATCATATCATTAACTCTGATGGTGAGTGTCCAGTCATTTCATGAGGACTGTTACAATAGCTTCATAGCATCTCCGAAACAGCTTGACGTAATACCATGTTATCCACAATAGCCTTCTGTCGGGCCCGTTTCAAATTAAGCATAAAACTCTCAATCATGCCCTATTCTTGAGGCCACAGCGGTGTAGCCTTTTGATGTTTGAAACCCAGGTGTGCCGCAGATTTTCCAAATTGATGTCCTTGAAACGGTGGACCATTATCAGTTTTGACTACCTTGGGAATACCCCATTTGCTGAATAATTCATCTAAAAACCACAGCCGCATGATGGAATGCAGTCGACATAACATGCTTCACCAGAGTAAATCGGGTGTATTCATCCAAGGCCACCAAGAGATATCCTCCCTCTTCCAGGGGCCAAAAGAAATCAAGAGCCTCTCTGTTCCACGGCCCATCAGGTAATGGCACGATCTGAAGAGGAGAAAAGAAGAAGAAGATTCAACCTGGGAATCCTCCCGTCCCCTGCACACTATCAGGTGTTGGCAAAAAGCCAAATACTGTATTGTTTCAATAATATTCAAATATAAGTAGATGGAATTAATTTCATCACGCAAACAAAATTTTGAAATTGAAAAAATATCTATAATTGTTTCATAGTAATGCATATACAACATTTATAAAAGAACATAGCTACATGTACAAAGAAGCAAACTAAGTTTATTCTGTTTTCTAAGGTGACACGTTTCGAGGAATTGTTCCCCTTCTTCAAATGGCCAATACGGACTGTTAAAGAAACATAATAACATTATTACAGTCAACATCATTTAAGATTCATAATCAATATAAGGTATATAACTAGAAATGATCGAAAAAATATGTTTCAAGAAAACTTTTTGGTTTGTTAATTTGTTCACAATCCATTGGACAAAGCAATCTCATATTGTCTTAATGTAATTCCTAGGTAATCCTTCTAAATACATTCGATCTCTATTGACATTGGTAGTTGAAGATTTGGATGAGATTTTCAGGGTGGGATGAGGTTCTGTTTTAGGAAAATAGAGCAGTTAAAAGTGAACAAATCTGTTTTGAAAGAAAGGCACATTTGACTTAAACTAATGTATCTAGACTATATTGTTAAAGAGGAACGTAGTAAGCTCCAAGTTTGATTTGCAAGGTCAACTTTATCACCCCAGCGTTCAACTTTAACTGGAAATAAGCAGGATTACTCACAATATAACTAAGGGATTAGGATTTACACCAGACATAAATGAAAAGAGAGATGGCGCTAGCACTTAGAAAGTCAAGGACAGGGTGCACAGAGAATTCTAACAGTTTTAACAAGTTACCATGGTATAAATATGATTGCTTGGAGAGGGTAATGCAGTGTTACGCTCACCTGGACTCAGCTAGGGATGTTGGGGCACGGTTGGAGCCCTCCCTTGACTTGGCTCCCCTGTATCGGCTGTCTTCCCCAGCTGCTGCGGAGTATGTTGTTCTGGATGCTGGTATTGCCCATGGGAGAAGAGGAGAGACAATGAGGATGGCACGGAGGTGTTACGAATTCCCTCACCCCTTTCATGCCAAAACAGAGTGCACAAGAGCCTTCCCATGCAAGCTCATCTGTTTATCTGTAATGCTGGGCTCTCCGTCCTGCTTCCTTCAGCAAGGGCGCGTAGAATGGGCGTAGTTGCTTCACTGGTCCACAAAGTGGTGGTCCAGACTGGCTGTGACCAATCCACTTGGAGGGTATGTCTTTGGTTATGGTTATAGATTGTGTTTTAATAATGTCTTTGCAATGAGTCTTGACTTGATGGTAAGTACTAATGATTTATTGCAATGTCTCTGCTCTTCCCTATAGGTGTGAAGATGATCGATCGGAAGTGTGGGGGGGATCTCAAGGTCAACAGGTAAACTGGCCGTTATAACGGAAGGCAAGACTCAGGTATGATGCAGAAAAGAGTTTGTTATATGGGTTTCTAACCTGTTGTTTTGTTTTCCCTGTGTAGGAGCAGTCCGATGCTGTGGAGCAGAGTCTGGATGTTTGAAGAAGATTCAGCGGCCCCGGAGGAAGATACCACATTGAAGCAGAGAAGAAGTGAAGGCTCCCGCGTCACTGGAAGTCCGAATCGGGAGATGAAATGCCCCGACTCAGATGGAGTTGAGGTGGTTGCACGCACAGCGATGGAGTGTCTGAAGTCAGGTAAGCGCACCTCAGCGATGGAGCGGCTGGGACCAGGTAAGGGCTCCTTCAGCGATGGAGTGGTTGGAGTCAGGTAAGCACGCCTTCAGTGATGGAGCGGCTGGAATCAGATAGGTGCGCCTTTAGCGATGGAGTGGCTGGAGTCAGGTAAGCGTGCCTTCAGTGATGGAGCAGCTGGAATCAGGTAGGTAAGATGGTCTTCAGAGATGGAGTAACCGGAATCAAGGTGAAGAACAGAGGTAAGCGTCATGCTGCCAAGCAGAGTAACGCAAAGCGAAGGAATGTGGTTGGGCTGGCCTTACATAGGCTGGCTCCGGCCCCTCCCTTTAGCCACGCCTTGTGGCTCCAACTTGCCCCACCCAAGGGCTCCAGCACGTGCCTCCCAATGCTGTTCTATGGCCACGCCCGGCCCTGATGCACGTGCCTTAGACACAGAGTGTGCAAAGCACACATTTCCATGAGCCTGGCACCAGAGGTGCCAGGACTGGGTCCATGTGGACCCTGGGGGTGATGAAGGCCTGGTCCTTGCCCAATGGCCATGATATGCAGTCAAAAGTGTCAAGATGGGGTAGACTATGGGTTATGGGATGCAGGATACTCACTGTCCACTTTAGAATCTGGGATTTTGGATAGTCAACAGGGTCTAGTGACCACACAGCGGGCGCGCCTTACAGCAAACAGCTGGGCAGTTCTGGTCACCGGATGGCAAGGACAGCTGAGCAATTCTGGTCACTGGATACTAAGGTCAACTGGATGGCAGGATTGCAGCGGGCATGCAGTTAGTGGGCAGCAAGCCGGTCTGATTTCAGGATGCAAAAGGTACCACTGCTTTCCTCTTGTTATTAATGGGCGATTAGTGAGTTTTTCTGGATCAAAGGCCTTGCTGGAGTAGGAATCATCTATGCTTTGGCCTTTTAGGGAAAATCTGGAATCAGCAAGATGAATGAAGATCAGTAACGCAGCGCAGGAATTCAGGAGCAGGTGTCTCTAGAATTCTGCTAGGGGCTCTTATTTATAATGCATATTGACATCATAGACTATATGGAGGGGCAGGCTTAGCTAAGCACGCCTTTAAACAACTGGATTGGACAATCAATGTTGGTTGCCTCCTCTAGGAAGTGACTCAGTTTAGGGGTTGTACTTTATGATGTACAAAGCTTTCCCAAAGTCCTTTTTGCCAAAAATCAGTCACAACAGAATTTACACATTTGTACAGTTGTGTCACAGTAAAAAATCACATGGGCTGATTATATATGTTATGTAGAGCATAGCAGTCCAATGCTCACAGTTGTGGGACCATGTTTTGCCCTTCTATCAGTTTTTTGTGCTTTTCAGTGAGAATTATATTACTTAAAGTTCTATAACTTTATACATGGGTGTGGATTATCATTAGTCATGTAAGTATTAAAATTCGCAATGGCATCATGGATACTTTCCTTAAAATACCCAATTTGCTGCCATTTCTATTCCCAAGGTGTCAGTGAATGCTACAATGTCTTAAATTATAAACCACAAAATCACATTTAAACGGTGACGTTTTCACATTATTGCAAAGTCCTGATGCAGAGATAAAAGTCTTCAAAGTTTATGTTTAAAATAGTCTCTGGAAACAGATGGGCTGTATTGTTCCCCATTTTTGGGCGTAGCTTCCCAAGCTACACCCTCAGTCAAAGGTTGTCACAGAAGTGGTCTTTGAAGCTTCGGTGGAAATCACAAGGAGGTGTGAATTTTCACTTCACACTTTAGTGTCCTAGAATTCTATTGTACAAGGCTGGAGCACAGACAACAGTCTGTCCAACCGAGCAATTATCACTTGGGTGTCCTGGAAGTTTATGGTGGTTCCCTTTTGTTTCTGGTATCCTCTCATCAGAAACCTGTTTCTGGGCTGACATCCCCCCATGCAGCCACTGCAGTTTGATTTAATTTAATTTATTTGAGGATCTGATTTGGGAGAACACCTGCTGAATAAAACCATCTCATACATGTATCTTCACAGCACAGATTTGTTCCACATTGTACTTTTTAAAACAGGCCTTTTTTTTCTTTAGTTTGCAAAACCCATGTTGAAACATGTGGAGCAAATGTTGATGGGATGTATCTTTCAAATTTGTTTTTTTTCCATCTGCCTTGCCAATATTGTTTTGCAGCCATAGTTAGTTTCTGGTAGGCAGCAGTTTGTTTGAAACATAGATGCACTGTAATTGACATTTGATACTTGACACCTTGTAACTCAAAAATTGAAGCTTTTCCAGTGTGGCGGAAAATTAACTTCTGTGGGCCTTTTTCAGATTTGGCTTGACAGAGCCTGTCATTCAGTGGTCATGCTTGGTTTTGCCGAATCACAATGTGAATGTGAAGAAGCATGGCAGGGTCTTATTAATAAAATATTGTGATAAGAAATCAGAGGAAAAAGAGCATTAGGGCGCCATTATTTTTAAATGTGAATAATTCTCTTTTTCCATGGAACTTTAGGCTGGCAGCAAAGCAGTGTTTATTTTGTATATGTAAGAACGCACTAGCAGGCTTCATCAGTGTGCCCCCTTGTTCCATCCTGCCCAATATGTGCTTGGCAAGATGGTGCAGCCATCTTTTTGTCACTGCAAAATGCAGTTTTGATGCCATGGTGCTCACAGGATCCAGCGCAGCCATTTTGCTGGTGACTGCAGATGCGCAGCTTGGTGATGTGGGGAAGTACTGCTGAGTGGGTAAATATATCACACAGGTGAAAGAAACAGTGACACATTTGGCTGCATTTACAACTGCCTTTTTCAGTTGCAACACATGTATCTTCACTTGGCACTGCCTCTTTGTCCATTAGCCCAAGGGTAGCAAGACAGGTCTAGGGGCATCAGAGGGTGAGCAACCCCCAAATGAAGTCCCTGGTGTGGCCGTTCTCAGTAGATGGGCTCCCACAGTTTAGCAGAAGTAGATGAGCAAAAACTGATATAGTTTTGCCATTGATCTCAAAGGATTTGACTGTGTCCTCTTTTCACAAGTAACTTGATATAGCTTTATGGGTATTTAAAAAAATATATTACACGGCCCATGGCAGTAGCCGTGTAGTTACGGTTAAGTTGCTAATCATATAGGAAGAGCACTTTTTGGGTGGCTTATAACTTTGCGTTCCCTGGACAAATCCTCACCAAACTTTGCAAAAAAAGTATATGGCCCACTCTGAAATGTTTGGTGAGGTTTGGTCCAGGGGGGGCAAAGTTATAGAGGGGGTCCCAAAATGTATTTTTTCCCCATAGACTGAATAGGGAAAAAACTTTGCTCACGCACACAGCCAAACCCGCTGGACGGATTTTCACCAAATTTGTGGCAGGAGCAGCGGCTTGGTCCCGAAAGCGTGCTTTTGCAAAATTTTGTGAAAATATGTCCAGTAGTTTATTAAAAAATGACCAAAATGCAGGTCTAAAAAAATTAGTGATATCTAATCACTAGATTCCCTGGACACACTTCCCTGTTCGCTCCGTGGACAGGATACTGATTGGTTAATTGGCTTGCGTCATGTCCGTGGACATGCAACGTGTTTGCTGATTGGATGGTGAAGTGTGTGATGTGCGTCAGATTTTTGGATACGTCTGCCATCTTGGATTTGTGGACATCTAACGGTGTCTGCGAACATCGCTGTAAAAACGTATTAAAAAACACAACATTGCACTTGTCAAACTTATCAAATAATGTCTGGGGATGTGAGGGGTGATGAGGATGGGATGGGATATGGCTGCAAGAAGCAAAAACACGGGTGATTTTTGCCATGAAAGTCTGCAGTTTGGATATTCGTGAACAGTCCTGAAAAGTTTGCGGACACCTCAGCATTACAGGGTTGGTGAAATGCAGTTCTTGAATGGCTTATAACTTTGGTGCCACTTAATAGAACGGCATGACATTTTGCATGTATATTTCTGACCTGATTTCAAATGAGTTTACAAAGGTTGGTGGGATTCTTTCAGGAGGTGTCAAAATTAGAGGGGGTCCCAAAATAATGTAATGGCTTATAAATGAGGTGCCATTTGATGAATCTACACTTAATTTGGCAAACTGATAATAGATCTAGATATAAATGTTTTTGCAAAGTTTGGTGGGATTTTGTCAAGAGGGGGCAAAAGTAGAGGGGAGGTGCCAAAATAATGTAAAGGCTTATAAATGAGTTGCCATTTGATGAATCTACACTTCATTTGGCAAACTGATAATAGATTTAGATATAAATGTTTTTTGCAAAGTTTGGTGGGATCCTGTCAAGAGGGAGCAAAATTAGAGGGGGGGTCCCAAAATATTGTAAAGGCTTATAAATGTGGCGCCATTTGACAAATCTACACAAAGGTTTGCAAAAAGATTATAGATCTAGATATAAATGTTTTTGTAAAGTCTAAATGGATTTTGTTTAGTGGGGGCTAGGTTATATAACGATTGTATGTGCATACATTTGACACTTTTGAAAAAATAAAACATGGTTGGATTTCCAGCAAACTTGCTTAAGGAGCATTGGCAAGGACCTACAAGCATGGTTTTGGAAATGTGCCAGTGTTTTATTTTTTGACAAGCGTCATAATGTAGCTACAAAAAATACCGGTATACCTTTAGTGACTGAGGGATTGCCTGTGGCCATGGGCAGTGGCCAGAAAGTCTGGGTCATGGAATAAGGTCATGATCCGGTCAATCTGGCTACAGACCATGACCACAGGGGACACAACATAGGATTAAGGTGGACATATCCATTTGGGACTGGCTTTCTGGTATAGGTATTCGAAATTAGGATAGATTATAAAGGGAAGAAAAATGTGCTCATGGTAATAGTGTCATAGGGTTCTCTTTTTACCTTCTGTAGGCTGTAATGGAAAGCAAAGAGAGGCCCTGTATGGAGCCCCCTCCTTCCCTCTCCATGGTGGCCATCTTGGAAAAGGATTTTCCTTCCTACAACTGGACGCCACTGCATTCCGGTGTAGGAAGAAAAATCCTCTTTTTTAGCAACCCGGGTTCCCGATTTGGGAACCTAGGCTGCTAATGGCCTTTATCCCCCATTTCAGGGTCTGGAATGGGGGGATAATAGTCCAGAGACCTCTTTATCCACCCTTGCTTCGCTTGGGCTGATAACTTGGGCTGCTGGGCCGGTATCCACCGTTCCAGTCCCTGGTACGGAGGATGTACGCCACAATATTCAAATTAGCATAACACAAAATGCAAATGGAAATGTTGGAAAATCTTATTGAGTCTATGTACTTTACTGAGAAATATAAAGTAGATGGATTCTATATGTTTTTTTTAGTTCTATTTTTTAACTGTTAAAGGTGGTTCCTAAACGAACATTTATTTTGTTGTTTTCTATTCTTTCTTTTTTTTTGGCAGGAGAGCTAAGAACGAAAGGTGGGGAGGGCAATGAGGGAAGAAGAACCAAATACTAATATGGAGGGGTAGGTGGACAAAGGAAAATGTTGCACATGTGTTATTTCTGTATGGGGCTATGAAGTCAGATGTTCGTAGACGTCTACGGGTGCAAAACTAGTTGAAATTGTTGCAAAAAGTGTATAGAAGTGCTAAAAAATGATTCCAAAAGGTGGGAAATGGCAGAGTTTTAAGGGGACACTTTGTAAATGGGACACAAATATTGCTATATTGGGTAAGTATGATATTAGTAAATTGTAGGAAAGTAGCTTGCACTGATAAAAACCCATTAAATTCACTGAACAAACTTTGTTAAAGGGGCGTTATGGTTAAGTTGCACTAATAAAAACCTATGAAATTCAATGAAAAAACTTTCTTAAAGGGACGTTATGGTTAAGTTGCACTAATAAAAACCTATGAAATTCAATGAAAAAACTTTTTTAAAGGGACGTTATGGTTTCAAGTAAAACCGAAAACCCCCAGAAATTCACCAGCAGAGATCTTATCGTGAAGTGTGGACGGGTTCTCTGACACGTCATCATGCCGCGCACCAGCGTATGGTCATGTGCCACTGTCCGAAAGGTCCGCTATGAAGTCAGATGTTTGTCGACGTCTGCGGATACAAACTAGTTGAAATAGTTGCAAAACGTGTATAAAAGTGTTAAAAATGATTCCAGAAGGTGGGAAATGGCAGAGTTTTAAGGTGATACTTTGTAAATTGGAGACAAATATTGCTATATTGGATAAGTATGATATTAGTAAGTAGTAGGAAAATAGCATGCACTGGTAAAAACCCATGAAATTCACTGAAAAAACTTTGTTAAAGGGCGTTATGGTTAAGTTGCACTAATAAAAACCTATGAAATTCAATGAAAAATCTTTGTTAAAGGGACGTTATGGTTAAGTTGGGCTAATAAAAACATATAAAATTCAAAGAAAAAACTTTGTTAAAGGGATGTTATGGTTTCAAGTAAAACCAAAACCTCCCAGAAATGTGCAGGTTATTGTAAGCTAAACAACCATAACTCACGCCACCACCGTGCACTGCTAAGACTAACACCCAGGACATCACAGATGACATCACAAATGTCATTGATGACATCACATATCTGGGCCACTTTTTTGTTCATTGACATATATAGGCCAGGTGGTTTTGTTCACTGGCAGTCAGAATAATACATTTGAAAAAGGTGCTATACGTCTAGACCTGAACCTTGTCATATGTTCTTTAAGTATTTTCCTTAGGGTTTGGTCTCAGCTCATGCTGCACATACATGGGGAAATGAGCAGGCCTCAAACACACAATTCATTTGTTTATATGAAGATAAACTTTAATGTCATTAACATTTTCTGATGATGCAGTTTCTTTCTTCCTTACTTTAGTTCCGCTGTATGTGCCTCTGATTTGTTTGCAGTGTGGTTCTTCATATGTATTGTTTGTACCAGCAAAAGTGTTGTAAGTCTTGACTTGTTAGCTTGTTATTACATGTTTAACATTACTCAAAACTCTGATAAGGTAGCATTCATTATTGTACTATCCAAAATTACAAGATTATAAATAGTGTACTTCTATGGTGCATGCTGCAGTCATTGCCTATGTGTATATATGATTAGGTTTCTGTATTAACAACAACACTCCAAGACAATGATATTAGATGAGTACATTATTTAATAGATAAAGTAGTTCATTTTAGGTCTCCCGATCACCCCTGACATCTTGTTACCAACAATATAAACACAACTCATTGTAGGGACTTTTCATCAAAATTAATTTCATGTGTGATGTCATATTTGATGTCCTGGGTGTTAGTCTTAGCAGTGCACGGTGGTGGCGCGAGTTATGGTTGTTTAGCTTACCATAACTGGTGAATTTCTGGGGGTTTTCGGTTTTACTTGAAACCATAACGTCCCTTTAACAAAGTGTTTTCTTTGAATTTCATAGGTTTTTATTAGTCCAATTTAACCATAACGTCCCTTTAACAAAGTTTTTTCAGTGAATATATATTAACTATAATAACTATTTTTTCCTACCCCGGATGTTATGATAATAATGAATGGTGTTTGCAAACTCAGTATCTTTTCATTAACTCACTGTTTGCCTTTTCGCAAGTCTCAGTCTTTCTGCAAATTGTCCCTGAACAGTCAAGGCGATGCACATTGATGGCAGAGGTGTTACTCCCCATTTCTTTGGAGTTCATTGTAATCCATCAGGGATTTCAGCGGAATTACCATGGTGGTAATTCTAATAAAATCACACGGAAAGCTTGCAGATTTACCTGCAGCTCATAGATGGAGGTGAATCCTCCAACTTGCCACCAAATGCATAGTTGGGCAGTGAGGTAATGCGGTGGTATACAGTATTACCACCGATTTTTACTGCAACGCCTAACTCGTAAGGAAGCTGTATATTTACAGCCTAATGCATGCGTGAAAGTCCTGATTTGTTTAATGGTATTTCCATCCTAAACCTTACTTGCATTATGCCAGCCTCCTGTTTCCTGCTCTTTTTTTATTTGATTCCAGTCTAAAGCATATTTTTGATTGTCCTGCTTTTGTTCCCATTCAAGTATACGGCACTCAGCAGTTTGGTGTTTTTTTCTGGAATGAGAGATAGTTCTGCTTTTTAAACCTAATTTTACTGTTCTGTTGTTTACTTCTGGTAGCATTTCCATTCGTCGGTCCATTTTTTTAAAGCCTTTGATTTAGAGTCCCTTTTCCAAGTCACTCAATCCAGAAGTGCTATTCACTCAACTCACATTGAGCCAGAATCATAGAAAAGGCGCATAGACTCCACAAAGTACTCTGCACGTAACACCACTTTGCACGTACCTGCATGCAAAAGCATGTTATGTGACTTTTATTTATTTATCTATTTTATTGTATTGTTCATTTATAACACGCTTAATACCAGCGAGTGGTTTCTAAGCGCGGGATCATAATTTGAACCTGTGTTGTACTGCATTGTCTTGCTTCCAAGACAAATGTGTTGCCCTGCACTTTCCTTCCTGGTCGTTCCGCGTATTAAATGAATTCCAACTGCTAAATAAGCCAAGGCGCAAGTAGCAGCCGGAATGCCCACGACACACCCACAGACAAAGCAGATCCAGCCACATATACCATCCTTTGCGCAGTCCGCATTCCCGCCATAATGCACCCTGTCAATACTGCGGACCATCCACAAGCAATAAACGCAGCACCCCGGGGACACTGCATATGGTCCCCCGTAACTCCTAACTGCATCACAACATTTTTTTTACATGTCATGTAATTCAAGTCCTCCCCTGGTGAATCTGTGTGTGAGCCCCCGTAAATGATGGCTGCATCCCACTAATCTGCATTGCACACCCTAACTTACACCAGCACCTCAACTATGTGCCGTCATCCCTAAATTGCTATGTGAACCCTACCTCTGCACATTGGAACCTATGCGCACTGTGCCCTGCGCCTTCCATCATGTGGCAGTGAGTCCACACAGTTTGCATGTACATTTTCCTGACGTGGGGCTGTGCGTTGGGTACCATGAATTTGGTTTGGTTTGCGCTTGACTGGGCCTGTGATTACACTGAGTTGCCCATCCCGCAACATTTCCACATTCTTCCTATTTTTGCTGGGAAAATGGGAACATGCATGTCTGTGTAGGAAGCCCGACTGCACACAAGTAGGTGACGCACCTGCGCAGAGTCCCTACAAGGGCCTGGAAATGCACGTGAAGTCCATTCCACGAATCAACAGAAGGAGTTTTTTGGGCTGATTAGTGCGCAGCGTCACTTTTCAGCATGTAGAAAATTCTGTAAATCAGGCCCGTTGTATTTTATTTTCATATCATTTTAGAATATTTGTATCAAAATATATTTAACTATGTTTTACTTTTTCTCAACAAATACCGAATTTATTGGAAAATAATAATGTACAATATTATCTTATATCGTTCATGGGGAGTCTAAATGATGTAAGTCTTCGTGAGATTCTTGACAATGGTTTACAGAGTGAGGAATTCCTATCAAGCCCAACATTTTTGTTGAGCTTCGCCTCGTTGGTGCTATAGCAGACATAATCATGTGTTCATATATGTAAATGGACATTGGAAGGGTCTGCCAAGACTCCTTTCATACAGAGGCTTATTTTTTTTTAGTCAAAGAATCTAGGTTCACTGTGTCACTAGTAGCCATCCCTACAATGCTCACACAGAAATTCACTGTGGGCTGAAAATAAGCTGAACAGCTTGCATTTGTGTCATATGGGGAAACTGGTGTTGTGCATGTCTGGCTTTTCAGCTGACATGTATCATTCTGCTATTACATTGCTGGTAGAAATGTTGATTTTCTTGTGTCGCTTTTTTCAAACCGATCATATATTAGTCGTGAATTTTAAACTTGCCCAAGGCTTCAACCTCAAGGATGTCAAATTACAATGCACTTGTCATCCCCACTTAGGGTGAAATGTGTATGTTACAGGGTGTTGTATCCTTGAGAGCTGCCAGTCTTGGGTTGATAAAGCTGACATTGTTTCCATCACTCCAGCCTTGGCTAATTTCTGTAATCATTCCTTTGCCACTGGATCCTTCCCTTCTCTCTGCAAGCACTCCCTTGTGCACCCTTTCCTAGAAAAGCCTTCTGCCGATCCTTCCTGTCCGGCTAACTATTGCCCAATTACTCCTTTCCTGGGTAAGCTGGCCATGTCCCAGTTAAACATTCATACTCAATCTGCTGGTTATCTCCATGACCATCAGTCTGGCTTCAGAATGGCCAGAGGCACGAAAAGTGCTCTCCTGAACAACAGCAACAATGAGCTTTCTAACCTTTACCTAGTCCTCACTCTGTCCTCATCCTCCTCAGTCACGCCACCCTGACAAAATTGTCTCAGTGGGAACTTTGCCATCACGGGTCAGGCTCTGGCATGGCTGACCTCCCTCCTCTTGGACTGAGTGTTAGGCGGAAACCTGTGCAGTTCCCTCTGGGACCACTGCAAAAGATTTAGGACTACAGGTGTTTGGCAGTAAACCCACTTGGTAGCAGTCTGTACCACACAGATTCACTTAGTAGCTGTGGCTGAGCAGTCAGACTTCCCTCAAGAAGAGTTAGGCAGTATGTGGAGTATACAAAATAGGGCAATTTACACAGTAGAACAAGCAAACATGGAACAGAGCTTGGGTGTAAAGATATATAGGTATTTTTTTATAACAACACATCTATGAAAAACACTCTGGCACTAATACGGCAAACAACTTCAATCACAATTACTATAAGTAAATCAATCCCCCTAACAATAGTTCGACAGGTCTATGTTCAACGGCACCACTTATTTGCAGACAGAGGTGAATGCTTTAACCTAGATGGCACTCTAGTATTCGTTAGAACGGGAGAGAAAAGGCAGGGTATGAAATCAATTCGGTACCAACACTTTTACGGACAAATGCAAGGCAAGTAAGGCAGGGTCTACTGTAGATCGCAAAGTTCAGAAGCCAGGCCCACTCGGAAAGAGGAAAGGCGATATATCCCAAAAAGTATCACATTGGAAATGCACTTTGAGTCTTTGTCGCAAATTGTTATAGAAAGATTGGACCAGTTCAGAACAGAAAGTTAAGAAGGCTTGGAGGCGACCCAATGGATAGGCGAGGATTAAGACACCTCACGCTAACCGTCACAAGGGAAGCCAGGCAGACACGGTACCTTGTATGTGGAGAGGCAGCTCCGGCGAAGGCAGTTGTTCCTGGTGGTGGATGCAAGTCGGGGCTTTGCCAAGAGAAGAGATGCTCTCGTCGTCGAAGGAAAGTTGAAGATCGTTGCACCACCAGGGAAGAGACCAGCCGCGGAGTGCTCCGTCACAAGGCACCACCTTTTGGTCGCGGCACGGGTTAGTGGCTATCCGGTTGCCGGGGTGCTCAGCACGGGCAATTCGACCACTACACCCTGGAAGCGAAGAAAAAGCAAGGGGACTGGTTGTTCCCACCAGTCAGGGGAAGAAGACTCTCCAGCCGGGAGATCTACTCTGTCGTTGGGAAGTGGTGAGTCGTTTCAGCAGGGCTCCACCGCAGGTGTCGTCATTGCAGGTCGGCTCAGCTTTACCCTCGTCGGATTCTTAGGTGCTGTGGCGACTTCTGAAGATCCAGTCCCAAAAGCCCTGCTCTTATGCAGAAAACCCCCATTCATTCAGCCTAGCTGTCAATCAAAACACGCTAAGTGGTGAGTGGGGTGGCTCACCACTTGGGCCAATCACACCAGAGTGCGACTTGAGTTGGCAAGGCAACTCAGTCCAGGGTGCCTAAACCCCCTCCCACACCCCCTGTGGTACCCAGACAGAATGGCACCACTTTGGAGGGCCTCTGTGTAGAAGCCCGCCAAAAGTGGAACAAAGGGCTCAACCTTTGGTTTAGGAGTCACAGAGACGAACACAGACGCCATTTTAAAAACCGAGTTCTGGCAGAAAATACCAACCGATAGATTTATTTAAGATAAATAAACCAGTGGTATGTTAGAGATTAACGAGAAAAAGTATTAACCTCCAACAATGGGAAGAATCCTATAGAGTTATATTCGGGGTCGAATATAACAAGTAGTTTCCATGGCCACCAGCCAAAACTCGACGAGGGGGGACGGGACAGTGCCCCCTCGAATAACAGACTCAGGGGTAATCGAATTACCCCTACTACTACTGTTGGGTATTTTGTGGATATTTGGGCCTTTGCGGTATTTTCTTACCGCCAAAATACCTTTAGCAATAATCACTCTCTGTATTCATATTGGGTCACACATGACAATAATACATTGCATTATTTCAGAATTCAGACCTATTTAGATGGTATGCGCGGTAGTTTGCGTTATTGGTTGGTATAGTGGTTGGTCTATTTGTTGCCCCAATATCCAAAATCCCTTGTTTTTTTATCTAGATTGTTCTTGATCACTAGAGAGACCTCAGGCCTACATTTTAGGGATACCACATTTTCAGTGTTAGAGTTGTGTGCCACCATGGGCTATTGTGGTAACTTCCACTACCTTATATATGGTAGGGAACTATGTCCAGGGAGTCTCTCTTCCCGTTGACTCATGTACCTCCAACAGGCTATGCTACAAACAGTCACTCACAACTGTCCATACTGAATAGAATCATGCACACATCTGCCTTAAAATGACAATTACACTGTTTAAAAATCTCCCCACGTTTAAACCTTTCCCCATGCAAAATGAAAGAGAGAAATAATACACACTAGCTATCTGTTTTCAAATGTTTTTGTATTATAGAAATTTTTTTAAACACAGTTTAACTTTTTTTATAGAAATAAATGAAATGGTACAACATTATTTGTGATAAAATGAACAGAGAGCTGCGAGAATATATTCAATTGGTAACATTAAATATGCTGATAAGAGACTGAGACTCCCTTTAATACACTGACTGAACAGTTTCGCACACTTTCGCACAGCTCCCACTCGCTTCTATAATTACCTTATCTGTTCAGCATGAGTTTTCTTCGGCTATTCTCTTTCTGAATTTGGCTCCCTTGAAAATCAACCCCAGTGAGAACAAGCGTCTGCTGTTCTCAAACCGGGGTTATTGCCTGGAACTCTCAGCTTTTGCAGCAGGAATGCCCCAGCCAGGAAACAGGTCCTTCTCCCAGCTCTGCAAGATCTCGATTGTCCTCCCCCTCCCCTCAAGCTTCTCCAGCAAAGTTCTAATCACAGCCTCTAGCAGGATACTTGCTATGACGCTGCTCCAATCAGAATCAATCATGTTCTATCCTCCTACTTTTAACAATGGTTCTTCTTGCACAGTGGCAATTGGTACAAACTGATTTCCTGTTCCTTCGAGCTCTTTGCTTCCTGTAGTTATGTGGACAGAGCAGCAGAGAAAAAAAATGAATGTGCGTTTAAAAGTTCACTTTCAGAGTAGGCCTAATTCTGCAGTGGAGACACATTTTTATTAGTGGGTTATGTTAAATGAAGTTTTATTAGTCAGGTTAGTTATTAATAAGGTTAGTTATTAATTTTCAAATGTGTCTCTTGCAACATAGGCATTTCAGGTGAAAAATAGTATGCATTTTGAATGTGCACATGTGTGCTTTTAACTGTAAAAATAGATTTGCATCTTATATGTAAAAATCGTTTTTGACTGAATGGCCTGTCTTTACTCTGGCAACACATATAGCAATGCACCACACCCATGTGGTGGTGCTGCATCAAAAAAAAAATGCTACCTGTGCAGTAGTGCTGTACTCTGTGCTGTAACACGCCAAATATCCTTACATACCCTCCTTTTGTTTTTAGAACTTGGCTACGATCCAAGCCAATTCCTAAAAACAACTTGTTCTTTTTTTTCTTTTAAAATGCATGTGTATTGGGATATCTTTCTCTTCCTGACGTAGCTACTAAAATCAGTAACATTTTCATTTTTACTGATAGCACAATCAACCATCCACCCATGATTAGCACCAGGACAGCCAAACCCACTATTGAGCGTTCCCCCCAGGTTCCCCAATTAAATCTTTCCACTTCTATTATCCCCAGATTACTAATTGTAATATTGTTTTTTCTCAAATTCATTTTTATAACATGTCTTTCTTTGTGAATCAATAAATATTCCACATCCGGATCTATTGGAAAAGTATCCCTTTGGAAAAAATCGATATATTCCACCTGGCTTTCTCAAACATCATTTGTTACATGAAACAATGTTAACCCCCCAATTGACACAATTGTATCCTTTGGAACCTGTAAATAAAAAACATTATATTTCACCTGTTTAACCACGTATGTTCCATGGTGTAAATGTACTACCGTCATGTTCTTTAAACAGGTGCTGACCAACCATTTACCTCTGACCATCTTAGTCTGTGCCAGTTCTTCACTCCCCATATTGCTAATAATCACTTCACATCCTTCTGATATACTTGGGTCAGATTTCAAACCACAAATAGCATCTGTGGCATCAGGAACAAACAGTTTACCTGGACACATATAATTTTGTTCTTTAAATTTAACACATGTTTCCAGGTTTGGTATTAAATAAACTTCAGGTTCCCATGACTGAAATGCCACCACTTCTGGAGTCTTAATCTTAGTAAATGTGTCCTCTTGCCAAAATCCCACGTTGTGTACCCACTTCGTTTGATAAATAAGTTCAGGAGCTACATATGGGATGCTTAGCAAAAATCCAATCTCTAGTCTTTCCAAGTCCACGTATAACGGCATTGCATTACCCATTTCAAATGCAATATTTACCTGTATTATATCAATTTCCCTCCTGGTCAATCTTTCTATCATTTGACGAATAATATCCTGCGAAACAAAATACAAGGGGATATGTCCTTGAATCAATTGTGAAACTGCAGTTTGAACTTCTCTCATATAATTCGTTAATAGTCTATCAACAGGACTCATTATGTTCAATATTTCATTTAAAGTTCTGTCATGCTTAAGTATTATTTGAGTCGCCCGTTGCATCACATCTGCTTGTTCACTTAGAATGATTGCAGTTTCATTTATGAATCTTACTTGTTCATCCAGTCCCCCTCTAATCCCATCTAATGTTTTTTGTATTATTTCTAGTTCAATACTCAGTTGTTGCGCTTTAGTACTCAGTGTTCCTACCGAAATAGAATTGGCTGTTGATATTGTGGTACCTATTATGGCTCCAACTATAGACATTACCAATGATATCGCGAGCATCACCGCACCTCTCTTTCCTCTCCTCTTCTTAATGTCTGCTGAATTCACAAATGTTTTCTCCAACTGCATCAATATATCTCTTATTGACTGCTTAGTGTCCTCTTTTCTTATTTCTAGCCACTCTTTAGTCTGTTCAATCTTAATTCCGGTATTGTTCAAATGTTTTTCAATCAAAATCTCAGGATTCAATGGTATGTAGATATTTTGGAAAATCATCCTTCTATCACTGGTGCCTCTTCCACCGCGATACCAGATGCTGGTCCAGGTTCAATGACAACCTGTGCTTCTGAATTCTTGAAGATCCCTCCAAATATCATCATCATTAACCATATCATCGGTATCATCTTCAATGCTGATCGCTTTGCAGCCTTGGTCTTCACCCCTCTTGGGGGCTTTCCCGCAATCCCTCCACGTGGCCTCTGATCCCAGAACCTCCGACCAAATAATGTTAATTTTCTAAATCAAATAGAAAAGAAACAAATTAAGTACATAGCACAATACTAACTTCGCCCTTTTGCCAAAAATAAAACAAGCTTGGTAAAAACATTTCGTTATTTATTTATTTTTTCTTCTGAAATTAAACACAAGTTAAAAAGAAAACAAGCATATATAAAACAGCATTCAATATTTAATACATTTTCTCTCTGCACACCAACCGTGAGCTTCCATTCTATTTATTTATTTATTTATTTTATATTATGTATTTTTACATATATTACAGTGTTTATGTGCCATTATAACAATCAACTTTTTAAAATCTCTGTCACTGCCTCTTGATTGTACACATTTATTTTCTCTTTTTGTGTTCAAGGGACTTTATCTGTTTCTACATGGACGAACTGCTCTATTGCCGTTTCACCTTCATTTTTCAAAATTTTATAAACTACAGGAGAGACCTTATCTATAATTCGAAATTTAGAATTTTTCTGTTTACTTTTTCCAAAATGAAACTTGTACACCTGATCCCCAACACTGTATTCTCTCACTGATGTTCTTTTATCATAGTATGTTTTAGCACTGTCAGCAGCCCTTTCCAGATTTCTCTGCACAAAAGCAAATGCATGTTGCAAATGCTTCCTCAGTTCATCAATGTACTCATGAACTGTGGATGCACTCACAAGTGTCTGCTCATGTGTTCTGTATAGTAGGTGTTGTGGTAACACCATTTTCCTACCTGTCAAGACCTCATGGGGGCTAACACCTGTTGCTTTGGCAGGAGTTGATCTGATTGCCATCAAAACCAACGGTAAACGTAAATCCCAGCTGGAACCTGCTTCTGCCACGAATTTCTTTAAAATATCCACAACAGACCTATTGCTTCGTTCAACTCCACCTGAAGAGGCCGCCGATATGCAATATGTAGTTTTCTTTTCACACCCAGTATTTGCCATACCTTACTCATTAGAGTACTTGTGAAATGACTTCCTCTGTCTGAATCAATTCTTTGTGGCAACCCAAACCTTGAGAACACATGGCTAACCAGCAATGTGGCTGCTGTTTGCGCACTATAATCTGGTGCAGGAATGCATTCAATCCACTTTGACATCAAACATACCACACTTAAAATATAACGGTTTCCTCTGCTCGACCTTTTTAAAGGCCCTACATAGTCTATTTGCAAATCTGACCATGGAAGAGTTAGGCCTCTTTTCATTAATGGGGCTCTATGCATTGGTGAAGCAGATTTAAATTGGGCGCATAATAGACATCCTTTAGTATATAATTCCACATCTTGGGACAAATGTGGCCAGTAAGCATAATCTTTTAGTATTTCTAATGTTTTTTGTGAACCTCTATGGCCTGCAGTTATGGCATCATGTGCATGGTGTAGCATTAGCCCTCTGAATGAAAGGGGTACCACCCACTGTATTTGTCCTGTTATGGACTCTCTAATTATGAGTTCATCCTGTAATCTAATTCTTGTTTTGTTCTTTAATAGCTCCCTCAACTCTTCTTTTCCCATACAATCATTTTCTGTTAAAGGATTTTGTTCAGGATCTATCAAATGATTATAATAGATTCCCAAAATTCGATCATTCTTTTGTGCCTCAATCAAATCTTGGTCTGGCGTGTCATGACTCCACTGTACCACTGGTTGATCTACCTCCTTTGGTGCTTTAGAACGTGTTACTGCATCAATTTGTATTTCACCCATTAAATAATCAATAGGTAGCAATTCTCCCATCACAGCCCCAATCTTAGCCAGGTGGTCTGCCTTATCATTTCCCTCCTTATCCTTTCCTGGTGTTTTTAAATGCCCACGATTTTTTCTCCAGTATATTCTTAAATTATTCTCTGACACCAATTTGTCTATGGCTTGTATCATGTTTCCATGTGTAAGTGGCTTTTTGTTGTATATAACCATGCCTCTTGCTTTCCAACCAGGCAAATACTCCACAAAGCTATTCCGTGCATAGTCAGAATCAGTCACCAGGACAATTTCACTGAACTTTTTATAAACTGCAGTAGCAATTGCTTTATAAATGGCTGCCAATTCCGCCACCTGACTGCTCCTAGCTCCAATCCTCATCCCTATACTGGGGACGCCTTCACATTTCAACCAGACATTTCCTATTCCTGCCACTAATTGTTTATTACTGTCATTTTCAATGTGAAAAGCACAACCATCCACATATACAGTTGGCAAATCCTTGCATGTTTTTTCATCAAAATCTTTGTGTGGTGATTGTTCAAATTCCTGCAAACTAGTTTCCACTTCCATTTCATTTGGTATTTGTTCAGCTGCGCAGTCATGTAAGTCAGCTAACCCTTGAGCAATTGGGTTCTTTTTATTTTGTCCATATCTCACTTCTACAGGAAACCCTTGTAATGCCAGCGTCCATGAAGTGATTCTGGACTGCGCTAGATTACCTGATCTAATTCTTTTACTCTCTAAAAATTGCAAAGGTTGATGATTTGTTTCAATAATCACCTTTTCTCCCTGAACAATGGGGCGGAAATGTTGTAGCGCCCACACAGTGGTTAATAGGGCCTTTTCACAATTATTAAATTTAATTTCAACTTGGGAAAATGCCTTACTTGCATAGGCAATGGTTTTGTGATTCAAATCGTCTTTTTGTGATAACACTGCTGACATACAATGTTCAGAAAAACCTATTTCTATAAAGAAATCCCTGTCCTTTATGGGGTATGCTAAACATGGTGCCTTTACAAGACATTCCTTTAATCTAGCCACTGCATCAGACTGCTCTTTTTCTCATTTCCAGGGAGTATTCAGTTTAAGCAGTTTAGTCAATGGTTGAGTGATTTCTGCATAATTTTCAATGAACTTTCTGTTATAGCCTGTCATCCCTAATAAACTTTTTACTCCTTTCACATTTTTAGGATCTTTTAATCTTTGTATGGCCTCTATTTTCTTCTTTTGTGGATTTAGCCCATGTTCAGTCACTTCATGCCCTAGAAAGTTCACTTTTTTCTTGCACCATTGTGCTTTTTGCAAAGATACTTTGGCGCCTGCTTTCTGCAATTGGCCAAGCACATGTCTTATTTCATCAAAATGGCTTTTCACGCTTTCATTTTTTATAAGGACATCGTCCACGTAAACTATTGTTCCTCTTTCCGCTGCATCCGGCATGGCCTTTCTCAAAAATATGCCAAATTCACTCCCACTATTGATGTACCCGAACGGAGCTCTAAGCCAGGCGTATTGAGTCCTGTCAAATGTAAAGGAAAATAAATGTTGCATCTCCTCTGCCAATGGCATGCACCAATATCCAGAGGTGAGATCTAATGTGGTAAATACTTTTGAACCATATAGCTGAGCTAGGCCCTGATCAATGAATGGCAGTGGCCATCTAGATACTGGTACTCTTTTATTTAACTCTCTCAAGTCTGCACATAGCCGCCATTGATCATTTGGCTTTAACACACCTAAAATAGGTGTATTGGATGTGCTATGAATGGGCCTGATAATTCCCTGCGATTCCAAATTTTTAATAATCTCTGCCAATGATTCTAAACATGCCAGCGGTAGTCTATACTGGCGTACAAACACTGGACCTCTGTTACACCTTCTGGTAGTGTGGCCACATGTAAATAAGTTAAACCACAATCATAAGCATCTTTTGCAAATACATCCTTAAACTCCATAAATATCTCCCTCAGATTGTCCCTATCCTCATTGCTGTCACACGCATCCACTAAGGAGATCTGCTCTTCTACCATTTTAGAAAATTCTGGAAAATCTTCTGGTAAGGGAATCTCGGTGCTTTCCTCTAACTGTGTGGCTGTGTCTTTTTGTAAAGCTGCCACTTTTAAATATTTTGGCATATCAGCTTCCACTTCAATGGGCTGATTTTCTGTTTCATTTTCATTTAAATTAAATATTATGCAATCCTCTTGATGGCAGCACACTGTCTCATTTGAATCATAAGGATACACAGAATGAATTTTAAATATTCCTTTGGGCTGAGAGTCCAGGTGTTCTGGCAACTCACCCTTGGCATCTACATACTTTTCAGGAATATTTCCAATCACTATGTTATTTAAATCTGCCGTATAATGTGATTTTTGTATGGCCATTCCTAATGGGGAGTTTTCCTCTAAATGAATATCCTGACAACCTTTATTATTTACCATACTTTTTACAGATCCTTCACCAATATCTACCAATGGAATGTATTCATAATACAGGCCTTGCTGTTTTATGGATTCATTCAGGCATACAAATGCATTAGAGCCTTTCATCTGCTGTCCATTTTTGCATTTCAGTGTTATTGCAAACTGTTTTGTAAATGCAGGAATAATAGTATCTTTCCTCATTTGTAATTCGATTGCATAAGGAACCAGTTGTGCACAATGATAAACCCTTCTTTTGTCTTCAAATTCAGGTGCCGGACCACCTAGGCGTGACCATATTTTTTGATTAAGGAAATCTAACACCATACACATTCTGTGCATGATGTCATTGCCCATGTAAAATTCATTTTGTGCTCCACTCACTATCCATACATTATGGTAAATTGTTTTCTGCCCAATGCTAATTTTAAGCATGCACCTTCCAACTGAACATGTGTAACAACATCATTCAGCAATTTGTCATTTTTTAATTCTGTGCATTTGTGATCATTTAGTGTGATACCAGCCCTTTCAGCCTCTTCAAAAATATGTGGCTCAAAGAATTCTTCAGGTGATTGACTTGTACCCTCCTTTTGAGTATTTCCTTTTTCTTCCTGTGTTTGGTCATTGTTTTGCTTGCTCAGGGAAGGAGCTATAGCATCCCCACTTACTCCCTGTTCACTGGTATTCCCCATGCATGAGTCATTTTTCTTAAATCTGTCCCTTTGTTCTTTTGGAATTCCTAATGTTTCTTTTTCATTTGTGCAAATCTTTACTGTTTTATTTAGCTCTAGGTTAAACCGTACCTCTTTTTTAGAAGTATTTGCACTTTCTGTCACAAGTTCATTTACTGGCACTTTCATTTTTAATTCATTAGGCATCTCAGAGTCGTTATGCAAAATTATATCAGAGCAATCTGTCATTTTGGCACTGCAGTTATCATGAGTACTTAGTCACTTTTCGGAAGCCCCCTGGTCATTGCTATGGCCATCAGCCCCCTCTTTGGAAGGTTGTTTTTGCGCTGTATAGAGCTTTCCTATTTGTTCAGCTAACATTTTCACTTGGGCCTCAAGGCACTGGAACCTTTCCATCTCTCTAGATTCCTCTTTCTGTGGCCTAGGTCGATATTGGTTGTTTTCCCCCTGATTGGATCTATTCTGATACCTCTCAGGTGATTGATGTCGGTTGGGATGGTTTCTGAACTCTTGATTCATTTCTGGAGGGGCATCGGGTTGCACCCATCCTTTGATTATAGTCCCCTGGTGGGGAATCTTTGTACTGACGTGGATTGTAGTTCACGTTTTGCCTCATGTCCTGTCTCTCAGATTGTGGGTACTGGCCCCTATGTTGATTTCCATTATCAGTAAATCGATCCACATATCGGGGTCTGTCCTGATTACCATATATCATGGTGTTGGGATCAAATCTGCTCTGTGTCCCCAATGACTGGTAGGGTTCTGTCCCCTAAATACCTAGGGCTGATGTAGCTCTCCCTATTACTAGGATCATGTGATTGGAACATTGGTTCAGGAAATGGCGATCTTTGTTGATTACCCCTTTGTTCAGGTGTCACATTATTATTACCTTGGCTTTGAGCAGACTCAAGGGACATTTTGGCTGACCTGATTTCCATTACTGTGGCTGAGGGTTCTTTAGATTTAGGTCTAGTATCTTTCATTTTATCACTTTCTCTACCCTGACAATAGAGTACCTCATATAGTTTTGTGCTTTGATGTACAATCCATTCAAGGGACTTGTCACGGTCAAATTCACGGACCAATTGGGATATGATGTCTTTCTGTAGCCCATAGAAGTATGCAGTTTTAAACTCATTGGAATTTGGGTCAAAAGATACATAAAAGCGAGAAAATGCACTTTTTAAGTCTTGTAAAAATTGGCGAGGGGATGTATTAGGTCCAGCAGTAATTGTGTAAGCGACTTTCTTTGCCTCCTGCAATGACTGAAAAGGAGAAAAATGACGCCTAATTTCTTTTTCAAACTCCACCCAGGTCATATTCTGCTGTTCATTTAATCCCCTTATGATGCTGGCCGTCGGGGCATCTAAAGTTAAATGAAAACATTGTCTGTACTGTTCCTTAGGTATCTGGAGTGCTTTAAAAATGTCATGCACCGCTTCTAAGTGATCCTCAATGCAGCATTCACTTCCCTTTTTAAATGGTTTGATCAGGGCTTTAATGGATTTCATTATTTTTATGGGGCTACTTGTTGCAATGCATGGAATTGCACTATTTTGTGATTCAATCCTGTTTTCAGGTGTATGAGATTGGTGGCTGCCCCCAATGGGAGTATCAAATCCCCCAAGGGCGCTGCAACGAAGTTCAGTCACCGGCCCAGTCACTGGAGCACTAGCTCTTTGGGCAGAACGAGAATTCACCTCCACTCCATTGAATGTGGTACCCTGCCGCCTCTCCTGGGACCTGGGAATGCACATTTGCTGTTCTAAGTCCTTACACTTTTTAAGGAGTCTGCTTCATATTGCAAATAGTTGTTTTCATCACTCATCTTATTAATCACCTCCTGCATGTCGCACATTTGCATTTGGCATTAATTGAACTCTTTATTTCTCTTGTCTCTTTCTTGAATAATTTTAATCATTTCTTGTTCTGCACTCTGGAGATCACATTCTTTTTCACAATGTTCTTTTTGTAAAATCTGCATTTCTGAAACAACCTCATCTTTATCCTGTCTAATGTGGTCCACTAAGGCTTTTAAGTGTACCAATTCTTGCTCACTATCCTCAAATTGTTTCTTGCTTTTGGATAACTGAGCATCAAAGTCTCTGCATTTTAATTGCATGTCTTTTTGGCATACATCCAATTCTGCTCTTAACATTTCCTGATTTTTACTTGCCCCATCTAATTCAGTCTTTAACCTGTTAATTAGCTGGGTATCATTTTCCTGCAATTGCAGGGACTTATTCAAAATAAACCATATTGCATTTGCTGCATTCAATAATCTTGTAAGGCAGACCTGAATTATGCTGCCTTCTGCAAGAATATTGTCTAGTTTTTCTTTCGGCAGCTCACCCTGAATGCGGTCACGCCATTCTAAGGTGCTGTTCGACGACCACGTACCATGTGCAAACATCTTTGCCTCTAAATATTGCACTAGGTCTGAAAATGTGGTTTCCCTTTGTGACATTCTGAAATTCGTTTTTAGTGGCACACTGCTATTATAAAATGGGTTCCCTTTAATGTGCAAATGGCAGTGTGAGACACGCTTGCCATGCCCAATAGGTACTCTATGGTCACTTTCCCGGCCTGCAACGCACCATAAATATGTTGGGTATTTTGTGGATATTTGGGGCTTTGCAGTATTTTCTTACCGCCAAAATACCTTTAGCAATAATCACTCTCTGTATTCATATTGGGTCACACATGACAATAATACATTGCATTATTTCAGAATGCAGACCTATTTAGATGGTATGCGCAGTAGTTTGCGTGGTTGGTTGGTATAGTGGTTGGTTTATTTGTGGCCCCAATATCCAACATCCCTTGTTTTTTATCTAGATTGTTCTTGATCACTAGAGAGACCTCAGGCCTACATTTTAGGGATACCACATTTTCAGTGTTAGTGTTGTGTGCCACCATGGGCTATTGTGGTATTTTTGTGGTAATTTCCACTACCTTATATACGGTAGGGAACTATGTCCAGAGAGTCTCTCTTCCCGTTGACTCATGTACCTCCAACAGGCTATGCTACAAACAGTCACTCACATCTGTCCATACTGAATAGAATCATGCACACATCTGCCTTAAAATGACAATTACACTGTTTAAAAATCTCCCCACGTTTAAACCTTTCCCCATGCAAAATGAAAGAGAGAAATAATACACACTAGCTATCTGTTTTCAAATGTTTTTGTATTATAGAAATTTCTTTTAAACACAGTTTAACTTTTTTTATAGAAATAAATGAAATGGTACAACATTATTTGTGATAAAATGAACAGAGAGCTGCGAGAATATATTCAATTGGTAACATTAACTATGCTGATAAGAGACTGAGACTCCCTTTAATACACTGACTGAACAGTTTCGCACACTTTCGCACAGCTCCTACTCACTTCTATAATTACCTTATCTGTTCAGCATGAGTTTTCTTCGGCTATTCTCTTTCTGAATTTGGCTCCCTTGAAAATCAACCCCAGTGAGAACAAGCGTCTGCCGTTCTCAAACCGGGGTTATTGCCTGGAACTCCAGGAAACAGGTCCTTCTCCCAGCTCTGCAAGATCTCGATTGTCCTCCCCCTCCCCTCAAGCTTCTCCAGCAAAGTTCTAATCACAGCCTCTAGCATGATACTTGCTATGACGCTGCTCCAATCAGAATCAATCATGTTCTATCCTCCTACTTTTAACAATGATTCTTCTTGCACAGTGGCAATTGTAACAAACTGATTTCCTGTTCCTTCGAGCTCTTTGCTTCCTGTAGTTATGTGGACAGAGCAGCAGAGAAAAAAAAAATGAATGTGCGTTTAAAAGTTCACTTTCAGAGTCGGCCTAATTCTGCAGTGGAGACACATTTTTATAAGTGGGTTATGTTAAATGAAGTTTTATTAGTCAGGTTAGTTATTAATTTTCAAATGTGTCTCTTGCAACATAGGCATTTCAGGTGAAAAATAGTGTGCATTTTGAATGTGCACATGTGTGCTTTTAACTGTAAAAATAGATTTCCATCGTATATGTAAAAATCGTTTTTTGACTGAATAGCCTGTCTTTACTTATATGTCCATGCTACTCTGGCAACACATATAGCAATGCACCACACCCATGTGGTGGTGCTGCATCAAAAAGAAATGCTACCTGTGCAGTAGTGCTGTACTCTGTGCTGAAACACGCCAAATATCCTTACAGTACGTCCACAATAGGATGGTTTTTACTAGTTCTGTTAGTAAATTTAGGTCTAGTAAAGCCAATGGTGACTTTACATGCCCTGGGAGACAGTAGTCAGTCCCAGGGTATGGAGTCTATGGTGGGGATCCTCTAGGACGCCCCAGTGTTACGGCACGGAGGGTGCGGTGTAACACACATAGAAAAACATATGAGACCCTATGGAGTAAAAGACCCCATAGCCCATAGAACACATTGACATTCAAAGGAATTAACCACATTCATGTCCAAGAGTGGGAGAAAAGAGTCTCACTCTTGGCAGGATGGAAAAAAACAAACTCCAGAAATCCAGCAAAGCTGCTGGGGGACTCACTAGGTTAGGAAATTCAGCCTAAACAGAGAATTCTCCCTAACAGACTGACCCTCCCAGGTCCAACTAGGGTCCTTTCTCTACACCACCTTTCTTTCCACATGCAGTGTTCCCCAGAGCTCTATCCTCTTACCCCAGTTCTTCAATGTCTATCTGCCCCCCTTCGCCCACCTGATCTCTACTTGCTCCTCTAACTTTCAGTGTTACACGGATGACACGCAGCTATCTTTCAGGCTCCCCTGAGCCTCCTCTCCCTCTTTGCTCATTCCTGACTACCTATCCGTTATTCAGGGATTGTGTCCCTCCAGCAATCTCTGCCTTAATGCCAGTAAGACAGAGATTCTTCTCACTGGGAAACATTCTCTCTTTCTCTCTCTCTTTCTCTCTCTCTCTCTCTCTCTCTCTCTCTCCCCCTCCCCCCCTCTTTGGGCTCCCTCCCCTCACCCTCCTGTGAGGAAAAAAAACATGCTGTCATCTTCGACTCCATTCTCTCCTTCTCGCCTCACATCACATCACTGACCTTGCCAAGTAGGCCCACTTCCAGCTGCACCTCCTCAGGGGTATCCTACATTTCCTCAACTTCCCCAGAAACTCACTGTTTCCAGATCTCTGGTTCTCTCCAGGCTTGACTTTTGATCCAGCCTCTTTCTCAATCTTCCCAATTCTACTCTTCGTTTTATTCAACTAATCCAGAACAGGACTGCAAAATTTATCCTTTGCCTCAAGCCCAAGGGCTGCATCTCTCCAGCTCTGAAATCTCTCCAGTGGCTCCCGGAGGCCGCAAGGATCAAATTCAACACCATCTGCATCATCAACAAGACTTTCTGGGGCTGTGGTCCTCATTATATCCAACTTTCTATTCCTAATTACCTTCATTCTAGAGCCCTCTGCTCAGCTACCTCCAACTCTCTGTGTGTCAGACGCGTCTTCAAGCAGAGAGTGGGGGATAGATCTCTCTCCTCGGCAGGTGCCTCCCTCTGGAATGGCCTCCCTGCCCATCTCAGACTTGAGCAGATCACCTCATGTTCCGGAAGCTGTTTAAGAGCTTCCTTTTCTCCTCTTCCTTCTCTCTCCCTCTCTCCTGCTCATCTATCCGTCTGCTCCCCCTGACTGGTTGCATGGTGCCCTCAGAGTCACACAGGGTACCATGCCCCCGATCTGTCACCCTGCACTGCCTCCTGACCTACCCAGCACTCCTGGTCTGGGACTGCATCTGTGTAGTGCTTTGCCATCCCTACACTTACTCATAACCCTTACTGCCCTGACTGCACTCCCCCTTGCCGCTTCCTTGCACTTCCCTCTGCACCCTTCCCCCTGCACTCCACGTTGCACTTGCACAATCTGAATGTTATAAGGCCTAGTAAGATTGTTTGTCTTTTCATTCCTCTGTTCCACTTCTGTCTTTTGGCACGTAGAAACACTGTGATATTAATACCAAATCATATCATGTATCATACATACAATCTTACTGTCTTATGAGACATTGACTCTGTCCTCATATGAAGAAAAAACACAATTTTCAGCTAATTTGCATACCCGCAGTGCATTGCTGTGATGGCCAGTGGTGGCTTCCATGTGGTACTGTGCATGTGTGGTCTAGCTGAAATGGTGTATTTGGCTTCATCCCATGAGGCAGTAGGTTACACTGCGATATAATTATGTCTCCATTCAACATTATTAACCGCTGATTTTATCATGGAGACATTATTTTATGTTGAATAAAAGAGTACTTTATAAAGGCATACATGATCATTTAAGTGCTACTGGATACATGCTCATGATAAGAACATTTTTGTGGAGTGTTGGAAACCGTACTGCATTATTTCATTACTTGTAAAATACAGTAAGTAGAGAACACAATGCATAAATGTCTTCACTTTAAATGGTGGAAGTGACAAAACCCAAAGGCATTTTGAAGGACAACAAAAAAGAGGTGGGAATAAAATACCTTTGAAATACTTTACCAACACCAATAAGGATGAAGATCAGGTTACACACTCAGCATATAACAAAGGTTGGGTGAAAGGACTTGCAAAGGGTTCTATGTTCATTAATCTGCATAATTTTTTTTCCCAGAGATTTTTGTTGAAATTCTTTGGCTGAAAACACTTGATATTGTTTTGTATGTGGGCCCACCTAAACTTCCTGTCCCCTTTTATTTATTCCCTATCCTCCCACCCCCCTAATCCATATATGCCCTTACCCACCCCCTCCATAATTTTTTCAGCAAATAATATTCAGTAAAAAACTCAGCGGGAAAGAAATGTGGCAATGAATGAACCTCATATCGGGCAAGGCTCTTAAAGAATCTGCCCTTGCTCGCATGGATTGAGACAGGGATTTTGCTAGGTCTGGAAACGATACAGGGCTAGCCTGATTTCGGGGCTGTCGGGACTCAGGGGTAGCTAGCCTTTTGGTTGTAGCCCCTGAGCTGAAGAGATAGTGAAACGATCACAGCCCCAGCTATATTTCACATGGCATGCCGATTTATGCACCCGTACTTCTAATCAGCCATAATCTGCAACTCCTGGTGACAATGGCCACAAAATACAACTGCTTTTGTTCTTGATGGTTAGCCCCTTGATGGGACACTGCCCCAATCCTCTCAAGTCCAGATGCAACCCCTCCTCTCAACATACACACAGCTTTTCAGTGTTTACTTTCTAGAAACAGGAGAGGCAGGGGTAGAGGAAGAGGCCCCCAGACACCAAAATAAACACACAGTGCTTATTTTGGTGTCTGTTGCAAAGAGCTAGTGGGAAGACTCGGGCGAGCTACCAGTGGCTTGCGATCTTCTTGTTGGAGACCCCGGGTTTATATATTCACATCTCAGGGGGGCTAACACTGTCTTTCTCTCTATAATCATTGATAACATAAGTACCATTGACTTGAGCAATAGTTTCACATGGCAGTCACAGTGCTGCGAAGTTGAGCGATTTTGGCAACTTGTTATGTTTAACCGAATGTTCACTATGTTGTCTAAACATAAAACCTTGCTTGAAGTGCCAGTCCCCAAACAATTCTGAAATCGACAGTCAGACAGGAAGTTTTTTCAAAGTTGTTTTAATGGGTTCAGATGACTGGGTTGTACCTCTACCCTGCCCAAAAAATCAAAAGATTTTAGGTGAGGAAAGTGGGCAGTTGTTTCAGTGCATTATAAGCTTTGGTGGGCTTTATAATTCTGAAAATGAGCATTCTCTTTGCGTGCAGACATTTAGCGGGTACTAAGTGAAAACATGTTGCTCGCCTAATTAAGCAGGTTCATCAAGTGGGACCTTGTTGTGGCCTAAATAGATGACAGGACGCTGAAGGGTTTCTAACAGTCTTTATTGACTGACAACATTTAGAGAGGCTCTAAGGCGGCCTGGTGGCGCGGGGTGCTTACTCACAGTTCAATGCGACCAAGTCCTGTGCTTCCCCAGTTGATTCACTGTGGAAAGGTTGTGCTCACCGGTGGCACGCTGTAAACTTCTAGGGCCCCCATGAAGCCTCCAGTGGCTGTGGTGTTACGCCCTAGAAGCTGTGGTGTGAGTTCTGTAACTCACTTCTCCTTGTCGTGTAGTCAGGAGCAGCGCTCCTGTGTGACCGCTTCAGCTGGCAGGGCGCCAACTCTGAAGCGGGAACGTTTTCCCGCGGAGCGTGGGCTCACGAGATCCCGTCTCGCGAGATCTCACGAGAACACGCTCCCGCGATCACGTGATGTCCCAGCACACCTCCTTTGCTGGGAAAAAGGAATGGGTGATCACTCCATGATGAAGTCCGCATATTTCCTGGGTTTCCTTCTCTCTCTCTCTCTCTCTGGGGCCTGCCAGGATCAGGGTATGGAGCGGGATCGATGAAGTGTCCTTGGATGGTGCTCGTGATTCGGGTTCTCTTTGTCCAGCTCCTTGCTGTGATTCCTTGGGTTTTGTTGGGGGAATGGAGCTTGCAAAGTCATTGTGATGGTGCGGCTCTATGGTGTCTCCACTTGGGAGGTGATGGTTCTCGTATGACTCTTGGCAGACTTGATCTCCTTCAGTGTCTCCTTGCGAGCGTACAGTGTCTTCTTTCCTGCGGTACATGGCTACCCTCTCAAGATTCCATCTCCTGCCATCGCTGGTGCAGATGTGGTTTGTCCCTCTCTCCATGACTTCTATGGGACTGCTGTATCTGGAACCAGTGGAGGTGTCCTTGTGGGGAAGTCGTATCTTCACCAGATCCCCTTTGTTGACTTGTGTGTGTCGAGCGGCTCGGTGCAAATCCCCCTGTGCTTTCATTGCTTCTTTGTTGTGCTGCATGCGGCACGTTACGTCATCCATGTCAACGTCTTCATCGGCCCTCACTTGCTGGAGCCATGGTGGTACCAGTGAGGATGCTGCCCTTCTCCCCTCAGCAGATGGAAAGGTAAAACACCTGTGACGGCGTTGGGGGTGAGACGGTGGACCGCTACGGCTTCTTTGACCATCTTGTATGGGTCTAGGCCCGAGGCGTGAGCCAGTTGTAGCGCCCCTTTGATGAAGCGGTTGGCCCGCTCGACTAGGCCATTTGCCTGTGGGTGATATAGGACTTGCTTTTCGCTGTTTGATATTGTTGAGCTTGAGAAATGTTTCCATTTCTCTGGAGACTAGCTGGACTCCGTTGTCCGTGACGAGTTCTTCGGGCAGGCCATCCCGCTGGAATATGGCGGTGAGTGTTTCAATGACTGTTCCTGTGGTGATGTCTGGGGTGAAGTCAGCTTCCACCCATTTGGAAAAATAGTCGACCAAGACTATCCCGTACCTGTGGTCTGGGGGCATGTTGTCCAGCGGCCCTATGAAATCCAGCCCCAGTTTTCACCACACCCCTTTGGGGACTTCGGTGGCCAGCATGGGGGCTTGCCTCACGGCTAGGCGCTTGTCGCTGTTGGAGCATTCGTGACACCTATCGACCATCTGCCGAACGTCCTGGTCCATACCTGGCCACCAGTATGCGTCGTGTATCCTTCGTCTGGTCATGTTGCACCCTAAATGGCCCGAGTGTGCTCTGCACAGTATGACTTTGCGGATTCCGCTGGGTGGGATGATTTGATCACCTCTGAGAATGAGACCGTTCATGGCGGTGATTTCCTCATTCACCTTCCAGTAGGGACGAAGGCCTTCGGGGATCGCTCTCTCGTTGGGCCATCCATTTCGAACCCAGGTGCTTATCTGCCTTAGGGCGTAGTCCTGCTCGAACTCTTCCTGCCAGTGGCGCTCGCTCATTTCCATGTACTCTACGTTCCTCAAGTCGCCAATGGACGCAACGACACATTCGTCTTCCAGGAATGTGGTGCCGGGGGCGCTTTGGTTGAGGAGCCTGGACATGCAGTCCGCTTGTGTGTTTTTCCAGCCTGCAATGTGTTGTATCTCATAGGTATACTCTTGGAGCTTTGCGGCGATCCTGGCCAGTCTGGGGGTGGCTGTCTTGGTGCCGCCCGGGCTCAGAATGTGAATTAGGGGTTTGTGATCGGTGATCAACTTGAATCTTGTCCCCCATACGTATGATCTGAAATAGTCGACGGCCCAAGCGCATGTCAACATCTCTTTCTCTACCGTAGAGTAATTCTTCTCGGATGAGGATAATGCCTTGGATGCAAACGCCACCATGTTCTCCGTGTCGCCCTTCTTCTGGGTCAAGGTGGCCCCTAGGCCGTATGCGCTGGCGTCAGTGGTGATGTAGGTGTCCCATTCAGGGTTGTATGGTTTAAGGCACGGCGCGTGTAGAATCCTTTTCTTGATTTCGCCGAAAGCCTCATCTTGTTCTGGGCCCCAAGAGTACGCTGCCCCCTTCTTCAGAAGCTCGCTCATGGGAGACGTGGTCTCAGAGAACCTGGGGATGAATTTGGCATAGTACTCGGCTAGGCCTAAGAATGAGCGTAGTTCCTCTTTGGACATCGGTGCCGGTGCTTCTGTAATGGCCTCCATGAGGTTCTTCTTGGGGCTTACCCCATCACTCGAGATGCAGTACCCAAGATATTCTACCTTGTTCACCCCGAAGACACACTTATAATGGCGTAGGTGAATGCCTTCCTCCTGAAGTCTGCTTAGGACTGACTTGAGTGCCTTGTCATGGGTCTCGTTGTCCTTGGCATATACCAGAATGTCGTCTTGGAAGAATGAGACATTGGTGAGTCCTTTCAGTAGGGAATTCATCATCCTCTGGAATGCGGATGCTGCGGACGATAGCCCGAAAGCCATGCGGGTGTATTGGAAGGTGCCAAAAGGAGTGATGAACGCCGTCAGGGGGCGGGAGGACTTGTGTAGAGGAATCTGGTGATAGGCATCACGCATGTCCAGCTTCGAGAAAATGGCCGCCTCCTTCATCATGAGGACAATCTCATTGATGCTGGGGAGTGGGAAGCTATCCGTGATCACCTCCAAGTTCAGGCTTCTCAGGTCGATGCAGATCCTGAGGTCGTTGCTGGACTTTTTCTTTACTAGTACTACCGGACTCAGCCACTCTGAGGATTCCACGGTTTCAATGGTTCCTTCTTCGACCATCTTCCTCAGGTGGGCGTCCAAAGCTGGTCTTGCGGTGGCAGGTACTGCCCTTACTTTGTGCTTGACTGGAGTGGCGTTGGGTTTCAGCCGAATTTTGTGGACGAAGTTTTTCACTTTTCCCGGTTTCTCAGAAAACAGGTTTGGAAAGATCTCCTTGTAGTTTTGCGATGCTCCTGACGAGATCATGAGCACCTGTTCCGGAGTCCTGGGATCTAGTTTCATGCTGAGTTTGTGTTGGTCATCCCACCCCAGCACGGCTGGACCTTTGGGTGAAAAATACACTTTGGTGGTGGTAGACCTCCCTTTGAAATCGATCCGGGCCTTGATGTAGCCCAACAGGTCGACCGTTGCCCCTCCAAACACGGTGGGTTTTTGCCTGGTTGATCTAATCTCCACTTTTTCTTGTCCCATCATCTCCTTGTATGTGTTGATGGGCAGAATGGTGAGGTCGGATCCCGAATCAGCCATGACGCGCGTTTCCATTCCGTCCACTTTAATGGTGCAGCGGGGCTTTTCTCTTCTGGCATGGGGGGCATTGACCATGACAACCATGGGTCTGTCCTGCAGTTCATCATCATTGGTTGAGGTGCAGTCACCGTCAACACGGGACACAGTTTTCTCCCGCCACATGCATGCTGGAGCCACGTGGCCAATGCGTCCGCACTTGGAGCACTCCTTATTCCTGGCGGGACAGTCGCGGTCGTTCGCCATGTGCTTGTGGCTGGCGCATCTGTAGCATTTCGGTGCCTCCTTTTTCCTGGGACTTTTGTCTTTGGGGCCATCGCGGGAATGCTTGTCTCTGCGACCTCTCCATTGTAGCGCCGCCATTTGGGGCACGGGCAGGTGACTTCCCGCCTCCTTGCATCTGCTGGAGGTTTCTTCCTCCGCCCTGGCAATCTGGATGGCTTTGTCGAGGGTGACCTCCTTTACTTGGATGAGTTTGTCCTGTACTTCCCTAGAGTTGGTGTGGACAACGAGCATGTCGCAGATGACCTGTTCTGCATTTTCTCCAAAGGCGCAAAGAGAAGCGAGTTCCCTCATCCTGGTGATGTAGTCATCCACGGGTTCGCTCCCTTCCTGTTTGCGAGTGTAGAATCTCAGCCTGTGCAGTACGATGTTCTCCTTATTGGTGAACCTCTTCATGATGCGACGAGTCGCTTCTTTGTAAACATCGTCGTCTTCAACGTCATCGTCGGCCGCAGGTATTTCTTTAAGGCCGGCAAAGATGCGCTGACCTTCAACCCCTAGCGCATTCAACAGCATCGCCCTCTTCCTGATGGGGGCATAACGCGTGCCGCCCACCGCTTCCAAGTAGGTGGAAAAAAGGGGTTCCCATTGCATCCACGGAATCACCGGTGTCCCATGCAAGGGGAGAAACGCAGGGGGTGGTGTGGCGCCTTGCATGGTGGGTCCGTGGGACTTCTGGTATCCTCGTCGCCAGTTATGTGGTGGCCTAAATAGATGACAGGATGCTGAAGGGTTTCTAACAGTCTTTATTGACTGACAACAACTAGAGAGGCTCTAAGGCGGCCTGGTGGCGCGGGGTGCTTACTCACAGTTCAATGCGACCAAGTCCTGTGCTTCCCAGTTGATTCACTGTGGAAAGGTTGTGCTCACCGGTGGCACGCTGTAAACTTCTAGGGCCCCCATGAAGCCTCCAGTGGCTGTGGTGTTAAGCCCTAGAAGCTGTGGTGTGAGTTCTGTAACTCACTTCTCCTTGTCGTGTAGTCAGGAGCAGTGCTCCTGTGTGACCGCTTCAGCTGGCAGGGCGCCAACTCTGAAGCGGGAACGTTTTCCCGCGGAGCGTGGGCTCGCGAGATCCCGTCTCACGAGATCTTGCGAGAACACGCTCCCGCGATCACGTGATGTCCCCACAGACCTGGTCTAGATATGTGAAGATCTCCAGAAAGCCTGTGCAACCGCAACATGTATGTTAGAAATCTGGCAGAGCTGCCGTGAAGATAACGCCTACAGAGTCTCAAAACAATATACCTGTATGCCCCATTGGACACCTTAAAATGAACCACATGCTTTAACGGACTACCTGAAGGTGTTTACAAAGTTGTGTGGCAAATCATGATACTGACAACATTACGGTTAAGGATTACATGCGTGCACCACACAACATAAAAAATGTTTCCACTCTAGCGAAAATCAAAAGTTGCCACCCGTGCTCATAACTCAAAAACGTTGAAGCTGTTTGTCAAGTAAAGCTATGATGAATTTCCAGAAATGGAGACAGATACACGTTTTCTTGTCCGAATTCAAAATGGATGTGTCGCTGCTGAGGAAATACAGTTTGAAGACGACGTGTTCTTGGCATTCTCGGGTGCCATTATTCATACTGCTTCATCACATTCTGTTTTGGACAGGCTGGGGCAGCCGGATAGCAGGAAAGAACTGGACTGCATTGTACGCGGGTTGGTGTAAAGAGCATGCGCGATGCTGCATTGTAGTTCATGTGACCTCTGCACAACAACATGCGGCCTTGTGCTAACATATGCATCAGTGTTGTTCGCATTGAGCGTTCACGCGTGGAAACGAATACATTCGTTTTGACATACGGAAAACACTTTAGTGACAACTGGCATCACGTGCTGACAAGGGTGTTACAATGCACATGCTGTCTCTTGGGCATTACGCCGCAATCGACCTAGAAATGCAGTTGTTATTTGAAAAAAGATGTCTGTAATGTGACAGGTCTAACATAAGAAGAAAGCCTCCAGGCTGGCTTGCCGCCTCACAGAGCTACGCCCTACAAAAATGAAGAGTACAATCCCAAACCACCTCGACAAATCCCACCTTGTTGACCATCTCTCTACTTTACTTTTGCCCACCTCTATATTAAGTAAACACGTTTCGTCTCATTTTTGCAACACTTTATTGCAATGGTTCCCCTACATGTCCTAGACGTCCCTAAGGTAGTTAAGGAGGGCAATTACCGCCGTTATTGGTGCTCTGCCCCCCCACCAGCCCCCACCACTTGTGTCCACTCAACCCTGCCACTCTTCCCCAGCGGGGGCTACTTTTTAGCAGACTTAAAGCTGATCGTCTGACCAGCAATTACGTTTTGCATTCTCTTGGTTGACCAAGCCTATCCTCTCTCCGGTCTTGAAGCAGACACCAGAGGAATAGAAGTGCCTTGAATATCATTGGGGTGGCTGTCATTAATTTGAAAAGAGGGTTTCCCACATGCAGGCCACACTGTTGTTTGGTAAGTACGCATCTTACAATTTACTATGAAAAAAACATGTTTCTTAAACTTAAAGCCAACCGTGGATTTCATTTATCTGTATTCTTTCGTGGTATTTCCCCCACAAATAATATGCCTTTTTTGTGCCACTTCCTTTAAGTATATTATCACAGTGTATACTTCTAAAGATGTTTTGACTTGTCAAGCTCCTCATTCGAATTTAAATATTTTTATTATGTTTCACCCATTGTGGGAGATCCACCTTTCAGCGGATAAAATAAACAGACATATCTGTGAACAGCAGCCCTGAGCTCACTCCAATCCCAGCACACACAGGGGCCACAAATGGAACAAGAGATCCTCAAGGGGGCCAAACTGACAACAACCTATCTGAAAGCAAAGACCAGGCACCACAGGGCAATGTTGTTATACACATACGTGTCCTGCATTACCCAAAAAGTGCATGCAACAAGTCCTGGGAAACCCCAAGAAGCAAGCGAAGATAGACCTTTATGCAAGAGCAGGGACTCAGACAGAAACAAGCCTCAACAGAAGCAAGGAAGCTGTGTTCCCAGACCTCCAGGCACTGATACTAGTGGCTTTCAAAGACAGCATGGACACCATTGGGCAAAACATACACACTCTAACCTGCAAAGTGGTGGACAACCCAGCCATACAACTCGTGAAGCTGTGTGGCCAATGGGGATACTGAGAAATGCACTAGTGACAATGAAGATCAGACAGTGAGGCTGCAGGCTGAGGTCCAAATCCACCAAACGCTTTAGAAGGTGACAGCTAAAAATGATGACCTAGAACATGCTCACGATGCAATAATATAAGGATTCTTAGCTTGCGGGAATCCATGGTTATGAACAAGATGAAGCCCCTTATTGGACACATGCATCTGGAGATTCTGGGTCACCCAGAGGTGTCCCATGTGTTGATGGTGGAGTGTGCTCACCATTTTCTGGGGCCTAAACCCCCATCTGGGGAACTTCAATGCCGATCATTGCACGCATATTCAACTACCGAAAGAGACACATGCTCCTCAAGTCACCCAGGGATAAAGAGCGGATGAAGTAGAGATCATCAACAATCCGCGTCTTTCCTGACTTCAGCATGCAAGTATAGGAATCCAGGAAACCATTTCAAGGTCATACATAACGGAAAATGTACCTTCTTTTCAGGCCCAAAGGCAGCAGCGAGATATGCTAGGGATATGGTGAACATCGGGAGGGCCTCTCACCCCACTTCACCAAAGCAAGAAGAAGACTGTCAGCGAATACTTCAGACCAACGATTGTGGTGGGGATGCTCAGTCAAAGTGCACACCAAACAAAGCACACAGGTGCACCACAGGGAGCTGAATATTGACTGCTGCAAAACCAACGCTGCTAGGTATAACAGGTACATATGGTTCCGTAAAATACCAACAGGAGTAGATCCAGAGGCATTGCAGCCCCGTGAGCAATAATTTCAGAATCACTGCTTAAAGTTCTAGATGTCGATGAATAGGGTATTCCAAGTAAGTTTCAGTTGCTGGTGTGGGAGGCGGAAGGATACCCGTTGTAGATTTATGTCGTTTTTGTTGTTTCAGTCCCAGAATGAAAGGAATGAGGCTTCAATCAAAACACAAGTGAGACAGTGCAAAATTAACATGCAGAAACTCTGGCCCTGGTATGCAGACCTGAAACACCTGCCTACGATAACTATGCCTAGTACATATAGACAGGATGTACACTGGAAAATGAATTGACATGGAATATCAGGAGCATGAAGAAAGTCAAGAAGTTCCGACAGATAGTACAGTATGCTCACAGACACCAGATAAACATACTGATGATTCAAGAGACTCACTTGGGTATTGATATTGATATTTCATTTATATTGTGCTCGTACACAGGTGTTTCAGGGCACGACAAGGCAAGGGAGTGTAACAAGGGAGAAAAAATATAAACAACAGTCTTATTTTTTTTTTTTATTCTTTATGGTTAAAAGATACCTTTACAAATGGCATATATAATAAAGAAGAAAAAAAACAACATATACATTTAACATTAAAATCAGATTCAACAACATCACAACAACAGAAATTAACGGGATATCGAAATACATCCACCAGCAACTATCTACAATACTTCATGAACCCACTTCCTTCGTACGTTCATGGAATGGAGAAAACAGCGAAAGTATGAATCAAATTCGACAATGTCAACAGCAGCAAACAGAAGATATAAAAAGAGAAAAATCCATCAACACTCAATCACAATGTTCCATGACCCAATTCCATCGTTAAGTTCATATATTGGTTAAAACAGAAAAGGCACACAATTTCAAATGATTATAACTTACTTATAATTCTGAGCGTCTTCATAACTCGTCATAATCATTCATTTGTATAGTCAGGTGTCTCAAAATATTATATGGCTAACAATTCTTACTGATAAAATACATCAAAACAAGTGTATTGCGGATATTTGAGCAAGATTCATGCATGGCATAGCTTACAATAGAATAGTCATACCGCTCTACATTAACGCATCAATCTCATTACAATCTAAATTATAAATTAACAGAAAATTGTTTAGACTAAGGATAAGGGTTTGGCTCCTTCCCCACATACATCTTTGCCATTAGACTTAAATCTGAGTAGAGATGTTCACCAAACATTTGTTTTCTTTCAACTTCGAAATACAAACAATACACGGTTAGGTGTTTTAAAGATTCTAGAGTATTATTAATTTCACAGAATTTACATTGACCGATGTTAGTCTTATTTTTATGCTGATACCAGGTCATCAATTTTTCATTGGTTTGTAACTGATTTAAACGGAATCTCAAATATAGTTTCCTAGCTAAATTACACAGAAACATTTCCTGATACTTGGGAAGATATCCCCACTGCCTAGTAAATTTTGCGTATTCATAGTATGACTTATATTTATTGATCTTCTCCACTAGTAGGCACCAATAGTAACGGCAGAATTTGAAGGTAACCCCATTACCAGGTCATCATGATTGATCATAGAACAAGATAGTATATCCTCCATTTTATTTCTAAATGTCAGAAAAGATGGAGGATGTCCTTTCGTAATCATAATCGCCAGGTCCTCATATAGAGAATCTTTAGGTGGAGTTAACATTTTACCATAATTTGAGAGCGATCGCCAGTGCCATTAAACAGATAGTGGTAATAAGCCCAACTCATGGCAGATGATTGCATTAGGCGTAGATAAAGCCAAACCCAATACATTTTTCCCCATTTTGCTTTGAATTACATCTAAGATCCCCTCTAGATCATGAAGACATATATCCAAGGCATAAAGTAGAATAGGCTCAATTTTTTGTAAATACAATTTGAGAATTGGGAGCAATGAAAATTTCCCCATTCGTTGATGTATTAACTTCATCTGTGAAGTAAGCGATTTGCTAACGGTCTTACTAGGCCCAGTGACATTGAGAACGTGCATGGAAGGGGGGAGAAGTGGAACGTGCAGACTAAAGGAATATAAATGAATAATAAATAAATGAATAATAACAAGCAAACAGTGGTAGTGCAGCCAGCAAGTGGCAAGTGCTAGGTTTGAGGCAACAGACAGGGTGTGTCTGGTAAGTGTAGAGAGATAAAAAAAAGGGGGGCTGTATGGTTACAGATACAGGCCCCAGTGCAAGGGTTTGCCAGGAGGCAGTGCAGGTGCGTGGCAAGGTGAGTGGGTACCTGAGCCCAGAATTCAGAAGGTAGGGCAGGAGTACCATGCCAAGAGAGAGAGCAGATCAGCAGGGGAGAGGAGGGGCGAAGGTAGAAGCAAAGAGGAAGGTCTTGAGGTGCTTCCGGAACCAGAGACAGTTTCCTTCAAGTTTCAGGGTGGCAGGGAGGCTGTTCCAAAGGGAGGCCCCAGCCAAAGAAAAAGATCTACCTGATGCTCGCGACTTTGAGAAACGACCGACCATGAGGGAGTTAGAGGCAGAGGAGTGAAGAGATAGAGAGGGAAGGTATTTACGAAGGGACAGCTGAAGGTATATTGGACCCAAGCCCCAGAAAGTTTTGTGGACAATGCAAAGGATTTTGGATTCAATCCTTGCAGCCACTGGGAGCCAATGGAGAGAATCCAGGGCTGGAGAGATACGATCCCAGGGCTTGAGTCCAAGGACAAGTCTTGCAGTGTCTTGCAGTTCTATTCTGGATAAGTTGCAAAGGGCAGGGAGTAGAAGCAGGTAGATTTAGAAAGAGGCTATTACAATAGTCCAGCCATGAGAAAACCAGGGTACGAGAGACAGTGAGTTTCTGGGGGAAAGAGAGGAAATGCAGAATACCTCTGAGGAGGTACAGTAGGAAGTTTGACTTTTTAGAGACGTCACAGATGTGGACAGAGAAGGACAGCTTTGAGTCAAAGATGACTCCAAGGTTCTTAGCCTTGCAGGTAGGGGTTGGAGGAGTGCCAAGGGATGCTGAACAGAGAGTGAAAGGAAAGGAGGATGAGGGTGTGCCGATGAGGAGGATCTCCGACTTGCTAGTATTCAAGCAGAGATCGTTGGCGGCACACCAATCCTGAATGGCCGATAGGCAATCAGAGAAGAGAGAAGGAGAGGAGGTGGCCGAGGGAAGCCTGAAAATGAGTTGAGTGTCGTCAGCATAGCATTGAAAGTCAGAGCAGAAGATGGCGATGCGATGAGCGAGAGTTGCCAGGTATTGGTTAAAAAGCCAAGGTGAGAGGTTAGACCCCTGGGGGACACGACAGGTAGACAGGGAGATAGATGAAAGGAAGAACCCAAGTTGGACCTGGGAGGGCTATCAGAGAAGAAAGAGGTCAGTCAGGCCAGAGCCTGATCAGTGATACCCATGTTGTCACAGAGACGGTTGAGCAGGATGGTATAGTTGACTGTGTCGAAGGCAGAAGAGAGATTAAGTACGATGAGAACAGAGGGAATATTAGAGTCAAGGTTGGAGAGCAGATCTTCACAGATTTTCAGGAGAGCTGTTTCTATGCTTCTGGTAGCTCTAAAGCTATTTTGATGGTCGTGGAAACAACCAACAGAATCAGAGTGAAGGTTAAGCTGCGAAATGGCAAGCTTTTCAAGGATTTTCCCAGAAAAGGGGTGATGGAGATTGGACGATAGTTAGCCGGGCAAGAAGGGTCTGCTGTGAGTATTTAGAGAAGAGGGAGCACAAGAGAGTGCTTCAGGGGGGAAGGGAAGATTCCTGAGGCAAAGTAGAGGTTGCAGAAATCAGCCAGGGCAGGCGCAAGGGTGTCAATATGGTCCTTGATGGTTTTGGAGGAGCAAGGAAAAACCTGTTTTGACAAGGCTTTCATGGATCGGACTTGTCTAGAGACCTTGTCAGGGTAGAAAAGAGGAAAGGACGAGAAGGATGGTGGGTTGTGGCTATAGGAGCAGTAGAGTTCACATAAGGGAGAGGGGGAACAGGGGCAGGGGATGAGAGGGTGGGCAGGATATCCTATGTTTTAGAGATGAAGTCGGAGGCAAGGGCCGTGCACAGGGCATGGGAAGTGGCAGGAGAGTTAGAGACTGCAGCAGAGTTAGCCAGCTCCTTGCACATTTTAAAGAGTTCAGCCGAGTTGTTAGATGCAGCAGAGACAAGGGCATGGATGTGGGCTCTCTTCTTAGTGTGGACTGAGAGTCGGTATGCGCTTTGGAGCAGGCAGGCGGCAGGCCAGTTTGTCAGAGGATGAACAAGAGGCCCTCCATTTCCTCTCAGCCTCCCTTCACTTACGTTTAAGTGAAGCAAGGTCAGAATCATACCAGGAATTACATTTGGCTTTGGGCTTAAAGCGGATCCTCAAGACAGGGGCAAGAGCATCAAGAGCATCAAGAGCAAGAGAGAAAGAGGAGTAGAGCATAGACAGGGCTGTGTCAGGACGTGAGTCAGCCAGAGGTGGAGGGGGAGAGAGAAGGTGTAGGCGAAAGCTTCAACTGACAGATGCTTCATGGGACGGATGTCCGAGAAGGTAGGTGGCAGTGTTGGGGTAGACTTTGCCTGGGGGGAAGACAGAGAGAGATGAGAGGAAAGGAGGGAGTGATCGTTCCAGGAGAGATGAGTGGTCAGAGGGATGGAGAGGGGGAGGCCAGAGGATATCAAGACATCAAGTGTGTGTACTGCAGAGTGGGTCGAACCAGAGGGGAGGATAGAAAAGCATAGGGAATTATAGATGTCACGAAAGAGCACAGAAGAGGAACAGGGAGAATCAAGATGGATATTGAGGTCACCCAAGAGGAGGAGTCAGTGGTTGAAGCCAGGAGGGAGGAGGAGAGGTCCGCCCACTCAGAGAGAAATGCAGTGATCTGGCCTGAGGTGCGGTAAAGAGTAGCAACAGTAAGAGAGTGGCTAGGAGAGAGAGAGAGCCTGCAGTCAAGGCATCAAAAGAGGAGTAAGTCTGCGTGGGAATGATAGAGGCAGGAATCCACTCAGGAAAGATCACGGCTACACCCCCTCCAGGCCAGGTGGATCTAGGCACAGAGAGGATCCTGTTGCCATCAGGGAGGAGAGTGTCAAAGCTTATGACAGAGCTGGCTGTGAACCATGTCTCGGTAAGACCGAGCACATTGAGGTCAAGTTTTTCCAAGAGGTGGCAGATGTCAGAGGAGTGTTTGACAGCAGAGCGAGAATTGAGAGTGGCAAGATGAAGAAGTTGCCAGCCTTAAAGACCTTCCGTGGACGGGTACAAATCAGAGGTACGCACTGCGGAGGTGAGGAGGGAGCCCGAGGTGGGGCAAAAGAGGAGGGAAGAGAGGGCAATGAAGCCAAGCAAGGGGAGGAAGGGACAGCAGGTGATGAAAGGAAGTTGATGAGGCCAGGGAAGCACCTATCAAAGGGGAGGAGATTGACCGGAGGGCCTTGGACCATGACAATGCCATTTAGGTAGACATTAATGATGACTCTGGAGGAGTCAAAGGAAGCCATGAGAACTTCCCAGTGGTTGCCACCATTAATGGGGGAGGAGGAGACAGGATAGAGCACAGAGATCATATGTAGGGTACATAGATCTAGCAAAGGAACGACACAGAGGATGTCGGTGAGGGTCTGTCTGGAAGAAGCGCTGGAATAGGTATCAGATGTGGCGTGACCTGGATTGGGGCCAAGATATTCTTTTTAAACTTCTTCCTTCCAGACTTAGTGGGAAGGGAAGGATAGTTGATAGAGAATCAGTTGGAGTAGATAGGAGAAACAAAAAGCATAATGGGTGAGTAGAGAGAACAGAAGTGGGAAAAGTATGCAAGTACAGCGGTATGGAACAGTCACTGGGGCAGCAGGTTACAGAGAAGTCATTCAATCAAACAAAGGGCACAGCAAATCTGCACAAGAAAAGCAGCTGGCTGTAGCCTAAGCAAAATTAATGTAAAAAGCACACACAAGTTTTAATTTCAAAGTTACATGCAAAACACACCCACGTTTGACTTTCAAAGTTAAATGCAAAAGCACACAAGTTTGACTTTCAAAGTTAATGCACAATACACCCAAGTTTGACTTTCAAAAAATAATGCAAAGAGCACACCCAAGTTTAACTTTCAAATTTACATGCAAAACACACCCAAGTTAGACTTCAAAGTTAATGCAAAACACACCCAATTTTGACTTTCAAAGTTAATGCAAAACACACGCAGGTTTGACTTTCAAAGTTAATGCAAAGAACACAGTAGGTTACAATAACAGTGTGAATCAGATGTTAGAGGAGAGTGTAAAAATGTAATGCTTTTGAGAGCATAACTGGGAGAACAAGCAGAGAAGGAAGAGAAGGTCCCAAAAGGGAAAAAGCGCAATCAGAACTAACCTATATTAAATGATGTAGGAAAGTCTTGGTAGTCCAATTTCCAATGCAGAGTGAGGTTGCAACTCCATACACATATAGGGTTTTGGTAGCAGACAGGACCTTCGATGTGGGCCTTGGATGTTAGTGCCGGCTTCCACTTCCCGGTTGCTATGATTGGCTTAAAAGCCAATTGCAGCGAATGGGATGGGGGAGCAGGGCCAGGCCAAGACTGAAGATCAGATGGAAAAAAGAACAGCCATCTTGGAATGCCCCATAAGGGTAAGGAAGAACAGATGGCCGCCAGGGGTAGGGGATAGACCACTATAGCTGAGCCTTCTCCACAAGTTCCAGTGGAGTGCTAACATACATTTTATTTTTTTTAAAAAAAAGCTTGTACCATACTTGAGTTTGGTTTCTAAGCGAGGATCTGAGATTCAAACCTCTGCTTTTTTGCATGGTCCTGTTTCCAAGACCAGCGTGTTGCCCTTGTACTATCCTCCATTCACATACATGCACATGTCACTGTAATACAATTGCATGAAAGAATAACAGACAAGTCGGTCATATTCCTACTTTTAGCAGGAGAAATAGGTGGAAATAAGGTAATTCTGTTGAACATGCATGCACCAAACATAGACGCACCTGAGTTATTTTTAGAAATGTGAAGCCACCTATACAAATGCAAGGGATATGAGATAATTTGGACAATTCATTGGAATTGAACAGTTCAAATTCTACACAAGTAAACCTTCCTAAATCAGCCGGTGTGAAAAGAGTGATCGCATTAAGGCAACCTAGGTGATGTTTGGTGGTATAACAACCCTACTCTGCCAAAATATGCTTACCACTCATCCATACATAATTCATCCTCACAGATCAACTACATAATGGTAACCCGAATATCCTTAAAAACATTTGGGAATGCAGAATACTCCCTAGAACCCTATCTGACCACTCTCTGGTCATGCTATCCATCGGATGTTTCAACCCGCCTACAGAGTTCCCAGGTTGATATTTAAAAGCGAGTTGGTGCAAGACACAGCATTTCAGGAAGATAGAGCACAGTTCTTGGAACAATGTGTGCATTCAGTAGATTACTTTAATACTAAATGGGAAACCTTAAAGGTGTACATTAGAGGAGAATGCATATCAAAACAGTGTGCAGTATTGATATCCATTATGAAATCCCTCACACTGCTTGAATCAGAGTTAAAGGGATGCAACAATACCTGGATCAAGGTGATGACTCAATGACACTTCTGTAGGTGGGGGAGGCCAGGAATAAATGTGAACCTGTTTTGACAAGGCTTTCATGGATCGGACTTGTCTAGAGACCTTGTCAGGGTAGAAAAGAGGAAAGGACGAGAAGGATGGTGGGTTGTGGCTATAGGAGCAGTAGAGTTCACATAAGGGAGAGGGGGAACAGGGGCAGGGGATGAGAGGGTGGGCAGGATATCCTATGTTTTAGAGATGAAGTCGGAGGCAAGGGCCGTGCGCAGGGCATGGGAAGTGGCAGGAGAGTTAGAGACTGCAGCAGAGTTAGCCAGCTCCTTGCACATTTTAAAGAGTTCAGCCGAGTTGTTAGATGCAGCAGAGACAAGGGCATGGATGTGGGCTCTCTTCTTAGTGTGGACTGAGAGTCGGTATGCGCTTTGGAGCAGGCAGGCGGCAGGCCAGTTTGTCAGAGGATGAACAAGAGGCCCCCCATTTCCTCTCAGCCTCCCTTCACTTACGTTTAAGTGAAGCAAGGTCAGAATCATACCAGGAATTACATTTGGCTTTGGGCTTAAAGCGGATCCTCAAGACAGGGGCAAGAGCATCAAGAGCAAGAGAGAAAGAGGAGTAGAGCATAGACAGGGCTGTGTCAGGACGTGAGTCAGCCAGAGGTGGAGGGGGAGAGAGAAGGTGTAGGCGAAAGCTTCAACTGACAGATGCTTCATGGGACGAATGTCCGAGAAGGTAGGTGGCAGTGTTGGGGTAGACTTTGCCTGGGGGGAAGACAGAGAGAGATGAGAGGAAAGGAGGGAGTGATCGCTCCAGGAGAGATGAGTGGTCAGAGGGATGGAGAGGGGGAGGCTAGAGGATATCAAGACATCAAGTGTGTGTACTGCAGAGTGGGTCGAACCAGAGGGGAGGATAAATGTGAACATCTGGTGAAAAAGGAATCCAAGTTCATCAAAGGACCAAAAAGGTCAAGAGAGTATGGGGCAGGTGACCACCCAGGCAGGAATCTAGCCTGGGTGATATGGAAAGAAAGGGAGAGCACATACATAATGGAAGTGGAGAATTTGGGGGAAACCTGAAAAGGGACAACTTACATATTAACATAATATTTGCTGAATATTACCAGAGGCTATATGTGTAACGCTCACCTGACTCCCACGGAGGCGCTGGACTGGTTCGCGCTGCGGTGACCTCTTCCAAGGTGATGCACAGGGTTCGGAAGACGGACTGGACCGGGCCCCCAAATCTGGCTTGTCTGGCTCGTAGAAGTATCCTTCTGTAGGCGAAAATAGGGGATTAACTGTCTGCGGGGTAAAGCTATCAGCCTCCCACTTTCCCCTCTCACCCTCCTCAAAACCCTTCTGTGATTCCTCGTAGCGTCTCACCTTAGGGTCTGTAAGGACGAGCTCTCCATCCTGCTTCTGATGCAGGGGCGCGTTGGTATCCAGTTACTTCACTGTATTTTCGGATTGGTGAGAACCAAACTTGCTTGGCTTCCAGGTAAGTTTTTTGATAAGAGGTTCCCTTTGTGTCCATGCATTAATGTACTAATGCTAGTGTCTTTTTCCCCCGTAGTGGCCGGGGTACGGAATGCCGGGGAACAGGCACCGACCCGAGATGAGAGGTGAAATCCTTGTAGAAATCAGGTAAGTCTTTAATGAGCGTTTTTTGGTAATGTCTTTTCATTCGCTCATTAACGCTGATGTCTCTTTTTCCCCTTAGGGGCCGGGGTCCGGAAATGCCAGGATGCGGCGCGGACCCGAAATGAAGATGGAATGAATCAACAGGTAAGTCTCAACATGGAGATTTAGCTTTCCTTATTCCCTTCTCTCTCTCACGTTTTGTTCTGGTCTTTTTCTCCCTAGGCACTGGGGCGTGACTGCGAATCCGGATGATCGCTGCTGAACATGGAGGCGCCCTGTAAAGGTGAGTGGAATGCGGCGCTGCAGCGATTGACGCGCTGAGCTTTTAAATAAAAGTCTTCCTTCTGAGGATTGTCGGCGAGATGTCTCCGGGATGCGGATTTAGCAGGTAAGGACTTTTCCTTCTTCTGTTCTCTTCTTCTCTTCCTTTTCAGGTGATCCAGAATGCTGGCAGGCGTGGCAGAAGTCAGGATGCAGGAGCAGACAGAGTGAGCGTCCAGCTGCTAGATGCAGAACAACGCGAAGCATGTGTGGCTGTTCGGGTGGGGTTTAAATAGCCTTGGAAGAAGTTCCAGGTATGTATCCTTCCTCCAATCAGGTATGTATCCTTCCCCGACCACGCCCGGATGGTAAATTAGTCCCACAGGTAAAGTAGTTCCTTTCAGGCCTCAAGGAGGCCGGGATCCTGCAGCATGGTCTGCATCAGGTAAGTGCACCCAAGCACTTCCATAATGAGCCTGGCGCCTATGGCGCCAGGACTGATGTCTTTTATGAGCCTGGCACCATAGGTGCCAGGACACTGTCCAAAGGGCCCCTATATGGGGTTGCTGGGTCCTTCCTTGGGGACTGGATGTCCGCTTTCGGGGACGCAGGGCTTGAACCGGGTCCCCGGGAGCCGGAATCATGACAGCACTCCCCCCCAAGGCCCCTCCCAAGGTTGTTCCCTCCGGGGGTTTTGGTTTGTCTGGGAAGAGTCGGTGAAATTTCCTGACTAATCGAGGTGCATGCACATAGTCGCTGGGTTCCCACGACCTCTCCTGAGGTCCGTACCCCTTCCAATCAATTAGGTAAAACAGTTTTGACCTAAACATGTTTGAGTCTAAAATGTTCTTCACTTCGAATTCGGGCTCCCCATCTATTAGAATAGGTTCTGGAGGTTTGAGTAGTCGGGTTCCGGGTACCACTGGTTTCAGAAGTGATACATGAAAAACAGGGTGAATTCGCATACTAGCTGGTAAATCAAGTTTAACAGCCACTGGGTTAATTATTGCCGTAATAGAATAAGGTCCCAGATATTTTGGGTTAAAAGTTCGAGGCCCTTTGAGTGGTAAATGTCTGGTAGCTAACCACACTTGATCCCCAATCTGATACGGAGGTGCTTCACTCTGATGTAGATCAGCATTCTCCTTGTATTTTCTCTTGGCTTGTTGTAAATGCGTAGTTGCCTCTTTGAAGGCTTGGGTAATTGTAGAATGCAAATGTTCTTCTGCAGGCATTCCGAGGTTCTGAGGTGAGTCAAGGTTTGAGGTTCGAGGGTGATGCCCAAACAAAGTATAAAAAGGACTGTGGCCAGTTCCAGAGTGTACCGAATTATTATATGCGTATTCGGCTATCCAAAGATTGTCTTTCCAGTTGCTTTCAGATTGCTGTAACATACACCGTAAGTATTGCTCAAGGGTCTGATTTGTCCTCTCGGCCTGACCATCCGTCTGAGGGTGGTGACTGGTCGATAATCTTACGTCGATCTGCGCCATTTGACAACATTTGCGCCAGAAGTGGGGAATGAATTGGCTTCCCCGGTCAGAGATTAGTATAGATGGGAATCCATGTTGCCGAACAATATTTTCGAGGAATTCTTTGTCTAGGACAGAAGCTGAAGGTAAACCTTTCAAAGGAATAAAGTGGGCCATTTGGAAAACAAATCCACAATTACCAGAATAGTATTGTACCCCGAACAAGGAGGCAGGCCCGTAATAAAATCCATTGATAGGGTGTGCCAGGGTGCTGGCGGTATGTCTAGAGGTTGAAGAAGACCGGCTGGTCTTTTCTTTTGACTTTTATTTTGGGCGCAAACACCACAGGACATCACAAAAGATTTAACATCTTTTCGCCAAGAGGGCCACCAAAATTGTCGTTTCACCTTTTCCTCTGTCTTGGCAATACCGGGGTGTCCCTCTATTAATGCATCATGATAACCGGAAATAACTAGTTCGTGTAATTCCTTATGTGGCAGGAATAAGCGTCCTTGGAAATAAGGTAAACCATTATCTATGGTAAAGTTTTGTATCCAATCCTGTAAGGTTGTAGGGTCCAGGAGTTGTTTCACTCTGGCTTGAATGTCTTCAAGCGTCTGTAACGAAGTCATGCCTAGAATCCTCTGTTCGGGAATTATTGGTACTGGTTCCGAGTTTGTATCAGATTCTCCCATTCCAATTCTGGAAAAGGCGTCTGCTTTGCCATTCTTGCAGCCAGGTCGATAGGTAATCACGAAATCAAATTCAGGGAAAAACAAAGCCCATCGGAGCTGCCGTGATGACTGAGCCTTGGCGGTTTTCAAATACTGTAAATTCCGGTGATTCGTGATCACTGTGATGGTATGTCGAGCGCCAAGCAGATAATGCCGCCAGGCTTTAAAAGCAGACTTAATGGCTAACAGTTCTTTGTCCGTGATTGCATAATTAACCTCGGGTGCCGAGAATTTTCTGGACCAAAATGCTACGGGATGCAGTTGGTTGGTTTCGGGATCTCTTTGGGACAGGACAGCTCCCATGGCTAGGCTGGATGCGTCATTCTCGACGACATAAGGGAGATCTGGACGCGGGTGTTTCAATATAGGTGCGGAGGTAAACTTAGCTTTTAAATCCTGAAAGGCCTGCTCGGCTTCTTCAGACCATTCAAAACGTTTATTTTTCCTCAAAAGTGCAGTAATGGGTTGTACCACGCGTGAAAATTCCGGGATAAACCTGCGATAGAAATTGGCAAAGCCGAGCATGCTTTGAACCCCTTTTACAGAGCTAGGTGATGGCCATTTGAGGATGGCATCCGCTTTTCTTGAGTCCATTCGGACTCCTTTGGGTGTCAGGATGAAACCTAGAAACTCAACTTCTGTGGTATGGAAAACACATTTCTCCAATTTAGCAAATAGTTTGTGTTGGCGCAGTTTTTCAAGTACTGCCCTGATGTGTTTTCTGTGATCAGATTCCGAAGAGGAGTACACCAGAATGTCATTGATATATACGACAACACAAACATCGATGAGTTCCCGAAGGACATCATTCATGAAGTATTGGAAGGCAGCCGGCGCGTTACACAATCCGAAAGGCATCACCTGGTACTCAAATAATCCGTATTTAGTACGGAAGGCAGTTTTCCATTTGTCACCTTCTTTAACTCGTACCAGATGATAAGCCCCCCGGAGATCTAACTTGGTGTATATGCAAGCGTCCTTCACCTGGTGAAGGAGTTCAGGGATCAGAGGCAGAGGATAACGGTTTTTAACCATTATCTGGTTCAATGCGCGGTAATCGATACAAGTTCTAAGGTCGCCTTCTTTTTTGGGCACGAAGAACAAAGCCGAGGATGCCGGGGACTTTGACGGGCGAATAAAACCATTAGCTAGGTATTGATCCAAATATTGTCTCAAATGCAGGTGAGGGCATGAATCCTGCTACAAGGGGGTTGTGCACCGGGCACCAGATCGATTTGGCAATCGTACGATCTGTGAGGAGGTAACGTGTTGGCCTGTTCCTTTTGGAAGACGTCCTGAAAGTCTTGGTATTCCGGAGGTAGTTGCATGGAGGCAGAGGTTACAGATGCTAGATTAACCTTCAGGTTTTCTGGGTAGCAGGTTTGTGTACAATCCTGGAAGGTTATTCTCTTAGCTCGCCAATCAATTCGAGGATTATGTGTCTCTAACCAAGGGATTCCAAGAATAACCTGAAACTGTGGAGCCTTGATTACATCAAACATAACACCCTCCCGAGGGCCGTCGGGACCAATAAGAGTCACCTCAGTAGTGGAATGTGTTACCGGTCCAGAGGCAATTTCAGTTCCATCGACAGTGGTGATGACATCTTTGCTGGTTTTAGGACGGAGAGGGAGGTTAATCCTAGAGACCAATTCACGATCCACATAGTTTCCAATAGCCCCACTATCGATGTATGCCTTTATTGCATGCAACCGCTTAGGCTGTTCTGGATCTACGAGAACCATTGGCACAATGAAATGCGAGGTCTGAGAGTTAGTTTTCAAGCTCGGCAAGCGGACCCCTACACTTGTCGGGCGGAGTCGTTTCCCGAAACAGAGTCTTCATGGTTTTTATCAGCGGCTCCTACCGCCTTTCAGGGCGGTTTTGCCGGGCAATCTCGTAGAAAGTGTCCAGAATTCCCACAATAAAGACATAATTTTAACTGCCGCCTCCTTTCACGTTCCTTTTGAGTTAAGGGTCCTTTAGCCCCTCCAATTTGCATAGGCTCAGAGACATCATCTCCCTTGGGATTAGCATGGGTCTTGACCAACACCCGGGTCTCAAACCTGCACCGATCTGCTTTTCTGTTTTGAAGTCTGTGATCCAATTGGACCACTAAGTCTATATACTCTGTGCATTCTTGGGGCGGATTTACAACTTGGGCCAAGACATCTTTAAGTTCTCCGCGTAGGCCTCGATAAAACAACGTGACTCTTTTATCCTCTGGCCATCCCGTTTCCACAATTAGTCTATTAAAGGTTGCAATATAGGATAGGAGGTCCTGATTGCCCTGTCGCAGGGATAGAAGTTCGTCATCCAGAGCCTGCCCCTGAGAGTGTCGAGCAAATAACCTTTCCATGCTTGCTTGAAACCTTTGAAAATCACGGAGAATCGGGTCATCTTGAGTAACCAGTGGAACTGACCAATCGGCAGCGCAGCCGCTGAGATATGACAATACAAAAGAAGTTCCAGGTATGTATCCTTCCTCCAATCAGGTATGTATCCTTCCCCGACCACGCCCGGATGGTAAATTAGTCCCACAGGTAAAGTAGTTCCTTTCAGGCCTCAAGGAGCCCGGGATCCTGCAGCATGGTCTGCATCAGGTAAGTGCACCCAAGCACTTCCATAATGTGCGCCAGGACTGATGTCTTTTATGAGCCTGGCGCCTTGCAACACAATCTGAAGTGGCACATGAGGAGCTATGGCATTCTCTAGAAACAAATGGGCCTGGGGTAGCTGGATAGCAAACAGGATATATTCCTCAACAACTCAATAAGCAAAGAAGAAATACAACTGGTCATCAAAACGTTTCCAAACAATAAGGCCATGGGATGTAAGGACTGACAGTACAATTTTGCAAACAATATGCTGAGGATGTAACAGCACATATCCTGCAGAGTCCACACATACAGCAATCATCACAGTAGTACTGAAACCTGGTAAGATACCATCAAGATGTTCCTCATAGAGGCCACTGTCTTTAATAAATACAGACAATAAAATATCAGCCAAACTATTGGCGAACTGACTACAGCCACTTATGCTAGCATTGATCCTAAATGACCAAGTAGGATTCATACTGGTCCCCTCCACGCAGAATAATCTGAGGAGACTATTTGCATTACTAGATGATATGATATGATAGTGCATTTATAACACGACTATACACAAGTGGTTCAAGGCATGACGCAGCAAGGGAAGGTCACTAGAGGGACGACAGAGACAGTGATCCTACTAGGCCAGGTGTCATTCAGATCATGCAAGTGCAGGGAAAGGGGAAGGGGAAAAGTGCGTAGTGGAGGGGGGTGGGGAAAATGCAGTACAGGGGGTAATAGAATAAATGAAATAATAAGAGAAGTAGGGCCAGCTTGTGTGCAAGTGCAAACAGTGAGTGCAGACAACAGGTGTCGAGTGCAGGTGGGGGACTGTAAGGATACGTGCGGGTGATGCCAGGGAGGCAGTGCAGGTGTGTAACCGGGAGGGGAGGGGACCTGGGTCCGAGATCAGAAGGTGACCAGGTGACCAGTACAGTTTCAGCTAGGAATTCAGCAGGGGAGAGGAGGAAAGAAAGCAGAAGCAAAGCGGAAGGTTTTGAGATGCTTCCGGAACTGGAGAGGGTTCTCCTCAATTTTCAGGGAGGCAGGGAGGCTGTTCCAGAGGGAGGCCCCAGCTGAAGAAAGAGATTGACCACCAAATCGTTGCCCGGAGAAGCGACTGACCCTGAGGGAGTTGGAGGCGGATGAGCGAAGAGCTCGAGTAGAGAGAGTGAGGGTATTGAGGCCCCAGGCCCGAGAAGGCCTTGTGGAGAATGAAGAGGGTTTTGAACTTTATCCTCGCAGCCACCGGGAGCCAGTGCAGAGATTTCAGTCCTGGAGAGATACGATCATTGGGCTTGAGGCCAAGGACAAATCTTGCAGTCCTGTTCTGGATGAGTTGCAAAGGGCGGAGAGTAGAAGCAGGCGGATTTAGAAAGAGGCTGTTCCAGTAGTCCAGCCTAGAGAGTACCAGAGCTCTGGAGACAGTGAGCTTCTGGGGGAAGGAGAGGAAAGGAAGAATACCTCTGAGGAGGTACAGCTGTTAGTGTGACTTCTTAGAGAATTCAGAGATGTGAGGAGAGAAGGAGAGTGTGGAGTCGAAAGTGACCCCAAGGATCTTTGCCTTGAAGGTGGGAGCAGGAAGAGGGCCAAGAGAGGTCGGTCAGAGATTGACAGGAAAGGAGGGAGCGGGTGTTTCGATGAGGAGAATCTCAGTCTTACTGGGATTAAGGCAGAGATCATTGGTGGCACACCACTCCTGGATAGCAGACTGACAGTCAGAGATGAGAGACAGAGAAGAGGTGGCCGAAGGTAGCCTGAAAATGAGCTGAGTGTCATCCGCATAGCACTGGAAGTTGGGTCAGAGAGTGGCAATGCGGTGGGCAAGAAGTGCCAGGTATTGGTTGAAAAGCCAGGCAGAGGTTAGACCCCTGGGGGACACCACAGGTAGAGCTAGAGATAGAGGAGAGAAAGGACCCAAGTTGGACCTGGGAGGGTCGATCAGAGAGGTAAGAGGTCAGCCACGCTAGGGCCTGACCGGTGACACCGAGGTTATCACGGAGACGGTTGAGCAGGATGGCATGGTTAACCATGTCAAAGGCAGAAGAGAGGTCAAGTAAGATGAGGACACAGGAGAGCAGTTTCCGTGCTTCTGGCAGCTCTGAAGCCAGACTGATGGTCATAAAGACAACCAACAGATTCAGTGTGAAGATTAAGCTGGGAAATAGACAGCTTTTCCAGGAGTTTGTCCAGGAAGGGAGTTATGGAGATTGGGCGATAGTTAGCTGGGCAGGACGCGTCGGCAGAGGGTTTCTTAAGAAGAAGGTGCACAAGAGAGTGCTTCAGAGGGGGGGAAGGAAAGACTCCAGTGTTGAAGTAGTGGTTGCTTAAGTCAGCCAGAGCAGGAGCCAGGGTGTCACTGTGGTCTTTGATGGTTTTGGAGGTACAGGGATGAACCTGTTTTGATTAGACTTTCATAGATCGGACTTGTCTAGAAACCTCATGTGGGGAGAACAAGGGAAAGGGAGAGAAGGGGGGAGGAGAGGTGGCGAAGAAGGGCCTGAGGAAGAGCAGGGAGTAGAGGGGGTAGGCAGAGAGGAAGAGAGAGAGAGGACAGGATGTCTTGAGTTTTAGATATGAAATGAGAAGCCAGAGAGCCATGCAGAGGCCCCGGGAGGGGACAGGAGAGGTAGAGACTGCTCCAGTTCTTTGCAGATTTTAAAGAGTTTCAGACAATTTGTTAGATGCCGTAGAGATGTGGGCTTGGATGTGAGCTCTCATCTTGGTTCGGACAGAGAGACGGTATTACGTTTGGAGCAGGCGGCAGGTCAGTTAGTCAGAGCATGTACCAGAAGCACATCATTTCCGTTCAGCCACCCTGCACGGACCCATAAAAAAGACCCATAAATTCCAGCGCTGGTGTCCATTTTCGATGCAGAGAAGACATGTGACTCAGTTTAATAGCCTTTTCTCTTCACGGTGTTGAGAAGATCAGTGCGGGTGATCCAATTCATGGAATGGATACAGTTACTGTACAGTCTCCCCAGTGTCACAGTCCTAACAAATAAAATACAGTCCAAAATGATATCCCTTTACAAGACCATACGAGAAGGGAGGCCTTGACCTGTATGCATACTACTTGACAGCACAAGCACAAAAATTCACCTGGTGGAACGCTGAGCAGCACATGAGAGTTTTACCCCCCCCCCCGGTTAAACAATCAACAATCAACAACATAACCAATTTAATATCCAGACATCTCCATCCAGCTGGATGTGCACATCAGAACCAGAAGAAAATACCACTAAAAAGAAAGGACCGTGAGGGTTTACCACCCCCGGTTCAACAATTCGACAATCAGCAACCATAACCAAAAGGACCTCCAGGATAAATAACAAAACCCAATAGTATCCAAAAAAAGACAAAGCAATAAACAAGCGGAACCATAAAGTTTCACCAACCAAGGTCTCAAGTACCCACAACCAACCAAACACAAGCAGCAACATATGACAAACAACAAAGTCTAAACCCGAAAGACAATCAAAAACACTAACCAAAATAGGACGCCCACTCAAAGGAACACAACCCTAACATCATGCCACGCCACAAGAAAGACAAAGAAGACAGAACAGACAACAGAAATAATAAGAAAACCCAAACTACACATGAAGGGACCAAGTAGCATGATCCCACAACCCCGAATAACTCGACAATAAACATCCCAGATGGCCCGAGGATAAATAAAAATAACTGATCGAAGACACACTACATTGCTCGCTACCTCTCCACATACGACAACGTGGCAAGCAAAAATGGCACAGCAACAATAACCTGACAGCCAACAAGTGTCACAAATACAGACCCCACCAGGACACCAAATACAACACAACAACTGATAAACCATCCCTACCCAGTCTCCACCGTGGACAATCCACCAAACAGAATAAGGCACAAGTTGGAATCCATCACACTCTAGACCTCCTACATCACCAAAGACTAGAACAACGGATGGGTAGCTAGCCAATCTATCACCTGGAACGAACCAGAACCAACCAACCCTGCCATAAACCTTATCGGTCTACTCTACCAAGAGTCTGACCAACAAAGAACCACTCTGCCCAACAGGATCAACTGTGGAAAACCCACCTGGAACAGAAACCCAACCAACAACACACCGGGCAGAACAATCAATACTAACAACAACCCAAAGGGAAAAACAAACAAAGTACTCTGCATCCTCCTCAACGCTAGATCCATGGCAAAACATTAGACAGAAATCCATGACCTCCCAAGCACAGGAGGCACAGATGTGCTGTTCCTCACAGAAACCTGGCTATCACAACTATAAAGTCATTGTGAATTAAGCAATACCTGACAATTATAAACTAATACATGCCAACGGAGAAAACCAAAGAGGAGGCCGAATCGCAATTATACACAAAGAACACGTCCGAGCATCTCAACTAATCATAACCAATGCAGAAGTCTATGAATCTCTCCTCATCAAGATAGAACTCAAGGACCAATCTAACATAGTATTCCTCCTGATTTACAGACCACCTTTCTACAATCCAAACTTTGCAAAGAAACTAGCGACATGGCCGCTATGCTATCAACCCACTGATAGCATAGCCTGGGAGATTTCAACATATGGTTTGAAAAAGAAAACGAGTCCACAGCAAACTCACTCTGAGCACTCCTGGATATCTTGCACTTCAAACATGGATCTACCAACAAAGCCAGACACACCCTGAATGCAATTTTCTGCAGGGAAGGACTATGCACATCTACGCCACCTACACCAAAGGTATGAAGTAACCACTAATTAATACGATTTTACATCACAACCCAAACCCACCTACCAGACGGGAAGGAAATACTCCATACTTGCAAGAAAGGAAATTGGAAGAACCTGGACCTAGAGGCCCTAACAAGCCTTCTAAATCACCCCCACCCAAACATAACATGGCGAAACAAACATAGATACAGCTGTAGACACACTCAACATTTGGATCACCAAGAGCCTTGACCAATTTGTCCCAGCCAAACATTCAAAGAACACAAACAGCCAACCGCAACATGGAAGGAAAAAAACTTGAGAGAACAATACATCCGACACAACAAAATAAAACACCAAAGACAACTAAAACAATACAAAGCAACAGTCGTCAATGCAAAAAAAAGCTCTACTGCGCCACAAGAATTGGCAAACAACCCACAGAAAGAACTCTTCAAAATCATCAAAGAGATTAAAAAAACCTCTTCCTGCGAAAACTACATTACCCCCACACAAACACTTTGTGACAACTTCACCAACCACCTGAGTGCTTACATAAGCACATTCCAGGAGACCATCAACCTAGCGCATCAGACGAAACACAGATTACAACAAAACTCATCTGCCTAGAACAAATCACAGAGGAAACCTTCACCACAGTGATCAAGGATCCAAACGTGCAGAATCTCCAGGGGACCCCTGCCTCCCGGACATCTTCAAAGGAATCCTCAACCACAGAACCCCAGTAACACACTTCCGGAACTTAATGAATCTATCACTCAAAAGAAGAATAGTTCCGTCCACCTTCAAATCTGCATACATCAAACCACTGATAAAAACGGAATTAGAAAGCGCAGAAGACACAAACAACTACATACAGATATCCAACCTGCACCACCCAGCAAAGATCCTGGAGAACCACGTGTATAAAACCTTTCTTAAACACGTTGAAACAAACAGAATATTCAAATGATTACAAGTTGGCTTCAATGAAAGGTACAGAATCAGCACTTCTGTCGATATGGGACTACATGAAAATAAAGGCAGACAACAATGCCCGGTTGGCCTCATACTATTGGACATATCAGCAGCTTTTGACACAATCAGCCACACAACACTAATAAAAATATTGATGGAATGTGGCATACAGCAATCCACACTAAAGTGGCTTACATCATTCCTAACATAGAGAACCGAAAGAACCTACCTATCACTGTTCCCCTCAAACGCCAAAAAATATATCCTGCAGAGTCCCACAGGGTTCCATACTCTTTCCTCTACTTTTCAACATTTATATGTGCCCACTGATGAAAATCATTTGTTTCCACAGACTTACAGCCTACAACTATGCAGATGACACAAAACTGATTGTGAAAACAAACAGAACACAGGAACAAAATAACAACCTCAACAACTGCCTCACAGACATATACAACTGGATGACAACGAACAACCTCAAACTGAACCCAGAAAAAACAGAACTAATGCGCTCACCCCCAGGATCCAAAGGAGGGAACCCACAACTGGACTGGCCGATCGGCATGCGAACGAAACCAGAGACTACCGATGTAGTAAATAACCTAGGAATACTCATGGACAACGGACTATCAATGGAACTGTAAGTGAAGGCAATCAGCAGAAAATGCTTCTTTCTCCTATGACTACTCAAGGGATTACTCCCCTACATCTCCTTCCACCACATCACCCTCACAATCATATCCCTGATACTCACAAGAAGTGACTATGCAAACAGAGTCTACCTAGGAATGCCAGAAAGACTTACCAAGAAACTGTAAAGGGTGCAAAACACAGCAGCCAGGATCCTATTAAGACTGAACAGAAGAGACCACATCACCCCAGCATTGAAAAACCTATACTGGTTACCAGTAAAAAAACACATCAAATTCAAAGCACTCTGGATCACCCACAAAGCCTTACACAGACAAGGAGCGGAATTACTCCAAGACAAGATTAGCCACTATCGCCCAGGAAGGGAAGTAAGATCCAGCAACAGCCTACAAATGAGGCAAAACAGTACAAAAAAGGAAATTCAGCGGAACAGCCTTCTGACGTCTAATTGCTAATATCTGGAACAACATGCCCAAAGTAATTAGAACCACAGAAGACCACATCACCTTCAGGATGCTGCTCAAAACCTGGCTATTCAGCAGACAATGGCAACCTAGAAGGGACACCGGCAACAACAACACAACAGTCAAACAACTAGAGAGGAGACGAGATGGACCAAAATAACCACATGCAAGAACCTGTCTAGATACCGTCAAGCGGCATCCAAAGGGCAGTGGAAGAGACCCTAATAAACTGATGAATGTTACTAACCGGTTTCCCTTCCTGCTCCTCCTACATAACTGACACCATTACACCAGATATGGTCTAACCACATTCCACAAAAACAAACAAGGAACCATCACTATGTCCACCCCTAGAGCGAACCACCCACATAGCCCAAAACCATCAACAATGCAACAACAAACCAAGATGCCAGATTACCTCATGGCGACGACCACCTGTGACTCTGGATCCCTTATGGACACAATGTAACCAATGCACACAAACAATCTACATAAGCACACAACACACTAACACCAACTCAAAACACTATCACACACCTTAGCAACAGAATCCTACACATACGGTTACAATGCATGCGGCCTCCCACAAAAAAGCACATGAAAAACAACACTGACAGATGCCAGTTCCTCTTGGTTCTGAATCTATCCTCTTACTGTATTCTCCACTAAGCTCCAGCCCCATCTTTTTTTTCACAGCTACACGATCGCCTGGAGACTGCCCCTGGGTGGTTGCAGTGCACGGTACTAATCAACATAACATAACTACATGTGAGGATAGAAAGAGCAATGATGCACCCCGCTGACTTAAAATTCAAACTGTGGGCAAGGGGCGTGCTTAATAGAAAAGTGATACAGACAGCGCACACAACCTGGAAAACTTAGGATAAGATAGCAACATTGTGCGTATTGGAAGAAGCTATATTCTCCGACCTTCTCTATCTTTAATATGAAGGGGATGAATTGATGCAGAAGAACATATTCTGACTGTACTTCGAAAGACTGGGTATATTCACTCTGCAAGAGCTATACATTGAGATGAAGCTGTGTTAAAACAACCTATACAGAATATACTGTCTGCACCTACAATATCCCTCAACACATCTTGAATCCCTCAGACATATCAAGATGGCGTATACCATATACAAAATCAATAAAACACAGAAGGTATACACGCAAGATGGGTCACAAAACAGATGGGAGGACACCCTAAGGGATCCCTTCATTGATCAGCATTGAAAGCAGGTATCCCTGCAAACCAGGAGGGTAGCATTGAACAGGCAGTTTAGACTCACTCACTATAAATACTTATCCCACACTACAACAAAATTAAGCACATACTACCCAGATAAGTCCCCAACCTGCAGCAGAAGTATGCATCCCCCATAAGGGGGTATGCAGACTTTTTACACCTAGCATGCAGATGTCCACCAATAGAGAAGTTCTGGCATCAAATAATGAGTGTAATGATTTGAATGATAGTGGGAACCATTCCACTCTCACCACAGTTCTGTATGCTTAGTATATGTAATGAGGAGAACGGACGCACTCGTATGTTCCCAAGTATGGCATCCATAACTGCCCGATCCCTGATGATAAGAGACTGGTACACAGGACCCATAGCCACACTTCAGTCTTGGCTAGGCACCTTGTTATACTTGAAGCGAATGAAACCTAATATGGACCTATGCTACCGGCATGGAGCAGACCGAGGGACATTTTGGCCCCATTGAGAGAGTACCTTATGCAGAAGGCCAGCACTTGGGATTCCAGAAGATCAGAAGCAGGGGCAAACATTGACCGCAATAGTAGTAGATGATATAGTATGTACCTGATAGCAGTTGTATTTTGCAGACCTGTGTACTGCATAAAGGTTAATGAAAGGCTTTTGAAGGGCTGGTCTGTTTGGCGACACTGATCCTTGTTAACTATAATAAAGCTTTTTTGCGTACTTTGCAAAAAATCACTTCTGTTGTTGGGTCTTATTTGAGTGGGGTGGTGAAAAAAGCCTAATATTCCACCAAGGAGTAACAGTTTGTGAGCGTAAGACTTAACATTTGTTTTTGGCCCCTGTTGATGACACATGTTTTGGCTTAAAGCGCCTTTCTCAAATCAGGGCTCATACCTTCTTTTTTACACATAGTTGCACAAATTAAAAGTGAACCACATATCAATTCATAACCAATGTGTAAACATATATGGAAAAACACAACAGTGTTAAATCACAACGTTGAGTCAGAAACGGTCATGTATCAAGAATACACAGAGAGTGGGGGTTTGTGTTAGGGAGGATTGCAGGGGTTGGTTAGAGAACAATGAAAACAGAAAAGAAAAACAAAGAATATCAGTCAATTTCTAGTCATAATGTTTGAGTTCCATTTTGACTACTCGAAATACCTTAAATAAAGTATAACCTTGGCATTGTAGTCTTGGTTACAGTCCATTAGACATTTTTGTCTAATGAGGGGTAAATCCCTGTTGATAGATTAGATGTAAAGACATTTTAACTCAGTTGCCCCATGTTGTGAATCACATTATAGCCGTATCATTGCAATCCTCAATTGTCTCATTGTAAATCCGAGAATATTTGTATGTTAATAAATGAGTATATTGGCACCATTCATATGGGACAATCCATCTCAGTGAATAACATGTGGAAATATTCCAACTCTATTCCTCTATATTTAGATCACATTTTATCCGTGTCATAGCAATCCTAGATGGCCGCTATCCGAAAAAGTATATATATACATTTTAGCGCACTCGCCTTTACTCATATGGCACATGGGCCAATGGTTACAAAGTCTGTAAGTTTGGGAAACCCTATTGTAGTGATCCGTATCTGTTTACATACTCTGCGCTCATGGATAAGGTTTAATGATACGGCATAGTTCTGTGTTAATTATTCTATGGGCCTCATTACGACCCAGGCGGTAAGGGGTTTACGGCAGCGTTAACAGCCCCGACCCTTACCGCCTGAGTACGAGGTCCCTTAGCGCCATGGCGCTTTTAACACCTGCTTTTAGCAGGTGTTAAAATCCATGGTGCTAAGGGACCATGGAGTTAATTACGCCACCGTAATTTACAGTGGCGTAATTAACGCCTTCCCCACTCCCATTATGCCCTATGGGGCAAAAATGGCAATGGGAAGGGTAAATGGGGATTGGGGACTTACCGCCCCCGCCAACCTCGGAATGGGGCGGTAAGTCCGCCAACCACCATGGTGTAAACGTAGTTTACGCCATGGTGGTAAAGTCACGGCCCAGGCGGTAACTTACCGCCTGGGTCGTAATGAGGCCCTATGTCTATAACAGTTTCGGATTTATCTAAGTTTGTCCGTGTAGCGGACCAATAGACCAGCCGTCTCCTGCACAGTTAAATGAATGCATACAAATATCAATGGTCTCTTACCTGAGTTCCATCGGTAACTGGTCTCACGTGTCGGCTAGAGCTCAAGCGTGAATAGCGTCCTTTTTGTTAACTGCTACTCTACGTTGCCACTGGCGACGCTAGCATCAGAGTCCTTTTTTTGTGTCTGATCCCGTTACTTCAGATGGCGCCATCTTTTGGTATGTAGTGCGGGCACTGACCTTCATTAATATGTATGGATTCCGAATAAAGTCCAAATTGCCTAGGTTTGACGATTTTCTGATTTACATAAGCCATACAGCAGTCCAAAAGAATTTTAGATTACTTGATTACAATATTCTGGAATTAAAAAGTTAAAGTAATAAACTTTGAACATGGTATAAATGTGACGATTTGGCAATTAGATAAGGCATGCAGCAGTCAAAAATAATGTTGGATAACATGATTACAGCATACTTAAATTAAGAAATGAAAATAATAAACTTTAAACATGACATTCCCATTAGTAGTTTTCTCATAGGTAATAACACATGATTCTAAGAAAGAATAGAGACACATAGAGCTTAATTGTGTAGCCATTACAGTGTTACATTGATGAGTACTTGTTCTCGTTAATGCTGGTAGGGTTATAGCAGGTTAGCCTATTCAACATAAAAAAGGTGTGTATAAAGCGCAGCACCTGATTAAGCACAGTGCTTAGGTTGAAAAGCTGTGTAGTTGGAGCATGCTATAATAATTGTATACATGGGGATTACTACAAAAAGGAAATCATCTCATTATTGGAATTAAGGCCTGTGACCGTCGTGTTTAGTTTACAAATTAGTCTTGCTTCTGTTTGAGGGAGTGCCTTTTTTCTGTTGCCACCTCTTTTGCCAGTGTTGACCCGTTGGAGTCCAATGAATCTATTATTGGATTTGTTCTCCATTTGATGTCTCTTCTGCCAATGCATGGCTAACAGTAGTCTTGGATCCTGACTCCCTATCCTAAGTGTCCTCTAATTCGGATCCTCAGTTCCCTAATGGTGCTACCTATGTAAACCTTGTTGCACACACATAGGATACCATACACCACATATTTGGTTCTACAGTTTATTACTTGGTTGATCTTGATCTCTTTACCATTAGTGTCTGAGAACCTTGTGGTTCCCTCATGCACACATTTGCACATTGTACAGTCTCCACACTTTCAGAAGCCTATACTCTGTGGTTGTAGCCATGTCGACTTGGTTGGGTCCTTAATATCTGGTAATAGTGACCGGCTAAGTTTATTTTTCAATGTTCCTGCCCTTGTAAATATTATTGTAGGTTTGTTGTCCACGTGGTCTCTGATATTATCATCCAATTTCAAGAGGTGCCAGTGACTTGCCAAAACTTTCTTGATTTCATTGTGTTTACTACTGTATCTTGTCACAAATCCCACTATTTTTTGTTACTCCAAAGCATTTTGTTTTTTATTATAACTGGGTGTTAGTGTTTGTTCTTGTGTCAGATTTTTCTTGTGTTGAATGCTTGTTTGACACAGTCCTCAGTGTAGCCTCTTGCTAGGAATCTGGATTTCAGAAGTGAACATTCCTGATCAAATGAATCCTGTGCCAAGCAATTGATATGTGGTTAGCTCACTTATAATTTGTCCATCTTTATGTAAAAAAGAAAGTATGAGTCCTGATTTCAGAAAGGCGCTTTAAGCCAAAACACATGTTATCAACAGGGGCCAATTAATATATTTTATGTCTTACACAAATTAATTGGCACATGCCTGTGTACGCTCACAAACTGTATACTGCATAGGTTGAAAAGGAGGTAATGACAATCCATCAGGGATAACTATGCTGTGTGGGTAAAAAAGAGGGCTGAATCTGACACTGAACTGTTTTCTTGTTCAAGTTTTTTTTTTTTAAATAACATTTTTTCTAAAGAAAAGGCTTCCAGATAGGGATAAGAAACCCCTGTACTTACCACCACAAAGGATTACATTTTAGAAAAAAATATACCTAGGATCCGTCAGCAATGTATTATACCATAATCCATTACCACGTGACTTGGGCCCATCACATCCCAATTTCACAGGCATATTTAACATTTGGGCAGAGTATGACTTTGATATGTTTGCTCTTAAGAAACTTTTTATCCCTTAGGCAGACAAATAGGATGTTAATAAAGAAGTCAATTTGGTGAACCACCAACTGTAAAAGGCATTAGTGGTCTTCTTACAACCAGGTGGATAAAACTGTGTTTTTCACCTATGTTTTAAAATACACAACAACTCATCAAGACAGAAACACACTGGTATTACAATCGGCAAATTGATCTAGCTTAAAAAGTGACACACACACTGCTCAGAATCATCAGTGAAGTCCGTAATGCACCTGCAACGATAAGCATCATTCATCCAGTCAGAGAACTGTGTGATCAATTAGCTACATTTGTCTCTAACAAAGTTCAGTTAATATACAAGGGTATTAATTCAGACACATCTTCATTCTTTACCAGTGTGCCTTTATCCCTTCCATCCCTTACTGACTTCTCTTCTCTCCATCATAGATATTCTTCTTTTCTTATTTCTTCTGTTATTTCATCTATATATGATTCTTTGCAGTCCCTACCTTCTTTCCTGCTATCTATTAAACATTTTAAATCATGCCTACCTCCCTCCTTGCAAACTACCCATAGATCACTACAACGATTGGAACAGTGCTGGAAATAAATTCCATTTCCATTCTGACCTTACTGTACTTTCTTCTTTTCGTGCCTTTGATGACCATGATCTATTTCGTGCTGAATTGATCTATTATCAATCTCTCATGATCGCTCCTTTACCTCATCCTCATTGCTTATTTTCCATGAGATCTTTCAGCAGCTTTGGACACAGTCCACCATTCTACCCTCATCAAAAGGACAGAAGAAACAGTGCTAAGAAACATTGCACTTCAATGGATAAAGTCCTCATTGACTGCATCACGCATACTCACATTTGGTCTTCCACAAGGATCCTCCCTCTCGATGATATAATATGATATGATATGCCATTTATGACGTTCCTGTACACGTCAAAATGCAACTCACCAAGTGGCGCAGACGTACATGCTACAACTATGCAGACGATTCGCAAATCATCTACAAAATCTCAACCAGCAAGGACATAAACCAAACCCTCATCAATTGCTTCTTACAAATCAATGCATGGGTGACCAACAAAACCTCAAAATTAATCGGGATAAAACTAAAATCATGGTCAAACCCAATAGCCCTGCTATGTAACCACCTATATGTAACAACCTATATGATGGCCTACGGAAATGGGAATCGGACCTGAACCCTTCAAAGTGTTAATACATATTGGATTTCTGATGGACAATCAGCTAACACCTGAACCTAAAGTTAACCCAGTAGAAAATAAATGCTTGTTCTACCTATGTTCATTCAGATGATGCTACCCGTTCTCTCTTTTCCATACAGAACCCTCACCATTGTCTCACATTTGGACCTTTGTTGAAATCAGGTGAGTCATGCCCTGATTCATAAATGTCCTGATATTTGTTTGGTTGTAAGTGTTGTGTTTGCAAATACAAACGTCGCCAGGTAAGATTGTGATTTAACTATGCCTGGGAAATTGTCATCCTGCTTCACAGTATTTTTCTGCAGGGAAAGACATTCTATGAAACTTGGCCAACCACCGCCACCCAAAAGGTCTCTGCTTACCAAATGAATTGTAAGTACGGCCTGGGAGCTATCGTATTTAACGCTATTTGGCACAGACAGACCAGACATGTCCCGAAACTTCAGTGGCCCACTTTTGGCAGTTTTAAAATTGCCCGCTTAGAGCATTTTGAATCTGTATTGTTGAGAAAAAGGCCAGGCCTGCAGCAGTTGAGGCTGTTAGAGATTGGAGAAAGGAAGCTATGCAGCGACTCAAAAGTAGAGAAAAGCATGTGTGTAGACACATGACAAATGCTGAGAAAGCATTGTTGCATGATCAGCAGAAACAGTCAGAATCCATTAGAGGTATGGGCAGGGCTTTCCAAATAGATGTGCAAGAGATATACACATCTCAGGATTTGCATGCATCAGATGAGTTAATCAATAAATTATTGAATGAGTGTAGAACTGATTTAACTGCACCACCTCCTTATGTGCCTCCTCCTGTCCTGTTCCTCTTCCTCCCATTGTTGTTCCTCTTCCTGCACCCATGCAAACAGTTGCCATTCCCATATTTCCGTCTGTACCGGCAGTGGTATTTCCTCTGCCGCCTACTGAACAAGATTTGTATGAAAACTCTTTGCCAGGTGGTTCTGCTCCACCTGTAGTGTTTTAAGGGGCGGGAGCTGATTCAAGAATAGTGACTCATAGCACAATAACTAAAGACAGAAAGAAAGAATTGTACATATTGTCTGAGAAGTACATAGAAGAAAGTGATGAATCAGCTGCTTTGGTTGCAATTTCTGACCAGGGGGTATTCCTGAACAGAATATTTTGATAGAACGGATGGGAACGTATTTAGTTGATATATGGAGTGATTTGACAGACATGAATGTCCCAAAGGGGTTGCAGGATTTTAATGTTGTTGCCTGCTCAAGGGACACTGTGGCAAAAGTATATGAGCATGTAGCAAAGGTATTTGAGTTTAAAAGGGAGCTAGATCAGTTACAGAAAGATGAGATGGATGGCAGGCTTCATATGTGCAGAAGTGATTTCTTCCTCCATTCAAACCAATGAGTGAAGAAATGCGCATTTGCTCAAGAGACGCTCTTAGATGGATTTTGGATTTTTCAATTTCTCCCATTGAACTGCATGACACGTTTAGTCAGTATGCTCCGGCAATGCAAAGGAAAGTGTTACAGCTGATGGTTGAGTATTTACAGGATGAATGTATGAAGAAAAAGGTATGTTGTCCCACAGATTTAATGGTTATTTATAAAAGAGCAATCTCACCCGATACTGCATTGACTTCTTTGCTTAATAGACGTTCAGATTTGCTTTCTTTACAATTACCAATGAGAGAGGTTCCTCCAACATTTGCTCCAAAAGTAGATATTCCTGCTGATACCGGAGCAGGAACACCTGCCACCACTATTGCAGAACATTATATCTCACAGTTTGTCCATGTCCGGTTTTCTAGACAGGAAGTGAATACCATTAAGCAATCAATTCCAGATATTAGGAAGAATCCAACAGGCTTTTACAAAAAATAGAATCTGTCTGGCATTTGTCAGTTTTCACTCTGAGTGATATAGATTTGTTGTTTCCTGTGATCCTTCCCTGCTGACTTATGGAACCAGATTAGAACTGTCGATGATCAGGCAGTGATGGGTGATACATGGGATGCTTTGGTACGAGCAGATGGGGAAAGGAAAGCTGTTGAGAAGCCGCCACAGGTGATACTGTTGTTGTCAAATATCATAGTGACAAAATTAAAGACTCTGGTACCTGAAAAGATAATTACATGGGATAAGCTTACAGCCTGCATGCAAGGGAAGTCAGAGGGTTCAACAGAGTATTTTAACAGATTTGAGCAAGTATTTACAGATTTTAGTGGTCAAGATTTAAGCACGGAGCCGGGAAAGAGGTTGTTTGTTGACAATTTGTGCTTGGATTGTTGCCTGAAATCCAATCACAGATTATGACTTCTGAGAGTGCATGGTAAGCAAAATCACAATCTGAAGTGTTGCATTTGGCCCACTATTATGAAAACAGGGTTAATACGGAGAAAGAGCAGATGGAAAAGGGCAATTTGAAGACTAGAGTGTTATTACAGCAAATAGCAAGAGGAGCGAGAGGTGGGAATACACAGTCTAGAGGCTAATTTATGCCACAGGGTGGCACACAACGGGGTCCCGTGCATATAAACCAATGTGCATACTGTTGACAAGAGGGTCATTGGTGAGCACAATGCCAGTTCCTTCAGCAGAGATCGAATGGCACATATGGCGTCATGGGCAGATGATCCGGAGGCCGTCCTGGGATGGGCGTTCTGGTAGAAATCAGTTAGCCCAGAACCAACAGGTATCACCACAAGATAATCAGCAAAAGAATGTTAATAGTGGGAATATTTTTAATAATCCTTCAAATGCCTATTTTTCGGAAATTTTATGTCTGACAATATACTGTTCCGTTAGGACAGCCCGAAACAGGGTCTGGAAGCAATGCCTATTCCCGTCGATAGAGAAAGGGCCCTACATTGAAATGAGGGTGGGGAATAGGGAGCAACTGTTCTTGATAGATACAGGAGCACAGCAGTGTTCTATTGATCATCCTCAGGTTCCAGATATTCCACTGTCAGGGCAGAGCAAAATTTCTGGAGGGTTCTCTGATACACCAGTGGTTAGCCTGGTCTCTCGGCTGGTACCAATTTTACTGGGACAATTCACTGATTCTTGTCCATTTTTGTTGATGACAAATTGTGCGGAAAATCTGTTGGGATTGAATTTATTGAAGAAATTGAATGCTGCGATTTACTGTTCTCCAGATGGAGTGTACCTGACGATTTCGCCCAACAAACTTCTGTTTCACAATTTTTGTCCATGCCTTTACCACCTGAATTGAATAAGGTTCCCTCATCTTTATGGGCAGTTAATGATAATGACGTTGGAATTTTACAGGTTGAGCCAGTTATGATTGTTTTGAAACCAGGTGTTAAATTACCACGTATTCCGCAGTATAAGATTTCGTTGGAAGGTAAACAGGCCTTCAAAAGTATTGTTTCAGATTTCATACACCGAGGAGTGATTGAAGATAGAAGGGGAAGCATGTGTAATAGCCCAATCTTACCAGTTTACAAGAAAGGGGATAATGCGCTTCTTTTTCGTTTCATTTTAGACCTGTGCGCATTTAATAAGGTGGTTGCTCAACAGTTCCCAATTGTGCCCCATGTCACCACTATTCTGACTATGATTCCAGCCACGGCTAGAATCATAGTCTTGAATTGCCTTCCACGTGCACATTGTTGCAATACGTAGACAATTTACTTCTAGCTGCTTATTCTGAAGATGCTTGCAAGGAGGGCACAGTGTTGCTGCTCATCCATTTAGCAGAGCATGTGCATAGGGCTTTGTTGAAGAAATGTCATTATTGTCGACAGGAGATCGCCTATCTGGGCTATCTCCTGTCAAACGAGGGGAGACGGCTGACATCTGAACGGAAACAAAGCATCTCTGATATGTCTGTTCCAAATACACAGAAGGAAGTCAGAGCTTTAATTGGCATGGCTTCATATTGTAGACAGTGGATTCCACATTTTTCATTGTTGATAAAACCGATGTTGGCATTGACAAAAAGGATATTTCTTTGCCTTTACCGTGGAACATGGATTGCAAGAACATTTTTGATTTGCTTAAGGCTGCGTTGTGTTCAGCCCCAGTTTTGGGCACACAAAATTATGAAAAGGGCTTTGTTTTGTATGTACATGAATGTGATGGGTGTGCTTTGGCTGTTTTGACACAGGAACATGGGGGCAATAATAGGCCGTGAGGCTATTTTTCTTCCACGTTAGACTCTGTTGCATGCACTTTGCAAAGATGTTTGAAACCTGTAGCTGCTGCTGCATCTGTAAAACAAAGTGAGAGTTTGGTTTTAGGTCACTCTTTAACTGTGATGATACCCCACTCTGTAGACGTTCTATTAAACAGAACGCAGACTCAACATCTCACATCAGCTCAACTAACAAGGTACAAGCTGATTCTATTTGCTCCACATATCCAAATTAAGAGACGTTGTTCATTGAATCTGGCTGAACTAATACCTTCACCACAAGAGATGGACTGCAGTGACAAGATGTCACATGATTGCCTTTATGTTACAGAACAAGAAACCAAGGGCAGAATTGATTTAACTGATACGCCCTTAAACAAGGGGAGCTATTTTGTGATGGCTCCTGTTTTAAGCTACCGGATGGTACTGCCACCACTGCTTATGCGATAACCACGCTACACACTGTTGTAGAGAGCAAACGAATTCCGCGCAATTCTGCGCAAGTGCAGAGATTATTGCATTAACTAGAGCTTGTGAAATTTTTGAAGGCCAGAATGTAAACATATATACAGATAGCCAGTATGCATTCAGGGTGGTTCATAATTTTGTCCGACTATGGGCTGAGAGGGTATTCTTGACATCACATGGAACAAAAATTCAACACGGCACTCTGATAGTCCGGTTGCTATCAGCACTTGCGCTTCCTACACAACTAGCAATAATGAAGTGCGCCACACACCAGAAAGTGACAGACGATGTCCGAAAAGGAAATGCTTTTGCTGACAGAATAGCCAAAAAGACTGCTACTTATCTGCAGTCGAAAGAGTATGGCTGGATTCAGCAAGATGGGTTACTGATACTTGCATGATGGAGGAAGGGATTAGCAGTGTGAAAGAGATTCAGGCTGAAGCTACCCCATAAGAAATCAGACAGTGGGTTGAGGATCCAGCAGGTCTAGATGATGAGGGTTGTTGGGTAGACAATGAGAAACAGAGACGGATGCGGCCCAACACCTATTTTACTGCTATATTCACCAATGCTCATGGCCCAAAACACATAAGTGCTAAAAAGAATTGTCAACAGTTAGACCATGTCCGGCATAATGCGAATATCAAGAAAACTGCTGAACGCCTGGTTCAGAGTTGTATGATATGTTTACACCATAACATCGGAATGGGAACACCAACACCAAAGGGTAATTATTTTGAAGAATAAACTTGCTAAAGTATGTGCACACAGCAATCTGAAATGGCCTGACGCTTTACCCATAGCCTTGCTATCAATGTGGACAACCACACAGTCAAAGACAGGGCTCTCCCCCTATGAGATTGTCATAGGAAGACCAACCAATGTATGGAATGCACCGAGACCAAAACAATTGAGGGATATTTAATATCCGCTTTTGTCTGATTATTGTGATCAGGTGAGTCAAAACTTGGGTTTGATTCACCAACAGGTACGAGCAGCCATCCCTGTAAAATATGAGGGTCCAGGTCACCAACTCCGACACGGTGAGTGGGTCTTGGTGAAGAATTTTGAGAGGGGCACCTGTATTGCACCTCGCTGGAAGGGGCCCTACCAGATCCTTTTGGCTACGCAAACAGCTGTACGAGTGAAAAGCAAGGTGACACTGAATTCACGCAACACATGTGAAAAGAGTCCTATGATAAAGGGGATGAGAAGGAAATTTATGATCCCAATGCTCCAAGTGAGCCAGCTCTGATGAATACCAAGGAGATCGAGTGTGCTACAAAATTGCTTCCTGAGCCTGTGGGTTCTGGGGAGACTGCAGCTTCTTCTTCATTTTCTTCTTCACCATCGACCGACGTTGCTTCTTCATCCTTTTCAGAGAGTGACAATGCACTGTTTGCTGACCATTCTGTACCTGGTGTTTCATGCTACAACGTGCGACCACGAATCTGGATTTATATTTGGGGCTTGATATTACGTTAATGTAATAGAATAGGAAAGTGTGGCTAGGATTCTGCACCCACAAGAAACCCACAAGAAACCAACATTGAGCCAGTCCCTCGTCATTCCTCTTCTGAAAACGATAAGAGGCAGGGACCGGCAAAGTTACCTTCAAGCAAGATTAGCCACGTGGTGAAGTGCCACTAATGGATGAACTGAAAAGAAAAAGACTAACAGTGAAGCTTCTTGATGGACACTGAGAAACTATGCCTGTCTTTTGGACTGCTCGTACTAATGATGACATTGACCGTTTTGCTGACAATAGGCCTGTCCATCAAAGGTCATGGTTACCTAGGACCAAATGGATACTGATCACAGTAACATCTTGTATTGTAATTACATTGACACTCACATTTTGGTATTTGGAAAGTATACGTCCACTTGATACTCTATTGCCGACTGCAAGTTTATCTACCACGTCTCCACCATATGTGCATTTGCATATTCTTGGTCCCTGGGACATCAGACATACAGGGGGTTATCATAACAACACCCTCTTGATGATTATGAACGCCACCATGCCATGTTGAATAAGACAGATTGCTGGCTTGGCACTTGGTTCTGGGACCTGTTACAAACTTGGGGCTGGAAAATATTTTCCGTTCTGATGGTGATCCTTGGCATTGTACTGTTTTGTTGTTGTTGCATGCAGTGTCTTCCTGTCATTTGTTTCATGATAGGGGTAGCCGTGCACAAGAGGTTGGTAAACTAGAACCTAAGACACATATGCCACGGAAAGTTACTAATGCCTCGGTAATGCAGGATGTCACCATGAAGGAATTCATGGTCATCAATGGTTATAGGATAGCGATTCAGGATGTTCTGAAGATGATACGTGCTTTTCGGATGATGTTAATGTATGAATAATGCTCTTGGCTTAGGCCAAAAGGAGGGTTTGTGAAAATGTATTTTCTATAATACTGCCTGATAGTAAATGTTGGCCTAAGCACATTTGCCTCACACTGTAATATCGCATTGGATGAACCTGAAATAGGCTGACTAAGCCACCAATTTGAGTTTTCCACCATTTTGATTGTCTCCTGCTTTCTGTTCCATGTTCAGAACTTGTGTTTTTGGCTTTAACAACAGAGCAAGATGAATTTTGTGCTGCTTTATGATGTTAATTTAGATAAGAATGTTGAAGCTGCTAAGGTGGATATTTTATCCTGCACTGAAGAAACCTTGAAGCTAAACAAAAGCTGTACTAATCAGTACTTTAGATGCCACCTGTCCCAACAGTGCCTTTCTTGTTCAAACAGTAAAGTACTATAATGAATAGCTGAGCGTGCTCTTCTGCAGAAATCCTTGTTTTCTCTCCTTGGAACTAACTGACTTTAAGCTCAAAGAACAAATGGTAGACAAATATAAGCGAGTGAAATGAGGAATGTTACCATGTGTCTTGTATTTGGAAAACATGTGAATTGTTTGATGGAAAACAGCAAACTATGCAATAATCTTTAAATATGAATTAGTTATGTAGTTAGGTCACAAATCCTAGGTTATGTATTATGTGAAGAGGGGCTAGACGATGTGTCCAAGGCTGTGAAGAATTTGTATAGATATGTGTACTTTTGGATTCTTCAGTAGTCTCTCATCTCACGGTGTCTGCTTGCACACATTGTGGGGTGTTGAGAACAAAGTAGCCACTTGCTAATAAATACAATTGTAACCTTGACCTTGTGACTGGCGTGACTTAGCAGCTGTGTATGCTATAATGTGTCCTCTCAGGATTGCTTTAAGGCAGTCCCAGTTATTGTGTAATGATATATCAGTGGGCTGAATTGAATCTCCATCTATTGTATTTGTGTGTGTTTTGAACATAAGATAATTTAATGTGAACCGGGGCATGATCTGACATAAAAATTGGTTCAATTTTTACATCTAATAAGCCATTGGTCAGGGATTTAGATACAAAAATGTAATCTATCCTTGAGAAGGAATTATGAGGAGGAGAAAAGAAGGTATAATCTAAATCAGAGGGATGGGTAATGCGCCAAGTATCAATAAGACCTAGTTCGGTCACAAAATTGATAAATTGTAGGTGGGCCTTGGTGATATTTGATCGTACATTTGACTTTCTATCAAGAATAGGATCCATGACTTTATTAAAGTTTCTGCATACAATTAGATTGTTTGGACAAGATTTGGATATATGATTTTTCAATTGAGTGCAGAAGCCTTGGTCCCCCTTAGTTGTTAGCTCAAATTTACACAACAGTTATAATCATTAAACTTAAACAGTTAATAAGACACATATGATATTTTATTCAATTTAGACATACAAATTACAAATTCATCATAATACACATTATAAAACACAGTATAAAATGTGTGCCAAAAACAGAACCTATTTGGCTTGACAAGTTTCAACATAGATCTAGTTGGTAGTAATCTAAAGAACTATAGTGATAGTCTCTAGGTTGATGTAGTCATAAATTTGACATTTATACATTATCAATGGTTACTATGTGCACCATTATATATTCTCGACATGTTTCAGTTCTCTTTAGATGTATACGGAACTTTCTTCAGGACTATTGTCACATTCGTAATATTAAAAACAAACAATCTATATTTTAGGTCTATAAGGCTGAAGTATCCTCAAGCGGATTGTAAGCGGTGTACACGCTCTATCTCGCGTGGTGTCAGACCAGTTGTAACTGTTGGTAAAAACAATAAGAAAAACATTTAGAGAAAATCTATTAGTGCTATAGTCTCTATGAGTAAATATATCTCTAGACCTGACCAAGGAGTAGAGTTACTTTGTCTAGTTGTGGAGTTGATTTAGAAGCTATCTTGATTAAAGCAAGGAAAGACTTCTTTAGGTTTGGATTCCCAAATGTGGGATAAACACCCTACAAACAAATAGTTGCATTCAATTTAAAGTATCCTGAGAGATAATCAGAGAGAGATCAGAACAGTGAAGTTACTCTAGTGGCATTATGTAATCAAAGTTTAAAAACGTATACGGAGTTGTTATCCGTGATTTTGGTTACCTTTAATGGGTAGCGACTGAAGGCATATTGAAACCTTCTTTGATCTAAATTCAATCAAATCAGATAATGGGTAGTCCTGCCACTCTTCGGTGTGACTCTAGAGTTAGTGCTGTACGTGGGAAAAGAGTAAGAAGAGTAAAAAGACCCTTTAGTGCGTCTTGTATAAGGGGTGTTGTAATTTTCTTATTATAATACAAAAAGGTCCTGACTCTTACCTCAATATTACTCTATCAATCGTAATTCCACATGTGTTTATTAATAATAATTCTCAGAGAATTCCTAGAAGGGTTTTTGGTCCAAAACAATGGGCCCTTTGGATATTTAGTTTCGTAGAAGCTGGGAGATCCAAAAGTAGAGGAAGAATGTGGTAGGATTATCCTTTTCAATATTTTCTCGAAGGTAGACAATCCAAATGTTGTTTCTCCTGTTTCTGTTCTCTAAATTCTCTGCTTGTTTCTGTAGAGACATAACAGCAATTTCGAGCTGCATCACTTTTCCTGTCACATCTTCTGTATTACTGATTCTTCTCTCAACTTAATTTATCCTTGTTTCGAAGGAGCACCACTTGTCATCCAGCAATTGTAGTTTTGCCGTAGTGGCTTCCATGAATGGCTTTAGTGCTTTTATTTCATCCAGAATGGCATGCATAACTGGATCATGCACGTCATCCTTGGGCGCGGGGGAGTCACTTTTTTGCCTTTTAGGAGCATTGTTAGCTGATGCTGACGGCAAGTCTTTTAAAAGTGTGTGTTTTTTTAGGACATGTTAAGGTCTGCAAAGTAAGCTGTCAAATATACACCAAGCTCTTCACTTGTGCTTGATAGATGCATTAACACACACACTTCTCAAAATAAGTACAGTGGGGCTTCCTCTTGCTGTAGGAGATGATTCCCCTCACTATTTAGCCATATGGATAATAAAACAGTTTGAAGGATAACACGCAACCTTGTTCTGTGTGGAATTGTCTATGTAGCTGCCGTGGTTAAGCGCTATGTTCTACTTTTCTCCTTGTAGACAGTGGTCGAAGTGAGCGGGAGCGGTCGGGAGCGGTGCTCCTCTACTTTTTTTAATTACCTTTTACAGCTCCTATACTTTTATTTTAAAAAGAAACCGTTCCGGAATGGTTTAGTTTTAAAATAAAAGTGTAGGAAGAAGTTGAAACTTGCAGTTTCAGTGCACTGCACTGAACGTTCCCCTAAACAGCAGGTGTAAGTGTCTGGGTGTGTGTATTGTGTTTGGGAGGGGGCGTGTGATGGGGTTTGTGGGGAGCGAGAGCAGTCCAGCAGGGAACATAGCTCCACTACTTCTTTTGGTACACTTCGACCACTGCTTGTAGATGACAGAAACTTTAATAATGACTAACAATTTTATTCAGAATATTTGTAGAAGGACACATATTCAAATGTCTCTGCAAATTATTACGATTTTCTATATAAATGTGTCAGGAATATGCAGAACACAGTTTTCACCTTTCCGTCATATGCTGTTGAAGAGAACAAAAACTTGTAGACTGCTTGTAATTCAACTATTGTATTTAAATATATATTATTTTACTAGATAAACACCTTCCTCATGTTAAAAAAGACTTTCTGTACCTTTCAAAAGCAAGCGTGTACCTTTAAATCAATTTCTGCCTTTGGTTTGGATAAAACGCTATTCCAAGCGTTTGCCGGTGTTTACAGCGTACGTCAGCCGACCAGCTGACTTAAAGTGTCGGCTTACTTCAGGACGCGACCTCCCTGCTGAAGGCCGCGCCGCTGGAGGGGCGCAGCAGAAAACAAAGAATTCATTCAAACTTGGATAATACGGCCACACTTGTGCTATCGAAGTGCCGTCCTCCCAGCATCACCAGGTGGGACATTTAAGATGAATTTTAGATCATAGTGGGAACTAAAACAAAGAATGCAGAAGCACTGAGACGGGACCCACAAATTAGGCATTCGTCCCCATCAGCGTCTGGCCACGGCCCAGAGGGCACCCATCTAACAGCCACACAATTGCCAATGTTGTACAATAATTGTTCCTTATTGCAGCATTTTTAAGTGGCCACACAGCACGTTAGCCTGTATGTTATGTCACTCAGAAGGTTCTGCCACTGCTCTACGTGTTGGAATTCAAACCGTCAAACATATTTAAAGAATATGACCTGTCTGATGATAAACAAGGAGGGCCGCTGGCTATTGAATGGCTTTCCATTTTCTAGCAGGATCCATTTTGTTGCTGCTATGAAGGAGAATATGCAGTACTTCCTGGAACCTTCTCCTCAACCATGGTTTAAACCTTAAAACAGCATATGTGTTTGGGGAAGTGGAAAATGCAGAGGCTTGTCATTTGCAGGAAGACGCGTTTTCAATGTGTAAGACTGCACTAAAGATATGTTTCAGATCCCGGAAGGAGCTAGAAGAGAGAGTCAAAAGTTATAGATCATTAACCATGTGTACAATTCACTGTTTTAAAGTAGCCTATCAGTCAGTGCACCCTCACTTGCCCCAACAACTACATTTTTGCCCCAGAGCAAAGTTTGTCCTAGTGCTAATACGTAATGGTATTAGCACTAGCGCAAACGTTGCCTGATGCAAAAATGCATCAAAAATTTATCTTTTTAGCACTTGCGCAATTTTATCCCTGGTGCTTTTAATATGCCAAACTGCACTTGTCGAGGTGCAATGGTTTTTTAATGTGTCCCAGCGTTTTTAAAAATAGAACAAACTTTGCCCTAGTGCTAATACTGTGCAACCTTTGCACTTGCACCAGTGCAAAGTTTCTGTAATCTGGCCCCTGTAATTGTTCACTTTTTCTGTGCAATGCACAAGATTCCCCTGTCTAAGGTACGGTGTGAATGGGTATTTAGTACTGCAGAAGCTTGTTTCTCAGACTACAGGCGACGCCTCTCTGGCACACATGTAAGGGCATTTACTTTCATAAAAATTGAATGAGCATTATATCGCTGAATCCAGAGACTGGAGGAAGCCCCAGGAATGTCACTTAAAGGACCACAGAACAATCTCTGATGAATAACAGTTTTTTACAAGCCATCAGTCACATGGGTGGGGTGGAGGTTATGCCACAGCAAAGGTTGGTGGTTATTTTCAGTATGACAGCATTGGTTCAGTGTATAGCAAAAGTAGTGTCTTTCATGCAGTCTCAATTTTTTTACGCACACACAAACTGGAGAGTCGGCCTCAATTATTGTTGGCTCTACCAACCAGAAGAAGCATCAGGACTCACCAAGTTGTCTATAACTCCACCTTTTCTATCTTCTTCCAAGATGCTGTAGTGTTGGGAGTAGCAAAGCAGCCCTGTTACTTGATGGTGCAACTGGCTCAGGTTTAGATTGAAAAGGCATGGAGGGTCTGGGTGTTTTTGCTGGCCAGAGTGTTGGGGGTAAGATGGTCACTTGTGAATGAGTTACCAGTGGTGTCGTTTTGCATTATGTAACACTTCCTCAATACTGTAATCTCTGGAGGATGATGCAGTTGCAGATCAAAACATGGTGTTTAGCACACCGTTAAACAAGTACCACACGTTCTGCTTTGGTAGACATTTTATTTACTTTTTGTTCAGCTCTGGCACTAACTAGAGGGTCTCAGAGCACCTTACAAGGTTCAAAGTTTGAAAAAGTGGGAGGAAAAACAGAAGTTGCAAAATGATAGAAGGATTGGGACAGAGAAGTGAGCAAGAGAGATGGAGGGTCAGGGTTATGTGTTTGGAAACATGTTAGTTGTATGGCTGTTTCTGAAACTGGTGATGGAGGGTGCAGTGCGGATGTGAACAGGTAGGTTGGTCAATGCCCTGGTTGCTCAGTGGATAATTTCGGTTTTGTGTGCATGTTGGTTTGCACAGTGGAAGTTGGAGGAGAGGAGGGCTTGCTTGTCTGGTGTTTGTGTGGGTGATACATTTGAGTTTTTACAACAAATGTAAGATGGAGTTTTGTAGTGGATGGCTTTTCTTTGGGATACGATTCAGTCAGTGGAACTGACCGAGAGCTAGGGTGATGTGTAAATGTTTGTATAAGTGGAAAATGAGTCTTCCTGCAGCGTTTTGTATGGCTCGGAAGAGAGCACTGCCGTAGTCCATGTTGGAGAGAACCATTGCTTGGACTGCAGCATGGAAGTCAACAGGAGGAAGGATGAGCCTGATCTTATGTAGGAGGTATAGTTGTAGATTGCATGATTTGCTGACAGCAGCTATGCGGTATGTGAAGGAAAGTTGGGGATGGATAGTTAAGCCCAGGAATTACACAATAGTGGAGCGGGATATGTGTGAGCTGTCCATGGTGAGTATTTGATCCGGGGGTTGAGTCTGGCTTTGTGTCTGGGGGGGGGGGACTCAGATAAGCTATTCCATTTTGGAAGGGTTAAACTTAAGGAAGTGGGTGGCCATCCAGGTGGTGATAGCAGAGATACATCTTTTGATGATGTGGAGTTGTGAGGGGGATGAAATTTGGAAATTTATTTGTGTGCCGTGTGTATCTCGGTGAAAATGGGCATTGTGTTTGATGCAAGGAATTCAACATATAGGTTTAAGACGTGTAGAGGCAAGAGGAATCTTGCGGGACCCAGTACTTGGCGGGGTTGGGTCAGATCAAAAAGTGGGCAGGGAGACAAAGTGGAACCGGTCGAGGACGGTGCCTGAAAGTTTCATCCTGTGGTATAGAATGTTGAGTAGAATGGTGCAGTCAACAATCTCTCCCTTTACAATGTATTCCTCTGACAAACTGATGCTATCCTAGACCTAAGAGCAGATGGGTGCCATCATGGAAGGTGATTACTCCTCCTGAGACAGTTGGACCATCGCTGCCTGTGCTCTTCAGTCTCGTGTAGCACCACCCCAACTGCTCCCTTTCCTCATCGTTCTCATGCAACTGTCTGGCTACCTCTCCCTGCTGCTGGGATATCATTAGCTGATACGTAACTCCATTGTCTATATATATTTGTGCATTCTGCAGGAATTCTTGGAGTGTAGGTGCAGCACCTTCAACCATTTCTGACCTCCTTCTGATTTTCCATGGTAGCTACAATCCCCTTACACACTTTGTCATCACCTTCCTTCAATTCTGGCTGAAGGAGAACTCCCTACCCTGAGGCATCCCCAAACAGGCTTGAATATTCCACCTCTCCCTCCTTCAGCATGGTCACTTCTGACGGGCCTAATTATGCTACCACTCCTTCCTGCAGCATGACCTCCTCCTCCAACGGGTTATTTGGATAGTTTGGGGCCACTAATTGGGTTTCGTTCACCCTTTACAAGTTTCAAACGTCTTGATTGGACCACGGAACTCAAAACCGGCTCCTAAAATCTAAGGCTATCATGACCCATCAGAAATGCAGCGGTATTCCCAAAGCACAGTATACTGCGGTGGGCAAAACGCAGGCACAATGGATTGATCATACCATGGGTTTCCGTTGAAGAGGTTTGAGCATGCTGGCAAGCTAAGTAAAGCAACCCAAAACATGGGCCCCATAGTATCCATTTAACATGGTCTTAAGACATTAATATCCACCTCATTTAGCAAACTGGACGTGATTTGTTTTGAAAATTTAAATTAAAATAGACTGCAAAATCCATTAGAAAAACACATTTATTTGAAATAAGAACATTCATAAGCCCATAAGCCAGATTCGACTAAACACATGTTATCTTTCACAATGGTTGATAATATAAAAAAAATGTTATTGTTCATTGTGCAATCTATAGCATAAGAAGCCTAGTGCATTTCCCATTGTAGATTCAATGTGTTTCTGGGTATTTTTTTTAACAAGGTGGGTGTGATATAAATATTAAATAGATAGCACCTGGGTACTATTCTTTTTCATATGTAATTATATAGAGATGTCCTCTGAAATAAAGTGTTCTGCCCTCTCAAATAAAGGTGTTATGTTCTATTAAGGAGATATTTCCTATGAAGGTTTAGCTTCCCGTTTTCGACCCATTGGCATTCATCGAATAACGGATTTACATTATGATCTGTTGTACACTAACTAAATCAATTAAAATGCACAGCACTGGCGATGAGAGCATCCAACAATGAAGTGCACCGGGTGATCCGTGAGTTCACTATTCGGCTACGCCCCTTTCTCAGACCTGCTAATGTGCGTCAGTTTTGATGGCGACAAAGGCAACAGCACCTGCACATGGAAGTGGGAGGGAATTGTGAGAGAGGATGAGGCAGGAAGGGGAGAAGAGAAGCAAAGGTGAGAGTAGTCGCCATTCATAATGTGCTAACCTCTTTATACACAGATGAGCAAATTCCATCACAACATCAGAAAAACAAAAAGCGAGAAATTAATAAAACAGATAACAGCATGCGGAAGGAGAACAGATTTTCACACCAGTGCAGGTAGAGTACAGCCATTTTAATAACATGCAGTGACATCGAATCACTGACCTGGTATAATTACAAACATGGTTGAGAAATGCTTCAGCAGAAATAAGAATGCTTACCCATTGCACTTCCTCCACCGTGCCTATCAGCCTGTTTCCCACACCTGTCTATGGCAGTGTAGTTACCATAGATCTTGCCGCTGCACAGTATACTTTGCCACCAGCATCGGTGCTTGCACTCAACTTTTGATTACACTGTCTGTGCCTGCAGCCTAGTGCTTATGTAAAGGCTTCCAGTGCTTCGACTCCCACAACTAAGCTGGGGACTGATACATGTAGATCATTGCCAAGCTTAGGGTTATGGCTGTAAGGCATCTCTTTATGTGCAACCAAACAAATGCATTGTTCTTGTCTAGTCTCATTGGCACGTATCAACCATTAGCACGCTGGATGGGGGCGCTGGCCAATCAGGAAGCTCGAAACTAGGTCTGAATTCTCCAGCACAAGTCTGCGTTCTGAACAGCATGAGTGCTGCTAGCCAGTGCCCCTTTGCTTCCCCACTCCTCCTTCCCTTCCCTGCTTGCCCTTTTCCCCTTAGCTTCCGTGTAGTTCATACGCGGTTGCTAAGGTTGTGTTAAACTTGTTTTTAAAAATAAATCTTGCCTCGTGGAGTGATGCTGTGCTCCATTTTCGGATTCCATTTCCTTGTGGATGACATCACGGTCATCAACATAAGAAACACACTCTGAAAAAGGAGGGTGGCACCGCAGCTCAAGGTAATATTTCTTTTGTTTTAATTATACACCCCGTTAGCACCTGTGTAGGAAATACACGGGTGCTAATGGTGATATAACTCTCAGGGGCTGTCCGACCACCACTGTTAATGGCCTGCCATGCGCTTTAAGGGAGTCTCACTTCACTTGTTTCCTTAACTTGGGTAGCGGGCTATTAATAGCAGGTTCTCCCAAGCCCTTTGGTTTATATCACCTGAATAGTATACTCATCACCACGGTCTGGACTAAATGTCACATGATCAGTGGCCGTTGGGACCATCACTTCTTTACATCAGAAGGCTCAGCTACCAATTCTTGGTCTTCAGCATTGGGTGGACAAACTCCTATGCTTCTGTATCCACACATCACTGAAATTAATGAGTCCTAAATGCCAATCACAACTTTTTCATGTTATGATATGACATGATAGGTTATTTATAACACGCTTAATATCTAGAAGTTTCTAAGCGCGGACCCGGGGATCGAACCAGTGTTGCTCTGTGTTGTCTTGCTTCCAAGGCGAGCACATAGTGCCTGAGCTGACACTGTAGACACTGTACTTTATCTATCCTGTGTTTCTACCCACAAGCTACATATATTGGTCTGTCTCAGGCTGTTCAGAGCTTGCCGGAATTCCTTTTTTTTTTACCTTCACTACAATGATGTTTACAAAGTGCACACAACTCCGGCCTAGATACGTTAGCATTCACAACCCTCACCTCTGACTGCACATTTTTTTAGAAGACATAAACTGCCATCTTGCCTAGCCACTAGGTGTGGCACTTGTGCCTTTGCAGGGAGCTATACATAGTTAGACTTGATGCCTAAAGATCAAGCGTCTCCTCATTGTGCAGCGTTGGGAGTTCTGTGGCGTAAGATGGGAGGTTACCTGCCAGAGCATAGCTATCAAACAATGTTCAATCTCTTTTCACTTTTCGTTTCGAAGATGAATGCCCCAGGAGATATCGGGAGGCACCAGTGCTCCAACCCATTAGATCCTGGGTCATTAGTCATAAGGGTCCACCTGTCACACTGCACCAAAAGAAAAAGTATTCATCACAAGCTATTGGAATGTATTGGAACTAAACAACAGTAGGAGCCAGAGTGTGTTGTGACATGTAGGCTTGAAGTACTTATTGTCTGGACCTACAGAGGTGGTCGTAGGTGGCAGAGAGTGAAAGTCTGGAAGCTCCTAAAGAAGTAGTTATCAGCGAGATGGAGGTCAGAAAATCTTGGAGTTGGAGTTATGATTAGCTAGAAGTTAGGGATGGGAAATCCTGTGAGCAGGATTGTCCCATGGGGTGCTTTTCAGCCTCAGTCTTTTCTCAGAATTAGTCTAGGTACTCCTCTGTCGAAAGTAATTAGACAGAGCAGAAGGGCGAGAGAGCCATGAGTGGGGGCGAAGAAGGGGTTGAGCAGAAAAGAGAGCAACTGGGAGGCATACAAGAGACAGGGTGTTCACAGTTTAGAATCACTGTTCAGTCTGACAGATATATTTTTCGAGTGCACGTTCACACCTAGAGGGTGGCAACTTGGTGCCATAGACCGATATTATATATTTATTGTCACGCAACTGAATGGTATTAATTTATTAAACACAGAAGAATGAAGGGCTGTGTGGATCACCATGATTTGAAAATATCACCATGCAGTCAAACACAGAACCCTGTAGTCTACGGCTCAGTGAACTAATGCAACCATTGGCTCTTCATTTCCCATGGACAAATACATCACAGAAATGAGGAAGAATGAATCCAAACTATGCAAAGCAGGGCTTGAGGACCCGGTGATGCTGACCATGGTCCTAGTACTAACACCTATTAGCTAGAGACTCACCTGCCACCATGCTCAATACAGTAGATACCCAACCCAAGGCGAACGACCAAGAAAACATTGCGCCTCCTGAGGGCCTGGCAGAGGCAGTGAAGACTGACATGGCAATGCAAGCACTGGCACCTGGGAAGGAAAAGGAACAATATGAGGCAGATGGCTCCATTTTAGGGCTTCCCCAGGCATCTGGGACAGGCATGAATGCTAAAGGCTTCATTGCTGGGATCTTTGACCTTAGTGTAGCAGATGGCCAGGTTAGATAACCTTTATTAGGTGGTGTACATTAAGAATGTTAGGGCTTAATCTCCTGGTTCCAAAAGACACACAATGCCTGATTTAAATCTGTAAAATAGTGAAACTTTTCTCCCTGGAGACTGTACTGCTTAATGTAGGCATTCATACACTATTAGTCTGAACAACTTCCGACTCATGAATCCCATTTGCACCCGGGGAAGAGCCATTGACCAATTAGGTGGCTAGAAAAGCGGGTGAGAACATATATTCTCCACCCGCTGTTCCAGCCACCGAAGGCCCTTCCATGGTGGGTGCAATTTTTTTGTATTTGGGGAGGCAACAGGGACCCCGACCAAACAAAACCTCTCCTTCAACCCTCTCCCTACCTCCCCACTTATTTGCGGGACCGGAGCACTGAACTCCGGTCCACTGCACCTCCTGCTCTGGTCGCCATGGAAATCGAAAAGGGACTTTGACCCTTTTCCCTATGGTAGCGGCCATTTTTGCTGTTTCTTTCCTCAGAAATTGGCGTCACTTGCGGCCAAAATCTCCCTAGGAAAACAAAAGCAAGCCATTCCCACCAAGGATGAACCTTGGGGTGTGAATGGCTTTCATGCACTGGTGGGAAGGAGGAAATGGCCGTTAAAGGCCCACAGCCTGAGCCAAAGCCCTCGATTTGTTTGGGCCTGTCATGGCTTGTGCTGGTGGGCCGTTACTAGCCTTGTCTGCACTTCCTCAGGGGCATGAAAGCCATAATCAGGACTACCTTTTCTAGGAGGATACCCTCTTGCTTTGATATCAAAGAGTGTTCAACCATTTAAATGTGTTTTCTTGCCTTATTCTATCCTCCCCCCTTTTGCTGCACCCTGAGGTTACTGTGATTAGCATAAGGAGCATACACAATCACTTTCATTATGTGCTCAATTGCTTTTCTGTGGCATGTAGCTACAATAGTGCTAAATTGCAGAAGGAGGGGAAACATTGCTTTTCCACTTGTGGTGTGACGTTTTTAATTGTTTTTTAAACGTGCAGTCAATGTGTGCACCAACGTAAAAAAAACAAAATCAAAAACACGTATGACAGGTTTAACATGTTACCCAGTGCAAATGACCACCGCCATAGCCCGTATTACACTGCAGTTTAGCATGTCTAAAGCAAAAAAAAAAAAAAAGAAAATACTATAAGAATACAATTCAACAAAGCAAACACAATTTGCACCGCACAATCATGCAGTTTCTGTAAGGTGGCCTCATGTTTTCTTTGTGACCCTTGGAATACACATAACACTCTCTTTCCTCCCATTCGACTGTAGCCCAAGCTGACTGATTGTCTGTGTTGGGTACTCACCAGGTTCCGGTTGGAGCGGAGACCAAGGGTTGTCAAATCCCATTAGTGAAACATGTGATTCCTCTTGGATGGATCCAAGTTGTTAGAAGCTTATTCACCCACGCCCATATTAATTAAAATGATACTGACCAGTGTCAGTGATCCCAGTATCCAAGCTGTGTTACCACCCTGGCAAGGATCAGTGCTAAACTACTCATAGGCGTGGCAGGTGGTGGAAAAGATCAGCGTTTGGTTGTATTGCAAAAAATCATCAAACGAGGCCTGATTCAACCTTCTAATGGCATGAGATACCACCACAACCCAGGATTCATTGTGCGACCAAATAGCGTGTTCTTAGTCACTGCTAATCCTTCTACCAAGCAGTTGCAGAAAGGTGCATCAATTTCTTTACAAACAGGAGAGAAACATGCATGCATGCGTGGCAAGAACGACGTCCAGTTAAGGATTCACCTGCACAAAAACCCAGGATTGCAGTCAGCTTCTGCTTATCCGCCCCTGACACGGCCCTGAACCAGATTTCGCGGATTTGTATTACAATAGCCACCAGTAAAAGCAGGAACGAGATGATAGAGAAGGCCCGGGTGGAGTCGATTTCAGCTGCATGGAATAATAAAACAGAAAAAGTGCCTTAAGTGAAGGTTAATAAAATACGGTAAACAAAGTTGTATGAATTAGTATATACATGGGAAACATAGAGCTGTGGTGAGTGGTGATGAAAAACATAAATTATGCAAACATTATACACATGAGGAAATTAAGAAGAAGGGGTCTTGGGTCACGTGGTGACATTAATCAAGCTTCTCGTGAGCAGGCTGTCCACAGCATCTTATAACACCTAATGCCTAGTTTCTCTTCCTATGTTTTAGCTGTTGTTCCTGTGTTTATGTGCGCTCCGATGCCTGGGGTCTGCCGGCACGTTAGAAATGTATAAATAAATAAATAAATAAATAAATAGAATGATGAAACAATAGATACTGTAGGTGCATTTCAATGTGTGTGCTCCATTCCAATGTGATGAGATCTGGGCTTTATGTGGGCCATGTTTTCTCAGAACTGAGACCAGGTAAATACCAAGAAATGCCCTTAATGCTGATTTCTGCTGGTTGGTTTCCCAATTCACTGCTTGAAAGAGCGTCAATGCTTGAAATGTCCGCTGCCATCTCTGGACCTGAAGCTCAACCAAGGCAGTAAACACAAAGTAGAGAGAATTGTGTTTATTTATTTGACTAATGATTCCGATAAATTGAGTGTTCTGATGACGATGCAGATAATCTCCCTTCCTAATGATAAAAGAGCTTGTAAGGTTTGTGAAAAAACATTGCAACCAATTGAAACTAAACCGAAGACAAATATCTAACACAAGGGGCCTCATTACGAGGTGGGCGGTAAGGGATTACCGGCACCGGTAAGGGCACCGGTGCTGTTAATCCCTTAACGCCCTACTACGAGGTCCGTTAGCGGGACCCTTATGGAAGGGACCCGTTAAGGGACTTCAGAGCTAATAACGGTACTGCAATTTGCGGTACCGTTATTATTAGCACCTTCCCACTTCCCATTGAGCCCTATGGGGGCTGAAATGGAAATGGGGAATGGCTTTTTCAATGGGGACTTACCAGTCCCGCAAAGGTCGGAATAGACCGGTAAGTCCCCATTGAACGGGACCGGACAGGGTACCGGTATTGAAGGTAGTCATGGCGCTAATAGCAGCATGACTACCTCCAACCTCATAATGAGGCCCAAGATCACTCACCTGACACTCAGGGCCTCATTACGAGTATGGTGGTAGCCATGCCCTTAACATGGGCATGGCTGCCTCCATACCGTGTTCCAGCACCGGGTTCCTTCAATGAGGGATAACCTTGGTCATTCCAACATTGGAGGACCCGGTAATTCCTCCTTGAGGAACCGATCCCCATTCCCATTTGAGCCCCCATAAGGCTCAATGGGAATGGGTATGGAGCTAATAACGAGCCCGTTAATAACAGGCACGTTATTAGCTCCTTGGTCCCCTTGTGGGACCCAGAAAGGACGTCTGGTTTTACCAGACGTCTGTTCCGGGTCCCGCAAGGGAACCTCATAATTGCGCATCCTGTACTGAACGGTGCTGGTCCCGTACCGGCACCCTTCATTACGGGAGCGCAAGCCTCGTAGTGAGGCCCAGTACTTATTTTGTGGCGGTGTTTGCCAGGGCAGAGCCCTGACACTTTTTTTTTAAGCCCCAGCCCTTATTCTCTCAGACTCACTTTAATTATGAAGTGGTGATAGTCAGCTCATCCATCAACTATAATGAGCAGGTGCAAGCTGTAGTGTAACCCCAAATATGTCGACACTACTGGGAATAGCTATGGGTGGAGGCAGCAGTGGTGGAGATTTGCACACCCGCAGTGTCACGGGAGTGCTAGAAAGAATTTGGGTTCTGGTACTTATTTTGTTTACAAATTATGAACTGCTGACACTGAATCATGATCATGCAAATATTCAACATCATCATGCTTCTTCATGCCTTGCTGGATTGTGGAGAGTTTCAGGTCATGTGGCCAGATGTGCCTGTCCAGTGCTATGAGGTATTGCTGAGCGTAGTAAACGGTTCGGAGCTTGAACAACTCCTCTGGTTTTACAAGTGGCCCGTTTTAGGAAGCACATTTTAGTTCAAGAACCTTCAATGTGATGCCCATCCTGGAAAAACCTTTCAATGGGACACACACACACAAACACACACACACAAAGACACACATACACATGTGCACACATGTCGCAAAAATCGCACACATGCACACACACATACACACACATACACACACACACACCTCGTCACTCATTGCAAAGGTTAAGTTCACTTCAGATTGAAGGAACAGTGAAGAGGGATAGATAAAATACATGGGGCCTCATTACGAGGTGGGCGGTAAGGGATTACCGTCACTGGTAAGGGCACTGGTGCTGGTAATCCCTTACCGCCCTACTACGAGTTCCCTTTGCGGGTCCTTCCTTAACGCCTGGTTTTACCAGGCGTTAAGGACGGGACCCACAAAGGCACACCGGGGTCAATCACGGTACCGCAATTTGCGGTACCGTTATTGCCGCCTTCCCCCTTCCCATTGAGTCATATGGGGGCTCAAATGGGAATGGGGAATAATGGCCCTGGTGAATGGAGAATTACCGGCCCCTCCGACCTCAGAATGGACCGTTAATTACTCCATTCACCAGGCTGGAGTCGGAAGGGTTTTGGAGGCAGCCATGGCGCTAATAGCGCCATGGCTGCCTCCAACCTCGTAATGAGGCCCATTATCTGATGAAAGGCCCTTAAAGGTGGTGCTCACAGTGAGGGCTGTAGTTTGCCGTCCAATACAGCCTGTATCACATGTTGCAGCATTGTTGTGCTATTCAAATGACAGTGAATGCAGAATTTCTGTAACTTGATGTATTTTGTTTGCCAATATACATGACTCATTAAACAGAAGTCGATTTGTGTATCATGTGTGCCCATAATGATACTTCGACATATCATCCTGAATGCTTGAGATCTCTGAGTCAGTATCCCAAGTTCCAACAGACAGCCGCGACTTGCAGATTACACAAGCAAGCAGCCTTGGGGCAAATGAACGCCCCCCTGAACAATCGTACTAGATATGCAGCCCACAGATTGCAGGCCTATATCTGACTAAGTCACATATACATCATCGGCTATCTCAAGTGCACTGGAACATACATATAGTTCTCTGAATGAATCGCCTGATTGGTCCTATTTGACAAATAACCTGCATCCTACAGATTTCACACTCTGAACCTCAACTCACACAGGTGTCTTGTACGCATCTATTTTGCCACTCCTCTCTTTTTGCAGCGGTCACACCACCTTAGTTAAATTTCTAAAGCCACACCGCCATAATATTCTTTCATGAAACTTTAGCACGCCGCCGATTCTTTCATCCTACTTCAAGCATTGGGTGATATCTTTCAACAGTCACCCACACAAATAGACCTTCATTGACGACAGGGAGGGTGCGGGTGTCTCAGCCTTTCAACATTTGAAGTTAAAGTGAGCCTCGACCTTCAGGACAGTCTCAACCTCCTGCCATCATGTTGGCACTTTTGTCTTATACTTCTTTAATTCAGTGCAGTAAATAAGGACTTTGGAGTGTGCAGGTAGCCAGGTTTTGCAGTATCCTTCAGCGTGCTATTTCTTGTCAACTTGTTAATTTTCTACTCCCGGTTTCTAAAGCATTTGCACCTTGCTGATGAAGCATAACTGTTCAATTAGGGTTTCAGCTTCTCTATCTTCCCCTGCTGACTGCTCTTCTTTGTTCCACTATGTAGAGGGCAGTGATATTCTCCAGTATAATCTGCAGTTGCTCACCCCATCCCTCCATTGCTTTGTCTAGGAATGTGCACCTGGAGGAAGCCACAAAGACGGGTTGGTAATTTGCACTTTTGCATCTCCAATATAATCTATGCGCGCCACAGCTGTTTCGGCTGGGTTTTCCCAAATGTAATCAAGGGGGTGCCCACAAACATCATTTTGAAATGTGCAACCCCAAACAGCCCCCACTCCAAGCTCCCAAGCAAATTTATGGACATAAATATGATTGTAGATCAGAAAGGAATCACCAGGAATCACTTGAGATTATGTAAAGAGTGTTTAAGAAATGGGAAGAAGCAATTGAAAAAAAAACATTGGGAAATCAACCCTTATCATCTCATAAATGCATTATTTGTGTTCATAATCAAAGTGAAGAGGGTTTTCTCTCCTCAAGATCCCACTGTTTAGAAGCACTCGCTAATAATTTCACAATATGCTTAGTTATCGATTAAAAGCTAGATATGGTGCCTGCGTAAAACAGCTACAGCAGTTTTGGTTGAGGATTTTGTCCAGAGGTGAAAAAGTATAGTTGGGAAGGCTATAGAGAAGACTGGCACAGTTGTCCGATGTAGAAAAGCCTAAGGAGGAGATCAGCTGTTAAGCAGTATTGAAAGGTAGTGGATAAGTTACTTTTATTGAGGAGTTTGAGTCTGGCTGCAGTGAAGATGAAGGATGAGAGGTTGTGTGATGGGTCGAAGATGACACCAAGGTTATGAGCGGTAGCTAAGTAAACAATGTAGCCAGGATAGAAGAGAAAAAGAGGGGTAGAGGAAGAGTTAGCCTGTTTCGCTGGGAAGTAAGTAATGTCATTCTTAGTGGAGTTGAGCATGAGTTGAGATGAGTGAGTGAAATGACATCCAATATTAGATGGCAGAGAGACAGTTTGACTTTTTTGACAACAGCTCATCAGATAAGGAGTGAAGGATACAAAGATCTGAGTGACATCAGCCAACATGTTCATAAGAGAAGCTGTGAGAGGAGATCAGGGTGCCAAGAGCTGAAGTGTAGAGATTGAGGAGAAGTGAACCAAGGACAGACCGCTGGTGAACTCCAACAGTAAAGGGGTGAGTGGGGAGGTAAGGCTGTTCCAGCACACCTGAAAGTGTCTGGTGGCAAGGTATGATGCAAAACAAGGAAGGACCTTATATCAGATGCCAAGGAGAGATATATAACAAAATGGTTAACAGTAATGAAGGCAGAAGAGAGTTTGAGAATTAAAATAGATGAAACGATATCATGACAAGTGGAAAAACTGAAGTTGCTGATATTGATGAGAGATGTCTCTGTAGAATGCAGAGGCCAGATTGAAGAGAGTCCTGGAGGTTGTGAGTATCAAGGAAATCAGTGAGTCGATTGAATGCTACTTGCTCTAGGATTATGGAATATTGTGGTAGAAGAGAGACAGAGTGAACATTGGCATGACATTTAGGATCTACACTTGGTTTCTTAAGTAGAGGGGTGACAGTGTATGCCTTATAGGATGGGGGAATGTGGCATTGTCAAGAGATGAGTTGAAGAGGAAAGCAAGATGTGGAGCTACACTGGGAAATATGTGCTTCACAATGTGCAGGGTCAGTTGGTCATAGGCGACACACAAAGGGGTATCCTTAACGACAATGGCAAGTATATCATCAGTGTTGGTAGAGGCAAAGGAAAATATAGCTGGAGAGGAGGGTAGAAATGGTGGAGAAAGGTTGGCAGGAGGAGGGGATAGAAGGTAAGTAGTAAGGGTATTGTTAATGGTAGAGATGTTAGTAGCAACTTAGAGAACAAGATCATTTGCAGATTAGTAGAACAGATGGAGGTGGATTTAGGAAGTGAGTAGTCTTTTCTCATTTGTCCTTCTCACATTCCATTCCTCTCCCTCATCCCACCTCCTCACCCATCTCACATGATATATTTTAGGACATTATCACTAAACCTCCTCAGATGTCATCCTTATTTCTTTTTCCTCCATCTAAGTCATCATTCCTCAAACTTGGTGCTCACTTGTCCCCCCCCCTCCTTCCTCGTATTTTAAAGCTCATATTTACTCAGTTAAAGTATGATGCCAAAATGTATCTGCGAGGAAAGGGTCTATGACCGATGAAGACCAACCCTATGACATCCCTCACCGATATATATGGGGAGTGACAATGGATGAAATAGGTCATCGATTAACTGTTATTTCATCAACTGCTCTTCACACTAAGCCAAATATGAGTCTATTCATATCTATTCAGAGTACAGTACAACAAGGTTTGCCTACAGTACTCCCATTATCTCAATACTCTGAGAACACAAAGGGAATGTTACACTTATGCAAGGGGTGTCTCTCTTGGGACCAATACTGTTACAAGAGATTTAGGGCCTCATCACGAGTTGGGCGTAGAGCGCCGGCGCTAATTGCCCTACCGCCAACCCCCCGGCGCTAATAGCGCAGGATCACGGGTTTGGCGGAACGGTATTGCCCATTCCCCACTGAGCCCATTTGGGAATTCCCCATTCCCTATTGGGCTCAATAGGGAATTTTCGTGCTCTTACCGCTGGCGGAATTTCAGCGGATTTCCACCCGTGATCTGGCAGACCCTTAAATGCAGCGGTAATAGCGCTACCACCGCATTTAAGGGTTACTGCCAGACTCGTGATGAGGCCTTTAGTCTTTAGAACCACCTTCAATGGATGGCTTTAGTTCATTTCAGGTACCCACCACACTTAACCAGATGGGAGATAACTCATGCATTTTGGCAGTATACTTCACAACTGAGAAACCACTTGAAGTTGTTGATAACCAAATTAAATCTAAGGAATTAATCATGGTAGTACTGAGAGTAACTAGAGGTTATGAACTTATTTTTAATGTTTATAACGCCAAAGCAAAATGGTGTAAGAAACCAAACAGTCTACACAGTTTTATTCAACAGTGCATTGTCCACCATGCGGTCCACGGCCAAGGAGCTGAGTTTCTGCAATCCAAATTCTTTTGCTATATCCCTGAACGTGACTTACACTCCTCCAACACTAACCTACTTATTGTTCCAAGGTTCGACTCTGAACGGGTTTGCGGCAGGGCTTTTTCCATTGCAGCTGCCAAACTCTGGAATAATCTTCCACTGTCACTCAGAAGTACTTCCAACCATCTTGGTTTTAGAAGAGCTCTTAAAACCACCTCATTCTAGCCCTCTATTCTTATTGGTTCTCCCTTTCTGCAAGCAGTTTTCCTCTCCAGCACCATGATGCCCTTCAGATAGCATAACATAACATAACATAACATAACATAACATAACATAACATAACATAACATAACAGTGGCTTGAGAACCAGACTGCAAGGCCCCCATTTAACATCATAAAAGGAAATTTGAATAGGAAATTAGGTTCTGGCTTACAAATCACTGATTAGAACAGAAGAGGATCTAGTGTGGGGAATTCCAGTGGCCAATTTATCACCTGTGATGATGTCCAAGCAAGCCCTATCCCTTAATACTTTTTGTTTTGGGGATCCTACAGCTTACAATTCTAAATGGTTGGACAACACCTGATTCCCCAGGCAAGCAAACATGTAATGGTCATCATGGGTGATCCTTAAAAGACTACTTTATGGTTGCAGTGAAGGAATAGAACCTTGTAGTGGACCTTGAAGTGATACAATATGATGAACGTGATCACCTTCTACTTGCTAGGAGTTTCTTAATTCCTAGTTAGAAGAGGAACTATGTGGTTATAAATGAAGGGGAACTAGTCAATTCCAGAAGAACTCTAAGATGAAAAATGGCACGTCATGAGGAAGTCCTTTGTGCATTAGTAAAAAGCATGAAGGATGCCATTATGTCTACTGTCCCCTGGGATGTCCATCAGGAAGTGTGTGGCAAGGGCATGGCTTTTTTTATTTGTCAGGAATTCGAAGAAATACTAGGGAACCTCTTTACTGTTCTTGTGCAGGGATTGTGGTCTTTTTTATTGGGTGACATCAAATTACCCCTTACATTGCATGGTGTTTTGTCCTTCAAGCATCTTTTCTGTCCCTTGCTGTAAGGGGACGTGAGGTAGTGTGCCAAATTGGATTCTGATCTACAAGAGTACAAGGTTGGGTACGAGCGAAAATGCCCATTCAGCCTTCACACTTCTACAAAGCAAGAGCCAACACAATCATAAAGTTAACACAGACATAGTTAGAGATAAACCTCCTTTGCCTTTTGTGGTAACGTGGACTGACGGAAGGCGATACTCTCAAGAGGGGTGTGAATGTGATCCAGTAGTGGCTCAAACAACATAGTAAAGCAGGGCAAAATAAAGGGAATGTCCAATCAAGGCTCTATGAACAATAGAACTATCTAGAAAACACTGTACAAAACCCACCCTGTGCAAAGAAGAGAACAGATTCAACAGATAGAAGCATGCAGCACTCTGAGTATGAATACAGGTGTGAAAGGCAAATGATTAGACACAAAATACTATGGCTTTGAGTGAAACAAAAGGTGCAAAAGTGACCTACGCAGTCTCTAGGGCCCCGACCAAGGGGCAGTTATTTGTCAGTAGTACCTTGGTTCTTAGGCAGTTCAATGTCGTTGAACCTCGGCTTCGAGAAAGTTACAATCGGAACAAGCTCAGTTTGGTATGGTGGATCGTGCGTGTCCATGCGGCAACCAGGCATTGAGTGGGTTGAATTGCCATAGCTCTGTGCGGCTCGAAAAACAGCTTTTGGTGGTGGCAGTCAGGGAGCTCTCCAGGATCTCTTCGAGGTCAGGCTGGGTTGAGTCAGGTTGTTAAAACTGGGAAGGGTCGATGAGTGATGCAACAGCGGTTTGTGTGTGGCAGTCATCGAAATGGTGATGCTGTTGTCCCAATGTGCGGTTCGGCGAAGCGGTACTTTGAGGGCAAGTCAGGTGGAGTCATGTTATAAACCTCTGGTAAGACCCAGCCAGTGAGTCAGGTGCTGCCATCATTGATTTGAGCCTAGCAGGTGACGGCTCAGCGAGGGCACAGTGCAGCATTAAGCGGCTCAACGTGCAAGCAATTGCTCAAAGGTTTGGGGGAGGAGTGACAGAAGTTAGCACCAGTGGTATCCCTCTGCATCAATGGCATCGAGCTCAGCTTTGATGGAGTCAAATTCTGCTTTGATGGCAGTCCGACCAGTTTTGAGCTGGCGGAACGGGGAGCCTTGGCAGACCTGGTCTTCCAGGTGCAGTGAGTCTCAATTCAGGGCCTCGAGGAAAGAGTGAGTAGTTTCAGGGTCTCCCAGCTCTGGGATGTTCTGTTGCAAATGGCAGGTCCTGATCCACAGAGGGTGTCACCTCCAATGTGGCCTGAGGTGGTATGGGGCAAAGCTCTCTTCTGTGTTGGACTCCTCTTTCTTCACCAGAGTGGTTGAGCGGTTTGGAAAGTGCACCTCTCCCAAAAGACCTTCAATGAATCCTTTTCAGGTGTTGTTTTAGAGTCAATCCAAGAAGTGGTGGGAGACCCCTTCTTTTAAAGATAAATGTCGACAGGTGATTCGACTAAAGCTAGCCTTCCTTTAGTGGCCCTATCTCTGTTCTTGAAAGAGGTGCATTTTGTCCTTCTGACAACACACCCAAAGTGCTTTGCTCCAGAGGAGATGGAGTGGACAGGAAGGGGAGAGAGAGAGAGAGAAGCAAAGAGAAACAAAATGGAAGTTTTCCTCTGCTGTACAGATGCCTTCTGACTACTCTGACCCTGCTCCCTTCCTTTCTCACTGGGATCAAAGGCCTTTAGAAATGCAGCACACTGTTCTGAGGATACTACCTTTCAAGGGGTGTGCTCCTTTAATGCCTGGGCCCAGGGTAGCCTGCTTGGGGTGGCTCTCTCTGGTGAGGTATGCTCCCTACCCTCCCAAAGAGACCAAATAAGAGGGATGACCATTCAGGTTCCTGTTCTGTCATTTGGCTGGCACAGTCTGTCTGACCCGAATACACATCGCCTTCCATACCTTGAGCTGGATCAGTCGAGCTGACCATGTGTGATATCAAATTGAATGTGGCTGCAATGATCATAAGTAGTGGCATGCATCATGCCTTTACCCAGGCATAGCATTATTTTAGCATTTACCCTGCCACCATCATAGATTACATATGATCATCATAGTTTTGGGACAGGGGGGGGCATATCGTAAATTCAGCCCCTACATTGCAGAGACTTGGCTGTCACTGCTGCTGTCAAACTGTGACCTCTGCACCTGCTCTGTGCCACCAGTAGATCAGGCACTGCAAATCAGGATACTGATGCAGAAGGACACAGGTACACACTATGTTTTTGGCATGGAGCTTATGAAAGGGGAATCTGATTACCCTTTCAGAGATGGAATTACCTGCATCGGTTTATTAATTAATACAAATAAAAAAAAGCCAAGGCTTTCACACCTTTGCCAGATGGCAAATCATTCTCACTATATACTAAATTGCAAAATTGTCAGGTTTAGATATGTCTACTGGGCAGCAGGGAAATAACCAAGTGGTGCTACAGCTCCATGTGTTCTGGTGATATGGGTCAATGTGGTCTAGATTGTGACACAGTTGACTGTGCATCTGGTAGCTACCACTATTGTGACTTCTCTGATGTGCTTTAAAACACACCATTTGCCACTCATTTTGCAAACCTTGTGCTGTATCCGCTACTCAAGGAATCAGCCAAAAAGACGGAGATGGAAAGACCGAATGGGAGATTTGGCCGAATGGTCGAAAATACTGAACGAATGAAATGTTCGACCAAATCCCCCATTCAGTGGCAGGGGTTGCAGGGGTGTGCCCCATACCAGTGCTCACTATATTGTGAGTGGGGGTGCCCCCCGCAGCTGGTCCCCCCCAAAAAAAGGAAAGTACCCTGCAGTGCCAGTTCCCTATCACGGGAGTGAAAGGGAATAGGCATCGCAGGGACACAGTGGGGGTTATTACGAGTTTGGACGTAGCCATGGTGCAAATAGCACCATGGCTGCCTCCAAACCCGTGTCTGGGTCCGTGGTGTCGGAATGGGGACTTACCGGGACATTCCGAATTATGCGGACCCGGTAAATACCCATTTCCAAAACCATTCCCCATTTCCATTCGCGCCCGCATAGGGCTCAATGGGAATGGGGAAGGAGCTAATAATGGGGCCGCAAATAGCGGGCCCGTTATTAGCTCCATGGTCCCTTAACAGGTCCCGCTAAGGGCGGCTGGTAAAACCAGCCGGCCCTAGTGGGACCCGGTAAGGGACCTCGGAATGTGGCGTTAGGGGTTTAACGGCACCAGCATCCTTACCGGTGCTGTTAACCCCCTACCGCCATACTCGTAATGACCCCCAGTGAGCCAGAAGAAAGGTAGGTAGGTGGTTGGGGGTGTGGGTCGGGGTGGGGGCCAATCAGAAATGTTCATGGGAGAAAAGACCCAAGGTTAATTCAGAAAAATGATCTTTGGTCTTTTCTCCCTCAAACATTTCCATCTCGGGCTTTCAACCCCAATCCGCTACTCAATACATTGTGATAATTAATGAATTTATATACACAATTGTGGCACCTTTTGTTTTGTGCCAATGATTATTTCTTGTCACAAAGTATGCTGGCAGTTCACAATATGAATCACAAGGGCATTGATTTGCCTGGAATGCCACAATGTACCCAAGCAATGAAACTGGCATTCGAAACTAGACCAATTTGTTTAGCAACTCTTGCATGAGTTCACTGACTACTGGGTCACAAAGCAGAATTGCCCCAAACTAGTTATGAAGGTTGCTAAGGAAAAGCCTCGGGAAGATAACGTATATTGTATTTGCTGAACTTCAGACATTGGTAACTAATGGCTGCTAATCTGAGATACAGATGGAGATAATTCCAACTTTGTGTGGTGTAACTCGAGAAGGGCAGACCTTTTGGCAGGCACAGGATGACGCCACTGGCTCATCGGTCCTCCATGGACCCCTTGCAAAATGTGGTGAAGGCCCTTTAAAACAACTTACCCGCATAGGCATTCACAACACTATAGGCCTCATCACGAGTTGGGCTGTTTTACCTCCAGCTTTTCTGTGGAGGTGAAAATCCCATTGAACGCCTTGTTTTCGGTGGTATTACCTCTGGCTGTATTAGCCCACAGTATTAGCACCGAAAATGCCCCATTGGATCCAATAGACCCAATTGGAATGGGGATATACTGTTGACGCTCAACCCGTGATCTGGCGGTAATACCGCTGGACCGGTGGGTGCTAAGGCTATTACAGTGGTGGGGTATTACAGCCGGGATACAGCCCAACTTGTGATGAGGCCCAATGGCTGAACTGAGTACAATGAATACTGTGTCCTCCATGCTATGTTACCAACAATGCAGTAAAATATCAAAGCAAGTTAAGTGCTCACCACCAGCCGATTCAACTCTCCATCCGTACAGAGTAAAATACAATTAGATAAGAATGACCCATATTATTCCAGAAGTGCAAGTGCATTGACACTGCCAAGACAAATTCTCCTGGTAGAGGGCTTTAAATGTTCTGCCTTTATCTGTATAGCCCAATGTTACTGAGATAAAAAGGTGACACATTTAATGTGTGGTGCTTGGGTGGGGTCGTTCACTGTTTAGTGTCCCTGAGACAGCCCACAAGTCCTTATATCACCCTCTTGAAATTACATGTTTACATTGTCCCTGTGTTCCAGTCTTTATGATTTTCAGAAGGGTGTCCCTTTAATATTGATATTGATATTGATATTTTATTTGTATTGCACTCATAAACAAGTGTTTAATATATCCGGGTATTAGGCATTGTGATGAAAATGCTGGGAATCTGCCTTTCTGTGCCGCTGCCTAACAGTCTTGCCACCAACCTTAATGTAAATTCTGCCATTTTGTTTAGATGTCAATCTTAAATTCGACTCACTCTTGCCCAGCCCAATGCCCTGGCATCAGAGTCTCATTATCATTATAGCACAATCTTAGTCCCCTTATATCCATTCAAGCTCTGGGTTCGGGCAGGTACATGTCAGTAGTCAGCCAACAGACTGACCAGCCCTCAGCTCAACTGTCCTTAAATCAGCCACTTGAGCAGGCTCCATTTTCACTTTAGATCAGTTTTAATGCTTTTAATAAAGGCAGGGCTGTGGCAAGTCGGGACATTTTAGGAACTTTCCAATTGACTGACTATGCACAAGCCCACCTGTCCTGGCATCGGCCACTTTACATTTAATCCTCCGATTATCACTATCTAAATAAGTTTATAAGGACAACCACTTCAATATCTGCAGTTAGGCAGCTTCAATAACATGTCAGCAACGTGTCAGTCAACTGATCCTGCCCCAACCCCACTGACCTTGCATCGACATCACGAAAGCACACATTCCCCTTATCAGTATAGTTTGATCTTGCTGAGTTTGTGGGAATCAACCTCTTCAACAGCTGAGGTTGGCATAGGGCCAATTATCTTTCAGGATCCTGCCAAGTGACTGATGCGCGCTCATCCACACTGTTCTGATATGTTTATCTAGTTGTTTCTCTTGCACAATGCATATGTTTCAATGTTGTTTTAAAGTGTTGAGGATTAAGAAAAGTGTAGGAGAAATAAGGAAAGAGAGGGAGAAGAAGAGTGAAAGAGACAACGTAATGTTATGGTATGTTGCAACATGTTATTTTGGCAGATGGTTTGGAAGGATAACTCAGGGTCAACGTCTTGGAAGCCAGACAACGCAGACAAATACAGTTTCAAATCCAAGCTCTGCATTTAGAGACTGGTCTCGGTTGTTAAGTGTGTAATAAAAGATGAATTGATTCATGATCTTACATATGGCCTAATTATGAGTTTAGTGGTGCAGGGAAAAAGTGGAGGTAATTCAGTTACTTCTATTTTTCCTGCAGCGCCAAATTACATGTTTTGGCGGAATTAACACTGGTGGAATTACCTACTGGTAATTCTGCCATTTTTTGAGGAAAAGTGGAGGATCTATCTCCAGCATGATGCAATTCTACCAAAAATGCGCAAAGGAGTATAAAATGGGGATTTACACTGCCTACACTTGTAATCCTATGATAAATCCACAGGACCAATTGGTGGGAACTGTAAATCTGTTGGTGTTATCTTGGAGGATTTACCTCCAAAATACCATCAAACATGTAATGAGGCCCATAGGGCATCATACTGCTCTCCCAGTATTGGCCTCTTAATACATTGTCATCGTAGACCAGCCTTACAGAGTTTGAACGAGAAAAGTCCTTGACTCTATGCAGCTGGAAATAACAAGGGGGGGGGTCTTGGGAGTCCCTCTGCCAGACATTAGTCCTTGTTATGAGAGCCTTAGCCAGAGTTTTTAGCTCACTATCTTTCATAGAGGAGAAATATCCAAAACATATCAGTCTTTGTCCTTCCCTGGGGCAGTCCAGCACAGCAATGCTAAACAATACTCCTCTGTCCAAGAGTACCAACAGCAATCAGTAGGGTGTAGCTGTGCCTCTCTAAGAATAGTGAGTAAGGGGTCCTCGTCTGGATTCCCCTGGTAACTTAGGGTGAGACCCAACGTTACTTAAAACATGCAAATAACAAGGGGATCCTGGGAGTCCCTCTGCCTGACATTAGTCCTGGTTACAAGAGCCTTACCCAGAGTCTTTAGCTCACTATCTTTCACAGAGGAGAAATATCCAAAACATATCAGTCTTTGTCCTGCCCTGGGGCAGTCCAGCACCAAAATACTTGGCCATTCTCCTCTGATCAAGAGTACCAACAGCAACCCCGGACACGTGTTTTAATCTGGTTGGACCTCATCAGTAGGGTGGAGCTGTGCCTCTCTAAGAATATTGAGCAAGGGGTCAATGTCTGGATTCCCCTAGTAACTTAGGGTGAGACCCAAAGCGACTTAAAATACGCACATAACAAGTGGGTTTCTGGGAGTCCCTCTGCCAGACATTAGTCCTCGTTACGAGAGCCTTACCCAGAGTCTTTTGCTCACTATCGTTCACAGAGGTAACCATTCAAAACATATCTGTTTTTTTGTCCTGCCCTGGGGCAGTCCAGTACCGAAATGCTAGGCAATTCTCCTCTGAACAAGAGTACTAACAGCAACCCCAGAGTGAGCTGAAGACTCTGGTAATTCTCTCGTAACTGGGACTAATGTCCGGCATAGGGACTCCCAGGACCCGCCTTGTTTTTTTTCTATATGCGGCTGGTGCATGCTCAGGTACATGTCAATTGACTGTCTCAGCCCCAGATATCCAAGTGGTCTGCTTTCCTAAAAAGGGCAAGATACAGTGATAATCAGAAGCAATATTTTGAAGGCACTAACTGCAGAGGAGTTAAGCTTGGGGATGGGTCACAGAGGAGTTGAGCTTGGGGATGAGTCACTGGTCAGTCGAATGACTCCTCACATACAGCATAACCTATCGCATTACCAGATATTCAGGGGCTTTGCTTTTGCCAACCCAGTAATAACAAGCAACAATGATAAAGTGAGAATTTATTTTCAAGAGGGAAGTGCCAAGACAGTTGGTAAGGGAGAGGTGAGATGGTTGCCAGGACCCTGATATATGACTGATATATCAATAACCCCAGATATTCAGGAGGTCTATTTTTCAGACTCAATAAGACTGGTGTAAAGTGATAATGGCAACGCTTTTGGGAGGTTGATGCCAGGACAAGTAGGCTGTGGCAGGATCAGCCTAGGAGCAGGTTTGCTGACATGTACCTGATTTTGAACCAAAAGGCTGGAAAGTGTCTCAGTATCATGGGATCTGGTTTCTCAAACTCATGGACAACAGTGATAGCTGAATAGCTCACTACCAGGGGAGGTGGGATTGTGTCTGCTAAGATGATTTGCAGGTTCCTGACTTGTGAGTGATCCTTCCCTACTCCCAGATATATAAGGGGTCTGATTTCTCAAATGTTTGAAGATTAGACTTAAGTGATAATGGAAGCATTTATTTTTAAGAGCACAGTCAGTGCAAGGAGTCTTTGGCTGGGGCAGGGCCAGTGCACTGGAAGCACTAGGATGATGAATCTCGTTATTATCCAATATATAGTACTCCATTAACACACCACAGAAAGATGAAGGGGCAATAGGCCAGGGTGAGCGCTTAACTTGCTGGATTACCTTACTGACAATGTTGGTCTCAGTGTAGTGAGGCAGCAGGGATCGTAGGTAGTGTTAAAGGCACCAACGTCAAACGTACACTACCTCTAAGTATAAGTACTTTTAAAAGGCCTTCATCGCAATTCTCAGGGGTGAGGGATTGGTGACGACCTATGTGTGGACATGGACTCATTATGAGTTTGCGGGTATTCCGGCAGATTTACCTGAAAACAAAATTACTGATAATGCCACTTGGTCAGGTGGTATTAGCACTGGAGGTATTATCTCTGGCAGTAATACCACCAGATTACAAGTGGTGGTAGATGGTGTAAATCCCCAAATATTGGAGTCTATAGGACGCCATTGGGGATTTTTTGCCGTATTACCTCAGGTGGTGTTACAGGATGGTAATACCACTGATTGTTTGAGGTAACACTTTACCTCCAAAAATGGGTGGTATTAACATGCAGTTATACCACCGGATGTAATAATGGAAAATGTGTAGTTTGGCAGTGTGGGAAAAATTGAGGTAAAGTGAATTACCTACACTACCAAACTTGTATTGAGTCCCTCTCTCTTGCTAAGGTATTTTATCACAAAAGCCCATCTATTGGCAGAGGCAAATGCTTTTCAATCTCCTACACCACACAACCGCAGGATGATCCTCACCTCAGATGGACAACCAATGTGCAAAGTTAAGGGAATATATGAAAAGTTAACTCCCTGAGTCTTTTCCTGAGTAAAACTTCATATGCAGTTTGGCCAAAGTCTTCTTTTTGACACAGTGGAAGAGTTGTGGGCCATTAAAACATATTATGCGCACAATTTTAAAGATTCGTCTGAATTGTATTACAGATCTCTTCAAATCCAGAATGTAAAATTCTGCAGGATTGATGATGTATTGAGACAGAGGCTCTCTCAACTTCAAAATGTGTTTCAGAAGTGGAAGATTGGACATAGTTAAACAGGCCGCAGCACTTCTAGTCGCCGTCGCCATTGGCGAGTGCCAGTTTAATCTGGGTGAGTAAGAAGCTATTCATATGGAGAGCTGCCAAACTGCCTATGAGATCAGCCTGCAGATGAAAAATCTACACCTGTGTGCCCCTCATAACCCAATGCATATACTCAATTGTGAAGGCACACCGCAGCAGTGGGCAGGCTGTGTGTCATGCAACACCACTTCTTAGTCTTCACACTTGGAAAGTCTGGTCTTGGGGTGCTGGGGTTACTGCACCATGCCAACATTGCATTTGAGACAGGACCTTCCAGGTCCCTTTCAGAGTGAGTACAGATGCCACTGTCAGACATCCGGGTGATCCTCCATTAGTTAAGAGCACCATGGATGTTCACTCCTGGGCGAAATACAAATACATGAGTGAGCTGTGCATGAAGGAGTGATCCGGTGCTTTCCAAAGCCAGGTCCTTGCTCAATAAATACGCCAATAATAAGTAGCAAGGGATTGAGGCCCCTTGTGAGGATTGTGAAGCAGAGTGATGGCACCCATGTATCGTGGATGTTAGCAGAACCTGCCCAGGTATCTGCCAAGATCTGCAAGTAGGAGAAGTGCTGGAATATATTATGGTCAGGTGCAACCATTCCATTCAAGGTTTCCGTCAAGTACAAGGAGCAGTATCCCAACTCTACCAATTTACGAGTATGACTACAACAAATTACAATTGGACGCCACCATGAGTTCTCCCAGTATGTATGTTACCTATGTTTCTCTAATGATGATCCAAGGGGCCTTCATTGAAAGGTGCACAAGCAAAATAAAGTGAATGACATGTTTGCATCTAGTTATGTTTGGCAAAGGTTCCCTAATCCATGGCAGGCGTCTGTTTTTCGTTTTTTTTAAAGTGCAGGAAAGGGGTTTTAAATGTGATTGAAAAAGGAGATAAGCCCTAAAGTGCAGCCAAGGAAGTGAGGGGGCATAGCCTAGGTCTTTATAATCAGTCAGCATTGTGTTAAGATGTCAGTTGCCAATGGTGCTGCCTGTGCAGGGTTTGGGACCCATATCCCTCCAAATTGATTATCCCTAGTGATCAGATTGGAAATCTTGCTCTGGATAAGAGAGTCTTCAAGTAAATGAGGAAACTGCATTATAGTTCACCACGTGCAGCTTGCCGATAATCAGATTATTTGCTCAAGGGGGAAAGCTGAGATTATGAAGCAAGGTTTTTCAAGTTAGTCAATTACCAATTTGGCAATGCGCACAACCAGGCAGAGCACAATTTCCCAGGTTTTAAGTTTCTGCAGTAGTGGTGTTTAATGCATGCCCAGCATTAGCACATAAGTGGTTAGTGGTACAAAGCAATAAGGTACTTGAGATCCCAAGATTTGGGCAATGTAAAGGACGGTGGCATTGTTACCTGTGTCTCCTGATCCAAATTCCACATCTCCCCCAACACCAGTTAAACACAATGAGGTATTCCACCAGCCACAGCCAGCACACGCCATCCATATGCCTCCACTCCAAATGCATTCTGGGCCGGGCAGTGCCTTAAGTGGCACTACAAATCGAGCCAGGGCTCATCGAGGGGACGTGGCCTAACAACGGGGGTCTTCGTGGCCCGTTAAGCCACGCCCCCTTGACGAGCCCCGGCTCAATGGGCTAGTGGCACCCCTGCCAGGCAGCCTTTTGTAGAGATTAGCACCCTCTCCTCTATGGAGGAGAGGGTGCTGATCTCTGCATTTATTTTTTTATAGGCCTGCCTGGCAGGGGACAGCGCCTCGCCTATTCAGCCTTAATGGTGGTGCTGCCCCTCGCCAGCTGGGGAGGGGCAGCGTCACCATTAAGGCTGAAAGGGTGAGGCCACTGGAAGCAGAGGCATTTTTCCTAAAGACTGAAACTCCCGCGAATCCGCGGGAGCTTCAGTATTTAGAAAGCAAGGCCTCTGCTTCCAGCGGCCTCACGTTTTCTCCATAATGGTGGAGCCAGCCTACGTGCATCACTTGATTAAAGGGATGTCTCGCAGGTGCGGCGCCACCATTACGGCTAAAAGGCATTTTTTTTCTGAAGCCTGAAGCTTTCGCTCACGAGCGAGATCTTCAGGCTGTAGAAAAAAATGCCTTTTCATGTAGTGGCCGGGGCTGCCAGGAGAGATTAGTGGGCCCCAGCAGGGCCCTGCCTCAAAACAAAATTTCAGAGCCTGCCAGGGCCCGGCCCTGGCAGGCCCCGGCCCACTTAAAGCCCTGGGCCGGCCGGGTTCACAGAGCCTTATCCTGTGGGATTGCCACATATGCCTAAGGTGCTAGCGCTACACATGCACACTATTGTTGAAGTTGAGGCGCACGTCTGTTATGCTCTACCTTCCATTCACAAATAAGAGCGTGTGACTTCTATATGTGGCTAGCAGCTCCGCACTGATCATTTTGCACCCTGGTTTGGAACTACCGGGATAGTGAAGCCAAATCTTGATCGTCTGAACGCAGGACTTATCTCCCAGGTACTAAACTCTTATTGCAATCACATAAGTAGTATTGAAAAACCTTAAGTAATTCAAATATAAAAAAGGACTTCCTATAACAGAATTGTGTTATCTTCCCATTTTGTTTTTTTTTATATAAAAGCAACATCTCCTGATTTCATGATAATGCTATTGGTACAAAATATAATGCTACCCTGTGGGTGTGGGACCTCAGATCCCTTCCCTGTACTACTTTCTGCAATCTGTATCTTGTTAATGTTAATGTTAATGCTAATGTTAAAGGATATTTGTACTGTGCACTACCACCACTGGAGTAGTCCCCTGGTGCTCTGGCGGCTCTGAAAAAGGGAGGGGGGGTGAGTTAGTGGGAATGAGCTGGAAAAGTGCAAGTGAGCGGTGATGTGCTGTTGGCGGTCTCAAGCCGGTTAACTCTGTCGGCTGAACTTGGGGTGTTTTCCGGGCAGTAGCCGGCGTCTACTGTTGTGTGAGTCTATGTGTGGTTTGTTTTGTTGTTGCAGTGTAGTTAGGTTTGAGCAGATTTATGCGTTTATAGGCTTGTGGTGATGTTTGGTTAGAGTTTGAGAGGTGTATGCAGAAGGGTGAAATTGTTAGTGGAGAAAATATATTGGGAAGAAAATATACCGATACTCTGCATTGCTAGAAGCATGCCTCTCTAGCCAGCCAATAAAAACGCTTCTCTTACCAGTACTGCCAAGATTAGCACAGATATTTCCAATGCAGATCCGCCAGAGTCCAAGATTAAAATTGCGGGCGGTGACCCAGAAAGCCGTTGCAAGTGAGATGACGTTGAGGATGGCGCTGATTAGGAGCAGGAACAACGAGCAAACTGGCAGCCCAGACATTCTCAAGGTAGTGCTGGCAATGACTCCTGAAGAAATAGGATGCCAAGTTACAACGATTATAGTGTAGGGAGGACGCACGTTGTGTGTGTGCTTATTACACTACATAATAATCACGGTCGCTGCTTAAAATAATAAAACACACAGGGCCTCATTACACGGATGGCGGTGGACCAAGGTGCTATTAGCACCTTGGTCCATGCCGGTAAAATACTGGCACCGCCTTGGTGGAAAGGGCAATTACCGCCTTATTCCAAGGTTGGTGGGGCGGTAATTCCCCCTTCCCCCATTGCCCTTCCCCATTCCCATTTTTGCCCCAAAGGGCATAATGGGAATGGGGAAGGTGCTAATTACGGCACCGCAAATTGCGGTACCGTAATTAGCTCCCTGGTCCCTTTGCGGGTTAAATTCAGGCGTTAAATTCCCCAACCCGCAAAGGGACCTCGTAGTAAGGCAGTAAGGGTTTACCGGTACTGGTAAAATACCGGTACCGGTAAACCCTTACCGCCTACCGTGTAATGAGGCCCAGAGTTCAGCCATGGAACCCCTCAAAGGCTTCATAAAGTAACAGAAGGCGACCACCTGTAAAGTTTGTTTGAGCTACCAATGGCAGCCATTATAATAGACCTCTCGGCAATATGTCCGATGTTAGGCACAAGTCCCAAAGAAATAAGTGCAGCAAATAATGCAGACATACCCACTCACTGTGCCACCACAACTCCCCCCAACTGCGTTCAATGATAGTTAATACTAGTCCTATCCGAATATTTCCGGATATAATCTGGCAAAACGATGCATAACATGAATCAATGTGTATAGTAAGGCATTTCATATATACCACTACTCACCCATAGGTCTCAGAGTGCTGAAATAACAGAAGACCCTACTATCCCCCAGAGTGGTACTCAATTTATCGACCTGAGGAGGATGAAAGGCTGAGTTGATCCTGCCAAGATTTGAACCTGCCACAGAAGGCTGCACACAGATGTCAGGGCCAAGTGTTTAGCACACTGTGATATCTGACCGGTATACACTTGCACAGTCTGAACTCACAATTGCAAACAATTGTAAAGCCATACCCACCAAATGTCTACTGTAACTATATGATGACCATACTGTACTTCGCAGCATAGCCCTAGACCTGGGAGATATTAAAAGTCACCTTTTTCACATCCATCTATAGAAACCCATAAAGAGCGCCACCCACCAGATTACACCCCTGCACTTAACACCATATAGACACACACCTAGTTATGAAAGCACTGCCCCCAATCACACACCTAACATTATCAAGTGGCCTGATTCACAGTCTGCCCCTCCCCCACCCATCCTGAAAATCCTCACATCGCAGACCCCAGCATTACCACAATGTTCAGGTCGTGGTAAGTTACATTCCTTGATGGGGTAGCAGCAGTAATCAAGAAGTCAATACAATGTTATCGAAACGCTGTTCCTATTGGTCTGAAACGTATTTCATGCATTCTGTTTGACCTGGATAGGCATCAATACATATTTCCATATAGTAATAGAGTAATACTTTTTCTGTATCTCTGAAATGTGTTTTTTCTTTGCATGGTTACTGTTATACAATGAACAGACTACATTCTACCGTTAGCCCCGAACCATGCAATGGTGCATTGCATGCTGTGACTTTCTACAGCGCTACGGGGTCAGACCATAGGCAGATTACCACTTTAGAAAGACCACATCACGTGCAATACCTTGTCATTTTTAATGGAGATGATTATTTATTTTAGCCAGATTTGGATTTTTTATTTTTAATTGAAGTTTTTATAACATGGGCACTAGGTTTTTTTTATAAATGGGATAAAAAAAACACCTTAGTGCACGTCATAAGGATATTACAAGTATTTGAGGAGCTCTATGACCAAGTAGAGGAATAAGGTCAAAGGCTGGGTTCCTTTGTTAGGTCACAGAACTCTGAGTTGACTTGTATTATCCTTTTTTACATATGTTAGTGGGTATTTTATTTCTTATAATACATGGCCACAAAATATCATCTATTCTAATACCTCATTTCTTGCTTAATCTAATGTAAGAGATCTTCCAGCTGTTGATACATATTATCAGTGTATAATTGCTTTCAATAAAAAAAATACAGCTTCTAATGTTGTAGCAATTTAAGTGGTTTAATGAAATGCATCTAAAAGGGGCTGTTCCTTAAAATAAGTAATAATGTGCAGAAAGATATTCAAGGAAGGAATTTGAAACAATTGTTATGGCTTTAATTGAGTGCTGCAGTAGCCACTGGAATGCTTACCTTCACCGGCTCAAGCAGCGCGCATTGTGACATCACAAATGAAGTACAATAACTGATTACAGTGCAAAGTAACGTTATTGACTTATTACAGGTCAGTACTGATGTCAGAAATAGCCTGTAATAAGAACATTACTGCCTTATATTATAATGTTTATAATGTGATGGTATGTGTCTACACTTCAGGAATGTATTTGAATGAAACGTATTCATTAGAAACACCTTGTTTGTTAAGGGACGTTGGGATGTTTACTCCCGCCTGTCAAGAAACAAGGGGATCACCAGCAAACAAACACAAAAGACAATAATGGAACACAACAATAGGCACTGCATTTCATTGTACATTTTAATTAAATACATTTTAACAAAATAATTTGGACACTACCAGATCCATGCAGAGGGCAGTTCAATAAAACATATGGCTCTCTGATCCAATGCCTGGGAATGTGTTAAATAATTAAAATAAAAAATTAAAACATTGTGCTACTTTTATTATAATCCTCTGAGTTGGACACCTGTGATCTGCTGAACATCACCAGGCATTCTTTTTTTCAGATTTAATTAAAAAAAGAACACAGCATTAACACTGCTTCATGCTTGCTTCTGTTCTTGCTTTGTCCGTATTGTGAGGGCACTGATGTATCAGAAATACTTGGATTGCCATCTGGACAGCACACCCTGACTCTCAGGAACATACTCACGAATACCCCCAACTATTTAAGGGGGATTACAGAGGTAATATGAGACAACGTTATTTAAGGCTGACTATTTTCTTTTCCTCTTCACAAGAAAGGAAAGCTCCACAATTAATTGATCTCAAGGGTAAACTATTACAATTACTGGGTAAGTACTGGCTCGTGACGTTACCCAAACATGTATTCATTATCATAAAATAAATGTTATTGAACATATATCTGCACTTGATCCAAAAACCACATATAAAAATATACACTTAAAAACATACAATTAATTTAATCTCACACACATATTTAAGACCTAACTAAATGACAGTATTCACTTTCTTATTTTCAGAAAGTGTAAATCAAATCCACGTGACGTGCAAATTCCTATTCATACAAAAGCCGGACTTGTCCAAGTTTCTGTCCTCCACGCTTAAATATGCTGGACATTCGGAAGGGGCTGACAGATTTAGTACGAGTGTTATATTCACTGAAATCGGTGCATACACCTTTCCCGAGGTCCCTTGAAATACAACAAGAAACATATTCATTTTAATACTAAGTCTCCAAGTGACTTACTTATAACATTTACAATAATCCTTTAGGCATGTGATATGTTGAGTTAGTATTCCATATCTTACCGCAGGGTCTCCGAAAATCTTCTATGTGACCACCTTCAACTTAAATGTTGACAACGCTTCCAGGGGTGATACTGGTGCGTGCTTCAAATACACCAAAAACGCTATTCTCCAGAAAAAAAAGAAAACACACCTCTTTACTCAACATGTCTTTGATAACTTTAATAATGATGGTTATTCTCAGAATGCTACAGCAAATGCGTCAAATAAAGGAGCTACCTTAAACAAAAGAGGCTAAAACTTGTACTCTTCTTTTACCTTTGGTTGGAGTACGCAGTGTGCATTCAGTACTACGAAGTAGTACGCCGTGAAGGACTGGAAACCCCGGCAACGCTCAAGCTATTTATGCAACTGCTCTCTGGGAGCAAAACCCTCAAATACGGTTTCACAACAAAAGAGGGCTGTGAAGGCTTTGTGGTTAGGGAGGGGCTGAGGGGTGTTGGCAGCAGGAAGAGATCTGAAGAAACGATCCCAGTCCACCCTCAGACCCTGAGTGAAATATAAGTCCCTCTGCTGTGGCTTGGCTGCATTTTGACATGAGTGGCTCGTCCAGTCTTTGGTATGAGTCCCTGCACTCCATGTGACGCCATCTTCGGCGAGTTACCTGCTACCTCACTGCCTTTACTAGTAATGCGCTATTCACCCACAACCAGCGCCGTTTGTCTCCCTCTGCCTCATTGTGGTATTGTTTTGACTAATAACACACCCTCTTTGCAGCAATATTTGACCTAAAGGATTTCCTTTAAATCCTTCAACACAAACTGCAACGCCCTAACTCTACCTGCAAATATCAAATCAGCATGTTTGATATTCGTATCTCTCCTTTCATTCTTGTGGATGGGATGTCATCACCCTAAAGGGCCTGATTCATTTGAATTTTGAAAACTGGTGCAAGTCATTTTCCACTGCCAACAAACACCCTGATTCACAGAGCGGTGCACAATGAGTTTTCAATGCAAAAATACACTTTGCACCGCTCTGTGAATCCGAGTGTTTGTTGGCAGCGCAAAGTCCCTTTGCACCGCTCTAAAAGTTCCATGAATCGGGCCCAAAGTGTTTAATAATGTTGCGCTTGCGTAGGTTATGGGCCCATCCCAATGGCACTAATCATAGGTAGGAACACAGATCGGAGGTTTTTTTTTTCTCACTTCCATGATTTTGGTTAGACCATGTATATATGCTTGCTATTTATAAAGCTCCAGCATAGCTAGGAAGCATTGGAGCGCTGTGCATAGGCGACACACCCATGGGGTTACACATAAGGAAGGGGGTAGCAGAGGAGCTGGGATGGGCAGGGTGAGCAAGGGCTGATGGGGTAACAAGGTTTCAGACGAGCGATCAGGAATTGTTGAGATGTTCACTGGAGAGTAGGCTTCTTCAGGCCTTTCTTGAGATGTACGATGAAGGGGGTATCAAAGCAAACGAATGAGATGATCAGATTAGCTTGTGAAAGAATGGACAAGTCAGGTCCTATGAAAGCCAATATCAGAAATAGCCTCTCCTTACTCACCACCCAAGCCAATCCGACCTGCCCTCCACCTCACCAGCCCTTATACAATCCCAGTGGTCAGGCCCCACATGTATTATGACACATTTGGATGACACCCCCTTCCCCTATTTAAAACGATGTGTTGTTTCACAACTATCCTTAGCCCATCTTGTATCACCACTACTCATATATGGTGACGTGTCCATCTGTTTCCGGTTCCACGGGCTCCAACTGATGATGTCCAGCCAACTCCTCTTCCAGTCCACCACCCACTGACATAGCCCCGCTGCAGAATAATACCCTAGTGTAATGTCCCGTCTCAACCAGTTTGGTCCGAAGATGGTGGCTGAACGGCATTCAGCAAGTCCCCTCGAGAGTCCCAGAAAGTGCTGACATGTGCACTGTGTACTACGCATGCACCCATCAATGGACTCTAGAGGTCAAGCTTTGGCTCCAGCCAATAGGAAAGGGGTAGCCTAACAAATGTTTGGTGTGATTTAAAGCAACACAAGAAAACCTCTGGCTCCTGCATGTATTAGGAATTTGGAAAATGTTGAATACCTGGGACACCAATCTGAAATAGATTTTTTTTTTATTATGCCGCCATATTTCTTTATCCTTAATTTCAGAAAGTGTAGCCTGCGTAACGTCACTCTTGTATCATGTTATCATTGCCCGGTGACACCTCCATAGACAGGGGCCAGTCTTACCTATGTTGTTAATCATGTTTCCATTAGATTACATGCTAAACAAACTTAAATCACACAAAAAAGTGTTCAGTATATAGCTCAGGCATTCAAGGAGCTTAAAATAATGAATAATTAATCCATTTCCGACCTCATTTGTTAAGGGAAACCTTTTTTTTTAAATGTGCAGTATGACTCAGAAGAGGAAATCAAAGGCGCTGGGAGGTGGACTGTGGTATATGCATCTCCATTCATTCACCAAAAGGCTGGCACTATTGGATACCTGCCTCTCATTCTGCTGATTTGTTTAAAGTTGAGCTGTGCCTGCATTCAGTTAAATGCCATGCAGCCATTATGACTACCTTTGTGTCAAGGCTCAGCTCGTGGCACCTGCATTAGGGAGGTAGGACGCTGGTGAGGAGCCGGGAAGGTCGGCACACTGACGATTAGTGGGACAGGGGAGCAAAATCCTGGAGAGTGTGGTAGAGACTCAACATTTATGGAGAGTGGAGCAGTGCAGGCACAGGAACTTACCGTGGGCAAACACTTCTGGGAAGTGGGGCACATATGGAGAAGAGAAAAATGGGCGTATCAGTCATGGGCGTGGGCCAGAAAAGTAACAGTGGCATAGCTCAGGCGATACAGTGGCTTATTGGGACTGGGGCTGTGCCTAAAGTTGCTACTGTAGGGTCAGAAAATAAAACGTGCTGGTGCAGGGTTTAGACATGCACAGGGCCCAGTTTATGGCCAGGGTAGGGGCAAAACACTGATGGGTTGGTACAGGAATATTATGGTGTTGGGGCCCCCTTAGGCTTCAGGAAAGCGGCGGAACAGTGAAGGGTGATGGGGCAGGGATGGTACAGAGAAGTGGCCACAGGAAAGTAAAAGTGGGTTTCGTGGGGTATCTCGGACGATCATTCCAGGCACATTGACCTCGACTCAACCTGTATCTAGCCAACTTTGCCGAAGTAACTCAATCCATTTAAGATAGAGGGAGCTTTTGAGGTTTGATATTTAAAGTAAATAAACTGCCATTTTATTAGCTGGTCCATGTTACATAAACTATCTTTTTGGCTCCCAGGAAATATTGAATGCAATTGCCTCAGAAATGCAGCTTCACTGATAGACTTTCATCCCTCTTATAAACGCACGTTGATTTGTACCTATTTGTACCTGTTTTATTTGTACTTAATTGTTTGAAGTACAGACCTAGCCGAAAATCAGCACAGTGCTGTACAGAGTGTGAGTAGCCAGCGTATCGGCTGGCATCTTTTAACAGCAGTGTAGTACTCTGTGTTGTGTTGTGTGCGTCTATTGGGATTAGTCTATGGTCAGGTGCTGTTAAAAAAGCCACGTGTTACGAAGAGGTTCAAGCGCTTTGGGACAGCATGCAGAGTTACTAGAAGCCAAGGCAAGTAAAAAGCAACAGGCACATTTAGTAAAAAATATTCCAATCATGTAATTCCAGTGGTCGAAGTGAGCGGGAGCGGTCGGGAGCAGTGCTCTTCTACTTTTTTAAATTACCTTTCACAGATCCTATACTTTTATTTTAAAAAGAAACCGTTCCGGAATGGTTTCGTTTTAAAATAAAAGTGTAGGAAGAAGTTGAAACTTGCACTTTCAGTGCACTGCACTGAATGTTCCCTTAAACAGCAGGTGCAAGTGTTTGGGAGTGTGTATTGTGTGTGGGAGTGGACGTGGTGATGGGGTTTGTGGGGAGTGGGTGCAGGCCAGCAGGGAACATAGTTCCACTACTTCTTTTCGTACACTTCGAACACTGTTTATAACTATTTTGCAAGGTGCAGTAAGACTACATTTTCCCATCCTCTTGTCAAAGTTTGTGGGTTTTCCCTTGTAACCAGAATGCACACGGTGGCCTCCACCAGGACCAGAGAAATAGCTGCATGGTAATAAAATGCCTTGATAAGGTGCAGCCATGATGTGTGATAACAGGCTTAATGGCATCAATTATGTACCTAGGCACAGTCAAACCCAGGAGCCATATTCTTTATGGGGTCAGTGGAGAATAGTACAGACCCTGATGTAGAGACGAATGTGGGCTAAGATATGCACACCTTTTCAAAATCAAACGTTAAGACGGTGGTAAAATGGTTCCAATTGTCAGTTTTCATTTGGGCTTTGATTCCCTAAAGGAAATCTTTAACCCCCTGCAACTAGTGCAAGATTGGCTGATCCACAGGGAGTGTAGTCTCAAAAGCTGTCATGACGTGGCTAAATCCAGAGAAAAGGTGGAATAATGGTTTGATCTGAAAGGAAATGGAATCACCCAGTTTCTTAAATAGGGCATAATGGCAGGATTTAGCTCATCCTTTACCTCACAGAAGTTTGAAAAAACATCAACTCAGGCGCCAGGAATTGAAGAGGTTTGTACAGGCTCACTTAACACCGCCAAGCAAAGAAGTCAAGGTTTTAACTCTGGACTCCTGTTTCCGCAGGTAAGCAGTGGAGCTGTTACGCCACAGTATCTCACTTGCAAGGTTTGATGAACAAATCAGTTCATAACATTGGGCCCGGTTACACGAATTAACTTGCAAATGCAGTAGATCTCCAACGAAAGTGTCTAGTTCCTTCAAAATCAAAATTTCAAGGGTGGAGATTTGGTGGGAAAAGATAACGACTAACGGTAAGAAATAACACATTTTTAGATGTTTCTAGAAAGAAACTGAAAACGCTTGTCCTTAAAATCCTGGATATCTGCAACCAAGGCAACGTTATTACTAGAGTAGGGAGATAAGGGGCAGAATACAGCCGATCCATAACAAAGCCACCAGATGTTCTTTGCTTGCCTCCTCGCACACATCACGTTTCTACTCCCATTCCCAGCCATTTGTCTTCCAGGACAGACCAAATCATACAATTACGTGGGTAGCAAGAAAACAAAGTCACTCTCAGATCTGGCAGAACACAGGAGAGTGAGGCATATGCCCCATGTAATCCTCTCAATTTCTGACCCCTGTCTAGGGAAGCCCTCCAACTATCAACGATGGCAGGCATTCATACAGTTTCCCTATGCCAACTGCCTCCCAAGACACACTGTCCACGGTGGAAGGACCGGATAGCTGCGCTGTGCAAGAGGATGGCAGGTACGAGTGCCTTCGGCTCCCTCTATGGTTCTTCGCACCCCTACCCTCCTCCCTAGGCCGACTGTCTAAATGCAGCAAGTTCTTGAGAGCAGTTGCGATGGGGAAAGGTAGGGAAGCCACACTGCAGTCTCTGCACTCCCCATTTCATCCCAGCTACCATGTCTCACTGTCCATAGCAGCAATAGAACTAATTGGCTGGCGTTTTTTTGTTAATTCCTCCAAACCCCAATTGAGTCTTATTCAATACCATAATGAGAAAATAGGCCACCTCGTGATCTGGAGGATTTATTTATTTATTTATTGTGCATTTGTTGTGGGCCTGTTCAACAAAATACATTTGCACGGAGCCACAGGCACTATTGGGAAGGAAAATAGGGGAAGAAAATACATAATGGCACAAATGTTAAAAGACAGAACAAATAAATCATGGTCCTACTAGATCTTGTGGCATTTGGACGTGCAAGTGCTTTGAGAAGAAGTGCCGGAGGGTAGAGGAGGATTTGCGGGCCAGGGAGGAAGTTATGTGCAAGTGATATTGAGAGGGAAGTTCAGACGGTGCCAGAGGAAGAACCGCTGGCTACATACTAGGGCGGCGGAGTCCCATGGGTGGGATGCAAAGCCGCCCGATAGGGGGGGGCACAAGGAGAGGGTGCTGGTATTGACTGGGCAGGGCCCTGGTACCTGTGAGATCCATAAAGGTACAGGCCGCCAGTCTCAGCGGCAGTGCAGTGATTAGCAGGGAAGGGAAAGAGGTAGAGAAAATCAGAGTTTTGAGAAGTTTCTGGAACTTTCTGGATGAAGTCTGAGAAGGGCATGGAGGCTGTCCCGAAGAGAGGCACCAGCAGAAGATTGAGATCTTCCTCCCCACTCTCTGCTTTGAAAAGTGTCTGACAAGCAGAGAGTTGGAGTTAAAGAAGCAGAGTTGAGGCCCTAACAGGGAAGTATTTAAGGGGAGAAAGTTAGAGATAGCATGGTCCCAGGCCACAGAAAGCCTGGTGGATGATGCAGAGGGTCTTGTATTTGATCATTGTTGCCAACGGGAGCCAGTGGGGAGATATTAGGGGTGGAGAGATACAGTCCCTGGGCTTGAGGTCGAGGATAAGTCTTGGAGCCCTATTCTGGATTAGCTGGAAGTGGCATAATGAGGAAAGAGGGAGATTGAGGAAGAGGATGTTGCAGTAGTCAAGCCTAGAGAGGACCAGAGCTCCTGAAACCTTGAGCCTCTGGGGAAAGGTGATGAAAGGGAGAATTACTACAAGGAGGTGAAGCTGTAAGTGGGCCTTCTTGGCAAGATTCAAGATCTGAGGGGTGAAGGAGAGGGAGGAGCGGAAGATGACCCAATGTTTTTGTCCTCAAGGGAAGGTGAGGGAAGAAGGCCCAAGGAGAGCAGCCACAGGTTAGGAGGGAAACAGAGCACAGGTGTCCCAATAAGAAGGTTCTCCATCTTACTGTCATTAAGGAAAGGTCATTGGCCACACAGCATGCCTGGATAGCAATCAGACAGTGAGGGAAGAGAGATGAGGTGGTAGTAGAGGGGCGTTTGAAGGAAAGCTGTGTTTCATCAGCATAACACTGGACATGAGGAGAGAAGGAAGGGCAAGATAGATATAGAAGAACCAGGGCAGAAGGATAGAGCCTTGCAGGACACTACAGGTGGAGAGTGAAGTGGTGGAGGTTAAAAGGGCCCAGCTGCAACTGGGAGGGGTGGTTAGTGAGGAAGGACGAAAGCCAATCCAGTGCCCAGTCCGTGATGCCGAGAGTATCACAGAGCCATTTTATGAGAATGGAATGGATGACCATGTCAAAGGCAGAGGAGAGATCCAGGAGGATGATTACAACAGATGAGTTAGAGTCAAGGTTTGCAAGCATGTCGTCACAGGTGTTCAGGAGAGTAGATTCCCTGCCTCTGGATGCCTGGAATCCAGATTGGTGGCCATGTATGCAACCATGATGTTCAGTATGAAGGTTCAGTTGTGGGAGGACCAATTTCTCCAGGAATTTACCCAGGAAGGGGGTCGTGGAGACAGGGCGATAGTTTGCTGGGCAGGAAGGGTCAGCAGACAGATCGATCTCCAGTTGATCTACCTCTAGTTCTGAGGCCGCTAAGCACAGATTATATTTTTTGAGCTTGGCAGAACTACTACTGGTAATTTTACCACATGGGATAATTATCTCCTGTGGTAAATTCCAAACCCAACAGAGCCCCATGGTACTCGAAAATGGGGAATAAAAGAAAGGTGGCAAGACATGGATTCATGCAGAACTTTCAGAGTACCAGATGTATGCATGTGGTAATGGCAAATGACTTTGGTGGTAATACCAGAGTTAATACTTCCAAATGCATATTCAGGTCAAAACAATTTAAATTGCTGTTGGTGCAACACGTTCCCAAGTTGTGGTTGAGCACCATTTCAAAATACTTTTTGCTATGTTGCAGCCTTTTGTACTCATGAGTAGTTCTCAGTTCATATTTTCTGGACTATGAATTAGGCCTCATTATAAGTTTGGAGGTATTATGGGGGTAAATCCTCCGAGATACCATCAACAGATTTACAGTTACCACCCCTTAGTCCTGTGGATTTACCAGGGAATTACAAGTGGGTCTAGGTGGTATAAATCCCAAATTTTGTGGAATCCATAGGACTCCACTGTGGATTTTTGGTGGAATTACCAGCAGTGGAATTACATGCTGGTGGTGCATCCTCCACTTTTCCACCAGAAATCAGCAGAATTACCACTCGTATTTCCACCAGTGATCATTTTGCCAAAATGTGTTATTTGGCATTGAGGGAAAAAATAGAGGTAACGGAATTCCCTCCACTTGTTTTCCGCACCACCAAACTCGTAATGAGACCCAATGTTGTTTCTGAGAGTATCTTGCTATGAAAAGACTGGGACAGGATCAGGCATCTGCATCTAGCATAGGACTCAATCTACCCCAGCCCAACCCTCCTTCCAAATTCAGAGTAATGTTGTCACTCTTCTTATTAACCCTATTGCTAAGATGAGCTCATATTTCTCTGTGTAACCGCTGCTGTAGTTTTTAAAGATACTGAGGATTTCTTTGTTGCCTTGTGTTTGAAAATTGCCCTTGTGAATCTAGGACTACAGTATGGACGAGAGGGAGTGTGAAGGCTTTCAGTTGTGCTATACGGTGACATTGTAAAGGAAGAGTCAAGTACCTCTACCGGATGTTCTGCCCCCATGTTGTCTATATGTTGGGAACCGGAAATTGCGATATGTGCAGTACCATTGAGGATGCCAATACCGCAAAGAATTTGGGAATCAAGGTATCCATTGAGAAAACCCTATATGCATTCACGAAGAAATAACGGTCTTCTGGAAGAAGTCCCAGAAGAAGGTTGAAAATGAACAAGAAAGAAGCCTGGTGATGTCATGCGAAGTAGAACTGACGCACCCAGAAGAGATACAAATGAAGAAAGAATATAAACATTATGGAGAATTTGAGGATGAAGTATCAAAGTAAATCAACATTTAGGGATCCGAATGACAATTACTCGTGCGAAGAAGCACTGAAGAAAATATAGTCATTTTAAAATTGTACAGATGCTGTAATGCAAGTAGACAAAGCAATCATGAGGCTGGCTATGTAGTGAAATAGACTGTAGGCAATGCGCCGATGTATATTCATAGGAATGTACAGAATCTGGATGTTCCACAATGGACTTTAGTAAACTTGAACCCCGTGAATAGAAAGGGCTTGAAGTGTGGTGCAGATGAATAAAACAGCTGATGGTGAAGGAGAATTCAAGAAAGGCTGGCTGGACCAGTGTCAAGAGTTGGGTTGCCATGAACCTGGTATCTGTTTGAGAAGTTAAATGAACGTGAGAAAGAAGTAAGCTCCTGTTTGAGGTGTAATGGAAAAACAATGGATGTGCCAAGACGTCTTCATTTAATAGTGTTTAAAGCAACAAAAGCGTTCAAAAACATGGTCTACAGTCACATGGTCAGATGAAAATAGACTTTGAGTCGAGCTACAACGAAACCAGAAGATAAGACCATCCCACTCTCCCTTTTATTCTCAGGCACTGTGAGACTCAGCAAGGCCTAGTGCAAATTGAATGGCAGACAGTAGGAGTGATGATGGGTGAGGGCTAATTGGGTGGGGAGGCATGACCAGACCGACCCCCCCAGCACCTGGGGTATCAACTTGTGTGCTGCTAGCGAGTGGAATATTCCAGAAGGGTACAAGTGTGCCAGCCAATTATAGATGGCCACGTAGTACAGAGCCGTATAGTTTAAGAAGCCAATAGGATGTTGTGTATTAGTATGGCACTGAAGATGACTTACACTTGGGATGGACTTAGTTGTCCACCTGATCTTAGAGACCCAATCACAAACGCCGGTTGTATTGAACGGATACCTAGATGTTCCCTGAAAGCCACTCATGTCCCCCAGAAGGTTTCCTTACTTTGCCACATAAGATGACATTCGTAGTGATGAATCTTTAGCATGAAAATGCAGTTTTCTCATAAAATATCTTGAGCGAAATCGAGCAAACGTCCATTGATGATCATTGTAACTCCCTGTTTTAAATAATTGTTAATAAAACAGTACTGTGTTTTGCAAACTTCCTGAGTCAGTCTGATTATTGATGTATGAGTAAGTTATGTATTCCCATCTATCTCTTATATTGCTACCTTGCCTTAAAGGGCCCTAAATCTAAGGGTTCACGTGGTAGCAGAGGTGGTTTGGTTAAAGAACTGCTGACCCAGTAGGCTTTTAAGGGTCTCTGAATAATGCACATCCTCTGCCATTTAGCGAAGGACCACAATGCTTCCATTGGAGAGCGGCCGAGACGTTGTTGCAAGACAATAGATATAGGTGGGACGGGACCATCTTTCACAAAATCCCCTCCTGGTTTCCACAAGGAACTGAGCGGACCAAAGGTTACGGTGTTCAGTTGCTGGAGGAGGTGATCCCGAAGGTCAGGAGCCAAAAAGCAAATGGTAAGTAGATTGCGAAAGATGGCAAAAAATGAATGAGGAGAAATAGGGGATTGTGATGATAGGTAGAAAGTAACAGGATTGGTTGGTTGTTTAGTAGATGACGAAGAGCGTCAAATAATGTATATATATATAGTTCTCCCCAATCGCCAATGAAGCCTTCGCCCCTGACTACTCCCTCATCCCACTGAACCGACCCTCTAGAAGAGGGGGAATAGCATTCATCTTCAAATCTCACTTCCACGCCTCAATCGTCGACAATCAACCTTCCATCCCTTCCTGCGAATCACTCCTTGTCAAACTATCCCTCTCCCCGTCATTCTCACATAGTTTCCTAATAATCTACAGACCCCCTGGCTATGATAGACAATTCTCAAACAACCTCTGCGACTCTGTTGCCACCCTTCAACTAAACCATCCCAACCTCACCCTTCTGGTGACTTCAACATATGGCTCGACATCCCCACCAATCCTATGACTCACTCTCTGGTTGACGGTCTAGACGCGATTAACCTCCAACCCCACATAAACATCCCAACTCGCTATTAAGGACACACCCTTGATACCATCTTTAGCTCTCACAACCGGATACATCTAAAACCCGTACCCCTATCATCTGGTCCGATCACTTCATTGTTTCTTTCACCATTCTCTCACCCGACCCGCTTCCCGTACTCAAACCCGAACCTCTGAATCCATGCAAATCATGGAAAAAAAACGTATAATCGTCCCTGACCTAGCCGGCGCACTCCTCCAGTCTCCTCCACCTATCTGCCAACTCAATTAACAACTAACCCCCAACGCCTTCGACTCATGGCTCAATGCTTCAATAATACAGCTCACACCCTCTTGCAAACCATCAGCCCGCCATGGCCTCTTCCCAAGATGGTTCACACCTGATTTGAAAACCACTAAACAACTATATAAACACCTAGAATGCAAATGGCAGAAAGACAAAACCCAAGAGAGCAGAGCTATCTTAGCCCGACACCTCCATCAGTACAAGGCCGAAATCCGGAAAGCAAAAAAAGCCCATTACAACTCCCGAATCCTAAACTGCAAAAACCCCAGCAAAGAACTCCATTAACTCATCAACAAATTCACCAAACCGACTTGCACCACCACCGCCCCAAACCCCTCACAAGCACTGTGCAACTCACTCTCTCCACTTTTACACCACGGCTCTCGAAAGAACAAATGCGCTAAGCACCAAACTAGCTCTCTTACATCCACCAGGCAACCCTCTGCCCATAACGGCCAACCCACTGCCTGCGACCACTGCAAAACCAACGTTTGACTCCTTTAGTCCAATATCACCTGAACAATTTCTCAAACTTCTCTCTGCCCGCAAACCAACCGGCTCTCCGCTAGACCCTTACCCGGCCACAACCCCCAAAGAAATATTCGCCTCTACCTGCACAGGAGAACACGCAAGATACATCATAAATGACTCCCTTTCCTCGGGTATTTTTCCCCATGCATTCAAAACGGTTCATGTCAAACCTCTAATAAAAAAACCTTCCCTCAACCCTCTAGAGCCCAAAAACTACTGCCCCATCTCAAACACCAGGTTCCTTGCCAAACTCATTGACCGAACCGCCTACACCCAACTAAATGCCTTTGTCGAAGCCAATAATCTCCTTGACCCCGCACAATCAGGTTTCAGAGCCCGGCACGGAACCAAAACCACCCTAACCTCAATCTGGGACGACTTTAAAATCACGGCAGACTCAGCGCGATGCCCCTTTAATCCTTCTCGACCTATCCACTGCCTTCGACACAATCAATCACTCAATCCTCCTTGACCGCCTCCACTCCCTAGGAATTTGTGGAACCGCTCTCAAATGGATAGCCTCATTCCTCAAAGATAGGTTTCAAATAACGATACTCTCCACCTATTCCTCCCAAGCCCGACCAGTCGACACGGGAGTTCCACAAGGAGCATGCCTATCTTCCCTCCTGTTCAATCTCTACTTGATCACCCTCCCACGAATAATTTGTTCACACAACATCCTGTGTTACAACTACGTTGATGACACTCAACTGATTCTAAGACTCCTGAACTCAAAACACCACCGCCGTCCTGACCTCGCCTCCTCCCTCCTCGACATAGAGCTCTGGATGACCCAAAACCACCGCTTGTTAAACCCCTCCAAAACCGAAATCATGGTTTGTGGCAACTCCAAACTTCTTCCACACCCACTACCATGGCCAGCTGCCATGGGCAACTCACTGACTCCCTCTAACTCAGTAAAAAACTTGGATGCACCCTTGACTCTGACCTAAAACTCTCGCGTCAAGTGAACAATGTCTCAAAGTCCTGCCACTACCACCTTAAAATCCTTAGGCGCATCTTTCCATATCTCTCCTTTCCCAACAGACTCTCCGCCGTCCAATCAATTGTTATATCAAGACTAGAGTAGGCAAACCCCCTCCACCTCGGAGTCCACTCTTACTAACTGAATAAACTTCAAAGAGCACAAAACGCTGCAGCCAAACTGCTACTAGCGCTCGGCCCAAGAGACCACATCTCCCCAGCGCTTAAAACTCTGCACTGGTTTCCAGTGGCCCGAATGGTGACTTTCAAAACTTTATGCATTTCTCATCGAGCAGTGCATAAAACCGGACCTCAATATCTTCAAGACAAGCTTAAACCCTACAACCCCCCACATACTCTTAGATCAAGCTCAGCCGGCCTCCTTGTCATACCTAAAACAAACTCAGTCAGGTTAGGCGGATCATCATTCTCAGCCTTAGCACCCAAGCTGTGGAACGCACTCCCACCCCACATCCACCTAACTGAAGATCTAATGTCTTTCTGCAAACTACTGAAAACTTGGCTCTTCCCTTAAAACCAACCCGTACGCAAACCATCCCAAAAAACTGAACAACAGCATCTCAATAACACCAACCCAACAAACTACTAGATCTTGGACAACAATAAGACAAATAACAATACAACATCAAGATCCATGCGAGAAAGCGACAACTAATAACCGCTAATGTAAACTAAAAGGACAAACAGAATAGAGCGAGTAAATAGAATAAAGCAGTGAAATGGATAAAAAGAATAAATCGTACGAAAACAATAATGAGATTTAAATGAACGAAACAGAACTAATGAGCGCATAATGAACAAAATGGGCGAAATGAATAAAGAGAAGAGGATGGAATGATGAATACAAGTGACTGGAACCATTGTCCCTTCTATCGATAGGCAGACGATGGGAGCTGATTGTGATTTTGGGTTTTCACAATTTCCTTTATTAGAGAAAGGAGGGGTCAGACCCCAGTATATCCCCTGACCCCAAATGGACAAGCATCATTTCAGATGCAAAATTCCCAGCTTAGTGGCAGGTACAGGGAAATTGATTTATGGGCTAGAGAAAATGACAGGAGGAAATACTCTAGCCATATGGGACATGAGAGGTCTCCTAGCAGCTATTCTTGGGGAAAGGGCTGATGATATTTAGACGAGAGCAGGATACTCCAGTGTCACAGCACAGAACACAACACATGATGGGGCATCATTTAGTAATTGTAGGGCGGCAGTTTGGAAAGCGCTTAGAGTGCAATATCCTGATACATGAGATATGGGTGCTCTTATTGCACGTAAAATGAAAAATGATGAAGATCCGCTTGCTTATATTCAAAGTATTCAAAAACGTTGGACTTTGGAAACTCGAGAGCCGTGGGGGAAAACTATATCAGTATGTTACCAAATGTTATGTCAGGGGTTGCCAGAGCAAGTTCAGAGGCAGCTCAAGAAATTAGTGGCAATGGAAGAGAAGCCATGGCCAGAAATACAGTTGACCATTGCACACCAATTGTTGCAAGATAAAAATAATAAGAAGGAGGATGCTAGAAAACTTGAGGGAGCTAAGTTAGTTCAGACCAAACTGTCAAAGTATGCCATAGAGGGAGCAGTACTGACAAGCAGAGAAGGGTTAGGAATTCAGCAAGCAGTGGGTATGTCACAGGCAAATAATCAACAGCAACTGGATCAAGGGGGGAACGGGTGTATGCAGTGAGGCCAAGGAAGGAAAGGTTTTCAGGAGAAGAGGAGTGTTAGGGAGAATTCTCAAATGTGCTAATTTCCCTTACCTTTTGAGACCCCCAGCAACTTTTTCTGTGTGTCACACAGCACCTTCAGTGCAGTAGCTGGGGGTGTCTTTCAGACCCCCCAAGGTTTAAGTACCTTCTCTGGGACTGACTACTGTCTCCCAGAGCATGTAAAGTTAAATTTACTTTACTAGTCTCTTTACATTTACTTACCTAGCACACCCTATCTTACTATAGAGTGCTGGAGGGGTTGCCTAGCTTCCCCTGAGGCAAAACACTCCTGTAACAGTAAAATGTTACCCTATCCTACTTTAAATGGCTGGTGGCAGTGGTTTAGATCAACTACCATGATTTTTCCCGGGTCAGCCATGTTTTTCGAATATGGCGCCCAAGACCTATCTGTAAAAACAGACTCTGGTCACCTTTTTTCGCCATTTCATTTATGAAAGGTCCTTCTTGTGTTTGTCTCTGCATGCCAAACCAGGTTTGGTCCCTTTGTTTGTTGGCCTTTGGCGGGCTTCAGTGGTGAAGCCTCCTCTGGCGCCTGAGTGCCTGGGGTGGACAGGATGTGAGGGAGGTGCCCAAAACTCCCTGTGCTTAGTCTTCTGAGAGACCTGAATGCACTCTGGTGCATGGTCATAGGACATGGGAGGATGGGGGGGACCAATCCCCCCCCACAATTTTATGTGGGGGATATAATAGCTTTTATCCCCCCCCAGATTATTTGTGTCACTGACATAAAATATGACTGCAGCCTGTACTGCAGGCTGCAGTTGCCATGTAAGCACTGGCGTAACTGGGGCCCCGCACCTCCCTGAGGTGTGTGGGGCCCCGTCCATGTCCTGGTAGGGGTGCCTCAGACAAAAAAATACAAAAATATATATTTTTTTTTACTGAAAAAATGTCAAAACAAAAAATCAAGTTTGTTTTTGAAGTCACTCTGCCTCCATAAAGATTTTTATTTTACAGAAATAATGTCTTTATGAAGCTAGAGTGACTAAAAAAAGATTCTTTTTCTTTATGAAGTCCTTGGGCTCCCCCACCTCATGACGTGGAAGCCTAAAGGCTAGTGGCCTCCAAGGCATGGGGCGTGGAGACCTATGACTTCAAATGAAATAGAGCCTCATTACGAGGTTGGCGGTAAACCGCCATTGTGACTAGCGGGTTGCTGCCGACCTTGTAATACCATTTCCAACACCTAGCTTCCTGGTGCTACCGGGACATTACAAGTCCTGGTGGACTGGGAAGTTAGGTGCCGGAAAATGTTAGTCCCCATTGGTTCACGGAAGCACCGGCACTGCCACTAATGGTGCCTGTGCTTCTGTGATGAGTCTGCCTACTGGGGCCGCTGCGCCTGCCAGGGTCAGGCCTGTTGGGTGCAGTGGTCCCAGCAGGCATACTCTGAGTGTGGCGGTCCAGAAATAAATGTACCGGAAAGCTTACCAGCATCTTTGTTTCCGGACTGCCACACTTATAATGAGGCTCATAGTTTATGTTTGCAGTAACTCTGCCTTCATAACATTATTTCTGTTCCGGTTTGGTCCTTTAACAGAAATATTTTTTTTTATGAAGTCAGAGTGACTACAAAAAGAAACAATTTATTTTTGAAGTAATGGCACTCCCCTCCGCCCCATGACACGAGGGCCTCCCAAACCTCTGCAGATGATGGGAACAAACATTCCTGACTACTGCGGGGAGCTGAAGGTCTTGTTCCCTGGACCAACAGGTTAAAGGTAAGAAAACGTATTTTCTTTAAATGTGTGTGCATGCATGTAAGTGTGTGTATATGTATGTATATAATTGTAATGTGCATTAATGAGTGAGTGCATGATGCAGCCTGGATATGCCTGTATGAGTGTATGGTGAAAGTGTGCACACTCAAATGTATGGGTGGCTGGGTGTGCGTGTGTGAGTGTATGGTGAAAAGGTACAAACTTAAATATATGGGTGGCTGCTTGGGAGTGCCTGTATGGTGAAAGGGTGCACACTTAAATGTACGGGTGGCTGCCTGGGTGTGCCTGTATGGTGAAAGGGTACACACTTAACTGTATGGGAGGCTGGCTGTGAGTGTGTGTGCGTGTATGGTGAATGGAGTCTGTGCTTGTGTTCAGGGGCTCAACAAAACCTAAATTTCGGGAGACCGCTACTCCTTCAAATGTTGGGAGAGGCGCTAACTTCATGAGCGGTGGGGGAGTGGCACATTTATTTGTGTGAGGGCATCTAACTCCTTTACACATTCTAATGAGACTATTCTAGTGCAGCTTCAATGTTACAAGCAGTTACCTCTCTCCTTTAAGTCTGAAAGCACCCACTTATGGACTGCTGTGAGAATGAGCGGTCTCCTGTCCCCTCTCTACCCTTCCAATCACTTGCCTGGCTAAACCCATATCATGATTTCAACTGCCTAAAAACTAACAGTGAAATGCTTTACATTAGTATTTGCTGGGCCTTTAGGAACAAACACAGGTGCTGTTTAACATCTGTGTCCTGTTCTGTCTGGCAACGGATTTGTAGGTAAGCCAGGTTGAGTCAACATAGCCCACAATTTCAGGGATTGGGGGAAGAGGAATAAAGCCCATACAGATCAATGGTGTTGTGCCACTGCTTGTGTTTAATGCCATGATACTTATTGATAAACTTCATTACATGTATCCCCATTCTTCCTCATCCCAGTACTTGTGTATGAGGCACTTTACCTGTAATCTTCATTACTTCTAGCCCCACTCTTCCTTGTCCTTGTACTTATCTATGAGGGAAGGTGCATCATACGTCAGCTTTGGGACAAGGAATAGGGACTTGGAGGTAATTCTGGGCCGATGTGCTGATTTTGGAGGTTGGAACAGGTGTTTGGAGGGAGGGGGGATGTCTGGGGGCAAGGGATTGTGGGATAAATAGTAATAGCAATCCATCTCCAGGCTAAGCAGGCATGATATGTGGTATTAGTGGCTAGAGAGGCATTTTGGTGCAGCCAGTCTAGTCATTTCTTAGTTTGGCTTGACTTTCATTAACTGGGCATCGCTGATTAAGCAGTTCTTCTAAGTGTAATTACCTGGCTAGACTGGCTTTTGGTTGCTGCCAGTCTAGCCATTTCTCACTGTAGCATTGTATATTTTTCTGGGCATCTTGATAAAATAACCATGATAAGTGTTATTGTTTTGACTGCCATTTTGGTGCAACCAGTCTAGGTATGTCTAAATGTTGCCTGCCATGCTTTACTGTAATATGTTATTACGTGTCTAGACTGGTCTGCATTGTACAGCCAGTTGGACATGTTTTTATTGTGGCATGTCATTTTAATAGCAAAGCATTCCATCAATGAAAGCATTATTATTCTTGTGCACTGTTGGTGACATGCATGCATTGGATTTTTGGACTGGTGTTACCCTACAAAACAATTGCAAACACTGGCTTTTTAGCCATTTATTCTCAGAAAGTATGCTGTTTAATGCATTAAAACACACATGTATGTATTCTGCTCCAAGCACAGTGTGCAGCGTACCCTTGGAGCAGCACGCTCGTGCATATTGTGCAAGCGTGGTAATCTAGGCTAGTCCAGAGTGTGGCGTGACCCATGAGTTGTACCAAACTGGAGGGGGTTCCCTCAGCATGGATTGCTGAGGGGCCCCCAAAAGTAGTGTTACACCACTGCATGCAAGCTTGCAAAAGTTAAAGTAGAGTCTACTTTTACTTTTACAAGCTTACAGTAGACTGGCTGTCTGCAACTTCTGCTGCTGCTCTGCTCCTACACATAATGAACATGCCCGGGCCAGGTAACAAACAAACTGCACGTGCCGTGTCTGTGCAGTACACTTCTGCGCAGCCTCGGCCTTCGATTTTCAGAGTGAAGCAGAAGCCAGGCTGCAACGCGTGCTGCAGTGACTCTGTGCTCATGACAGCGTATGTGTTATCGAGGGAGATAGAATGAGAACAGGCTGAGCAGGCAGCAGCTACCGTAAGGTAAGTCAGTCAAGTGCCCCCACCCCCTCCTCTCTGAGGTGTAGGGTGGCATGGGAGGATTTATTGGAAGGAATGTGCGGCTGTGCCAATGTCAGATATAGTTTCTAAACACGCACAGTGCATTGCGAAACTCATCAGGGAATCCTGGCCTCTTAATGTTTCAATGAAACATTAAGAGGCCAGGATTCCCTGGTCAGTTTGCAATGTTACGCGCATGTTTATAAACTGTATATCTGACGTTGGCAGTGGCACACTTTCATGAATTGAAAAACCTTAGGCCCTGTGTGTGCCGCCCTTATGTTTTTCAATTCATGAAAGTGTGCCAAAGCCCCTGCCAAAGAGGAACATCTGATTCGGAACAGCTCTTTGTTTGTTCCTTACTGATGGGCAGCCAGGGCTCATATGTAAGCTCCAAGCATTGGCCAACACAGGCTTGCAAGGCCGCACAGAAAAATACAGAGGCCATTCACCTATACAGCAGAGGATTAAGGGTGCCCAATAGGAGCTGGTATATATTGACATGTACATGCAGTTTCTATACAAATGCCACAACACTGTTTAATACATTATGTATTGCCTTTTTTAAGGAGACGGTGTGATGATTATTTTTGCTGCTTACACTATACTAGTGCCCCTAAACCGTCAGGTTACTTTGAGATTGTTTCTAGTTTATTTTCTTAGAGTTGGATCACGCTGACTGCACCTGATACGTTTCTCTGCAAAAAAACATTACAAATTCTATGTATCTGTAACTGCTTCTCAAAATGAAACCCGGTCCCCCAGCTGGAGGTGACATCTATTGCTGTGACACTTTGTCCTTCTTCACACTCACTCAACATGCTTAGCATAGATGAAGCAACAAGAAACTCTGTTAGAACATTTACGATTGAGGCATTTTGTTATATGTTACACTGCAAACTGAGTCACTTCTAGGTGATCCCAAGTAAACATATATAGAAAATAATACACAGTGGAGTGGTCACACGATTCGCCCAGGGTCACACAATCTGGCGAAGACTGAATTTTCTCCCAGATGTCCCTATGTCCCTATATCCCAGGCCTGGCTTGCAAAGTGCAGACACTGCCTGAGATATCAACCTGACTTTGTATACGAAATCCTCATGAAAACATATAAAGTAAAATGTGGATGAGCCATACTCAAGAAGGGCAGCTACATGGGATGTGTGCTCTTTTCCATAATAATGTTTAAGGTAGGCAAGGGAAAACACTTGATGTATACTGTAATATTAGTAGGCCTCACTTAAGGCACACCTCTCCACATCTTTCCACCAACTCACACCTGCTTGATGTTTGGATGTTACCACACCTAAAGCTTGGTCTCGGACACGAGGGCTACCTGCATTTCACTAGTTCAAACCCAGCAGTAGGGTCCACTTAACCTTTCATAAATTCAGTCTTCTTCATATTAGGGTAATATTACCTGTTATTACATTGCCTAGAAGCTGAAAGCATCTAGCAAGAAGCACTATGACCAAAGTGTTATTATATTCCATAAAGCAAACTATTACCAGCATAGACCTGAACTCTGTCTCCGCCCAAAATAAACCATTTGTTGGTGCCTATCATGCACATCTCTTAAAAGAAATCAAGCGCTAATCTTCTATAGGTCTTGGCTAAGCTTCCACTTTTTTATTCAGCGTGTGTGTGCAGGGGAGAGAGGGGTGCAGGAAAGACCAGAACACAGGTAGAGTGGTGTAGGGCAGAAATGGCACAGGATGTGATTCGGCTTTTGCAAATGAGAGAGAAGTACAGACAAGTGAGAAAGTGCAGGGGAGAGTGTGTCAGTGGAGTGACTTGGTGTGGGGTGCAGGGAAGGGACTTGGGAGTAAAGGGTGTACAGCAGACAAGAATGTGGAGAAGAGAAGAGTACAGAGGGGAGATTTGTACAAGGAAGAATGGTGCCTCGCCTCATGTTCCCAGATAAAGGGTGCGATCGTGAATGTGTCTTCTTCTAACGCTTGATCCATGCTCACAAGGCCTGCACGGGGACGATTAGAAGTCGTTTGTTGAAATAATTGCAGATATATACACTACAACATATCTGCCTGCACACTGATTGGGCCTGATAATACACAAAGTGGCCACCCTCTCCCAGGTGCAGGCCGGCATGGGGAGGATTTATTAGAGGGAACGTGGGAGCTCCAGCTTGGCGCTCTCCCACTGCCCCAGTATCATCTGGCTGCTGTCTGGTTCCTCTCCAGGAAGGGACAGTAACAGCCGGCTGTTCCTGCATCAACTCCCTTTTTACTCAATCCTACCTGCAGCCTAGCTCTGAAGTCAGGACTAACCTTAAATGAGGTATATATTCACTTCTGACCTGTCCTGTAGTAGGGGATGGTGCCAGGGTGCGTGGCATCTTGCCTTGCAACACAGCATCATGTATATTATTTTACCAAGAAACCTCGAGTAAGTGTTTACTTGAATCAGTGTATTTGTTGGTCCTTTGTGTAACTTGTTTTACTGCTCACTTAAACTCTTGAGATGAAGTCTGGCTGCTCAGCCATCATTACCACTTTCCTGTGTAGTACAGGCTAGTACCAAAGGTGAAATTGTGCTTACACTTGTAGTCCTAATTGCCTGTAGTGTTCCCAAAGGGTACTGCAGGTGATTCTGCCTAACAAGGAGGTTAGAATAATCAAGGAGGCTTCCAGAATAACTAATGTGGTTTTCACAATGTTCAGACAGATAATAAAAACATGCAGGGAGGGCAGATTAGCAGACTCCCTCCTGTTTGTTGTACATGTGGAATGACAGGGCACGTCACACGAACATGTGGGAGCCAAGGGTATGTACATATTTTAGCAACTTTCATGGGTTTTTGGTGGATCGATGCCACGCGGGCCGCAGACTCATTTTACGCCATAACCTATTCCTTTAAAAAAACACTGGAATGATCTATAAAGGGCACGTAAAGTGCCAGTCCTGGTTTAGATAAAGCCACTGACTTAAGGGATGTCTACTACAAAGCCCTGTGTAATAACTTAATTGGAGTTGAAACATACTACTGGTGTAATACAAATGATTTATCCAGGGATGCCTTCATCCACTCCTTTTCTCCTTAATTGTTCAATGCACTTGCACTATCTGAAATGTTGTCAGGCTGATTATGATAGTTATTCTTCATATTCTTAATTGTTTCAAGGACCTGAAGGAATGTAACTGTATTTCTCCCATGCTCCCTCCCCCTTGTAGCGTTTTGAACACATTGTGCATAGGTGCTATACAAATAAACAATCAACCAATCAATCAAAAATCAATCAATCACTCTATGCATTTCCTTCACTGAATTACTGCTAAAAAACAGCAATGGCAAGTGTTTGCTTGTCTATACATATTGGGCATTTGCCAGGCACTGCTATTAAATGTTCAGGTACTTGCACCATTTTGCAGCTGCTACCATCAGTGGGTACCTAATTCCACTAGGTCGGTGCTTGGTAAGGGCCTTTTACATGCCTACATTAAAGCTCAAATGGTTGGCGTTGCCAACGCTGGTTTTAAAATAGGGATGCAACTGCATTTTTGTAACCCACCACCAGATGAATAATGAGATGTAGACATTTTTTAATAGAGGCCACCATAAGCCATCTGGGTGACCCAGAAAAAAATAAAGCCAAGCCTCGAGATTCAAAACAGTGCTTGTTCTGCTATCCATGTAAATCCAGTGAATACCCTGGTGCCGAGGTATGATTGCAGCCCATACATTGCTGTAAAGGGGCACACTCATGTTCCATCATTGAGGGTTCAAGTGGAATAGAATAGGAAGGTTTGGTGAAACTCCATAAAGCATCTGCACTTAAAGTGCAGGTGAGAGTATTATAAAAGATCTCTCTAAAGGTCCAACGCTGGGAGGATTTTATACTCTGAACTGCTTTTCTTTTTCTAAATTTTCTTCGGTTTACTTTCCTTCTTTCACTTGTTTTATACAGTGATGATAAATGTAATTTAATATGTATTTCTGTTTTAATTTTGTGAAAAGTCGAGTTCTTTGACTAAAACACAACAAATAAATTAAAAAAACAAAGTGCCAAAGGTGTCCCCTGTCTGCCCCAGATTTTATGGGTCTCCTACGCGCCTTCTCTGGCGTGATTGGACGGCTGGCTGTCCGGCAAGGACAGCCACCCTGCTGTATGAGTGAGAGCCAGGCTGGAATGCATGGGGGAAAACTGTTTAAAAGCAGGTCTCTGGGACTTGGAAAGCAGAGTCGACCACTGGAACGAAATAACCAAAGAGGAGAGGAAGGAAGAGGACTACTGCAACTCCTGGATGACCAGTGAAGCCCTACTGCAGCTCCGAACTGCCTGAAACTCCGATGACAGAGAAGCCCTTCAAGGTTGACTTCTTCCCTTGAGTTTGGTGGGAACAACCACTCGCAAGCCACCTGGACACCATCCTATTCCGGTCGAATTTTCATCAGAGTGCTGTTGAAAACCGGATAGCCAGAGGGAAGGAAACCAGCGTGTGGACTTTAAGGTACTCACACCTTAAAACGACGTCTTGCTACAGCTTTTGGCCTCTTCCCTGGGCAGTGCAGGAACCTCCCGACGTCCTCCTTCTTGTCCCTATGACTGAAGCTCAGGAACAGCAAGATCTGCTTGAACTGCCACAAACAACTGCCTCAGCTAGAGCTTTCTTCATTGACAAGGTACTGTGCAAAAGCGGTCCAGACATCTTTTCGGCCATCGAGAAAGTGCATGAAACTTTCCTCAACTACGAAGGCTTGTCCTTCCCTTAACATTCGTCAAACTTTTCGCCTAGCCTCATCCTTTAAAAATCTGTGGCAAAGACTTAACCATTACTTTCCAGAACTGTGCTATCCTATACAACAGACTCTGAACCATTGACTTTGGCCCAGGTCTATTGAGAATAATGCTGGTTGTATGTAACTGGAACCCTTTGCCCTGCCTATGAATGTATTTGGGCTGTCTTTTCTGACAACATTGTCTTTTTCCTCCCTTATTAAGTATCTAAAGTCCCATTTTGCTCCCACTTCATTTTGAAGCTAAACTTGTTAATTTGCTTATCTGTTGGATGTTTGTGGTGTATTAGTGAGTTATATTGAGCTGCTTGTGCTAGTGTAATGTTTTCTAACTGACTGAGTCAATACCTGGACATTCACGCAGACGAAGGCCCCCTTTTCCGCAGTACAAGCAGAGATGTTGCTGCCTCCTTTTTTCTCTCTCTGTTCTGGTAAGAGGTCCCCGAATCCCTCCAAGCTGCATAGGCTCCGGTTGGTTCGCAGGTTGACGGGTGGATTTTCCCTGGGGTGTAGATACGTTTTTCTTCCTTCTGCCCATGCCTGATCAGCTCTTCGGTCCTGCAGCCTATGATCTAACTGTACTGCAAGGTCTATGGGCCTCATTAGGAGTTTGGAGGTAACCATGTCGCTAATAGCACCATGGCTGCCTCCAAACCCTTACCGACTCCGCCCTGGTGAATGGAGCTATTACCGCCCCATTCCAAGGTTGGCGGGGGCGGTAATTCCCCATTCACCTGGGGCCTTCCCCGTTCCCATTTGAGCCCTCATAGGCCTCATAGGGCTCAATGGGAATGGGGAAGTCACTAATAACGGTACCGCAAATTGCGGTACCTTTATTAGCTCCAAAGTCCCTCCAAAGTCGCAAAGGGAACTCATAGTAGGGCGGTAAGGGATTACCGGCACCGGTGCCACCTCGTAATGAGACCCTATGTTTTCCGCACAGGCATCGGGTGGATTGACCACTTGGGCTAGCACATCTTTCAGTTCAGTTTTTTCCTCTGGCCAATTGGCCTCGGCGACCAGTCTGTTCAATGAAGCTATATAAGTAAGTAGGTCCTGGCTACCTTGACGGAGTGACAATAGCCCATTTATAAGGCTTGTCCTCTGGTGAGCAAACAATTTCTCTAATTCTCTCTGAAATCCTGCGAAATCTCGTAACAAGGGGTCATCCCAGTTTACCAAGGGCATGGACCAGTCAGCAGCACTTCTGCCCAGGTACGATAGGAAAAAGGCAAACTTGGACTGATCATTAGGAAACATACAAAGGAAGTGCAGGCGAAATTGGTTTACGAAGATAGAAAACTTCTTTGGATCCCCTAGGAACCGTTCAGGTGGAGCTAAGGGAACAGCACAAGGCAGTACGACTTCTACAGGGGACTGAGGGCGACTCCCTGGCATGGAGGCCTGACTTGCTTTGTTCAGGAGAAGCTGTCTAGCCAGTTCATCAGTTCCGTCATTATTTACCCCCAGTTCCCTCAGTAGGGCACTAGTTTCCTGCCAGGCAGCGTGTACCTCCACCCGGAGTTCCCCTAATAACTGTGCTAATTGGTCTGTGTCCGAGGTTTACATCATGTCCGGGCAGAGGTTCAGTAAGAGGCTTTGCGTCCTGTAACACTCACCTTAGATCTGCAGGGGCACCAGGAAGACCTTGTCTGCTGGTAATCTCCACCCTGGATTCATTGGAGGAGTGGGTTTCTGGGTGTTATTCTAAAGGAAATGTACAAGAATATGTAAGTAAGAGGGTTGGTAAGTGGAATCTACCACCCACCCTTACCTCCCAACCTCCCAGCCCCTGGGGCCTCTTCTCACCTGTGTTAGTTGGAAAAGAAGCTATCCATCCTGTTGTATTCTTAACTGGCCGAGGCCAATTACGTCACTGGCCGTGGAGGGTTTCGCCCAGACCTGCTGTGGCATGATACGTTCTTTTGAGTGTCTTGTTGAGGGTCTGTGCACACGTAACAATAACTTATTGCGCGTGTGCCTTAGTTATTCTTGGCTCTTTGATTGGTGAAGGTAACGTTTGCTGGAGCGCCACAGAGGCAGCACCAGCTCTGGTGCTGTTAAGTTCTTTTGTGTCCTTAATGTCTTTAATGTCCTTCACCTTAATGGGATGCTCTTATAGCCCCTTTATATGCTTTATTGTCTTGTTCTGATTGTGCCTTATAATGTCCTTGGCGTAAGACACTAACCTCTTTCTTGTTCTTTCTTTCAGGTGGCAACGATGAGAAGTAGGTGAGTTGCTGTTCGTTGTAGCGGAGGAGCAGAGCTGAAGAATTCTGCAGTCCCTGCTCGTCGCTCGTTGATGCGTAGGTATGCGGCTGAAGCAGAGGTATGTGCTGAGCAGATGTTTGGAGTCAGCGGTTGCCTGAGGTGAAGTTGCATGGAGATGAAGGTTCCGGGAAGCTGCCCTCGTGAAGAAGTGAACGCTGCTTGCGAAGATCAGGTATGTGCTGCTGGGGATCGTAGGGTCCGTGCAGTGTCTAACAGCTGTTCTTTCTCTTCTTCCAGGAGCGATGCCGGGAGCATCATGCTTTGCAAGCAGAATGATGCGAAGCAAGGATCTGGGCTTGGGTGGGGCTTTAAATAGTCAGCCACACCCAGCCACGCTGCAAAAGACTGGCCTATAGCATTTGATGCTTCCATGTGCTTCCATGTTAGAGGGACAAAGGAATGGTAGCAGGAAATGGCTGCCATTGAAAATGCATAGAAGCCTCTCATTAACCCCTGACTGCCTGCCTCCTATTAACCCATGAAACTCCTGCTAAACCATGAGTACCTGCTTCCCTTAACCCATAGATGTTGCATGGCACCAATCACGCCATGCTTGCACCCACTTTGCCCCTGCTTGTAACTTGGCCCAGGGCCCCCATTGGTATTTTTGAACCCCTTGATTGTGTATCTGCTTTGGTACTGGTGTAGTAGGGTTGGGGCAGGAAACCGTGGTCATGACAACTCCTTGGTTTTCCATCCTGACTCAACATCAATCATGAGCTTCGTCCCTATGGCTTTCATTGCATTCTTCTTGCATTGTGAGATTATTATCCAAATCGCACAGAATCCAAGCAATACCATCAGTATCAAGGCTCCAAGGAACTTGAACATATCTGCCATCCATTGTGGAACCCATGAAAAGATTGATCCAAACCAACTGTCATCAGCAATGTCCTCCAGTTTGTCTATCATCCGGACATGCAGCTTTGTCAGCATCTCTATTGCCTCTGTCAAGGTACCATTCTCGTCATCATGAGAAGGTATAAATGTGCAACATGATTCTCCAATTTTTGCAAAAACACCTCCATCCATAGCTGTGATCATGTACAGGACATATCTATTCTGAAGAGTCATCAGTCGTATGGCTCTCAGCTCTTCTCTGATAGCATTGAATCCCTTTATGGTAGTGTTGGTTGTCTGCAACAGCTCTGGTAATCTGCAGCCATTTAGTATTTGCTGTAGTCTATATCCTCGGCATAAAGATCATCGTGAATATTGATGAAGTTTGGCTGAACAGTCTGTGCTCATATGGAATGGCATCAAAAGCTTCTATTGACTTGGCTGAGAAACAGTTTTCTCACTTCATTCTACTTATCAGCTCCACAGATCGCTTCTTCCTCAGGTGAGCATCTGCCTTGGGAAAGTTTCCAATGTTCAAGTCACCTTTAGGAATCACCAACGCTGAAACATGAAAGTTGACTATGGAACATCGTCCTCCCCAATCCTTGGGTAGCTTCATATAAGCACTCTATCCACAAGCCCATTAGTGATCCATGATCACTGCTGTCCCAAGGTCCATTCCTGGTGAATCAAAGATTCAACCACAGTTCTGGTTCTCTCTGACTTTTCTTGTGTCATTGTTTCTAAAGCACAGCTTTACACTGTCTAAAGGTACTATCTGCAAAGGTCCTCCATTATCCACAACCCATGTCAGTAGTTTAGCAAGTTTCGGCCATAGAGGCTTGCATCCATGTTCCACGATGCCAATAGTCAATTAATGGTGATCAATTACCATCCATGCTCTGCAAATGATCACTCCTTCTTCCCATCTATCAGGTGAAAGTACTGATCCCCAAATCGGCATCTGGCCTCTGTACTTCCATCTACAAATTCCTTCTGCAGACTTCCCGGGACTCGCAAGTCTTCTGTTTACTTCCCATCTGATTCCAGCTTCTTTTACTCCAGACATTTTGTATCTGATCATGTGGTTCTTAGTATGCATCCTTAACCTTGTCTTTGTGTCTTGAACCTAATCATCTTCCGCTGGATCTGTCTATTCAGTAGCCAATTTGAGATATGTTGTTCGGCCCATTAACTGAACTCTTGTACGACAGAGTGCTATGTGTGATAGACAATGTGCTCTCTGGACATCTATTTCAATAGCTATGAAGATCTTAGACATCCCCATGCTATAATGCAGGAGTGCACATAAAAAGCATACCTCCTTTAAGGTCCTTCTTCTTTCATATGCTGATACCATATGTTATTCCCCAAGTGTGCTGTACTACCCAGGTAATCATTCAAATCAAGCTCATCCTCCCTAGCACTTCTCTTACATCTCATTCTTTTCTTATGGGATTCTATAATCTCTCATGAAATATGTCAGCATAATTCCTTCTCACTGGACCAATAATAGGAGCATGTTACGCTCACCTGGTCTCTACGGAGGCATTGGGGCATGGTTGGAGCCCTCCCAGGAGGTAGATCATCCCCGTCAGGTCTCTCCCCCTGCTGATGATGGCGACAATTGGGGCACTGCTCCTGCGTGGATATGAGAAAACGTGAGTGTGCTGGTCAGTGACTGTTGCACCTCTCTAACCCTTCAACCTATGGTGTGATTTCTGTGGGCATGTATCGGCCCATGACACTCACCTGTTAATTATTGATGATGAGTTCTCCATCCTGCTACTTTGGCAGGGGTCCTTGTTGATGCGATCTAGTTCCTTCACTGACCCCTGGTAAGTAATAGTCCAGTCCAGCTACGACTATGCTTTTCCATGGTTGATGGTAAGTGTCTCTCAATGTCTCTTGTCGTTTCCCCTTTCTGTTTTCTGTCTTGGTATTATTATTATTTTTTTTTATTGAATTTTACTCAGGTGAACCTGAGTTTTATCAAGATTTCGAACAAGCTTAGTATCTTCTCTTCTCATGTCCTCACCGGTCCGCTATCAAGTCCCTCTGTTTTAGCGTACGTAGACCAGGGATTGCGTCTTCACCATAATCACTTGGATGGCTCACAGTTCGACTGGGCGATATTTGAAGTTGATGTCTGGTTAATCTGCTAGAATGCCAGTTCTATTAATTTCACCATGGCCACCATCCATCTGGTAGTTTCACCTGAAATTAATCTGTGCCATAGATCGTCTACTTGTAGCATCCACGGATTTGTTATCAGCGGTAGGAGATATGTGCTTCTGTTTTGCTTGGTTTTGGTGCAGTCTATCACCAGATGTCTCAATGTTTCTACCACTGCTGCCTTTTTACATAGGCGACATCCATGGTTGCTCGACGATCCCCGGATTGATATAATTTCGTGAATTAGCAACAGATTTAATCTTGATTTCATGAACAAGATTCTCAATCATTTTTATGGGAATTTGACACAATAGTTTTGCAGTCTTTTCAGCTTGTTACAGGTTGGAGGGAGATGAGTTAAAAGTTTGATCCCCACTGCTTTCTCAATTGTGTGGATCCAGTCCATCTCCTCCATTTTTCTTTTAATACGATAAGGGTTTTCCTTTAGCTCTTTTTCTGTGCAGGCTATTTCAGTTAGCTTCTCTTTTCTGCTTTCTACCCATTTTTTTAGGGCTTTGCATTTTCCTGTTTCGGTTTCTTCCATGATGATGTTATATGTGTGTAATGTGTCAGCCATGATGATTTTCCTGTAGAATCTCATGGCACTTTGGTCAACCATGGAGGCTAGTGACACTAAGCCAAATTCCCGCCTGATTGCCGGCAAGGAGCTCACCTTTGGCAAGCCTGACACGGCTTTCCACACGTGACCCTCTAATTTGTTCGAGAGCAGACGTGTGATGTATAGAGAGGCTTTCATTCTGTACACCATTGATGGAACTACTTTTGTCTTATAAAAGTTTATTGCCGGAATTAATGAAAACTTCCCAAACTTGTTATGTACTGCTCTTGTTTGTGAAGTTAGGCATTTGGCTTTCTCCCACAACATATCTTGCATAGACTTGTCCATTCCTGAGCTGTCAATCTGAACTCCAAGATATTTGATGTTCTTTACGATTTCAATTTTGGTGTTGTCAAGAAACCAGTTCTGCTGCTTGTTTAATTTACTTGGTACTTTCTCGAGAGCCAGAATTTAGTTTTTTGTTTTGTTTATCTCAAGGTGGTTGTCGCCAATGTATTCATCCAGATTTGATAGTTTTCTTTGCAGCCCGATTTTCGTCTGGTCTATCAAGATGACATCATCGGCGTACAAAAGTCTCGGAATGGCAGTTTTTCCAATTTTTGGAGGAAAAGCCCTTATTTTTGCTTCTGAATGCTGGTAATCTCCTAGGAACGCAATGAATAGGGCTGGGGCCAAGCGGCATCCCTGCTTGACACCTCTGTTCACCGTGATCTCTTCCGATAGAGTGCCCTGATGGTTTAACTTAACTCTTATCTTAGTCTGCGAGCGGAGAGCTTTTATTGGTTCGCGCACCTTTATTGGGCAGTTCCAGCCGTGTAATTTCGACCACAGTTTGTTACGGTTGATCTTATCTTTTGAGAGATCCACGAACGCCAGATACACCTTTGGCGCTCCTTTCTTCTCTTTAGCTTTCAGGATGTTTATTAGCATGATGTTGATCGCTGTGCTGCCATTTTTTTGAAAGCCTGTTTGCAGGTTGTCTTTTGATGGACCTTTTCTTTCCCAGGTCCTAAAGTGATCAAGCAGGTGTGCAGCATATATTTTTCCTATGATATCCAGTAAGGCTATCGGCCTAAAGCTCTCAGGTTCTTTTCTGCTTCCCTTTTTGTAGACTGGTACCATGACTGTTTTCTGCCATGTTTCTGGGATCAGTTTTGAAGATCTTACTGATCACTTCCGACCACTCTTTGGGAAACTGTTTAAGATCCACATTCGTCAGTCCATCAGGACCCGGGGCTCTAGATGTCTTCAACTTCCTGATTGTCATTTCTATGTCCTCAGAGTTTGATACGTCCACCCAAGTTGCATTGGAAGCTTGCTTCGTCGTGGACATAACTGAATTTGGGCTATCAAATTCAGTCGTTAAGTAGTTTATCCACATTGCCTCTGACACTGCGTTGATCTGTGTCGCACTTGGTGTGATATTCATGGTTTTTATCAGTGCCCAAAATTCACTTGATTTTTTTGTCGATATTTTTCTCATCATCTCTTCCGCATCATTTTGGTATTGGGCTGCTCTGTGTTGTTTCCTCCAGCTGTTGTACCTTTTCACTTCCAACTGCCATTTCTCCCAATCTTCTTTGGCGTTTGTTTTCTTAGCTATTCTTCTCAGTCTCCACCCCACTTTTCTTTTATCTACCATTGCTTTGTCATAGGCATGTTTGGAGTAATCTGATTTCATGGTTTTTCTTGTCCCTGGCAGTTGGTATGCCAGTAGTAATGGCAGATAGTTTGGTCTTTCATCGGTCTTGTTAGACTGGTTGCTGGTGACTCTTAGTTCCCACAACATTTTGATTTTCTGAATGTCTGCTTCTGTTAAACAAAGCCGTGTTTGTTGGATGTTTACTTCAGTGACCACTTGATAAGTCAATTTTTCAGGTCTTCTTCCTTGCCATGTACAGGACAGTGGCCCTCATTACAAGTCAGGCGTTAAGGGTTTAATAGCACCATGGTCCACCGCCTGACTTGTAATGAGGGCCAGTAAGTTGTGGTCACTGTATTGAGTTCTTTGCACCTTAAAGCTCTCAATACCAGGTGTTAGACCATCAGAGCTGAATGTATTGTCCAATGTTGCTTTCGAGGACATTCGTTCCCAAGTAGGGATGTTTTCTTGCTCCGGGAACAGCGAGGCTATGTTTTGTATATTTCTCGATCTGATAACTTTGTTCCATGCCTTTCCTCGCTCTATAGTTGCTTCAGTGCTACCGGGCCGCTGGTCATCACCCAACGTCGCACCAGATGTGTCATTGCATTTGGCATTCAAGTCGCCGCATATGATGATTTCAATTTTGTTGAAGTCTTCATACAGCTGGTCCATTGTCACTCCCATGTTGGAGCAAAAAGTTTTTGTTGACTTGCTTTGCGTGTTCCAATAGCAATTTATTATTGCTAGATGATTTGGCTGGCAACTTCGCTTCCTCACACTGCATTGTGACCATGTTGTCAGAATAACAAGCATTTCATATGCTTCTTTCCACTTTCTGGGTTCAGTTATGCCCAAGCCCGTTTTAATAGCAGTTAACAGAGCCGACGATGGCCTGTCTAGGAGGCCTTTCACTGCTGGCGATATTTCCACAGTAAACCCGTCGAGTGTGGGTTGGTCCATCAGCCATGTTTCTTGCAGACATACTATGTCATAGAGACCCAAGTTCACGTCTCCGGCTGTCGTTAGATGTGCATGGCCTCTCATGTTCAAAGATCCCAAGCTATATATTTCGTTTTCCGTCCGCTCCCCTCGTCTTGTTGGTTCTTTGGGCTGGTCGAAGGCTGGCCCTGGTCGTTGCTATTTACCGCTGTTCTTGTTCCAAGTTGATGTTAGCCACTTCCATGGGCCTTCGGATTGAGGTGACTCTGTCAGTTTCACTGGATAATTCACCTTTGAATTTTTCTTTTCCTCTTGTGATTTCTTTTCCTCTTGTGATTTCGAACCTGCCTGATTGTGTCCACTGCTCTTTCTGTTCTTCTCTTCGGCTTCTTGATGAGCGCTGTCCCTGATCGGGATACACCCTGTTGTAATACATCTGTTGCCGATTTTTTTCCGCTTCTTCCTTCCAAATTATGTCGCTTTGCTGTTTTCCATCCCTTTGAATATAATGGTTTACCCGCCGAGGTTCTTCTTCCGCCTGAGAATTCTTCCAGCGATTCTGACGGTATAGCTCCTCAGTTTTGGATTGATAGTGCTTTAGATATTTACTCCTGTCTTTCTTTTCAATCGCCTGATCATTTCTTTCCCTCATCATTTTTATTTCAGTCAGGCGAAAGCCCATTTGTTCAATTTCTTCAAATGCAAACTGAACGATGTACGTGATTCTGGCTGATTTTACATGAAGATATGCTTTGGCCCACTTTTCACTATGATACGGTTCCACTAGTTTGAAATCTTCTGTTCTGATTTTTCTTAGCGTTCTCATTTTCTTTGTTATCTGAAATACTGTCGGTCGATTTAATATTAGATAATCTTCTTTTATTTCCACTTGTTCTAACTTAAATACACGTGTCTCTTCTTTTGTTTTGTTTTGCTTTTCCACCTCCTCTCTTGATGATCGATACTTCTGTGGACTCCATCTAGTACTGATTCCTTTGCTTTTCACATTATTACGCTCCTCACTTAGATATCGTTTGAATTTATATTGGGAGTCAATTTTCTTCCACAATGGCGAACAGCTTTGTTCATTGGGATGGTGCTCATCTTCTTTTGCTTTGCCAGCGACACTAGGTCCTTTTTCATGGTTGCTGCCATCACTATTTCTTTTTCTCTCCATGTCACCCTCCTTTTTCTCACTTGGATTGTTTTCCAAGTGTTGCAATATGTTCATTAAGTCGGAATTAGTCATAAAATCCTCAGCTGTTCTTGGCAATCTTATTGTGTCGCTCTCTGCAGGCCGTTTACTGGGACAGTCTTGCTTCTCCCTTATTTGAGGCCCCGTTGTGTTGTGAGTTATTTCAAATGGTTCGAGAGTCACCTTAACGTATTCTTGACCCAAATACATGTTCCTGCTTATTTTTGTTCATGAGCCTGGAGCCAAAGGCGCCAGGACTGTGGCCTAACGGGCCCCCTGAGTAAGTGGCCCTGTAATGTTTGTGTCCTTGGCCCAATGGCCATGAGAGAACATTTGTCAGTGGACTCAGTGTTTTTACATGTGCTTCTTGTGTAGGTTTACTCACAAAAGATCACTTTCTTTGTCTCTCCATACGATCCTGTATCTGGTGCTCAAGCAGAATCTCTACAACACTCTTTCCTGAGTAAGGACGTCTAGTGACCTTTGTCACAGAACCAAACATTGCTACACAAACTATTGGAGTAGGGACAATTACATAAGACCATGGCTGCCTGATAGTTGCCACATCCGTACCCTCCTTCTGCATAGGAATATACACAGGGGTTATTGCTTTATTTGGATCCAGATAGTAAGCAGTACATGCTGTAAGTGAAATAAGGACTACAATAAACAAGATCATTGTGTAGATGAGATATAGATAGGCCCACTTGACGCAGCAGTAGCTTCTTGCCCATTGTGGTGGCCTTTCATTGTTAGCAAAATTAATGTGACTGTCTATTTTACTCATTCTTTTTTAAGGATGGAAACATCTAAATGTATTTGGGTAATTTCATACAATACTCTTGCACTATCTTAATCTTCTCAACAAGCTCTTCAAACAGCTGGCTGATTGCAGGGCGATTAAAATGGTTCCTTATGTATAGAAAGGAGTCATCATTTCGCCAAACAAAATATGGGTGCTTCACCGGCAAGAAGTAGAAGATTATAGGCAGTAATCTCTCGATCTCTTCCTCCAAAAATCTCATTTACAACATGCTCAGTGTTCTCTCAGTATATAGATTGACTCATTCTATTATGTCACGTCACAATTCATTAAGTGCCTCTGTATTCCTCTGATGTCTCAAGAAGGTGCAAACTTCACTTTGTCTTCCAACCAGATGGATGCCTTCCTGAATCAAATAATAAAAGACCATGCCAACTAGTCTATGAGCATTATCATCAGATAGGGGCCTTTGTGTTTTCCCCGCTGTACTCGTAATGCTTGAGAATGTGTTCTATTATAGCTGCGAGCAATCTTCTCACAATTGGACCATTCTCAGGATCTTGCAGGAACAAATGAATATTAGTAGTTCTCCCCACAAGCACAGGGTATGCATGAAGAATGAATTGAAACACTGTAGGAATGATCCTGTGAATGTGGCCATCAGACACTACCATGGGTGCCTTCGTCATGGACCTAGTCTGCACATCCTGAGGTTCTTCCTCGATGCTTGCCTCCGACTGGTCTGGGGTAGAAGGGGTTCTCCAGCATAGATCTTCACGTGTCCAAGAAATATCCGTGCATGTCTTCCTAACACTTTCACTGCTGACAGTGTTACGTCCTCCATGACAAACAGGCCGTTAAAGAGTGGCTCGTACCACTTTATTGTGAAATTCCTGATCAGGATCTGATCACCGGGGAATTATTTGGGAATACGTAATTCTTCAGATCTGTTTGTATTATGGTCTCCATCTGTGTTCTGAGCCCCACAACCTTTCCGCTTGAGCTGATCTAAAATGACAGAGATACTTGTAGTCATACATGTAAAGTAAACATGTAACTCCTTTCCTAACAATTCTGCTGTTGTCTGGGCATCACTTCTATTTCTAGATGGAGGTGTGAGGGGTGTCCTCATCTGCCTCGCTGTCACTATTTCATGGGGTGTAAGATGGTGGTCTGAACCTGGTTGATTTCTCAACGCATACAATGCCAGTGGTAGGCAACACAACCATCCTTTCTTTAAGGTAAGCTCCAATTTGGCTATCCTTTTTTAAGCAGGCCATTGAGTCTCTCACAGAACCCTTCACTTGCGGGTGATAAGCCAATGAAAACTTGTGCTTTATACTGAGCAACAAGCTTATCTGTTCAAAGACTTCATTAACAAAATGAGGACCATTGTGATGCTGGAAATGCATTGTAGGGACAGGGTCTCCCTGTCCTTGTCCTGTAGTCCTTTTTCATTTGTGTTCTGTATTGTTTTCTGACCAGGAGTCCATATGGGACTCCTGGCAGTGCAGCTCTTCCTGTTTTTGGTTTGGTGTACAGACCAATGGGATACCCTTATGGCACCCAGGGGTGAATTTTTGAATTTTTAATTTTGAAGCACACAATGAACCAAATCGTATCCTGGCGCAGATGGAACAAAACAGTGAGGCTCAGAGGGCTAAGAGGGCCAACTTGGTAAAACAGTACTGTACAAACAGAGAGTAATCCAAAATCCCAAGTTTATTTAAAGAGATGAGTTTTAAGACCTGTTCTAAAAGTAATCAGGGAGTTAGCTTGTCTCAGATACAGCGGGAGACTATTCCACAATCTGGGTCTGGTCACTGAGAAACACTGATCTCCTTAAGACCTGTACTTCATCCTAGGAATTACAAGGAGGAGACTGTCCTCCGACCTAAGAGTACGAGTGGGTTGGTATTGTTTCAATTTATCTATTAAATATGCTGGTGCCATATTATTCAAGCATCGATAAACCAAGCAACCGATCTTAAATTTGATCTGATCTTTGACTGTCAACCAGTGTAGTGATCGGCAGAGACCGGATATATGAGTATTTTTAGTTACACCAAACACCAGTCTGACTCAGGCATTTTGTGCTTTCTGGAGACGATGGATTTGATTGCTTGGTGCTCTGGCAAGAAATCCATTGCAGTAATCAAGGTTTGAGTTGGCCAGTGCTCCCACCACTACAGCACGATCTACTTTAGGCACATAGGGTAAAGCTTGGCGCAAAAGACGGATATTATCAAAAGACGGATATTATAGAATACAGACTTACCTTGGCTGAGACCTGGGCATTACATCTGAAATACTGTCGGTCGATTTAATATTAGATAATCTTCTTTTATTTCCACTTGTTCTAACTTAAATACACGTGTCTCTTCTTTTGTTTTGTTTTGCTTTTCCACCTCCTCTCTTGATGATCGATACTTCTGTGGACTCCATCTAGTACTGATTCCTTTGCTTTTCACCTTATTACGCTCCTCACTTAGATATCGTTTGAATTTATATTGGGAGTCAATTTTCTTCCACAATGGCGAACAGCTTCGTTCATTGGGATGGTGCTCATCTTCTTTTGCTTTGCCAGCGACACTAGGTCCTTTTTCATGGTTGCTGCCATCACTATTTCTTTTTCTCTCTATGTCACCCTCCTTTTTCTCACTTGGATTGTTTTCCAAGTGTTGCAATATGTTCATTAAGTCGGAATTAGTCATAAAATCCTCAGCTGTTCTTGGCAATCTTATTGTGTCGCTCTCTGCAGGCCGTTTACTGGGACAGTCTTGCTTCTCCCTTATTTGAGGCCCCGTTGTGTTGTGAGTTATTTCAAATGGTTCGAGAGTCACCTTTACGTCTTCATTGGACTTTCTGCTTGCCTCTATTTGAAGTGTTATCCTTCGCAGGTCCTTTTTTTGGTTTGGGAGTTGATTCTCTTCACTTTTCTTGGCTGGAGATGTTTGCACGATTTTTCCAGAATGGTCTTTAACACCGTTAGATTTTCTGTTTATTGATTCCATGATTTCGATCTTTCTTTTCAAGGATTCAATTTTTCTTTCCAAGTTATTTTGCAGACTACTTGCTCTGTCTTCTATCGCTTTTATGTAGCTTTCCACATGCAACATTTTTGCTATCATATTTGTTGGGATCGCAGTGTTATCTTGAACCTCCTCTTTTATGGCTTCATACAGTTTACAGAACGGCGCTAGCACAATAGTCATGGCTGACATGATTGCTAACATGTCTGGTTTCTTTTTTGGTGATTCTTTTTGCATAGATGCTGCAATATCACTTAGCCGTCTATTCTTCGGTGATACTTGCATTTTTTCTGATGTCCTAGTGGCACCTGGTGAATCCTTTGTTGAGCGCACCAGTGATGTTCTTTGATCTCGATCTATTGCTGCTAGGCACCCAGATGACCTTTTATTCATGCGTTGGTTGTCCCAGTTGGTTATTGCCTCATCCGTTTTTTTTGTAGGTGTCATTGTTTTCTGACCCCTAATCAAATGGGGCTTAGTCCAGGCCAGACAATGCTCTCTTTCGGCCTGTATATGGTCCTGTTGATGTGACTCGAGGGTTGTTTGATCGGCCTGCGCTGTCTCTGGGGTTTGCCCATCCACCATTTCTTCTGTTTCGCCTAAATTCGAAGGAGCCCCTTTCATTTATCGTTGGATTTGCTTGTTGTATGCTTTGAATCAGGGATCACCCCCTGTATCTGCTTTGTTGGTACTCATCTTCCCTGCCCACTTCGAGTCTTCTTTGTTTTTACTCCCGTCATTGTTACTGATATTTGGATTTTCTTGGGGTCTGACCTCTTCTACAGCTAGTTTGTCTTTTGATATACAGGCCATATCCTTTTCCTCTACTTTCGGGCTGGCAGAGTTTCTTGTGCCACTTCTAGCATCTCTGCATCGGATACTTCCGTCTCCGTGATTTGCTTTCTTTTGTGTTGTTGCGTAAAGAATGCCTTTAGGGGGCAAGACAGAAGCGGGTTTGGCAGCCCTTTTGACGTTTGTCCCCGTCTTTTAATCATCTTTAAACCCTCACTTCCTTTAGATTTCACCTTTTTGGCTTTCTGTTCCATCATTTGGAGTTTGTTTGTTGCTCTCATCATCACAGAATTTTTTGCCCCTGATTTATTTGATTTGGCCGCCATTTTTGTTATATTTCTTTTTTTTTTCTCTATAGATACGGTCTTCAGTTGTTCCCCGTCTGTCTCCTTATTGGAGTCTTCGGGCTCACCTTCCATTTTGCTTTCCGTGTCAGTTTCAACATCATCAGATTCATCCTCCTTTTCACTTTCCGTGTCTGTCTCACTAGCAGTGATTTCTATGATGTTCTTGGTGTCAGTTGATGGTCTTTTCCCATTTATTGCCCGTTTGACCTGACCTGGCAGGTTGTCACATTGCTCCCTGTTGTTGCTATGGACCATTGCTTTTATTTTGATTTTGTTTTGTGGGGTTTCACCTTGTTCCAATATGTTGTCCGGTATATTTTTTGGTCCGTGTCCTTTGCTTTTTTCATGATCCCCAACCTCTCGGGTTGGGGAATTTCCCGGGCTTTTGACCAAATTTTCGGCCCTTTGGGGCCCCTCTGCGTTATGTTCCTGGGCGGTGTTGGGGTCGGCCTTTCCTCTGCCTGTCAGGAAGGGAGAGGTAGTGCCGCGCTCTGGCTCCTCTTGTCCCTCATCTGCTTTGTTTTTTCCCTTTCGCCCTCCCCCGCCACTGGGATTCTGCTTGGAGTCCGGCGAGAGCTGTCCTCCGACTGCGCTCGCTCGAACTCCACTCACCTCACCGGCAGACGGTGGACTTCGACCAGCAGCGAGTGCGGAGGTAGACAGGCGTCTTGTCTCCTCGCTGCATCTCTCCTCAAGAGCCTCTTTAGGGCTCACCGGGGCCGGACGCCTCTCCCGGACCACTGGATCCTCAGTTGAAAACGGTGGAGACGCGAGCGCTGACGCTGTTGCTGACGGCTCAGGTATGAAAGCTCTTTCCTTAGCGGGGCCATGTTCTTGCACTTCTTTCAGTTCACCAGCCCGGGGGCCAGTGCTTACCAAGTCCGGTTGTTTGGCCACATCTGTTGATGTTGATGTAGGTCTCGGAGCAAGCCCTATTTCCGACTTGCTCCTCTCCTTTTTTCCTTAGGCCATTGATCGTGACGGCGTTGGTGTTATATTTGATGGTCGCATGTCCGGATCCATGCGGCTCTGGCTCTGCGTCTGCAGCGGACTGCTGCAGGCTGGCTCACAACCTCGGCTCACCAGCTCCTCTCACCACTCCGTGGTGTGTCGGTGTAATTAAAGGCTCCTCCCTTCTCACAAACAATGTGAAAAGACTCTGCTGCAGACTGGCTCACAACCTCGGCTCACCAGCTCTGCTCACCGCTCCGCGGTGTGTCGGTGTAAATAAAGGCTCCTCACTCTCACAAACAATGTGAAAAGACTGCTGCAGACTCGCTCACAACCTAGTGTTGTTAATAACTGAATAACGTTTTCTCTTTTCTTCCCAAAAGGTGGAAATGCGGCCCAAAAGCAGCTGTGGGGGTGCAGAGCGTGGCCGGGAGGATGATGGATGAAACCGCAAAGTCCAACAACAGGTGAGTGATGGTTTAAGGAAAAACGTGAGGTTCGGTGGTAGCGCAACCTTAAACTTAATGTCTGTTAAGTGTCTAACCTTGCCTTTTCTTTCTACTTGCAGGTGCTGTGGTCACGGGTGGAGTGGGTCGTGCTGCAGTGTCAAGATGAAGGTTTCAGCGCCCTGGAAGATTTGAAGATGGGCTGCGGTACCAAGGTGAAGATTTCAGCAATCCAGAAGGTTTGAAGGTGAGCTGCGGTGCCAAGATGAAGATGTCAGCATTCTGGAAGATTGGAAGACGTGCACCGGTGAGAGCAGGTTCCTCAGATGGTAAGTATGGACACAGGTATCATAATTTACAATGGTAAGTTTAACACCAGTCGGCGGTGAGCGTTACGCTGCATGGAAGTGCAGAATAACGCGAAGCATCTGCCTCTGGGATTGGAGCAGTTTATATAGCTGTGATCTTGGGCACGCACACTAGGACTGGCTTGCCTACCACACCCTGCCACTCCCAGAGAGTCAGCACGTGCAAGGCAACCCAATAGCAGCAGCCCCACCCAAGAGTACAAGTGGGGCTGCTGTAGTAATGAAAGTTCCCTATTTTAAATATACTTGACACCCAAAATGAGGTGCCATGTTCATAATACAATTATTCTTGACCCAAATACATGTTCCTGCTTATTTTTGTTCATGAGCCTGGAGCCAAAGGCGCCAGGACTGTGGCCTAACGGGCCCCCTGAGTAAGTGGCCCTGTAATGTTTGTGTCCTTGGCCCAATGGCCATGAGAGAACATTTGTCAGTGGACTCAGTGTTTTTACATGTGCTTCTTGTGTAGGTTTACTCACAAAAGATCACTTTCTTTGTCTCTCCATACGATCCTGTATCTGGTGCTCAAGCAGAATCTCTACAACACTCTTTCCTGAGTAAGGACGTCTAGCGACCTTTGTCACAGAACCAAACATTGCTACACAAACTATTGGAGTAGGGACAATTACATAAGACCATGGCTGCCTGATAGTTGCCACATCCGTACCCTCCTTCTGCATAGGAATATACACAGGGGTTATTGCTTTATTTGGATCCAGATAGTAAGCAGTACATGCTGTAAGTGAAATAAGGACTACAATAAACAAGATCATTGTGTAGATGAGATATAGATAGGCCCACTTGACGCAGCAGTAGCTTCTTGCCCATTGTGGTGGCCTTTCATTGTTAGCAAAATTAATGTGACTGTCTATTTTACTCATTCTTTTTTAAGGATGGAAACATCTAAATGTATTTGGGTAATTTCATACAATACTCTTGCACTATCTTAATCTTCTCAACAAGCTCTTCAAACAGCTGGCTGATTGCAGGGCGATTAAAATGGTTCCTTATGTATAGAAAGGAGTCATCATTTCGCCAAACAAAATATGGGTGCTTCTCCGGCAAGAAGTAGAAGATTATAGGCAGTAATCTCTCGATCTCTTCCTCCAAAAATCTCATTTACAACATGCTCAGTGTTCTCTCAGTATATAGATTGACTCATTCTATTATGTCACGTCACAATTCATTAAGTGCCTCTGTATTCCTCTGATGTCTCAAGAAGGTGCAAACTTCACTTTGTCTTCCAACCAGATGGATGCCTTCCTGAATCAAATAATAAAAGACCATGCCAACTAGTCTATGAGCATTATCATCAGATAGGGGCCTTTGTGTTTTCCCCGCTGTACTCGTAATGCTTGAGAATGTGTTCTATTATAGCTGCGAGCAATCTTCTCACAATTGGACCATTCTCAGGATCTTGCAGGAACAAATGAATATTAGTAGTTCTCCCCACAAGCACAGGGTATGCATGAAGAATGAATTGAAACACTGTAGGAATGATCCTGTGAATGTGGCCATCAGACACTACCATGGGTGCCTTCGTCATGGACCTAGTCTGCACATCCTGAGGTTCTTCCTCGATGCTTGCCTCCGACTGGTCTGGGGTAGAAGGGGTTCTCCAGCATAGATCTTCACGTGTCCAAGAAATATCCGTGCATGTCTTCCTAACACTTTCACTGCTGACAGTGTTATGTCCTCCATGACAAACAGGCCGTTAAAGAGTGGCTCGTACCACTTTATTGTGAAATTCCTGATCAGGATCTGATCACCGGGGAATTATTTGGGAATACGTAATTCTTCAGATCTGTTTGTATTATGGTCTCCATCTGTGTTCTGAGCCCCACAACCTTTCCGCTTGAGCTGATCTAAAATGACAGAGATACTTGTAGTCATACATGTAAAGTAAACATGTAACTCCTTTCCTAACAATTCTGCTGTTGTCTGGGCATCACTTCTATTTCTAGATGGAGGTGTGAGGGGTGTCCTCATCTGCCTCGCTGTCACTATTTCATGGGGTGTAAGATGGTGGTCTGAACCTGGTTGATTTCTCAACGCATACAATGCCAGTGGTAGGCAACACAACCATCCTTTCTTTAAGGTAAGCTCCAATTTGGCTATCCTTTTTTAAGCAGGCCATTGAGTCTCTCACAGAACCCTTCACTTGCGGGTGATAAGCCAATGAAAACTTGTGCTTTATACTGAGCAACAGGCTTATCTGTTCAAAGACTTCATTAACAAAATGAGGACCATTGTGATGCTGGAAATGCATTGTAGGGACAGGGTCTCCCTGTCCTTGTCCTGTAGTCCTTTTTCATTTGTGTTCTGTATTGTTTTCTGACCAGGAGTCCATATGGGACTCCTGGCAGTGCAGCTCTTCCTGTTTTTGGTTTGGTGTACAGACCAATGGGATACCCTTATGGCACCCAAGGGTGAATTTTTGAATTTTTAATTTTGAAGCACACAATGAACCAAATCGTATCCTGGCGCAGATGGAACAAAACAGTGAGGCTCAGAGGGCTAAGAGGGCCAACTTGGTAAAACAGTACTGTACAAACAGAGAGTAATCCAAAATCCCAAGTTTATTTAAAGAGATGAGTTTTAAGACCTGTTCTAAAAGTAATCAGGGAGTTAGCTTGTCTCAGATACAGCGGGAGACTATTCCACAATCTGGGTCTGGTCACTGAGAAACACTGATCTCCTTAAGACCTGTACTTCATCCTAGGAATTACAAGGAGGAGACTGTCCTCTGACCTAAGAGTACGAGTGGGTTGGTATTGTTTCAATTTATCTATTAAATATGCTGGTGCCATATTATTCAAGCATCGATAAACCAAGCAACCGATCTTAAATTTGATCTGATCTTTGACTGTCAACCAGTGTAGTGATCGGCAGAGACCGGATATATGAGTATTTTTAGTTACACCAAACACCAGTCTGACTCAGGCATTTTGTGCTTTCTGGAGACGATGGATTTGATTGCTTGGTGCTCTGGCAAGAAGTCCATTGCAGTAATCAAGGTTTGAGTTGGCCAGTGCTCCCACCACTACAGCACGATCTACTTTAGGCACATAGGGTAAAGCTTGGCGCAAAAGACGGATATTATCAAAAGACGGATATTATAGAATACAGACTTACCTTGGCTGAGACCTGGGCATTACATCCCAGGTCACTCTACCAAATGCAGCCCAGATTCTTTACCTTGGTGGAATATTTAAGGCTAGTTCCCAAAAACTGAGGAGGAGGGGGACATTTTCCTCCTTTCCTTTCCTCCAGGGGTGCAACCCTGTGCCTCTAGTGTATGTTTTTGGGCACCTGTGTGTGGCCCACAGAGCAGGGTATGTGCTGGTGGAAGCTCCATGCTGAATTTGACAGGTGCTCTGAGTATCCTCCATTTTGAGATATCCAGGCCCTGCCATTGGAATCAGTTGATTCCTGATAAGAAAAAAGATGGCCCCTCTAGCCTCTTGCTTTTTATTGCCTGTTACCTTGTTTTCCCAAAGTCCTGGGAAGCCCTGACTCTATCCCTTCCCCCTGACTGGCTGTTGGGTGGAATTTCCATATATGGTGTTGTTGTGAAGTCCAGGCCAGACTGGCTGGAGCCTTCCCAGTGACTGTATGTTGTGGGTACACCCTGTGGGTGGGACCTGGGTGAATGGAGTGTGTGACCAATATGCACTTCTTGTTGTGGATGTCTGGTTTTTGGTGTATGACACAATGACTGAGACAGCCCTGCCCGAAACTGGTATGAATGCAGCGTGTAGTGTTGAATGGCTGGGTACTTGTCCCAATACACATTCCTTGTTGTGAGTGTCTGAGAGGGAGGAGTATGGCCTGAATGCACTGTGTGCCTGATTGGCTGACTGACTGCATGAATGCTCTTCTGTATGATTGGCTGCTGAGTGTGACCCAGCAGTGTGGATGAGAGACAGACTAGTATATATTGAAGCTGTGTTGCCCAGAAGAAGGGACCGCTTGACGCTGTGCCGCCGACTACCGGAGCTGCACGCTCCTTTGCCTAAGTCTTTTGATTCACGGACACGCTCATCCGCACTGCTGCCCGCCTTATCCCAGCGGAGAAGGCCAAGCCGTAAACGTGCCAAAGAGCATCTTCCGGTGGGATTCTCGTCACCCGAAGACCACAAAGACTTCGATGACTCAACGCCCTTGTTGGGCCACAGTTCTTCAGAAACTCTTTGCGGTCCTGAACTATCAAATGCTGAGGTGCCCCACACACCTCATTCTCGCAGGACGATGCCGACGAGCACCGCCTGGATCGATGCTGCAGTCTCGGCACCATCAAACTTTTCATCGATGCCGTCGACGCCAAGTTCACCTTCTTCGACATCTCTCGACTATCCATGGCTCCTGCTTTAAAGGGAGCCACTCAAGAAGAATCCCTCGATGCCTCATCGAAAAACTCTGCTCTAACAGGTACATTGGGTGGGTAGAAACATTATAGAAGGAAATAAGACTTCTAGAACAATATATGGACCATGCTTGTGGTATATATTTACTTTACAGGTTGCCCAGGTGGGGGGATCTCCACACAGAACTGTATTTAACGGTAGAGGCCAGTATTCTGCCAAATTGTTCTAACTAATTGCTTTCCTCCTATGTCTATTGTTGGTTTATTAATTGATTTGTGTGACATTTAACCAGAGTACAGTTGATCAACTTTAATGAAATCTGATAATAATTGTGGTACCACTTTAGAACTTTATATATTTCCCATTGTAGGTTTTATGAGCACAAAGTGAGTTATTGTGATAGTGTACATAACCTTGAATATTAATTGTGTAAAGACTGTGTTTTAACTAATACAGTGTGTGGACATACCTTTGTGGGGCTTGGGGACTACACTATACTTAAGAACCAGCCTGCATCACATCCTGAGAAGCTAGGCCTTGATAGCTCGTCCATTGCTACCTTCATAGAGAATCTTGGCTGGGGTCCTCTGTGCCTCTCCTCTATCATATAGAGAGCAGAAGTACAGACCCCCACCAGTCTTTACAATGGTGGCAGCGGTGGGATGCATATGGTTTTAAGAATCAGTGCATAACCGTGCCACTTACAAAATATCTGCATTTTGTTAAATTGAGATTTAGTTGTGTACAAGATAACTGCATTACAAGCAATGGAGTCTATTGTAAACGGAAAATTGACTAGGATGAGCTTAGAGGCTCTCCAGAGTGCTTGTGAATCCAGGGAGTTAGACTTTGTAGATAAGTCTAGGGCTGAACTTATAGCTGCCCGGGTGGACTACCAGACTGATGGTGAAACTCTTTAAGGGCGGATGCAACCAATGAGGACTCTGCCCCTGTTTTATTTTTGCTGAATATGATTCTGGGAATGCCACCATTCCTGCTTCCTCTGTAACTAACCCCAGCACTGCTCTTCAGGAAGCCCTGAAGATTGAACTACAATGGGAACAGTTAGCCTTTCAATACAAATTGTTGGCAACAGAAGCTGAGTTGAAGAAAGAGGAGTTGGCACAGCAAGTGATACTCAAAGATAGGGACACTGAGCACCAAAGAATCCAGCTAGAGAAAGCTTGAGTGGAGACTTCAGCTCAGCTAAACCAGTTGAGAGTGGCAGGTCCCCAGCCACCTAGTTTATAAAAAATGTGGTTGGTGTGTTTGTGGAGGGTTCTGATATCCTCCAGTGGATTGAAGATTTTTGAGATGGCTTGTGCAATTCATGATGTTGATAAGCAAGATTGGGCTCGGTGTTTATTAAGCAGAGTGCCTCAGACTGGATATGACTAGTATTCTGAAACTGAGTGTGGAAAAAAGGGGTCAGTATGAGTGTGTGACGTCTGCTTTGATTTCCAAGTTTGGCAAGACACCTACTCAATACCTTAAAAGGTTCTGGGATTTTAAGAAACAAGAGAATGTGTCTTTGGTTGACTTGGTGAGTGCTGGGCACATGAACATGATGGGGTGGATTGATGGTTACAAAGAGAAAATGTTGAATTGTTCCCCCCTTTTTTGTTTTTTAGCATTTTTCGGAAGCCTGTTCACCAGTGCTGCATCAGTATGTTGCTGACAAGAACATTTTGGATCCCTTTAAGCTGGCTAGGTTGGCTGACAAGTGGGTTTCCCATCGGGTGTCCCCTAAGGACTCCAATGGGAAGGACAAGGACAAAGAAAAGGGGACTTCTCAGAAAGCTGAGGAGTCCCAGAAGCAATCACAGTCAATAAACCAAAACCTTCCTCTCCTAAAACCCTAATATCTAGTGGGGATAAGTCATCTGTGGGTGGGAATAAGAGTAGTGGTCCACCTGCTGCAAAGCAGGCTCCCAGTGGTTCCAGTACCGTACCCCACATTCCTGGACTGCAGGGCTCTGGTCCAGAAGAGGGGTGACCCCAAGTGTAAAGGTAAGGCACTTGGAGCCCAGGCTGTCAGCCTGACCTACCCTTACCCCATGTCTGAGGTAGAGGGCACTGTCCTCCCCTCCTCTACAGAGATCACATTTGGTGCTCCTGTAGAGATTTCCTTAGTGTCCCTTGGGGCTTGCGACCAGTACGCAGAAGTACTGGTGACTATTCCACAGAACAACCATAGGTTTTTGAGAAGTGTCCTCTGGAATGGCCAGCCTTCTACTGGTTTGGAAGACACTGGGGCAAGCATGACAGTGGTGGACAGGACCCTGCTCAAGCCAGAGGAATATGTAGGTGCTCCTCTGAGAATCACCAGGTTACCTGGTGGGCCTCCCAAATTATCGCTTGTAGCCTTAGTCACAATCATGATTGGAGACTGTCCTGGTTCAGGACAATTTCCCTGCTAACATTTTGTTAGGCCACGATCTAGTAGAGTTGGGGTTGATCTCTGATGGTCTCCCCATGACTGCTGCTGCAGTCACTAGGTCACAGGTGATACAGGGTCTGGCTGTGAGTCAGGTACCCGAGCCAAAGGCGAGGCCTAAGGGAAGAAGACGGAAGAACAAGAAGGCTACCGCTGTGACAGGGGCTCCTTCTCTTCCTGCTGTTTCTACAGCACCCATTGGGATCCATGCTCCGGACGGGCTGGGTCCAGTTGAAAACCCAAACTCAACTCCTGAGTGAGAAGAGACAGAAGACTTTCCTGTGGGAGAGGTTCTCAACCCGGAGGACCACCCTGATCTTCAATTCCTGCTGGCAGAAAGGGGACCCTCCCGGGCGGACTTCTGTAAGGGACAGAGAGAGTGGGGAGAATGTTTCTGAGGAAACAGGCCCTGTCCCAGGCACAAGGAGACGTGCCTAGGACATTCCGGATCTATTGGGAGGGTGCGCTCCTTATTAGTGAGCCCACTAAGCCTGAACCTGGTGCCCTCAAGAGGTTTGTAGTACCCCAGGTTTACAGGCCCTTCCTGGTGCAGTTGGTGCATGAGGTGCCCTTAGCTGGTCATCTTGGTACCAAGAAGACTAAGCAGAGGCTCTCTGCCCATTACTACTGGCCCTGGATGGGAGTGGAAGTGGAGTCCTACTGCAGGACCTGCCCAACTTGTCAGTTGTCTGGCAAGACTGGAGGCAGTGTCATTGCCCCACTGCAGCCATTGTCAGGGGTTGGCACACCGTTTGAGAGGGTGGGCATTGACCTTGTCGGTCCCCTTCACCCTCCCACTTCAGGTGGACATCGGTTCATCCTGGTCTTGGTTGATCATGCCACCAGGTACCCTAAGGCTATATACCCCTTCGGACCGTTACTGCCAAGGTGGTTGCCAGGGCTCTCCTGGGCATTTTCACTTGTGTTGGATTCGCAAAGGAGGTTGTCTCTGACAGAGGATCCAACTTCATGTCTAGTTACATGAAAACCATTTGGAAAGAGTGCGGGGTAACCTGCACATTCTCCACTTCTTACCATCCCCAGACCAATGGTCTGGTTGAGAGATTTAATACAACTCTCAAGGACATGCTAGGTGCTTTGGAAGAGCCCCTAAGGAGGAATTGGGATCTCCTCCGGCCATGCCTGCTGTTCGCTTACAGAGAGGTACCTCAAGAGGGTGATGGTTTCAGACGTTTTGAGTTACTCTTTGGACATCCTGTGAGGGGGCCCCTTGCCTTGATCAGAGAAGGTTGGGAGGCCACCCGTCCAGGTCCTGCCAAGCAAGTGGGGGACTATGTGTTAGGCCTCAGACGGAGGATGACACAGATGATGTGTCAGGCGACAGCAAATCTCAAGGCCAGCCAGGAATTGAATAAGTACTGGCATGACCTTAAAGCCTCGCAAGTTGATTGGACTCCGGGACAAGAAATCCTTGTGATGGAGCCTACCAAGCCTAGAGCTTTGGTAGACAAGTGGACTGGACCCTTCAATATCATCTCCAAGATGGGCGAAGTCAATGATCTGGTTAACATGCGAGCCCCTGGGGTAGCCGCTCAGGTATTCCATGTTAACAGGCTCAAGCCTTTCCACAGGTGACCAGAAGTCTCATGTCTCTTACTAGCTTCAGAGCAAGAAGGGGATGAGAGTGAGCCCCTTTCTTGATTTGCTACATAGCAACCCTCAGGATGGCTCTGTGGAGGGAGTACATCTCTCTCCCGATCTGACGACAGAGGAGCAGAGGGCCTACAGGGCTTTGCTCCGGCAGTATGCCTCTCTGTTTACACTGACTCCAGGCCTTACACCATGGTGTAGGAACAAAATTGATACTGGTGACAATGTGCCTGTCAAAAGCAGGTGCTACCGTATGTCAGATACAGTAAAGAACCACATCAAGGCTGAGGTCGCAAAGAGGTTGGATCTGGGTGTTATTAAACCCTACACCAGTCCCTTGTCCAGTCCAGTGGTCCCTGTCCCCAAGGCAAGTTCAAAGGCAGGTACCAAGGATTGGAGGTTCTGTGTGGACTACAGAGGAGTCAATGCCATCATCAAAACTGATGCGCATCCATTGCCCCGTGCTGATGAGTTCGTGGACACCCTAGGTGCTGCCAAATTTGTGAGCACCTATGAAGCTGAAGCTGGACTGTCGCAAACCGAGAATTTTGTTATTTTCCAAATGTTTTTCAATTTGCAGATAGGCTGCTCCATCTAGTATTTATAGGTGGAATGTGACTGTTGCTATGGGTCTATAATTGGTAGGTATGTTTGGACCTAGATTGGGTTTTTTGAGGAGAGGTATGACCCATGCCGCTTTAAGATTGTTAGGGACTGAGCAGCTTTTAAAGGATGAATTAATCAAAGCAGTGATGAACAGTGCTAGATCGTGAGCTCCATCCTTGATAACTGAGGCTGGGCAGTTGTCTCCCTGGCATCCTGAGGGTTTGAGTCCCATGATAATATTTTCCACTTCTTTAGTAGTGACTGTGTTGAATTAGGAAGGGTGGCACAGAGGAGATTGAGGCTCAGGCAGTTTGCGAGTATGGGCAATTGGTGCTTGCCTTTTCTTTTTAGGCTCAATTGTTGCTTGTAGTAAAGCTATTTTATCTGATAAGGCTTTCTGGATATTAGCACACCAGGCCTGATCCTTGATGCAGACTTCTGTGGGTGGAACAGGAGACTCCAATTCTCTTAGAATACAGAAGAGCCCTTTAGTGCCAGATTTTGCATTCTGAATTCTGGCGTTATAGATCTCTTTTTTAATGTTGATGATGGCAGCTTTATCAGTAGTAGCGGCGGTGGTGAACTTTTCCTTGTTCTGGGTTGAGGGAGTCTTTCTCCAGTTGGCTTAAGGTTATCTTTTGGCATTGCGGAGTGCTTTTAGGTCAGCTGTGAACAATTTATTTAAATGGTCTGCAGATTTAACCTTTCTTAGTTTGAGTGGGCAATTTTATTTAAAGCTTGTTCTATGGTATCGTTGTGCAGGTCAGCTAGTGAGGAAGGGTCCTTATCTGAGTTATACTGTAGGTCAGTTATGGGCTGTAGCAAGAGTAATAAGTTGTCTAGGGTTATATTGCAATTATTTCTGGACAGGAATTGTGGGGCAAAGGCAGTGTTAATGTTAATGTGGGCGTCCTTCTGTATGGCGAAGATGATGCAATGGTGTTCTGACCAGGTGCAGGGTGTGGTGTTGAGGATTGTGGTGGAGCAATTTAGGTCTGGCAACCAATCCAGTTTTCTACCCTTGATATGGGTAGGTTCATTAATACATTGTTTGAAGCCGAGCTGTGTTATGGAGTTATCTAAAGTGGTGGTGTTAGGGTCATTTGGGCCATGAAGGCCTAGGTTAAGATCTCCCAACAATATGATTTGTGAACCTGGGTTGGTATTTTGGCTCAGAAGGTGGGTAATGTCTTCCTTGAAGAAGGTGATGGCCCCCAGGGGGATGGTAGATAAGATGAAGTAAAAGGGTATGGATGGCTGAAAGAGGGAGTTTAACAGAGAGGAGTTAAGCTGAAGGGAGGCATGCATTTGAGAATTCTCTATGGCCCAAGTGTGATTTGGCTATAAAGGCCACTCCGCCACCTTTGCCAATACCTCTATCTGTTCGGAGAATTGTATAGTTATCTGGGATAGCTAGTGATAAAGTAGGTCCCACTGCAGGGTATAGCCAGGAAGTCTAACTTGTTAGTGGTAATGAGGTTGGCGATGTCAGGGGTGTGGGAAACCAGAGAGCTTGCATTAATGAGAGCTCCTTTGATAGTTGGTTTGTCTATCTGGAGCTCCAGCTAGTGGAGTAGAGTGTGCAGGAGAACAAATGTTTTTGTTCGAGTCGGTAGACACAGTAGGAGGGATTGTAGTTTGGGAGTTGATCATCCTGTTAGCGACTGGTGGAGTGGTTGGTCTGCTTGACATATTATTACAGGGGAGGCGAGAACCTAGTCTTGCGTTCCTCAAGCCGAGTGGACACGGGATCAGGGTTATAGAAGGGGAAGCAAAGGGATGGATCCATTCAGCAGGGGTGATCGGGCAGTTAGTAATAGTGGTTTGAGATATATTCAGGCCAACAGGGTGTGGGCGGAGCAGAAAGGCCGGTAGGAATTTTGTAGGTGCTATGGTATGGAACAGAGGTAAGAGGGTGGCCATAGTGAGATTACTCTCTGTAAGGTGGCCATATGGAGGAAGCAGGAGGCCTATGTTAGTGTTCAGGTTCGTTAGATGTAGCACAGTTGGATGTGAAGTGGGGTGCTAGGTACAGTGCAATAGGCACGATGCAACACTATGGGATATGGAGTGAGAAGCTGGCCATAACATTGTAGGCTAGATGCAGAACTGTAGAATTTACAATGAGATGCTGAGCACAACACAGTGGGTCAAATGCAAAACTGTAGAGTTTACAATAAAATGCTAGGCATAACACTGTAGGCTAGATAGAAATCTATAGAGTGTGTCATCCCAGAGGTCTTTTAGCTCTGTTTTCTTAGCTTTGGTGAGATCTGCTCTGACATATTGTCACAACTGTGCCACTGGAGCATCAGTTGCCACCCATTGTGGACTGTATGGTACTCAATCATCAACATAAAACTTCTTGGACAACATATATTCATATTTATGTCTTTACTTTCCATTTGCAAGACTTTGTAACTTCCTTATTTAATTTCACAATCTACATGCCCCATAATGCACCTCATGACAGTTCCCATTCCCTGAGTATTGCAGCCCTTGCTTGCTTTGATCCTTGGATTTCTGCTGTGTCCTGTTGTTTCCAGAGCCTGCTCCTGTTCCAGAGCCTGTGCTCCCTGCCTAGCAGCCCTGCTAGTCAGCCTTCACTCCCCTGCTTTTTGCTTTGTATCTCTGTGCTTCCTAAACTGCAGCCCTGCTCCCATGGTTGCAGTCGACTATTCCCTGTCTACAGCCCCTTGCTCTCGTACACTAATTATCTTGTTCACTTTCTGCAGTTCTTTGTTCTGTGCCAATTGCCCCTGTTACCTGGCTTTAGCTTCCTTGATTATTTAGTCCTGCACTTGTTATCCCATATCAGAGCTACAGTTTCCTTGTTATCTGTCTTCAGTCCTGCCCTTGTTAACCCACTTCAGAGTTACAGTTTGTTGTTTTCTGTCTGCATAAAGAATGGAAGAGCCACATTATTCTGCTTTCCGAGTAAGGGTAGGCACACTTAAGCCTAAGGTTTCTTTATGCCCGAAAAAGAAACCCATGCATAAGACTGCAGGGTCACTCACCTTTGCCAAGAGAAATGCTAGTCTTAGGGAGACATGTATTCAAGAGAATGACTTGTTGCGTGTTGCTTATTATACACAGTGGCTCAGTGCTCCAACAATGTTAGATTACAAAGACATATGTGATTATGACCCTGAGCTACAATCTACAGATGAAATACGAGATGAGAACCACTTTTTACAAACTTTAATAGCACAGCCCATGGAACATCCTCATTATATCTTTAGTGCTACTAATACATACATCATATACCTCTCAGAGACTGCATTCCAATGTACCTTTTTAAGAGCATAGTACTCCCCATTTGAATATACCTGTTACTCATTTTACAGTCCCTTCTCATACCTCTGAAAACATGCCACACAAATACATTAATGGGATCCCTTTTGCCAAAGTTATTTGCTCTAGATCAGCTTGGCTAACTGCACAACCTCCCGAGAATGCTAATAACACTCATTTAACAGGAAAAGACATTCAGTGTCCTGAGGGTAGTGCAGCTGGTCCTGTGTACAGAATAAGAATACAGACCATAAGATGTCTTAATGCTACCCCAATGACCACTAACCATGATAACACAAAAGTCAGTCTTCACATTTCAACACCTTGCTCTTCTGCTACACAAGAGTCTGACATTGTAGGTCTGGAAAATATTCCATGAACATACCAGTTACAGAAACAATTCTTGTGCCTTAAAAGATAAACTGAACACCTCTATGATTATTGTGTCTACTTGCATTAGAAGAATCTGGCAAAGGGTCACAATTTACCAGACCATGTGACACTATGGCAAACACCTGACATTCTGTCTTTAAATATCAACATAATAACGGCTGACATGGTAGCAAAGAAACAGATACAGACATATACAGAGGAGATGGAAAACCTGAAATTGGCATATGCATACCAGCTAAAGCTTAAAACAGTTCATTCACTTACAAGCCAAATTAACTTGGACTGTTGTACTAAGTGAAAAATTCACTCCTCCTGTTGGCAAAACAGCTCAAACCGCCATTACATCACAAACCAAGTGTAATCTTATGAGTGAAGATCCTGATGAATATAAAGATTGTCCAGTTCCTGCCCTTGATGTTGGCCCATTGCTCACACTTACAGTCTCTGGTGAAGTGACCACGTCTGATATGTACTATGCCTCTATGGACATTCCTGCACCAGACCATGAGTCAGCAATTGAGACCAATCCTGAACTTAAACCAGTACCTGCATGAAGTCCAGTTTTGACATTGGTCAATACCCCTGATCCATCAGTCAACCTGAGCACACAAGACTGAAGGCCAGCCATCTGAAAGACTGCCCTTCCTGATACTACCCTAACCAAAATGGAAGACATGAACTTGAACAATTTTTTTCCAAGATCCACTGTTAAGTACAGTCATTGGTGCCATACTTCTTGAAGACTTTCCTCCTGTTCACAAAGACTGTATAATTCTTCAAGGGAATCCTGATCTACATCCCTCAAATGACTCTGTAATAGAGAGAGTTTTGATTGTATCTACTGAGGCAACGGAGTGCCTAGTGGATACTGCTCCTTCCAAGAAATCTTCCAGGTACCTGATTTTAGTGAAGATTTGTGAACAAAGATCCACCCCTGTTTACACTGTGCCATGAAATTCATGTCTTGCCTGATTTGCCATTCAATAAAGAATCACGCTTACTATCAATAGTTTTGAAGATTTGGAAGACCTCGCTGAAGCAACCTATTCAGCTGAAGCCCTGGTTCCACCTATCAGTAATGTACCATTACCAGCCCTAAGGAAAACCTTTACCTTCAGAAAAGAAGAAACCATGGAGCATGCAGCAGAGCTCCAGAGTTCATCAATCTATGAATGTACTGCAGTGTTTTGGGCCACTGAAACCTTGTCTTTCCTGCATTCAAACACCAGGGGCCTAAAAGATGCCAACATTTCCTCCTTAAAAGACTCTCACCTTGGAGCCTTAAACCAGTTTTGGAAATTCATGATGTGCTACTATTACAGTATTAGACCCTTCTGTAGTGAGACAGGCCTTTTACTTAGTATTCTTTTTGGTCGATCTACATGGGGCCTTGGGAGGGGCAAACTGTCATGATTGTGCCACTGGAGCAACATATGGCACCCATTTTGGACTATATGGTACTTAATCATCACCTTAAAACTTCCTGGACAATACCTATTCATATGTTTGTCTTTACTTTCTGTTTGCAATGCTTTGGAACTTCCTTATTTCATTTCACAAACTGCATATCCCATAATGCACCTTATGGCGGTTCCCATTCCCTGACTATTCCTGTGCAGCAGTCTTAGAACTATGAAGCAGTCTTAGAACTACAATCCCGAGAAACCTTAGAGATCAGTGCTGCTTTCACTTTCCCAGGACCAGAGAGGGAGAAGGCCAATTGCCTTCAGGTGTGCTGCTCCAGGTGCTGATAATTAGCCTGCTTCAGCACAGGGCAGGTCAGTATGTAAGCAGCTGCCTGCAGGAGTGCAAGTCTCTTGCATTGAGCTCACTTTGAGCACGTTGCTGTTTTGATCCTTTGATTTCTACCATGTCCTGTTGTTTCCAGTACCTGCTCCTGTTCCAGAGCTGTGTGTTCCCTGCCTTGCAGCCCTGCTACTCTGCTTTAACTCCCCGCATGTTGCCCTGCACCCCTGTTCTTCCTATACTGCAGCCCTGGTCCCATGCTTGCTGTACGCTGTTTCCTGTCTACAGCCCCTTGCTCTCTAACACTAATGATCTTGTTCCAAGCCTGCAGTTCTTTGTTCTGTGCCCATTGCCTGTGTTACCTGGCTTTAGCTTTCTTGATTCTTCAGTTCTGCCCTTGTTTTCCCACTTCAGAGTTAAAGATCCTTGTTTTTTGTCTGCAGTTTCAGTCTCCTGACCCCTGCACTTAGATTCTAGTGTTCTTACTTTTCTTCTTTCTTCCTGTTCTCTGTCCTAAACCTTGCTCACTTTGACCTCCTTTTTTACCTGGTTATATCTGTTAGAGTTGTTATTTTCACTTTTGCCTTGTGTAATTCCTTTGTTCAGAGTTTAGCTGCTGGGTTTCTAGCAGGCAATCTCTGCCGCTTTCCTTTGTCCTATTTCAATATTGTACCTCGTGCCATTATTGACGGTGTGCTGGTTCATGTTTCAGGAGGCAGTCATTGTTCAGTTCCTGCTGGACCTGTACAGGCTTCAGTCTTGTGAGTAATGTTTCCTTGTTTGTGCCTTAGGGTCCAGACACAGGCACCCACTACTGCTGCTACTTTCCATGAGCATTCAGAGTGGGGCCCCGTAATAGTAAAATAGTAACCTGCTCAGAAGGCTGGGGTTTCCCTGGTTCTGTGGGAAACTCTTCCCTCATTCTTTGTACACTCCAAGAGGGAACCTAACATGTGTGTTTAACTTGTACTCCCTGCCAATTTCTGTTCACTGCCTGTGTTGCATATCCTTTCTTGTCTGCATGACACCTTGCACTCCTGCTTCTTGTGTGCTTTCCTCCCTTCATCTTAGTGGGCCCGTCTCTACCCACAAGCCCCTTGACACATATCTTGCAACTGTAGTGGAATTGTCTGCAATGTATGGTATGTCTATGTTTGCATTCCACAAGAGGGCAATGATTGCATTTTAATCATTTATGTACTTGAATGTTTCGTCCCTTTTAATGTTATATGTATTTTTAGTGGATTTGCGTTTTACGCTATGTGTAACAGAATACATCAAGCTATTTAATGGTCCTATTTTGAAAACTGGTCTGGGGAAGCCAAATCGACATTTGGTATAGTATTTGCCTTTATTTTTATATTTACGTCGGGGGTATTTGCCACACTTATGTTTTTGGAAGCTTATGACTTGTGTATGTAGGTCACTTTCTGGGATTCTGAAGGGATGTCGCAGGTATTGTGTATTTCATTAAACTGTAAAACAGTGGGTCACTCACTTGCAGTGGAGTAACTTTTCTGAAAATGTTAGGGGGACATGACAACTGAAGGAAAGGGGTGGGATGAAGGGAGGGCGGATCGTGGCTCTGAGAGATCATTTCTGCAAAACTGTTAAAAAAATGTGGTTGAATGGTAGATTTGACTGCATTTGGTCAGCACCATTAGTTTGAAGCCAAATATACCAAACATGAAGAACAGTGGTTGCACGGGTGGCCCCTTCAGCACATGTTCGGTATTTTTGTCTTTGGCAGTTGCAGGGGTGTCCACCGCTTCCTCAGTATTGGTGATAGGGGACCAAAAAAAAAAACAAAAAGGGACGATGTAGCATCAGATCCGACCTGCATTAAAGGGATGGATCTGACGCTGCGGGTTACAGGAGAGGCAGTGAATGCAGAAAAGCTAAGCGGGTTGGGGGGCTAATGAGTGTACTGGAAGTTTGAGGGGACATGTGTTTGGTTTTTTGTACCGAGGTAAAAATGTGTTTGCAGCGAAAATGACTACGGTTAATTCCGCTGTGATTTTGTATGTCAGTCAAATAACCTAAATCCCTGATGGATAACACTGAACTACTACACCACAAGATTCCATTGCTGACGCTCTGTTAAAACTTTCATAAGACTGGTTGCATACTTGTATTAAATTCAATTGGGCCTCCACACATCTTCAGCCAACCTGCCATGCACCCAGTGACACAACATAACATTCACAAACTTAATTCCACTAGCACATACAAACAATGCATTACTTATCATTCATTCAGACACAATAGTCAACACACATATGCTTGCACTCACTCTCACTGACACAAAAATGCACCCAGCACCTCCACTGACATACACTGTGTGCAAACATCATTTATATGTACATTTACAATAACACATGAAAACAGTGGTGCAACGTCCATTGAGCAGACCAGACTATATCGCCCCCTTATACCTGACATTTTGGGCTATGTTGACTTGACCTAGCTGAACTATAAAGCCATGGCCCAAAGGGACCACATTCACTGGAATGTCAGCAATTTGCCTGATTTTTCCTTTCATTCAAAGGCAGAAACCATTGGTTAATGCAGTGCAGTGGGTGATCAAGTATAATTGGTATAGATTTTTGCCATATATCTCCAAACTTGGTTTCTGTACAGCACCTTGTATGTCTATGTGCTGATAGATTTTGTCTACAATATTCTGACTGATTCAAATCAAGGTATGTTTTCCTGTGTGCAAAATGGCTCCAAGCAGTGGAGTAATGAGCAGGAGAATCCCAAGGTGGTGGTGAAGCTGCCCCCATAACTCTTTTAAGAGCCAGACCGGGACATTTATCATTGGGACACCTCTCCCATACGACACCTCAAAGAGGGTGCCCAATGGCAAAAGTGTCCCACTGGCAGGACAATGGGCCTCATTATGATGTTGGCAGTGATGGTATGAATGGTGCCGTAAAGCACCGGCACCATTCATACCATCCCGCCGAATTACTAATTATGCGTGCGGGTGCTGACAGCCCGCCAGGTCTTACCTGGCGGGCTGTGTGGCACTCGCGAGCATAACTCGTAATTGCGCCGGCACTGTTATCAATGGTGCTGGTGCATCCATGCTCCCCACCCTCATTCTGCCCTATGGGCAGAATGGGGATTGGGAGCCCGGCAATACTGCCACCCGTGAATGGGCAATTACCTGCCCATTCAACTCATAATTGGCCGGTTATTGCCCTATCGCGGGTGACCGTGCTGGTAGCGGGCATAGCGGCGGTAGCCGTGCCTGCCATACAGTCACGGCTACCGCCATGTCCATAATGAGACCCAATGTGTGTTGAGCAATTCCTGCTCAACACACTTATTGTCCTGTCAGCATGACACCTTACCTGTTCTGAATGGTAGAGGTGTCCCGCTGCCAGGACAATGTCCCAAGGAGCTCTGGGCAGTATAGGGTCCTGTAGGATTGTTTAGTGTGTTTTGGGAGCACAGAGCGCAGCACCACTGCACAGGATCAATGTATAGCATGTTTTTTGAAGTGCAGCGCCACTGCATGGGTTTGATGCATTGATAAAATGTGGTACAGCAAGACATGTGTTATTGAGCATTTTTTTTTATGCAGCGCCACTGCATGGGTTTAATGAAATTGCTTCAAGCTACGTGTTGCCAGTGCAACATATGGAGATGTAAATAAAGACAGGCTACACAGGCTAAAAACAAACCATGTTCTCATTTAAAAGCACATTTTATTTTTCATATTCAAAATGCACACAATTTTTTTCTTTTTACCTGAAATTCCTCTGTTGCAGGAGACACATTTGAGGATTAATGAACTAACCTCATTAACAAAAAACTAACATGCTAACTCATTAATAATATAATGTGTTCTACACTGCAAAATGAGGCAGGCTGAAACTCATTTCAGACTACATTCAGATTTGTTTTCTTTGCTTCTATCTGCGCTCTGTCCACAGTATTTGCAGGAAGCAAAGACTCGAATAAGCAGGAAATCAGTTTGGTTAGAGTTGCAACTGTATAAGCCAAGCCATTGTGTGCAGAGTGTGGATAGGGCATGATAGAATTTCATTGGTTAGGATCCTTTGGTAGGAGGTAACCAGAGTTTTCTTGTATAATCTATGGGAAGAAGCTGGGGAGAGAGATCTTCACACACCTCGGAGAAGGACTGGGTTGATAGCTGGGAATGCCTGATTCCTAAAGCAGATTCAACTTGGTTGCAGAGACTGGGATTTCCAGTCAACAAATCCCAGTTTGAGTGACAGCAAATGCTTGTCCTTGCTGGGTGAACCCCTCCAGAAGGCGACCAGCCAAAGAAGTTACATGCTGAACAAGCCTGGTAATTATCTCGCTGAAGTGTGGGGGCTGAGTGTTTGTGTGAAAATATTCAGTCAGTGTAGGAAAGGAGATTCCTGTGCTTTACCCACGTGTTTAATGTTGCAAATTGAATGCTTGTTCCCCGCCACTCTCTTCTCAGTGTATCACAAATAATGCTATTTCATTTAATTCTGTAAAAAGAGTGAGATCACGTTTAAATGCAACTTTTATAATACACAAAAATATCTGAAAGCAGACGGGTGGTGTGTTTTATTTTCTCTCTCCTTTGTGCATTTACCAATACAGTGCTGATGATGTGGGGAGATGTTCAGACAGTGAAATTGTCATTTATTTTTAAGGTAGCTAAAAATATGATTTGGCTGCAGCTGTGTGCACAATGTTATTCAGTATGAGAAATTATAACTAACTGTGTGTGTTATAGTCTGCCGGAGGTCTATGAGTTGGCAGAAAGAGAGGCTCTGGACATAGCTCACCAAACGTAAATGAGTTGGTGATAGATACCGCATGATAGCTCGCTGCCGTAGATAAGACAGCGAGAAATTGCCCATGGTGGCACACTAAAAATGAAAATGTGGTGTTCCTGAAATGCAAGCCTGAGGTCTCTCTAGTGATCACACGAAAAATCTGAACAAAAATAAGGGGTTCTGGATATTCGGGCCACAAATAAAACAAAGGAATTATGCTCACCAAAAATACCACCAACCACGCATGCCAACCACGCATACCAACCACGCATGTCTGTGTACTGAAATAATGCATATCCACTGTATTATTATTATACATAACCTAATCTGAATACAAGGAGTGATTGTTGCTAAATTATTTTTCGGCGGTAAGAAAATACCGCCAGGCCCCAAATCTACACAAAATACCGAACATATTTATGGTGCGTTGCAGGCCGGGAAAGTGATCACAGAGCACCTACTGGGCGTGGCAAGTGTTTCACACACTGCCATCTGTACATAAAAGGGAACCCATTTCATAATAGCATTGTGTTACTAAAAAAGAATTTCAGAATGTCACAAAGGGAAACCACATTCTCAGACCTAGTGCAATATTTAGAGGCAAAGTTGTTTGCACATGGGACGTGGTCGTCGAACAGTACCTTAGAATGGCATGACCGCATTCAGGGTGAGGTGAAGAAAGAAAAACTAGACAATATTTTTGCAGAAGGCAGCATAATTCATGTCTGCCTTACAAGATTATTGAATGCAGCCGATAAAAGTGCAAAGAAAGACTGTTTAATACGGCAATGCGCCAAAATATGGTTTATATTGAATAGGTCCCTGAGAATGCAGGAAAATGATACCCAGCTAATTAACAGGTTAAAGACTGAATTAGATGGGGCAAGTAAAAATCAGGAAATGTTAAGAGCAGAATTGGATGTATGCCAAAAAGAAATGCAATTAAAATGCAGAGATTTTGATGCTCAGTTGTCCAAAATCAAGAAACAATTTGAGGATAGTGAGCAAGAATTGGTACACTTAAAAGCCTTAGTGGACCACATTAGACAGGATAAAGATGAGATTGTTTCAGAAATGCAGATTTTACAAAAAGAACATTTTGAAAAAGAAAGTGATTTCCAAGGTGCAGAGCAAGAAATGGTTAAAATGATTCAAGAAAAAGACAAGAGAAACAAAGAATTCAATGAATGCCAAATGCAAATGTGCGACATGCAGGTGGTAATAAATAAAATGAGTGATGAAAACAACTATCTGCAAAATGAAGCACGGAGGCTCCTTAAAAAGTGCAAAGACTTAGAACAACAAATGTGCATTCCCAGGTCCCAGGAGAGGCGGCAGGGTACTACATTCAATAGAGTGGAGGTGAATTCTAGTTCTGCCCAAAGAGCTAGTGCTCCAGTGACTGGGCCGGTGTCTGAACTTGGTTGCAGCGCCCTCGGGGGATTTGATACTCCCATTGGGGGCAGCCACCAATCCCATACACCTGAAACCAGGATTGAATCACAAAGTATTGCAATTCCATGCATTGCAACAAGTAGCCCCATAAAAATGATGAAATCCATTAAAGCCCTGATCAAAACATTTAAAAAGGGAGGTGAATGCTTCATTGAGGATCACTTAGAAGCGGTTCATGACATTTTTAAACCTCTCCAGATACCTAAGGAACAGTACAGACAATATTTTCATTTAACTTTAGATGCCCCGACGGCCAGCATCATAAGGGGATTAAATTAACAGCAGAATATGACATGGGTGGAGTTTGAAAAAGAAATTAGACGTCATTTTTCTCCTTTTCAGTCATTGCAGGTGGCAATGAAAGTCGCTTACACAATCACTGCTGGGCCTAATACATCCCCTCGCCAATTTTTACAAGACTTAAAAAGAGCATTTTCTCGCGTTGATGTATCTTTTGACCCAAATTCCAATGAGATTAAAACTGCATACTTCTATGGGCTACAGGAAGACATCATATCCCAATTGGTCCGTGAATTTGACCGTGACAAGTCCCTTGAATGGATTGTACATCAAAGCACAAAACTATATGAGATACTTTATTGTCAGGGTAGAGAAAGTGATAAAATGAAAGATACTAAACCTAAATCTAAGGAACCCTCAGCAACAGTGATGGAAATCAGGTCAGCCAAGATGTCCCTTGAGTCTGCCCAAAGTCCAGGTAAAAATTATTCGGCACCTGAACAAAGGGTTATTCAACAAAGGTCACCAAACCCTGTACCAATGTTTCAATCACATGATCCTAGTAATAGGGAGAGTGACATTAGCCCTAGGTATTTAGGAGACAGACCCCGGGCAGGATATCGGCCTGATATGTCAGGTATGAATAATAATCAGAGACAAAGTCAGGATCAAAGACATGATGGTCCCTACCAGACATTGGGGACACAGAGCAGATTTGACCCCAATACCATGATATATGGTAATCAGGATAGGTCCCGATATGTGGATCGATTTTCTGATAATGGGAATCAACATAGGGGCCAGTACCCACAACCTGAGAGACAGGACATGAGGCAGAATATGAACTACACTCCACGTCAGTACACTGATTCCACACCAGGGGACTATAATCAAATGATGGGCGCACCAAGCTCCCCTCCACAAATGAATCAAGAGTTCAGGAACCATCCCAATAGAAATCACTCACCTGAGAGGTATCAGAATAGGTCCAATCAGGGGGAAAGCAATCAATATCGATCTAGGCCACACAGAGAGGATTCTAGAGAGATGGAAAGATTCCAGTGCCTTGAGGCCCAAGTGAAAATGTTAGCTGAGCAAATAGGAAAGCTATGTACAGTGCAAAAACAGCCATCCAAGGAGGGGGCTGATGGCCATAGCAATGACGGGGGGCGTCTGAAAAGTGACTAAGTACTCATGATACCTGCGGTGCCAAAAAGACAGATTGCCCTGATGTAATTTCGCATAATGACTCTGAGATGCCTAATGATTTAAAAGTGGAAACGCCAGTAAATGAACATGTAACAGAAAGTGCAAACACTTCTAAAAAAGAGGTACGGTTTAACCTAGAGCTAAATCAAACATTGAAGGTTTGTGCAAATGAAAAAGAAACACCTGAAATTCCAAAAGAACAAAGGGACAGATTTAAGAAAAATAACTCATGCATGGGGAATACCAGTTAACAGGGAGTAAGTGGGGATGCTATAGCTCCTTCCCTGGACAGTCGAAATGGTGAACGAACACAGACAGAAAAAGGGAATGCTCAAAAGGAGGGTACAAATCAATCACCTGAAGAATTCTTTGAGCCAAGTATTTTTGAAGAAGCTGAAAGGGCTGGTACCACACTAAATGATCACAAATGCACAGAATTAAATAATGACAAATTACTAAATGATGTTGTTACACATGTTCAGTTGGAAGGTTGTAATGTGGTCCCTGATGATACCCAGATGGATGGGCGAACAGTGGCCACACTCCAACAAACCTCTGATCATGGAGAAATGAATAAAGTCTCTCGCGCAGAAATGTGTAAAAAGGAGGGAAACATGTCTTTCCATTTACCAATGTGCTTAGCCAAAAGTGAAAAAGGCCTAAGAAAGGTGAGCCCTGAAATCGGTAAGAATTCACACTTCTTATGTGTATTAGAGGAAGTTGAGGACAGATATTATGCACCCATCACTGTAGAAGAAAAATGCCAAACATTTGCTATGATTGACACTGGCGCAAAGGCCACAATTATGTCCAAGGAGCTGGTAAAGAGTATCAATGAAGGGACACCCCCACAGAATCAGATCACAGTGAAGGAAAATCAAGGTCAAGTGCATAACTTTAATGGGGAGGAGGGGGCCATCATAGGTGTAACTGAGGTTGACATAAAAATAGAAAAGCACAGAATGAAACAAGAGGTATTGATCACATCTATTTGTGAAATTCCATTTCTGATGGGGACAGATTGCCTGAAAAGATTGTCTCCTCTCATAGATGGGGTGAATGGAGTCCTGTGGTCCTTAACCAAAAAACCATTGAGACCTGAGAAACTAAAATCACAAAACAGCAACATAAATGAATGTCACACCGTTGCCAAAACAAATGATGCTGTGGAGGTATATCTCCAGAATAGTTGCATACCTAGTGTCACTGTTATATTAATGTGTCAAGACAAAAAGCAGAGCGACAATGAAAGACTACCTGTACAAATATACTGGGACCCAAGGAAAAATTGGCAGACTGCCATAGATGAGCACACATTACGTTTTCATTTAAAAGAGAAAACAATCAAACAGAATATTGCTCCCAGAAAAACACATTACCACTCTTGCTGAAATACACATGGAAGATGAGCAACCATGGGTTCATGTTGGTATAAATGACTGTTTTAAAACAATAAAAGCCACTTTAGTGCTTGAACAGGAGAGGAGCTTCATTAATGAGAAATTGTTGCAAAAAATAATGGAGAGGGAGGAAATCCCGAAATTTAGGATTAAAAACCAATATGTTTCTGGGTTGGACAGTCCAGACTTTGAAAACCGAATTGCAGGCAGATGCATGCTTAAAATTAGCATTGGGCAGAAAACAATTTCCCATAATGTATGGAAAGTGAGTGGAGCACAAAATAACTTTTACATGGGCAATGACATCATGCACAGAATGTGTATGGTGTTAGATTTCCTTAATCAAAACATATGGTCACGCCTAGGTGGGCCGGCACCTGAATTTGAGGACAAAAGAAGGGCTTATCATTGTGCACAACTGGTTCCTTATGCAATCGAATTACAAATGAGGAAAGATACTATTATTCCTGCATTTACAAAACAGTTTGCAATAACACTGAAATGCAAAAATGGACAGCAAATGAAAGACTCTGATGCATTTGTATGCCTGAATGAATCCATAAAACAGCAAGACCTGGATTATGAATACATTCCATTGGTAGATATTGGTGAAGGATCTGTAAAAATTATGGTAAATAATAAAGGTTGTCAGGATATTCATTTAGAGGAAAACTCCCCATTAGGAATGGCCATACAAAAATCACATTATACTGCAGATCTAAATAACATGGTGATTGGAAATATCCCTGAAAAGTATGTAGACGCCAAGGGTGAGTTACCGGAATACCTGGACTCTCAGCCCAAATGAATATTTAAAATTCATTCTGTTTACCCCTATGATTCAAATGAGACAGTGTGCTGCCATCAAGAGGATTGCATAACATTTAATTTAAATGAAAATGAAACAGAAAATCAGCCCATTGAAGTGGAAGCTTATATGCCAAAATATTTAAAAGTGGCAGCTTTACAAAAAGACACAGCCACACAGTTAGAGGAAAGCGCAGAGATTCCCTTACCAGAAGATTTTCCAGAATTTTCCAAAATGGTAGAAGAGCAGATCTCCTTGGCGGATGCATGTGACAGCGATGAGGATAGAAACAATCTGAGGGAGATATTTATGGAGTTTAAGGATGTATTTGCAAAAGATGCTTATGATTGCGGTTTAACTGATTTACATGTGGCCACACTACCAGAAGGGTGTAGCAGAAGTCCAGTATTTGTACGCCAGTATAGACTACCGCTGGCATGTTTAGAATCATTAGCAGAGATTATAAAGAATTTGTAAGCTCGGGGAATCATCAGGCCCATTCATAGCACATCCAATACACCTATTTTAGGTGTGTTAAAGCCAAATGGTCAATGGCGGCTATGTGCAGACTTGAGGGAGTTAAATAAAAGAGTGCCAGTATCCAGATGGCCACTGCCATTCATTGATCAGGGCCTAGCTCAGGTACATGGTTCAAAAGTGTTTACCACATTAGATCTCACCTCTGGATATCGGTGCGTGCCTTTGGCAGAGGAGACACAGAATTTATTTTCCTTTACATTTGACAGGACTCAATACGCCTGGCTTAGAGCTCCGTTCGGGTACATCAATAGTGGGAGTGAATTTGGCATATTTTTGAGAAAGGCCATGCTAGATGCAGCGGAAAGAGGAACCATAGTTTATGTGGATGATGTCCTGATAAAAAATGAAAGCCTGAAAAGCCATTTTGATGAAATAAGACATGTGCTTGGCCAATTGCAGAAAGCAGGCGCCAAAGTGTCCTTACAAAAAGCACAATGGTGCAAGAAAAAAGTGAACTTTCTAGGCCATGAAGTGACTGAGAATGGGCTAAATCCACAAAAGAAGAAAATAGAGGCCATACAAAAACTAAAGGACCCTAAAAATGTGAAAGAGGTAAAAAGTGTATTAGGGATGACAGGCTATAACAGAAAGTTCATTGAAAATTATGCTGAAATCACTCAGCCATTGACTAAACTGCTTAAACTGAATACACCCTGGATATGGGAAAAAGAGCAGTCTGAGGCAGTAGCTAAATTGAAGGAATGTCTTGTAAAGGCACCATGTTTAGCAAATCCCATAAAGGGTAGGGATTTATTTATAGAAATAGGGTTCTCTGAACATTGTATGTCAGCAGTGTTATCGCAAAAACATGATGTGAATCACAAAACCATTGCATATGCAAGTAAAGCATTTTCCCAAGTTGAAATGAAATTCAATGAATGTGAAAAGGTCCTATTAACCACTGTGTGGGCGCTACAACATTTCCGCCCTATTGTTCAGGGAGAAAAGGTAATTATTGAAACAAATCATCAACCTTTGCAGTTTTTAGAGAGTAAAAGAATTAGGGCAGGTAATCTAGCGCAGTCCAGAATCACTTCATGGACGCTGGCATTACAAGGTTTTCCTGTAGAAGTGAGATATGGACAAAATAAAAAGAGCCCAATTGCTCAAGGGTTAGCTGACTTACATGACTGTGTAGCTGAACAAGTATCAAATGAAATGGAAGTGGAACCTAGTTTGCAGGAATTTGAATAATCACCACACAAAGCTTTTGATGAAAAAACATGCAAGGGTCTGTCAACTGTATATGTGGATGGTTGTGCTTTTCACATTGACAGTAATAAACAATTAGTGTCAGGAGTAGGGAATGTCTGGTTGAAATGTGAAGGCGTCCCTAGTGTAGGGATGAGGATTGGAGCTAGAAGCAGTCAAGTGGCGGAATTGACGGCCATTAATAAAGCAATTGCTACTGCAGTTGATAATAAATTCAGTGAAATTGTCCTGGTGACTGATTCTGACTATGCACGAAATGGCTTTGTGGAGTATTTACCTGGCTGGAAAGCGAGAGGCATGGTTACATACAACAAAAAGCCACTTAAACATGGAAAAATGATACAAGTCATACACAAATTGGTGTCAGAAAATGATTTTACAATATACTGGAGAAAAATGTGTGGACATTTAAAAACACCCGGAGAGGATAAGGAGGGAAATGATAAGGCAGATCACCTGGCTAAAATTGGGGCTGTGATGGGAGAATTGCTACCTTGAAAATTTACTGGGTGAAATACAGATTGATGCAGTAACACGTTCTAAACCACCAAAGGAGACAGAGCAACCAGTGGTACAATGGAGTTACAATAGCCCAGACCAAGATTTGATTGAGGCGCAAAAGAATGATCGAATTTTGGGAATCTATTATAACCATTTGATAGATCCTGAACAAAACCCTTTAACAGAAAATGATTGTATGGGAAAAGAAGAGTTGAGGGTGCTATTAAAGAATAGAAAATGAGTTAGACTGCAGGATGGACTCATGATTAGAGAGTCCATAACAGGACAAATACAGTGGGTGGTACCCCTTTCATTCAGAGGGCTAATGCTACAACATGCACATGATGCAATAACTGCAGGCCACAGAGATTCACAAAAAAACATTGGAAATACTAAAAGATTATGCTTACTGGCTACATATGTCCCATGATGTGGAATTATATACTAGAGGATGTCTAGTATGTGCCCTATTTAAACCTGCTTCACCAATGCATAGAGCCCCATTTATGAAAAGAGGCCTAACTCTTCTATGGTCAGATTTGCAAATAGACTATGTAGGCCCTTTAAAAAGGTCGAGCAGAGGAAACCGTTACATTTTAAGTGTGATATGTTTGATGTCGAAGTGGATTGAATGCATTCCTGCACCAGATTGTAGTGCGCAAACAGCAGCCACATTGCTGGTGAACCATGTGTTCTCAAGGTTTGGGTTACCACAAAGAAGTGAGTCAGACAGAGGAAGTCATTTCACAAGTACTCTAATGAGTAAGGTATGGCAAATACTGGGTGTGAAAAGGAAACTACATATCGCATATCGGGCAGCCTCTTCAGGTGGAGTTGAACGAAGCAATAGGTCTGTTGTGGACATATTAAAGAAATTTGTGGCAGAAGCAGGTTCCAGCTGGGATTTACGTTTACCGTTGGTTTTGATGGCAATCAGATCAACTCCTGCTAAAGCAACAGGTATTAGTCCACATGAAGTCTTAACAGGTAGGAAATGGTGTTACCACAACACCTACTATACAGAACACATGAGCAGACACTTGTGAGTGCATCCACAGTTCATGAGTACATTGATGAATTGAGGAAGCATTTGCAACATGCATTTGCTTTTGTGCAGAGAAATCTAGAAAGAGCTGCTGACAGTGCAAAGTCATACTACGATAAAAGAACATCAATGAGAGAATACAGTGTAGGGGATCAGGTGCATAAGTTTCATTTTGGAAAAAGTAAACAGAACAATTCGAAATTTCTAGCAGCCTGGCAGGGGCCATTTCGAATTATAGGTAAGGTTTCTCCTGTAGTTTATAAATGTTTAAAGACTGAAGGTGAAACAACAATAGAGCAATTTGTGCACGTAAATCAGATTAAGTCATGCCATCCCAGACATGAGATCAGGCAGCTTGATCATGTAGAAACAGATAAAGTCCCTTGAACGTAAAAAGGTGGAGTGACTATGTCTAGTCAGGAGGCAGTGACAGAGAAGTTAAAAAAATGAAGATGGTTGATTATAAGGGCATATAAACACTGTAGTATATGTATATATATAATATAAAAAAATAGAAGCGGAAGTTGCAGAATGAAAATGCATTAAATATTGAATGTTGTTTTATGTATGCTTGTTCTCTATAACCTGTGTTTAATTTCAGAAGGCGAAGGAAAAAAGGTGAAGTATTTTAGAAGGCGTGTTTTATTTTGGCAAAAGGGTGAAATTAGTATTGTGCTATATACTTAATCTGTTTCTTTTCTATTTGATTTAGAATATTAACATATTTGTACCAGAGGTCACGGGAGACGATGGAGTCCTGGAGTCCCCTTGATGAAGACCAAAAGATGCCTGCCTCCGGGTGGAGGTGAAGACAAAATAACCGGAATGTCAAAGAAAAGATGACTTCTATAGAAAAGGATCCAAGAGTACCAAGATGAAAGAGTACCCGAATGAACCAAAAGAGGCAGACAAGTGTCCTGGCATATGGAGTTCCACGTATTTATTATTTTAATTAATTGTTTTAATCTGTTATGTTAATTATTTGTTTTAGTTAGTTGTTTTATTTTATTATTTTCAATTGACTTCAAGTATAAAATTGAAACACTGGACTATGGACACTTCCATTGGGAAGGCAAATGTAGAACATTTTATAAGAATTGATGAAGTCAGATGAATTTTAATATTATGTTGATTGAACAGTGATTTTTCAATGTTCATCTTCATAACAAGAATGTTAATTGTATTGGATTGTTACATTTTGAAAACAAGAAAAGAATCAGGTTGTTTTTTAAAATTGGCTTGGATTGTAGCCAAGTTCTAAAAAAAAAAGGAGGGTATATGTAGGATTGTTTAGCGTGTTTGGGGAGCACAGAGCGCAGCACCACTGCACAGTATCAATGTATAGCACGTTTTTTGAAGTGCAGCGCCACTGCATGGGTTTGATGCATTGATATAATGTGGTACAGCAAGACATGTGTTATTGAGCATTTTTTTTATGCAGCGCCACTGCTTGGGTTTAATGCAATTGCTTCAAGCTACGTGTTGCCAGTGCAACATATGGAGATGTAAATGAAGACAGGCTACACAGGTTAAAAACAAACCATTTTCTCATTTAAAAGCGCATTTTATTTTTCATATTCAAAATGCACACAATTCTTTTCTTTTTACCTGAAATTCCTCTGTTGCAGGAGACACATTTGAGGATTAATGAACTAACCTCATTAACAAAACACTAACACGCTAACTCATTAATAATATAATGTGTTCTACATTGCAAAATGAGGCAGGCTGAAACTCATTTCAGACTACATTCAGATTTTTTTTCTTTGCTTCTATCTGCTCTCTGTCCACAGTATTTGCAGGAAGCAAAGACTCGAATAAGCAGGAAATCAGTTTGGTTACAGTTGCAACTGTATAAGCCAAGCCATTGTGTGCAGAGGGTGGATAGGGCATGATAGAATTTTATTGGTTAGGATCCTTTGGTAGGAGGTAACCAGAGTTTTCTTGTATAATCTCTGGGAAGAAGCTGGGGAGAGAGATCTTCACACACCTCGGAGAAGGACTGGGTTGATAGCTGGGGATGCCTGATTCCTAAAGCAGATTCAACTTGGTTGCAGAGACTGGGATTTCCAGTCAACAAGTCCCAGTTTGAGTGACAGCAAATGCTTGTCCTTGCTGGGTGAACCCCTCCAGAAGGCGACCAGCCAAAGAAGTTACATGCTGAACAAGCCTGGTAATTATCTCGCTGAAGTGTGGGGGCTGAGTGTGTGTGCGAAAATATTCAGTCAGTGTAGGAAAGGAGATTCTTGTGCTTTACCCATGTGTGTAATGTTGCAAATTGAATTCTTGTTCCCCGCCACTCTCTTCTCAGTGTATCACAAATAATGCTGTTACTGTGCTATTTCATTTATTTCTGTAAAAAGAGTGAGATCGTGTTTAAATGCAACTTTTATAATACACAAAAATATCTGAAAGCAGACGGGTGGTGTGTTTTATTTTCTCTCTCCTTTGTGCATTTACCAATACAGTGCTGATGATGTGGGGAGATGTTTAGACAGTGCAATTGTCATTTTTAAGGTAGCTAAAAATAAGATTTGGCTGCAGCTGTGTGCACAATGTTATTCAGTATGAGCAATTATTACTAACTGTGTGTGTTATAGTCTGCCGGAGATCTATGAGTCGGCAGAAAGAGAGGCTCTGGACATAACTCACCAAACGTAAATAAGTTGGTGATAGATACCGCATGATAGCTCGCTGCCGTAGATAAGACAGCGAAAAATTGCCCATGGTGGCACACTAAAAATGAAAATGTGGTGTTCCTGAAATGCAAGCCTGAGGTCTCTCTAGTGATCACACGAAAAATCTAAACAAAAATAAGGGGTTCTGGATATTGGGGCCACAAATAAAACAAAGGAATTATGCTCACCAAAAATACCACCAACCACGCATACCAACCACGCATACCAACCACGCATGTCTGTGTACTGAAATAATGAATATCCACTGTATTTTATTATACATAACCCAATCTGAATACAAGGAGTGATTGTTGCTAAATTATTTTTCGGCGGTAAGAAAATACCGCCTGGCCCCAAATCTACACAAAATACCCAACAGTCCTCACGTTGCTCTGCATCAACAGAGTATTACAATGTGAGCCATTAGGCACTGGCAGGAGGGAGGGGGGTACTATTAGCAGGGATTTTTGCCCCTGTAAAAATGTGAATGGGAGGGAGTGATCAGAAGTGAGAAGGGTTCATAATGTTGCATTCTTTATGAAATAATTACTATAGCTTTACAACCCAAGGAGGATTTGTTAGGCTCACATTAATCTGCATGATGCTATTGTGACTTTGCATGAGGAATGGGGAAAATGAAACTAAAGCCATACTCCCATTGCTCAACATATTTCTATGACAATGTATATAGTGTATGGTTAGTTTACTATGAAAAGCTAGTTTATTATGTAATGTGGTTTGCTTGCAATGCATTGCTATAACTATTTGTATGTTATATGTGTTATATAAATAATAACCACATGAAATGTAAAGCAAAACCTTAATAAATAACTATATCAACTAAGCCTGGAAAGATGTGCATGGTCGCTAAAATTGTCCACATCCCAGTTTCACCATTTAACCAAGTGTGTGATCCTGAGCAAATTATTTAACCACATTGTGCCTTATCCGCAGCTCTGTAAGTGATTTTGATTCACTTCAAAGCTTATGTTAATGTATAATGCTATTATAATGGACAAGCCTAATGACTATAGAGCTGCTTCACCTATAACAATATTGCATTTTAGGTATTTTGCACCACAAAGATATCTGTCAATTGGCTTATTTATGGCAACTTATTCTAAAGTCACTTCCATGGTGCCTCTAAGTATCAAAGACTCATGATGCACCTTGCAATATCCTTTTCTGTGAAGTCACTGCTGTTGGTGCAATCCATATACTAATTAGGAAGTGTGCATGTATTTTGCATCCGAAGTCTTGGACATAGCTCCCCAACAAACACACACAAACACAATAAAAAATATATATTTTTAAAAAGTACCTCTGCTCTGCTTTCAAATGCCGCCAGGCCGCGTCTCATGGTACACCAACCTGACCTCTTTGCACTCACACGCCTCCAGTCAGAAACCAGGAAGCTGGATGAGCTTCCTAGTTCCTGTCTGTGTGTCGCACAAACACGAAGCCGGAAAGCGTTTCTCTGTAAGGCTGGCCCCGGAAGTGCTGCAGCTAGTGTGACAGCACAGACGCCAGGCCCTGCAGCTTCCAGTTAAGCACCCTGGCTGCTGACTTTGATTCAGGCAGCCAGGGTGAGGGACTGAGCCACGCAGGGCATCCCAGCCCTGAATGAGTTGCAGCGCGGCTGCCAGGCATCTCTGTATTATGTAATGAGACAGCACAAGCCTTACTGATCACCCCAGCAGGGCTTGCGCAGTCCAATTCCATAATTGATGATTGATGGGGGGACAAAAAGGCATGCCACAGAAGTTGGAGGGGACAGAACCCCCTCTCCCCCCTATAATTACGCCCATGCTCACATGGCCAAATTTAGGAGCATCTTTTATCCACAAAAGCATGTGGATGTGTGATTCTCCTCTGGATTGATATTCTTTTCTCTAAAAGAAGTTTTGCAGTTTTAGAAGGGGTAGTTTTATTGCAGATGAAGTGCAGCATGGCAAAGAAGCGATGGTGAAAGTACCTTGATACATTGACAGGGTCAAGAGAACAGAGAACTCCTGGTGTTTTTATATCAAATGTGGTAGCACTATCAGCAGTGTTGAATTTGTGAACAACATGGAATAGTGTGTTTTTCATAGCCAATTGATTTGAAGTTATTAGCCCTGAGGTAACTATGGTATATTTTCATTTTGCCCATAGGCTCCCTCCTAAACTGATCCAGCCTTATGGGACAAACGACTAGGTGGCAAAGTATACATACTCCCATCTGTCGTAGTTTTGTTCCGTCAATGTGGTCAGTACTTTCTTGACTGAACCAATTGACCGAATTTGAAGACTATCCTGATGAAAGTGGCTTCACTCTTGCTACTGAAACCAGTCGACGGTGGTTGCTACACACAAGAGGCATAAGTTGGGCCTACCTTGTAGTTTGAGCATACCTTTTATTCCAAAATCCCACACCCCGCCAAACACCATTATTGACAGAAGGAGAGTGGGACTTTAGTGTCTTCTTGTTGAATGTTTATCTTTTTACATTGTTTGTTTCTGTGTCATTGTGTTTTCTTAAAACCTCAGTTCCCCAGGGTCAACTAGACAGTTGGTAGGTTAATACAATATGAAATACCCTACTAGATGTCTATGCCTTTCACCCCTGGCACGCTGTTTTAAAACTATTTTTTCTCTTCCCTACATACATAGTGGAAGAGAGTGGTGAAGGACCAACAAGGCTGAAAGCATTACAACATCTAGAAGTTGTTAGTTTATCTCTTATCCTATCCCTCTTAGATAAGCGGCACACCATCGCAACCTAGTTGAGGCGTGGGGTTGAGGTAGGGATAGTTAGATATTCGCTCTATCCTTCCTGTCCCTCATCACAGCCGTGTCCTTCCTTCTTGGAAACTGAACATTGGTCCTCTCCACTCTTAGTATCTGGATTCCAACTGGCTAAAACGCAATTACGAGACAGCTGTTTTTTGCGTATTTTTCGTGTTAAAAAGTTTTTATATCTATTCCGTCTTTATTTTGGTTTGAGTGTGTAAGAAGTTGTGCCAGTCATCCCATGTGTACTCTGCACAACTTAAAGTAACAAACCATGTGGGTGGGCTTAGGTTCCTTAGCATACAGAGTACATCAGCATGACGTCGGAACCAGTACTCTTTTGTACCATGCATGTTTGCCATGAGATATGTGATACTTGAATGCAAAACTTCATTTTGTCTTTAATTTTTTGAAGCAGTTGGGTAGCGGATATGTTTAAAAAGTTAGAGCCTGTTTTTAACGTGTGTGCAACTCCATAACATTGAGTTGCTAGTTCAATTTCGAGGAGGATGTGGAAAATGTATTCGACATTTTTTCTGAATCTGGGGTTTTCAGAATACATTCTTAAAGAGCAATATTCTGATGCACTCATTTGCTTGGACCTTTCATCATATCTTCCTCATTTTCCTGTAGCAAAGAATATAGGAAAAGAACGTGCTTCTACACGTTTTTCCATATGCTCACTGGCGATCCTTTGGCTTGATGCATTTGAAATTTCTAATGCTTTGTCAATGGTGTCTTTGGAGTGTAGTGGGTGAATTGTAAACTGGTCTAAAATGTTGGCTGCAGTAACAGGATCTACACTTTCAAATTTACCAGTTGCTGTGAGTCTTGAATAATTTGGGTGGTGTAGCATAATTAAAGCGGGGAAAGACCTCTAATGTTAGGATTTATCAGCAGATCAATTATGCTGCCCAGAACCGCTGTGGTTAAGTCCAATAGGAATGTGAGTTTAAAAAAGATGGGAGAGGAGGTGGTGACAAGAGATTGGAGTGACGCCGGACTAGTGATGAATTACTGCCGCCTGACTTGCTGGAATACCCGGGGCATTACAGTCGGCGCCATGGTTTCCGAACCGGCAAACTTGTAATTAAGCCCATTGTGTCATTGCAGCATGTTTGCACTGGGGGATAAGGCAGTGCTGGGTTTGAATGGTGTAGTACAGCAGCAGATATGGAAGGATTATATATTGACCAGGACAACATTGAGATGGGCTTTTGCAAAGTCGTCATCGTATGCCACTTCCTTTAGGTATTGCTTAAATAGTGGAACAATTCTCTTTCTCAGAATTAAAAGTCGTTGAGGTCTATATCACAAACAGTACGTTTTCCAACAGGATTGTATTTCTAAAAGGCCTCTGTGGCTGAGGCAGAGCCAGTCACACTTGTTTGATTGACATGTGATTTAATGTGCAGTACCAGGGCTTCAAGTGGGCTGGCCCTAGCTGGGGCCCAGGCTTTCGCAGTCCACCATAGATAAGCACTGCTCTGGCTTTAATGTTAAAAGTCTGTGAATGCACAAAATTAACTTGTGGTAAGGCGAGATTAACAAACAGCAAGATAAATATGCAGAACGGCTGCCTTTGTGCTAAAACAGCAAAGCCAGCAGCAAACTCCTAAAGGTTATCTCCCCAAATGAGTATATATCACTTCCAGTTTACTGGCACTTTAATGCCAGTGTTATCATAAATGAAATAAGCAGTACGGCCAGTGTGGGTTATGAGCTCAGATTGCAGGGTTTATTCATTGTAACACATATGTAATATATATGTAATATATGTAATATATACAACAATGTGTGTTCATTCTTATTTTCCCAAAGTGTTCTTGGATTTTATGCAAAGCACTATGCATTTATTTATTTATTGTGCATTTGTAAGGTGTTTATACAACACAAAATTGTGTTTCAATGCACCCACGGGTCAAATGGGGAAGAGAACATGGGGACAACAGGCAGATAGAAAAAAACTGCAGGAGAGGAAAGTGGTGGTACTACTAGGCCTTGTGAGCATTTAGAATGTGCAAGGGCAGAGTGAGCGAGAGGGACACTGAAGGGGTAAATGTTAGGAGAATCCACAAGGGGTGGAGTGCCAGGGAAGTCAGTCTGTTGCAGGCAACAGGTAAGTTCCAGACAGAGATCTCTTGGTAAGGAGTGGTCACCTGCCAATATATGCAAACCTGTGAGGTAACACAGGCGGGGTGGGTGCCAAAAGGCAAGTGCTGGGAGAGGGGCGGGGCTGAAGGCTATTAGGCGGCAGGCCAGGACCCAGAGGACACATAAGGCTCCAGCCACCAATCTCCATAACTGTGAGGTTTAGCAAAATAGGGGGAGGGATAAGGAGGAGGTGAAGAGGAAAGGAATGAGAAGCTTCCGGAATTTTAAAAGATCTGGCTCAAGATGGAGAGGGAGGGGGAGGCTGTTACAGAGGAGGGAACCAGCAAAAGATAACGGCCACCAGGTCCCTGCTTAGAGTGACGTCTAACACGCACAGTGTTGGAGACGGAGCAATGCAGAGGTCTGTAGGGAGAGTATTTAGTGAGAGCAAGTTGTATATGGCATGGTCCCCAGCACCAGACAGCCTTATGGATGATGCAGAGGGATTTGAATGTAATCCTTGCAGCAACCGGGAGCCAGTGGAGAGGTTTTTGGGCTGTAGAGATACGGCCACTGGGCTTGAGGCCAAAGACAAGTCTCTCAGCCCTATTCTGGATAAACTGGAGTGGGTGGAGGGATGAAGAAGGAAGATTAAGGAAGAGGCTGATGCAGTAGTCCAGCCTGGAGAGTACCAGTGCTCTAGAGACCATGAGGTGAATTTAAAAATGGGCCTTCTTTGCAATGTCCAGGATGTGAGGGAGGAAAGAGAGAGACAGGTCGAAGACGACTCCAAGGTTTCTGGCTTCAGATGATGGAGAAGGGGGGAGCGCATAGTAGGTGGTCAGAGTGAAGTGGGGGAAAAGGGAGCAGGATTCCCAATAGAAAGGACCTCAGTCTGGCTGGCATTGAAGCAGAGTTCTTTGGAGGCACATGAGGACTGGATCGCAGATAGGTAGTCAGGAATAATAGAGGAGGTAAGGAGAGGATCAGAGTGAAGTTTGAAAAAAAGTTGGGTGTCATCTGCATAACACTGCAAGTGGGGGGAGAAGGTGGAAATAAGGTGAGAAAGCAGGCGAGATAGACATTAAAGAGTCAGCACTATGTATCTTAAACTGGTGCTATTTGCCATCCTCCTTTCCCAACGGATGCTCCCATTAGTGATTTCAGGACTGGATAATGATTTGTAGGTGCTCTTGGTGGCCAACCTCTCTCCTCAACCTTCCTGAGGCAGTCAGGTGGTGCATATATTATAATGGAGAGGCTTCCTAAAGCAAGCAAAAATACAAGAGTTTGCTGGCTTTACCACTGAAGGTGCATAACAGGTTGCCACACTTAAACTTATTTATTCCCCAAAAATATTCCAAATCACACACCAAAGAGCTGAAAACAGGATAAACATGGAAGGAATAGATTATGCAGGCGCAAGACACGCTGATATGGTGCTGAATGACCAAACATATATATTTGCAGGACCTTATAAGTTATTATTTCTTGGGACAGGTGGCCCTTGGCTAAGTCATCTGCCCCTCTTTGAGGCCATGTCCAATACAATTTAGCCATGCCCAATCCAGATACCCCTTTGTTTTAGAATGTCACTTATAGCACTGGCCAGATCCTTCAGTCTTCCCATATGGTCAGCCCACTCACCCTCTTCCTAAAAGAATGAAAGCCAGTCATTAAAGGCCACAGGAAAATTTAAGAACATAGATAAGTGTGTGGTATGTGAATATTTGGTCGCAACGTGCAGCACCAGACTGTTAAAAAACAAATACCATGCAGAATTTTAGCTCCAGTCATTCAACAAGTGTATTCCTCGACAGAGTGTACAAAGCAATCCTTGTCTAGCATGATACAGCTCTAGTTATTTGTCCTGCGTGTATTATACTAGCATTGAACCCTTTTAAGTGTATTCCCAATGTTGGTGGATAATGAATCTGGGATGCAAGTAGGGCATGGGGTTGTTAAAGGCGCTTCAGGATCTAAAATGTTGTAACATAGTATGCAATTATTAGATCCTAGGATATTAGAGATCGCAGTCATACACCAATTCACAAGACCACATCTTTTCCAAAACAGAGGCCTGATGGCCCAAACAGCCTTTATTCCTTTCTCAACTTTCATCTCATCAAACTTGTAAGTTGAATAGAATTCCATATGATCTGAGTTCAGTGGACTAGGGAGCTCTCACGTGGCTCACTGGCACACCTGAATCAAACCTGAACCTATCCCAACTTTCTCCTTTCCAGTCACAACAAGGTGAATTGTGTGATGTGTATTCAGTTACTGCCCCTTAATACTATCTCTTTCCACCAGCAGACTCTAGTTTGTTCTCCATCCTAGTAGTAACTAACACCAAGTGCATCAAAGTCACAAAAGGATAGTATGCATTTTGGTTATTCAGTAAAGCCAACTAAATCCAACTCTCGCTCCCTAAATACCCCCGGTTAGAGCCCTCCGGTCTTCTAGCTCCAATTCTCTGCTGATCAGATGCTTTTCAAAGCAGAGAGTGGGAGGTACGTCTCTCTCCTCCACAGGAACCTGCCTCTGGAATGGTCTCCCTGCCCCTCTCAGGCTTGAGCTTGACCTCCTTAAGTTTTGGAAGCTCCTTAAGACCCTCTTTTTCTCTTCCTCCTCCCCTCTCCACCTCCCCTGCTAACACCCCCATCTGCTGCAGTGTCTGGCTGCCTGTTTCCGTACGAGTTCTACAGGGCACCAGGACTCCACCTGCCCAGCCCCCTTTGCATTTTGCATGTGTACCACCCTCTGCACCCTGTGCAATCCCTGGCACTTTCCCTCCTACCCTCCCCTTAGTACTTGCCTAGCCTCTGTTGCCCCCTGCCTTCAATGCACCATTTCTCCTCTACTCTCTCCCCTTACCCTTCACTTCCATTCCCACCCCTGTACTTCGTATTTCGCTCAACCGGCACTCCCCGCTCCCTCACATTTCTTGTTACCACACTCGCACAATCTGAATGTCACAAGGCCTGCTAGGACCGCTATTGTTATCTCTCTCCTTTGTTCCCCTACCCTTTTTTTGCCTTGTGGAACCTTGAAACACCATTTGCTTTATAGGCGCCTTACAAATATCCAATACAGTTTAAAGTAAATGGCAGAGCTAGTGACAAGTAAACACAACTGGTCTGAATGGTAAAAAAGTGATTTCCTATCAAGATGTTACACCCAAAAGCCCAGTAGGGCTGGGCCAGAGCATGTCATTTACATGTCTTCCTTAAAGGGCTACAAGAGAAAAGCGAGCCCAGCATTGTCACTCTATGTCTATTTCTCCCAGCTCACTAACTCAGCTGAAATTGTTGGGGAAATGGGTATGGCAAGGGACAGTAGGAGTGTCAAGCTTTTATCCAATGTATTTCTACTACTAAACAGGAGCAGGAAGGGAATGAAGCTAAATTCCTTTCTGCCAGCCCCAATTACTGGCACATGTATGGGTACCTGGGGATTTGAAGGCAATGGGCCACATTATTAGGAAGGTGCTAGGGGGTAAATGGGGCCGGTAGAGCTGCCAGCCCTGTTAACCCCCTACCGCCTCATTACGAGGTCCGCTTGTGGTTTTACCAGATGTCATTAACGGGTCCCGCGAGCGGTCCAGCATGCTACCAACGGGCCCGTCATTAACGGGACCATTGTTTGCATGTTCCCCATTTCCATTGAGCCCTATGGGGGCTCAAATGGGAATGGGCATGGACTGGGTCCGGGTTCCTTGAATGGGGAAATACCGGGCCCTCCAAGGTTGGAATGACCCGGTATTTCCCCATTCACGGAACCCTGACTTGGTACCCGGAATGGGGGTGGCCATGCCGCAAAAAGCGGCATGGTTACCTCCAAGGTCGTAATGAGGCCCAATATCTGGCAAATGGGGTGACCACATTCCCTTGGCAGTGATTCCAAAACATGGCAATGGCATACATGGGCCTTTGATTGAAACATATGGCAAATGGTCTAACTATTCATTATGATGGGGATAGCTGGTAAATGGTGTGACTTCCTCAGCATATAAGGTTAACATCTGGCAAATGTTGTTAATAATAGCATGTGAATACCTGGTAAAATGATTATACTTAATATTAGTGAATGGCTCATTCATTCACGCTGGCTGCAGATGAAAGCAGCATCCACAAGAAGGAATTGTCAGTCCATAAGGCGGAAACATTGCACCACGAGATCCCAACACCTGAGGTAAGCCCAGTTGGACTTAATCTTATTACACTGATGTGCTCTGAAATAGATAAAATTACTTTTGATGATGAGCTCCATCCATCTGCTAAATTGCCCAGTGGGGCTGCCTGCAATCATACTTGTGGGCTCTGCCCTCTACATAATCTGTGCCACTCGCAAGTAGCTGGTCAGCCCAGTTAAACTATTTAATTTGCAGAGGGGCTTGCCATCTCCCACATGGCTGCCGTCATTTCTGGAACATGAGTGCCTCGTTGCCCGGCACAAATTCAGCACTGATTGGCCATGTTTGCATCTAAAAGTTCAATCCGGGGTGCCAAAAGTCTGAGCATTCCCCCGATGAAGGCCCTCTATGAAGGCTCCTGTCTGGCCCTGTCTAGAGCTGGGGGGAGCACCTCTCCCTGCCTCTATCTCATTCCCCTTGCCTCTTGGCAATGCTCCCAAATTAATCACACTGATTTGGGTGACTGCACGCTTTGATCTCAAACAAAATCCTGACTCTTCAATTGCTCTGGTAAGCAACATGGATCACATTGGTCTGGTCCACTCACCTCCCCTGGATACTCTGCTAAAGTTGCTTCCAGCTCCTACCCTACCTGCCTAACTGTAATCTCTAATTTCTGCACCAAATGAAGTGTGCAATGTGTTGTGCCTCTTACTGAATGCTCGCTGTTGTCTTAATGCCCTGCCTTAAAAAAAGAAAACAAATTAAAAATGTAAAAATATTTTTTATTTTTATTTTTAGGTGTGCTTCCAACTGTGCCTCCTCTATTTCGTATTGCTTTTTAGTGCTTTCTGAAAAATTCAAATATTTATGTGCTTCCAACAGTGCATCCTCCATCCTGTACTGCTTTTTAGTGGAATGTTGGTGTGCTTCCAACTGTGCATCTGGGCATTTCTAGTGTGCTCATTGATTTTTGTCTGCCTGGCTGCCTGGTGAGTTTCTATTGTTCAATAGTGCTTCTAACACTCTCCCCGACTAGCCTCCGATTCCTACACCCTATTTTTTTATGTTTCAGCCCCCATGCTTCTCTCTGAATCTCCTATCTATTCTAATATTTTCTCCATCGCCTATCCTCCCGCTCTTATGAAGTCTTGAAGGACTACATTCAAAAAGACACTCCTGAGTTCCAACCCTGCTCTGCCCATTGCAGACACATACATCAATGCTTCCTCCAGACATACTTTCAATGGCATTATCTTTGCTGTTCCTTCTTCTGACTTATGGACTCCCCTTTTGGTTTCTGCCCTCTCCCCTTTCTCCTCCTCACCCATTACTGGTGGCACCAGATGGTAAGTGCTCTTGGCTCACTTCGAATCTTCCAAATGCACCATGAATGTCTATCACAATGGCACTATCATGGCAAAGGGCTCTCAGCCCAACCTCCTCCTTTTTGACAGGTGTCTTCCATCTCTATTCAAATTGCCCCCCACTCCTGCCCCCCTTGATCCTTTATCCCTGCTCCCCCCAGGTGGTGGAAAACCACCCCTATGCCCCCTTTTGCAAATCTTTTAAAGGGGCCAACCAGATTCACTTAGCTACCCTCAATTCTTGATCTGCTATCAAACACTACTCTGACATCTGTCTCCACATTGATGACTTTGACCTTGATGTCCTTGCTCTCACTGAGACATGGTTCAAGGTCAGGTCCATCACTGCTTTTGAAACTATTTTCCCAGAAGGCTAAAAGATCCTGTCAAACCCCAGACCCTCCGAGCCTGGTGGCAGAGTGGCTCTGATCTTCCCTGAGTGGATTTCTGTCTCAATCATCCCCACTCAAACCTACTTATCCTTTGAAAGCCTAGTCTGTAGGCTGTCTGTCTCTCCTACCTTCTCTCTTACTCTGGCCACCATCCACACCCCCCCCCAGGCTGACCTCCCTCTTGCTCTCAGAAATGGCAGACCTTTTCTCCTCTCTTCTTGCCTCCTCCCCCAAACTTATCTTCTTTGGGGACTTTAACATCTATCTCGACTCTCCAGATGTGGCTTCTGTACTCATTTGTGACCTATGCGACTCTCTTTACCTCATTATCCTTCCCTCTGGCCCAACCCACTCCACCAGACACACCTTGGAGGCTCTCATCTCAACAGACATTCCCGCCTCCAACCCTTTTACTACTCTGCTCTCCGGTTCTGACCACTCTCTCCTCTCTTCCCACCTTGACCTCCCCTGTCCCCTGATGATGCGTCCACCTGCACTGCCAGTCTCCTTTTCCGTCATTTAATTGATGAAGCGTGTGTCAGTCACTGCATTTGCCTCTTCCTTCATCCCTCCTCCACATCTTTCATTTGACTCTCCAGACTCTGTTCTAGCTAACCTCCTTCTTTCTATTGCTAACAGCCTGAACACTCTTGCCCTCATAATGAGGATCCGCATGAAGCAAGCCTCCAAATATAACTCTTGTTATGACTTCGACTTGGGAGCTTTGAAACACAAGTGCAAAGCTTCATAGAGGAAGTGTCAGGCATCTAGCTCATCCTTTGACAAATTTACCTGCTTCCTACCCCAAAGGCAATACCGCTTCACCATCGGTTCCAAGAAGAATGCTCATGTCCAAGCCTGCATCCCTGGTGCCACCAACAACACGGCTGAACTTTTTAAAATCTGCAAGGATCTTGCCAATCCTACTGCAGTCTCCACCTCTCCTCCTCCCTCCCAGGCCCTCTGCACTGCTCTGAGTGCCCACTTCTCCTTCAAAACACGGGACATCCTGTCCTCCCTGTCATCTCCTCCCCCCAAACCTCCATTATCTTGCCTCCCTTGGCCCCCCTCCCCATACTCTCCTCCTTCTCTCCAATAGCACCAGAGAAGATCTCTAGAGTTATCCGCTCTATGAAAGTCTCCTCCAAACAGGTGCTCCCCTGCTCCTCAAGAACCATCAAGGACAAGACTGCCTCTCCTGCCCCAGCATTGGCTGACCTCTGCACCCACTCCTTTGCTACTGCCTTCTTCCCACAACCCCTCAAGCACTCTCTTGTGCGCCCTCTCATAAGAATGCTGTCTACTGACCCTTCCTGCCCAGCTAACTATGGTCCTATCTCTATCAACCCTTTTTTGGGCAAACTCATGGAGAAGCTGGTCATCCCCCAACTGGCCCTCCACACTGAAATGGGTGGCTGCCTTCATGACCACCAATCCGGTTCAGGGCATCCAGAGGCATGGAAACTGCTCTCCTGAACACCTGTGAAGGCCTGCTCTCTAATCTGGACTCAAACACTAATCTGTTCCGACCCTCCTCGATCTTTCTTCTGCTTTTTACACAGTCAACCACCCCATCGTTGTTAGGGAACATTCTCATTATATGGCTAATTGCACCTAGTGAGTCCCCCAGCAGCTTTGCTGGATTTCTGGAGTTTATTTTTTTCACTTGGTAAGAGTGTGAGCTTTTCCCCCACTCTTACCCATGTTTTGCCATGTGTCTGTTGCCTGTTTTTGTGATTGTGGACTTTGGAGTACACCACTTCAGTAGTCCCCTTCTTTTTTGTGTTACACAGCACCTTCAGTGCAGTGAAACACGGTTGTCTTTTAGACTTCTCCCCAACTCCATTTCTGAGGCTGACTACTGTCCCCAGAAAAGGGTAAAGTTGCCATTAACTTTACTTAGTCATTTGACCACAGATCCAGTACTCCCCATCTTACATTGAGTACTGGAAAGGGTTACTCCTTAGCCCTTTTTATCTATACCTCCTAGAGCATTGTTTCACTCTTTTTACATTTAGACTTGGCTGATGGCAGTTGGATCTACCCTAACTTTTCTACTGTGTTTATACTATATAAACGAGGTACTGTTTTAGGCTATTATATTAGCCTCGAACATAAAACCGCTTGACCAAATACTCTTTCCTTTGGCTCCGGTCGGGTTTATTCGCCATTTCTTTTTGTTAAAGTCCTTTTTGTGTTTTACTTTGCGTGGCAAACCAGGTTTGCCTTCTTTGTTCACTGTCTTTTGGCGGGCTTCTGCCAAGAAGCCCTCCTCCAGACGCCTGGGATTCTAGGTGGGCAGAATGTGAGGGAGGGGTGTAGTCACCACCTGCACAGGGTATCCTAGGAAACCCAAGTCACACTTTGCCATGATTGGCTGAGGTGGTTGTCCGGGCTGGACAACCCCCCCTGCTGCATGATTGACAGCCAGCCTGTGTGAATGGGGGATATTTGCATAAAAGGCATGTCTCTTGGGCTAGAAGTCAGAGTCGCCACTGGAACTACAAGGAACTGAAGAGAAGCAGAGAAGAAGACGGCTGCTGCAACTACCCCGTACCGGTGAATCCCTGCTGCAATCCTGAACTATCTACCCTTCGACGACCAGAGAAGATCCAGTCCGGAGTCTTCTTCCCTTGAGCCTGGTGGGTATAACCAACTAATCTTCTACAGCCAGAGGATCCTCTTCTTGGTCGAAATCGCTGCACACTGCTGTAGTGGTCCGGGTAGCCATCTGAAGAGCCTCTCCTGTTTTTAAGAAGCGCACCTTTTATTCACAGTCGCTACTGCCGGCTTCATCCCTGTGTGGTGCAGACCCCCCAGACGTCCTCCTTCGTACCAAAGCTCCCGGAACCATGGGTCTGCAGGAAACTACCAGGAACAACTGCTGTGACACCAGCTTCTTCATTGAATAAGATACTGTGTTCTGCTTGAGGAAAAAGGGTAAATCCCTTTTCTTCGCCTCCAAGGCTTGCCCTTGTCTTCCCTCCTTCTTATAACTTTTGCTTCCTCTGTTGACAATATCTAAGTACTCCTGGCAATGATGAATCTTGAACTATCTAACTGTGTGATCCTCAACAACAGGAACCCGGTTCCACTTGACACTGGCTCCGGCCTATTGACTCTTGAATTTCTGTCAACGAGTGTTCTCTGATTCTGTCTGCCTTGACTAAAGTATTGCATATGATGTTTGCCCCCAACTCTCTCTGGTTAACTCAGGTGCTAAGTGTGTTTTGCCCCAGCAACATTTTTTGCCGCGGATATCTGTATCTTTAGTAAGACCGAACTGTCATTACTGTCAAAAAGTGATTGCATCTGTATTCCCAGTAACATCTTTTGTTTCACAACACCGGTCCATTAAAACATAGGGTACTTACCTTGAGTTAGAGTGTACCAAGTGGATTGGTGGGTTGTAGTGTATTTTACGTGTGGTTTTGAATTAATAGAAGTGTTGTGTTTATAACAAATGGTTTAAAAAATAAATGTACTTATACTTTTTTACCTGAAACCTTGGGTCAGTGTTTGCTTGAGTCACAGTAATTGTGGTCCCTTTGTGTAATCTCTGCTACTGCTCATATACCCTTGAGATAAACCTGGCTGCTCCGCTGATGCTACCACTTTAACGTAGTAGTACAGGCTTGTACCAAAGGTGAACTTGTATTACCACTTGTAGTTTTACTTGTGTGTAGTGGTCCCTAAGGGCACTGCACAGGATTCTGCCTAACAATCGTCATAAAACGTCTCCATGATACCCTAGGCATCATGAACAGGGCACTGAAGTGGCTCGTCTCCTTTCTTTCAAACAGACCCTCCCAAGTGCCAATGGGTGAATTTCTCTCCTCCACCTCACTCTCTACTTGTGGCATCCCTCAGGGCTCTATCCTATTGCCATGGCTCTTCAACATCTACCTGGCCTTTCTGGCCCACTTGACCACCACCTTCTCCCCTAATTTCCAGTGTTATGCAGACAACACACAGCTCTCATTCAAGCTGACATTATCTTACTCCTTCCCCTCCTCCCTCATACCTGACTGTCTGACTCCTATTCAGGCATGGTGCTCTGCCAATGAACTCTGCCTTAATGCCAGTAAGACGGAGATGCTTCTCATGGGGACGCTTGCTCCTTGTTTCCCCCCTACCCTCTGGCCAGTCTCCTTAGGTCCCCTCCGCTCACCCACGTATAAGGCAAAAAACCTTTCCAAGAAGTCCAACTTTCAGCTACCCCTCCTCAGGGGCACTCTACCTTTCCTCAACTTCAACCAGAAGCTCAACTTCTCCAGAGCCCTGGTTCTCTATAAGCTGGACTACTGCAACCACCTCTTCCTCAGTCTGCCTCTTTCCACCCTTCACCCCTTCAACTAATCCAGAATAAGACTGAGAGACTTATCCTTGGTCTCAAGCCCAGGGTCCACATCTCTCCAGCCCTAAAATCTCTCCACTGTCTCCAAGTGACCGCAAGGATCAAATTCAAGACCCTTTGCATCATCCACATGGATGTCTGGGGCTTGGGCTCTCTCTACATTCAGCTTTCCCTCACTAAACACCTCCCTTCCAGCGTGCTTCAGTCCTCTGGCTCCAACTCTCTGCAGGTCAAACGTTTCTGCAAACAGAGAGTGGGAGGTATACCCTTTTCCTTGGCTGGTTCATCCCTCTGGAATGGGTCCCTGACCCCTCAGACTTGAGCCAAATCTTCTTAAGTTCCAGAAACGTCTCATGACTTTCCTTTTCTCCTCGTCCTTCCTGCTGCCCCTCCTGTGCTAACGTACCCTCTGCCGCTGCGTCTGTGGCCTGGATCCTGGAGTTATCCAGGGGCTTGACTACCCCCTACCAGTCCTCCCAGCATCCCTTGCCCCGGGGCTCACTTTCCTGGACTAGGCCTAACCTTGTCCTCCTGTCTACCACACTCATCCACCCATCCCCCTTTCTTTCCCCTGGCACTTGCCACCTGGGCCCCCAGCACTTGCCCTCCCTCTCTCTTTGGGCGCCCCACTCCTGCACTTCTCCCTCAACCCCCTGCACTTTCCACCTTGTCACAAGGCCAGTATAACAGTTTTTGTTGTTTGCCCCCACCCCAACATGTCTTGTGGCACCTGGAAAAACTTGCGTATAGGAGCCATGCATATGTCCAATACATTAAATAAATGCATAAATAAATAATACAATGATGGCAATATCCTACAATTGTATGATTACCTGGCCAAATGATGGCAATATCTAGCAAAAACAGGCACTATGATCTGAGGGCTTCAGCTTATCATGACACAACTTGGCAAATTATGGTTTTATCTGAGAATGTGATGCAATAGATAGTAAAATGTGTGTATCTGGGTTAATGGTCTCAATAACTGGCCACACAGAAAGCATGTTTTTCTTTTTCAATTGTTGTATTATTACCAGCCTTACAGCAGCTGCTTCACTCTGCTTGCAGTCACTAACATCCACATAGAGCACACTTTTGTCTCTTATATTTTGGTCACATGAAAAGGTCGAGGTTAATATTAATCCAGAATGTCAAACCTCTTCTTGGCATAAAAAATATCCAGACCAGGTGTGACAGATTCCTATCTGCTAGGACGAATCTCACTGATTTTGCAAAACATAACCTTCGCTGCGATTACCACTAGTAATGCCATCCGACGTGAAAGCCAATTCTACAAAACAGTCTCACAGTCTCACATTGATACTGCGCTCTGTGTTTTACAAACTGGTTTTGGTGGGTTTTTACCCAAATGGGCCTGCTGACGTATGTGTGCATTGTTGAACTTACGAACATCCGCATATAAAACACACCCTGTATACCTGCTGCTGGATATTAGTAAATGGCATGCCAGCAACATGTGTAGCTGCCATGTGGCACCACCTTTAGAAAAGGCCGAGCAGGTATGTTCTCTAAAAAGTGCAAACCCAACTGGGTTTGCTAAATATGCTACAAAAGTGGGAGAACATTTTTGACTTCCTCAGTAAGATGACCTCCAAAGGAATTCTAGCTAGAATGTACAGGGCCGGATAATGACTCGCCTTATCCTTTGGACCCTGGACTGGGACTCTGAGCAACCCAAGGACAAAGAAGCAGCTATGGGCTCTGGAAACCATGCATCTCCTGCCTGTTACAAGCTTATTCGTGCCCAGTGCTATTGCTGCTTGTGAAAGACACGCTAAGTTTGAACCATTTGACCCGCTCACAAGCCCAACACTATAATGCTGCCGCAGAATGCTCCAAAATTCCTGTATCAAGGCTGTCGAGTATGAAGAACAAGACCGAAAACTATTGAATGTGGTTCTGCCTCCTGGCCCCGCCTTAAAGACCCACTTCCTATCTTTTTGAAGACAATGGGCCTCATTACAAGTGAGGCGGTAAGGGGTTAACAGCGCCGGTAAAGGTGCTGGTGTCGTTAACCCCGTACCACCTCATTACAAGGTCCCGTCGCGGGACTCGCTCTGGACGTCTGGTCAGACCAGACGTCCTTTGCTGGTCCCGCGAGGGGACCAGCATGCTAACGACGGGCCTGTCATTAAAGGGCCCGTTGTTAGCATGCTCCTCATTCCCATTGAGCCCCATGGGGCTCAAATGGGAAAGGGGATGGTCTGGGTCCGGGTTCCCTGAATGGGGAAATACCGTGCCCTCCAAAGTCGGAATGGCCCGGATTTCCCCATTCAGGGACCACAGTCCTGGACCCGAGTTTGGAGGCAGCCATGTCCTTATTAAGGGCATGGCTACCTCCAAACTCGTAATGAGGCCAGATATCAGTGAACTTGAACATTGCCACTGAAATTATTGCCTGTTTGCTCTCCGTCCCTTTGTTCCAATGTCTGAATTCTCTGTGATTTCCTTTACAGAGGTGGGTTATTAGTATTTTATCAGTGGTTTATTAGTTGTGTGTATTTTTAGTTTAAATAAAGTTTTTTATTTTTATAGAACCTTCATTGGACATTTGTTTTACTATTGTTGTTTTGGAAAGTTACTGTTGGCCAACTCCCTGATTAGCATAGCATTTTCTCTGTCTGCTCTACCATAAAAAACTGCTGTGACCGCTTAACTCTGTGCAGAGGCCTATTTGGACTAACAGGTTATTCAACCCCAGCCCTTACTCAGTATCTATTCTAATCTCACACGCCTTGAAAAAGACCCCTGCTGGGTCGGAACACGTGTCGGCTTCAAGTGTACTATTAAATAACTACAATATTCACATAGAAACTAGTGACATGACTTGTCATTGATTGCGACAACCAAGTTTGAGCTAAACCTGGCAACCACTGTACCAGTGATCCCGCGCCGAGGTGACCCAGGCTCTTAAACACAGCTACGGTATTGCTGTGAGGCTGGGCCTTGTTCACCTTCATGATTGGGATTACTGCTGGGTGCTTATTGGGTTAGCAGTGTGTGGCAGAGTAGGGGATTCCGCCACTGCTCATCCCTGTACTCCTGCAGAGCAGTATTCATTTTGTTACACCAGGCGCAGACACAAAGAATACATTTAGATGTGCTATAAATTCAGTTTATTTTTAGAAGTAAAAAAGCATCGAGGTTTTAAAAGCAGCGCAAGTCTACAAATGGTATGTATCTGTTTTGCGTGTTTACCCGTTTTACCATGCCGGGCCATGGTAATCAGTGTCATTTTTGTGAGGAACATGTTTTGTTGGGAGGTACTGTATGGGATCACTTTTTAAGATGATTTTGCTTTCTGAAGTCCCTTAAGCGGTATGTGGCCTGCTACCCATATTTATTTATTTTTATCTCCAAATATTACTTTTTAATCAATGCGGCTATTAGAAAGAATGAACAGGAATTCGCATGATAAGTGAGACTAATCAGCCAGCACACGTGTAATGTTCCTACTGCACTCTTTTTTTTTTTTGTTGCACCAGTCGAGCAACCTAATGCCGAAATGCTATTTGACCCAGAAATCTTAATTTTCACCCACCAGGCCAGTTTATGTCACGCGGCCTTGCAGTTATAATGGGCTTCACTCGAGGAAGACGGCGGCAACAGAACGCCACCGAAAACATCGTTCGCTAGCCCCTTCGATTACAGCCACTTTCCACCTCTCGGCCCTAATGAAATTCCATCTATTATGAAACCTGTAACATATAAAAGCAGCCTGTTCGCGAGCTCAGCTTCCATTATTGGAGGAGTTATTGGCCTTAGGAGAACAAGTTAATGGTAATTTCTCTTCCTTCGGCTTCGATTAATAGCGAAGCCCTGGGGAGAGCAGGGAAGGTTATGTTTTGCGAAACTGTGTTATGCCCACAGAGGGTACGCGGCTCAATCAGGCCGGATTGCGAGCTGGGGCGCATTGTTTCCTGGCACAATAGCCGCCTCTCTGCCCCCTCGTGCTGGGCATTGGCTGCCAGATTCGGGTTCAGTCAATGACTGAAGAAGGTCGGGCCTGTTTTTGTAAACTTAACTTCCTCAAAGAAAACACGTCGTTTACAGTGGCGGCTGCTTACTTAGGGCGGGGGGGCGCCGCCCCCCCCTCCCCACCACAGAAAGAAGAAGAGACAACTCTTTTTGCTGTGCTGGAATTAATTTAATCAATTTTTGCAGAGCGGCAGATTATTTATTTATTAATCTGCCGCTATGTCTGCAGTATGCTGGGCTGCCAGGCCTGCTCCTGCCCAACCTAGAGCAGCGGGGCGCGTCCGGATCTACGTAGACTACGTCCATATTCTACCATGTAGAGTGCGTGGAGCTCTGAGCTCCACGCACTTTACGTATCCCATTCCCACATTTGGGAGGCTGTCGGGGCGGTGGAATGGTGGCCCCTCACTGTCGGTATTCTGCGCAAACAGCGCAGCAGTAGAGGAAACCTGACTCCTGTGCTAGCATTGCAGGCCATGCAGGACCATAGCAACAGGTTGTGTTGGATTGTCATTGGCTGTCTACCAGCCAATGACAATCCGTGTGGGTGGAGTCGGGTGACGGTCATGGGCACACAGTGTGCCTCACCTTCTTCTCGTTCTTTCCATCTGATCCTAGTTGCTTGCTGGTGTGGTGGTCGAGGACTCGTCGTCGCAGTGACCCAGGCCCAGAACCAGGCCCATCCACGGACGGACGTGTGCTGCTGCAGCCCCAGGTAAGTGAGCATATAAATTGTGTTTGTGTTGGCTTCTTAGTTAAGTGAACTCTTAGTCTTCCATGCCGCATTGGCGAAGAAGACTAAGAGTTTCCTTAACCTTAACTAAAACTGAGATGTAGGCTGAGTGTCCCGCAGCCGCCATTAGGTTTCAGTTAAGGAAACGATTAGTCTTCTAAGAAGACAGTTTCCTTAACTAAAACTTAATGGCGGCCGCGGGACACTTGGCCTACCTCTACCTGACTCTCAGTGAGAGATGTATGCTGTGTCCTCCCGAGTAAAAGACACCTATCATGTTGTCGAGGCATTGAATGTCTTTTAGCGGCTCAGCGGCTGGCCTGGGTCTCTTCCGTGTGCTATACACTGTCATCGAAGTGACCCAGGTAGCAGTAGCAGTGGTATGTCTAATTATAACTATTTAATTTCTGACTGGAGTCTTTTATGGCCTCAAAGCGGGGATTTAAAAAAGCTCCATGTGAGTGTCTGAGTTGAAAGGGTGCGGCTGTGAGGATCCTGCTTTGCTATTTAACATGAGAGACTTTTCCAGTATAACGTGCGCAGCTTTTGGCAAAGCAGTGCATGCGGTTACCATCAGGCGTCCTTCTGGAGATAGGGAATAGTACAAAGGGCTGGAATATTTTTGGAAATGGTAAATTTTCAGGGAGGCGGATTGGGTATGGAGGAATATATCAGTCACTGAAAGCTGCTGGTGTGAGTTTGTGCGAAATGGGAAGGTAGCGGGTTGAAAGTGCATTTGTTCGCTAATGCACTTGGTGAACCCTGACGAATTAAATTGGGGGTAGGTAAAATGAGTATTACACAGTCTTATATTTGAAGAGCAGGTCTTAAAAGGGGCGCCCGCGGGACCTTAAGTGGCGTGCTTACGAAAACTGCCCTGTGTTTCCATGGCATGGTGCATGTAGAATGTTGAGGGATTTGAATGACCAGCAATGCCGGACACATAGGCAGGGTGGTCCTTCCCGAATCCCGCCAAGCAACTCCCGTCGCACCTTTCACGTCGCTGCTGCAGCTATGCGTAAGTGATGCAACCCTGCACTGCCACTGAAGCCCCTAAGAAGTGCACAAAACGCTATCTAATCTGCCCCAGATCCTACATCATCATTGATAATAATAATAATGATGTACCATCTACATAATAGCCAGTATAATTTAATAGAGTTTAGTGTAATAGCCCTACCCGACAGAGGGAAACTTTTGGGAACATATGTTTTTTGCTTATTTGAACTATATCTAATAAGTTCTTGGCAGACATAGCTTGTGGTGTCTGTTGTGCTCGACAGAACGGTCAGAGCCCCTGTTGACTTGAATTTTATTTAGATGAGTTATTCTTCTGTTCTCCATATGCTGTTTTATGATCTTTTGTAGAGGATGTAGTTTGTGAAGGGTTTGCTTACCCCTCCTCCCCTGTCAGCCCCTCTTTCTCACGGCGGGATGAACCCAGATTTTGTTGATGCAGACAAATGGGGGTTCACGGTTTCCTGGGTTAGGGTCGGGACTGGGAGGCGATTGCTCACATCGATTCATTGGAAGACCAGAAATGCAACGCAAGTTTGAGGTTTATTTTTTGATGAAATGGTGTCTTGGTTAGGAAAATGCATTCTATCAACACTTTTGCTCATTTTAAGAAAAATGTGAATCAAATTGCAAAAGTGTTTGTTAAAGCAAAAGCACACTTTTAAGCAGATATATCTGTTTCCAACACATCTTTGAATTATTTAAGTGCTTTTGTTGAGTGCAGCTGCGCCCACCTTATGGGATATTTCAGAGCCAGGTGAAAGAGAACGGGGGTACAAAGGGCTAGGAGGTACAGTACGTGGGTACAGAGAAGGGGGTGTGGGGGCTAGGAGTGGAAGAGGCCTGAAAGGTAGAGGACAGGGGTTATAGAAAAGGGGAGGGCTAGGAATGTAATAGGCCTGAGAAATAGAAGACCGGGGCCACAGAGAACAGGAGGAGTAGGAGGAGTAGAAGTGGCCTTAGAAGTGAGAGGATGAATGCATATGAATGCCAGTAACAGCATGACAAAATGATATTTTTCCATCATTACTGACTATATAATGATGAATTTCTTTATGCATACATCATAGTACCAGCGATTCTTAATACAAGCTGCTGTAAAATACACCATCACACTTGCACACGTAATAATAATGTACCACCATTAGTAGGTAAAACCTAATGCATTTTATGTCATTTTTCGGTGGGTTTTGGACAGTAAATGGCACATTTTGGAGGCCATTTTTCAAAATGTTTTGCGGGGAGAACCCTCCCACACCCTCCTTGGGTGGTGCGGGCTTGCGCGCTGCTTGCACTCGCTCCCAAATTCCACCTGGGAACTTTACGCCCCACCAGCTTTAAAACTCACCAGCCGCCACTGGTCGTTTATTTCAATATGAATCGCCCATCTTTTGTAGAGAATGTGGTGCATTTTGTAACGCAGGTAGCATTTGTACCGTCCTGTTTGTTTGCTTGTGACCACTGAACAGGAGTCTCTTCGACAAAACAGTTTCTTGCCCTGGGGTATAGGCAGTGAAACCTTTGATTAAACTAACTTAATTAGCAAGAACATGGTCATATTTCTGGGGACTGGGGTGAAGGGTAGGGGGATAGCATGGCGTTTGCACTGGGAAAAGGGTGTCCACTCTTCGAGCCTAGCCGTACTCCATGCGCTTTGTGGATATATAAATCTGTGCCCAGTCTATCTACCATTATGGCCATTTGTCGGAAGAGGGCCCCCACAACACGGGGACCCTTGTGACCATGACCAAGAAAATGCAAAGGCCCATTTTAACACATTTTCAATGATAATCGCAACACCTCTGAATGCTCTACTTGAGGTGTTGGCACCGTGGCAGACATGCACATATTTACAGAAGATGCCCGGGAAAAGCAACAAAAAAAGCCTTATACTCCGCAGCCAGCCTGACTTTTGATGCATCTTTTTTAGCCAAACGCCAATAGCTTCAACAGGTGTTTACTAATCATAGACCTGTTTCACCAGGGGATAACCAATTTGGGGCCAGATTACAGACACTTTGCTCTGGTGCAAGTACAAAGTTTGCACGGTATTAGCACTAGGGCACAGTATGTCCTATTTTTAAAAACACTGGGACACATTAAAAAAAAAACCATTGCACCTCGACAAGTGCAGTTTGGCAAATTAAAAGCACCAGGGCTAAAATTGCCCTAGTGAAAAAAAGATGCATTTTCACTACATGCACCTGGAGTGCTAGTACAGAAAGGTATTAGCACTAGGTTCAAAATGGTGTAAAAATGCATACAAAATGTATCTTTTTAGCACTAGGGCAAGTTTAGCCCTGGTGCTTTTAATATGCCAAACACTTGTCGAGGTGCAATGGTTTTGTAATGTGTCCCAGTGTTTTTAAAAAATAAGGCAAACTTTGCCCAGTGCAAACTGTCTGCAATCGGGCCCCAGGTGCGGCTCAGTGAAATGCTTGTAGTTCACAGTTTGCATAATATTAACAACCACAACAATATAGAATACCAGTGGAAAACACCCACCAAAAATTGAATTATAGCAAAATGTATTCCATATGTCGATCTTCGTACTGAACTGATACCTCACCCCTGAAATACTTTATCAAGAAATGTTGTGCTGGATACACAGTAAAAGCAGATGGATCCTTATCTGCCCCCCATCACGCGTGAATAGCTCATCCATTCCTGCATTTCCTCACCTACAATGGCACAACCTGAAATAATACCATCCAATAGTTTCACACGTGTTTACCTTCAAGGATTACAATTAAAGGACGACACTGATTTCCACAATCTGTTGTTAGTGTCACTTGAAACATTGCTGTTTAGCTATTTATTACCAGATCCCGCAGACTCTTCTGAGTGCAGAGCTTAATCGAGAGTAGCTGCTTGAAGCAGCATCCATAACTTACTGGAACTCGTGAGCACATCTCAAGACCATCACGGATCCGTAATGAGATTTTCATAAAACTTTCTCAATACATTTTTACATTTTAACACTATGAACTGCCTTACAATGAGATTTCCTCTAAGGTAACTTATCTTCTTGGTTTTATGATTTATCTTTTTTCTCTATTTTTATCTATTGCCCATGCACCCAACATCCATGATCTCCTACTTGTAAATAACCTTGAATTTCTGGCCATCAGCGAAACCTGGTTGCATGAGGCCCCTCATTATCCCTCCTCCTACCTCCTGGCTACGTCACCCTCAGAACCAACAGAGATGGTTCCCCAGGTGGAGGAGTCACCAACATATCCCAAGCCTCCCTCCCCAATTAGATCCTATCCCATCCCACCTTTGCTAGGCTATGAACTCCCACTTGCCAAAATTGAACCCCACCCTCAAACTACCATCAGCCTCCTCCTCTTTTAAAGACACCCCAACTACCTTGGCTCCGCGGACGCTGACATACACTTACTCATCGTTCCACTACTGAAGCCCAACACCAAATTTGAGCTCGTGGGTGACTTCAACCTAGGGTTCAAAGACCCCAGAGACCAGAAGTCTACCACCCTCTGTACAGCTCTCCATGAGTTCAATTTTGCCCTAGTGGTCTCCCCCCAACCCATTCTAAAGGACAAATCCTTGACTGGATTCTGTCCATCAGCATTCCCACCCAAGTCATCTCCATCAACCCAGTACCCTGGACTGCTCTGTGATTCAATTCTCTACCTCCCCCTCGTCCCCCATCACCAAAAAACTTGATAAACGCCCACCCATCACCGCTAGACACACATGTAAACTAACTAAGGAAACACTGGAACCCACCATTCTTGCCTTCCTTGAGCCAGGGCCCAACGGCACTGACCCTGAAGTCATTCTCAATGCCAACAACTCTGCTCTCCTAAACACTCTAGACCTATACGTCTCCCTCAAAACTACATTGTGCAAAAAAGACAATCACCACAACCGGTTCACTGAAGAACTAATTGCCCTCAGCAAACTGAAATGAGTCAAAGAACATCTCGAAGAAAAACCCCAACCGCAAGAACAAAGAGGGTTTCTCAAATGCAGCCACCTCATACAAAAAAGCTATTACCTCCACTAAAGCCATCATCTACAATGCTCAAATCAGTGTAGCCAGCTCTAATACCAGCAAGCTCTTTAAGACCCTCAAGGAGCTTGAAATCCCAGCCCCCATTCCCCTAGCATCCATACAGATAAAGCCTGGTGCTCCCTTGAGCAATCAGCTCTAGTGAACAGGGAGAAAAGAGAAAAGGAGGAGAAAGAGGGGAGGTAGCGGGGGGAGGGTCAACAAGCAAAGTAGGAGAGGGGAGAGGAGGGGGAGCGGAGGAGAGGGTGGACAAGATGTCCTGTGTTTTAGAAATAAAGTGAGAGGCACGGGTATTGCTAAGTGCCTGCAAGGCGAGATGAGGAGTGGAGACTGCAGCAGGGTTGGCCAGCTCCTTGCAGATTTTAAAGAGTTTGGCTGAGTTGTTAGATGCCGCAGAGACACGAGCTGATTTCCACAATCTTGTATCTTGTATGTGGACTCTCTTCTTGGTGTGGACAGTTGTCGGTATTGCCTTTGGAGCAGGCGGCAGGTCAGTTTGTCTGAGGATGAGCCAGAAGCCCTCCATTTCCTCTCAGCTGCCCTACACTTACGTTTAAGTGTAGCTAGGTCAGAGTCATACCAAGAATTGAACTTGGCTTTGGACTTCAAACGGATCCTCATGACTGGGACAAGAGCATCAAGAGTGGCAGAAATAGAGGAGTGGAGCAGGGACAGGACTCTGTGAGGGTGTGAGTCAGCCTGGGGTGAAGGAGGTGGGGGGAAGGTTTCAGTGAAAACCTCGACTGACACACGCTTCATGGGCTGGATGTCCGAGAAGGTGGGTGGCAATCTATGAGTAGTCTTGGTTTGGGGGAGGAGATGGAAAGATGATAGGAGAGAAGGCAGTGATCACTCCAGGCAAGAGGAGTGGTGATGTGGGTAAAGAGGGGGAGGACAGAGGAGATCAAGACATCAAGTGTGTTACCAGCAGAGTGAGTCAGGCCGGAGGGAAGGGTAGAGAGGGAGCGTGAATCGCAGAGGTCACAAAAGAGTTCAGATGAGGAACAGGGAGAATCAACATTGATGTTAAGGTCACCAAAGCAGAGGCGTTGAGTGGTTGAGTCCATTAGGGAGGAGGAGAGGTCACCCACTCAGAGAGAAAAGACGTGAATTGACCAGGGGGCCAGTAGAGAGTAGCAACAGTAAGAGAGTGGCTAGAAGAGAGAGAGAGAGACTGCAGACAAGGCATTCGAACGAGGAGTAAACTTGTGTTGGGATGATAGAGGCAGGAATCCATTCAGGGAAGATCGGGGCTATACCCCATCCACGCTGGTTGGATCTGGGGGCTGAGAGGATCTTGTAGCCATCAGGGAGGAGAGTGTCAAAACTTGTGACAGAACTGGTTATGAGCCACGTCTCAGTGAGACCAAGGATATCAAGGTCAAGTTCTTCCAGGAGGTGGCAGATGTCAGAGGAGTGTTTAACAGCCGAGCAAGAGTTGAGAGTGGCAAGATGAAGAAGGTTGCCAGCCTTAAAGACCTTCCGGGGAGGGGTACAAATCAGAGGTACGCCCTGCAGAGGAGTGGAAGGAGTTTGAGATTTTGCAGAGGAGGGAGTAAATGAGGACAAGGTAGCCAGGGGATGTGAGTAGGGGACAGATGGAGATTAGAGGAAGTTGATGACATTGGAGGGAACCGCCTATCAAAGAGAAGGAGATTAGCCTGAGGGCCTTGGACCATGACAGTGCCATTTAGATAGCCATTAATGATGACTCTGGAGGAGTCAAAGAAATCCATGAGGACTTCCCCGCGGGTGCCACCATGAATGAGATAGGAGGAGACCGAACAGAGCACAGAGATCATATGAGGGGTCCAGAGATCTGGTGAAGCAACGAAAAAGAGGATGTCAGTGAGGGTTTATCTGGCAGAGGCTCTGGAATAGGTATCAGCGATGGGGAGACCTGGGTTGGAAGCTAAGGTATCCTTTTTAAATGTCTTCTTACCAGACTTAGTGATAAGGGAAGGATAGTTGATAGAGAAGCAGTTGGAGTAGATCGGAGAAACATCTAACACCATAGGCAGGTAGACAGATGACACAGTAAGAGAAATATGCAAGAACAGCAGTATGGAACAGTCACTGGGATAGCAGGTTACAATTGAGGCCCAAAGTAAAGTAAAACACTCACCCAAATTAGATTTACAGAAAACACACCCAAATTTGATTTACAGAAACACAACCCAGCTTTGACTTTCAAAAACACAGCCAAAATTTGATTTACAGAAAACACACCCAAATTCGATTTACAGAAATGCACTCCAGATTTGACTTTCAAAAACACACCCAAGTTTGATTTACAGACAACACACCCAAATTTGATTTACAGAAACACCCCCCAGATTTGACTTTCAAAAACACACCCAAGTTTGATTTACAGACTACACACCCACATTTTATTTACAGAAACACACCCCAGATTTGACTTTCAAAAACACACCCATGTTTGATTTACAGACAACACACCCACATTTTATTTACAGAAAACACACCCAAATTAGATTTACAGAAACGCATGTAAATTTGACTTTCAGAAACACACCCAAATTTGACTTTCAAGGGAAATGCTAAGGAGTCATAGGGTAAAGAAATTAGGTATGGGACAAAATGCAGCTGTTAAAAGTCTCCAAGGCTACTGATCAATGCAGTGTGACTCAGTGGCAAGCCAGAACTAATTTTCAGATTTTGCGATGATTAGGTGAGAATTAACATGGTTAAACAGGTGTTATTTCATTCTAAAAATGTTTGATTTTTTTTTCTAAAAGACACTGGGCCTCATTACGAGATTGCCGGTCTGGATACAACGGAACCGGTAAGCTTGCTGGTACCGTTGTATCCGGACCAGCAAACTCCGAGTTGTGCTCGCGGGTGCCTTTCATTCTGCCAGGTCTGACCTGGCGGAATGAAAGGCACCCACTAGCACAGCATATCGGATGCAAAGGCAATGTTATAAAGGGTGCCGGTGCATCCGACCTCCCCATTCCCATTGAGCCCTATGGGGCTCAATGGGAATGGGGAAGAATTTGTTCTGGTGCCCAGGAATGGGCAAACACTGGGTCTGGCAAGGCCGTAATGACCCGGAAATTGCCAAATTCTGGGCGCCATACCGCCAGCCTCGTAATGAGGCCCACTGACACAGATAGCAGAAATCAAGTTGGTGCTCCCAGCACAGTCCAAAAGTACCTTAAATGTGTGTCAGGACAACACGCATGATCTCTGTTAGGGAGAATTCTCTCTTTAGGCTGAATTTCCTAACCTAGTGAGTCCCCAGCAGCTTTGCTGGATTTCTGGAGTTTGTTTTTTTCCTCCTGCCAAGAGTGAGACTCTTTTTCTCCCACTCTTGGACATGATTAATGGTATTCCTTTGATTGTTAATGTGTTTTATGGGTTATGGGGTCCTTTACTCCATAGGGTCTCATGTGTTTTTCCTATGTGTGTTACACAGCACCCTCCGTGCAATAGCACAGGGGTGTCATAGTGACACCCCACCATAGGCTCCATACCCTGGGACTGACTACTGTCTCCCAGGGCATGTAAAGTCACCATTGGCTTTACTAGTCCCAAATTATTAACAGAAACCAGTACAAACCATCATATTGTGGACGTACTGGTCGGGGCAATTCGGTTTCCCCGGGGTCTGTTAGTCGAGGGGGCACGTCTCCGTCCCCCCTGATCGAGTTTTCGCTGGTGGCAGTGGAAACTACTTTTTATATTCGATCGCAAATATTTTCCTATGGGATTTTCCCATTGTTCGAGGCTACCAACTTTAATTGTTTAATTCTCCTCACCACTTAGCATGTTTGAGTGACAGCTAGGCTGAGTGAATGGGGGTTCTCTGCATAAAAGCAGGGCTTTGGGGACTGGAACTTCAGAAGTCGCCACAGGACCTGAGAATCCGACGAGGGAGAAGCTGAGCCGACCTAACACGACGACACCACCGGTGGAGCCCATGCGGATCCGACTCACCACTTCCCGACGACAGAGAAGATCTCCCGGCTGGAGAGGCTTCTTCCCCTGACTGGTGGGCACAACCAGTTTACCTTTCTTTCTTCGCACCCCAGCCCGGTTTGTGGTCGAACTGCCCGTGCCAAGCACCCCGGCAGCCGGATAGCCACTCACCATTGAACCGCGAATCACCGGACCGCTCCTTGTACCTGAGAAACTCCGTGGCTGGTTTCTTCCCTGGCCGTGCAACGGACTCCTGTCTTCCTCCACGACAAAATCCTCTCTTCCCCCGGACGAAACACTGACTTGCACCCTGCCAGGAGCAACTGCCCCCGCTGGAGTGTTCTCACCACTTTAAGGTACTGTGTCCGCCAGGCCTCCCTTTCTAAAGATTGCAACAAGGTAAAAATAACTCCTTAACCTTCTGGACTGGGCTGGCTGCCTTGACCCTCTAACTGGTCCCTTTCTTGGTCCAACTCCTTTTTTGAACCGTTACGAGACGTTTGTGCACTGCAACCGTGTGACCTTGGACACATTTTGTTTTGATCCTCTTAAAGCGGATCCAGCCTATTGACTCTGAATTCACGGTGTTACTTTGCCTTTCCCTCGTGTGTGTTCGTGAAAAATTGTTGGGATCTGTTTCAATTTATTCTCTGCTTTTCTCTCCCTTTTTAAAACAAATTATTAGAGTGCCATCTACGTTAAGCGCTCACCGCTGTCTGAAAATAAGTGGGGCTTTACTTAAGACTTGTCTAATATTCTTTTAAGGGAGTGTATATCTTTTAGTGACCGTGTTTTCGAATTGCTTATTATTAGTGCCTGTGTGTTTTTCTAGATGTGGCTTTAAATAAATAATGATATCTCTTTTACACCAAGCCCTGGTCAGTGTTTGCTTGTTCTGCTGTGTTCTCTTGACCTATTGTGAATACTCTGTATACTGCCTAACTCTTCTTGAGGGAAGTCTGACTGCTCAGCCACAGCTACCAAGTGAATCTGTGTGGTGCAGACTGCTACCAAGTGGGTTTACTGCCAAACACCTGTAGTCCTAAATCTTTTGCAGTGGTCCCAGAGGGAACTGCACAGATTTCTGCCTAACAATCTCCATATATATGCAAGACTCTATATTTCAAATGCAAACACTTGTTGGTTTAGTAAAAAAAAACTGTGCATGGAAGATACTGATTACACCTAAGGTTTATCACGAGTGTAGCTCATGTAACAAGCATTGATTCATAGATTCATCCAGAAAGTGGACCCATGGCAATATTGCAGTCCAATAGGAAGCCTCTCGGGTGCTCAGGCGTAATCGTTTTTCTTGCACTAAATCACAGAGTTCCAACGTTCCCCAGAGTACTGCTTCGGGTAGAACACTATTCTCTGCCAAAAAACCTGCTACAGTCCAGGGGGCATTAAGACCACCTTTGGGATGTAAATTTGGGATAGGCATGCAGTGCATGATGTAAATCATGAAACGCCACTGTACCTATCATTTCCTCACCCAACATAAAAACCCACCAATTCCATTCACACATTCAAATCAGCCTTAAATCTCCTTCACATACACTTTGAAAGAGAATCTGCCCGCACTAACAATATTGAGCTGCCCCCCGCCCCGAAACCACTCTATACACCATTAATCTAGAGTGCAATGTAAATATCCCTGTACTATCATCAGGGTAAGGATTAACTTTGATTTAAAGTGTCTCTGGAAACGTATATTCAAAAAGGCCCCACATTACAATATGCAAGGAAACCCAACCCATGCAAGATACGGTTTCGGGTGTGGCGTAATATGTATCCATCTAGAACGTGGAAGCACATTTGTCCATATAGAAGGATTAAAAACGAGCGATAATAAAACAAACTGACATGCACCATTTGTTAAGGCTGGGGAATAAACCATTGGAAGCTTTATGAATAACAGATTCTTTACTTTTAAGGAATGTGGAGGGTGGGTAGAGATGGAAAGGGTTGTGGTGCATGGAATGTTGCATAAGAGGAGTAGAAAACCAGGATACCCACACAAAAGGGGTGCATTATGCCGACACCCATAAGGAAATCTACTTCCTTCCCTGCAGGCCAGTCCACTCCTGCATACCTTCCAGATATGTATTGTGTTCTTGTCCCTGGTCTATGTTCTACTAAATACCTATCATAAACATGACATACTTGTGGTACTCCAAAGACATCTGTATATTAGTCTGGGTTCCTGATCAAAGCGAATGTCTTCAATAAGGACAATTGAATGCATATGATGCCAGCAGCATAACGGCTTGATCTTTTATGTAAGAATTCACAGGATTAACAACTCACCAGCCTTCTATGGGCCTGCATTTCGTTCATATTCACACTTTTCACAATCTGGAAGTAGTGGGGTAGTTGAGCTACCCGGATTTAAAAAATATGTGGTGGAACAACCAATGTTACCTTTCCTATAAGGTGCATGCCAAGGCCAAGTCGAATAGTAATATGGACACAGGACTGTGGTGAAGTGGGGATGGGATGTTGAGTATATCGACCTACCCAAGACAAGGCATGAAAAACAACTAAAATAATCTTTTCTGCCAGAGCAAAAGCAGTAGTGATGGAGTAAAGCAAAAGAAGGTACTTTACCTGCCTCGGTTGGATTTCCATCTCATCTCCCCTTGACAACAGAAAGGGTTTCTTATATAGTTTTCATATGTACACTTACACAATATGAGATAGAGTGCTTTGTAACATGTGAACAAGGGCAGATGAGGGTTCTCCTTTGAAATCAAAATAAGGTTTAAAGCTCTGAAAAGAAGAAAGAAAAGAAAAGCATTTTCAATCATTTGATCCAACTCATCAGCCTCATATTCTCTCCCCAAAAAAACACGCGACAGAGCATCTGTCTACTTAAAGGGGCTCATTTTCAAATGGGCAGTGTGGAAAATGGAGGCCTAAGACTGAACTGTATTGCTTTTATGCCTCCATTTTCCACTCCAGATCATGTTTGTGCTCACAAAAGGAATGTGGAGGGGTGAGAGGGGGTGGGGGCACTGAGCAGGGTTACCCTCTCCACCTTGTTTTCTTCCTATGTCTTGTATGAGCGCTTCATTTTATGTCTGCAAGAGATTTTCATGCGAGTGTAAAATCTAATGGAACCTGCTATGAATTAGCACCTGCTAGAGTGCAGGTAGCGTTTCTAGGAATCCATTAGTAAACATTGCCTGTGGGTGGTATTTAACTGAAGAGTAAAGGTGACTTTGCCTTGTTTTACTCTGCAGTTTTGAATTCTGCCTTGCAAATGTTGAACATTGCATGCAGGGAACCCAGCAGCAGATGCATCCAATTATTGGTGTTCCCCTACATGTGTTTTTCTTTTGTTTTAAAATGAGTCCCAATATCCTGCTAAAGCAAAGGTTATCCTTGAACTCACCACGTGGAAGAAACAGTCCTTTATTTTTTAAAGAGAACCACACACAGTGCCCTAACTGAACTAGAACACAAGCAACCGCCCATACCATTTCTATTGGTATGTTCATGCATACTGGCACGATTACGTCATTTCATTGTTGTGCAGGCACACATGCTGTGATGCCAACAGCGTTCATCTGGTCCCGCACCATTCCGTCTTTGTTTTTTCTGTCCGCGATGAGTGCAGAGGATGTGGCCAGTGTCCCTTAAAAACCGGTGCCTGAGTTCACTATCAAGGCCAGGCTGTTTATAATGGAATGCAAGCCCAGGGTTGGAGGACTGGGTCAGGGGTGGATCCAGCAGAGTCTGTGGAACATGATGCTGTGAAGACTTAAATGTGGTTATATCAAAGACCAATCATTATATTATAGGTGAGAGGGATACCTATTTTATAAAATGATATGCCATGTTTCTTATACTTCACAACATTTGAATATCCTTACTGGATAACTAATCTCCTACATAAACATAATGCTCAAATACCAAATGTCTTATTCTATGTGTGGTGTGGCATGACATGCTGTCCTGAGTGCCACTAGAGATACATTGTTCTACCAAGGCAAATTTAGAGAGTTTCTAACACCCTCCAAGTCTGAGGGTCATTGACACTGACAGCTCACCACTCTGAGCATTTTTGAAAATGATGTAAGTGTACTCTGAAGGATGTTGACAGCCACCTCATCTGAGAAATTCAGACTCTGTGACCATACGATTTTTAGAAAGCTCAAACTCCCGGAACTTCGTAGTCTGAGGGACATTGACAATGACACCTCTCACAATGAGGGCCTACAATTCTGCTGACCTCCTACTATGAGAGGTTCTGGCACTCTTGTAATATTGTGGGCTCTGACAGCTATATAATTCTCGTTTAAGGGATTCTGACATACATCTAGTCTGAGGTCCTCTGACTCTGTGTCCATTGGATTATAGAAGTCTCAGACTGTGAAAACGTCATAGTGTAGAGACACTGAGAATCTGAGACCTTATTAACCCATGGACTCCCAGTCAGTGATACCAGTCATCCCAATTTGAGGCGTGTTGACTTTGCACCTCCAACCATGAGGATTATAATTCTGCCAAATGTGTAATCTGAGCCTCTTTGTCTTTGGGTTGTGTCTCTCCTTGTTTGACAAGTTCCGAGGAGTGATACTGTGAGTCAGAGGGGCTCTGATTCAGGGACCTGTATTGTAAGAATTTCTCACACAACACCATTTTTAATCATGCTCTTAACGTCCTCCTGTTCGTAGGGACTTGGCTCTTATACCCTCAGTAAAAGTTAAGTGTTCTAACAGAGAGAGGCTCCCTTTCATTCATTCATTCATTCATTTATTTGTTTATTCATTCATTTGTGTGGTGCCTTTCACCATAATTATGGTCCCAACGCGCTGTTGGTTGAAAGCACTCAGAGGGACCAAAGTCCAAAACATAGGAAATTTGGGAAATGCTATTATACATTTGTTTTTTTCTCCGCCATACAAGTTATCGGAGGGTGGCCAAGACGCTGCTACTCATTCATGTCTGAATAACATGTGAAAGGGCTGAAAGGAGGTATAATATTAATTCAGTAAAACAACTTTGTTAAAGGGACGTTATGGTTCAAAGTAAAATTGAAACCCCCCTGAAATTCGCTATTTTTGTATTCGCATTACTCTCTTTAGGGTGCTGTCACATCATGTGATAGTTATTCATAGGTAAGTAGTAGGTTTGAAGCAGAACAATCATTTCTGGCATTAAAAGTAATCAGGTAGGTTATGAACAATTTCTGGTTCTACTGCTGCTTTTTTGCGTACTTCACTTTCCCTGTATGTACTCATTTGTGTATGTGTTGTTGTGTCTTTGCGTTTTGTATGCAATAATGAAATTATATAGGAAGTAGGTCTCCTTAGCTACTTATAACATGTTGCACAGTACACAAAACTCTAATAAGAAAGCATTTACCATTTCAGTATTTAACATGGGAAGATTATGAATATTGCACCTCCATCATGTATGCTGCACACAATACTTATGTTTATACATGAGTACATTTTTATACTGTAAATAACTTGATAATAGAATGCTATTTATATAAATGCATTGCTTAATAACTACATATGCATGACATCTATTCCAATGATCCTTGACAGTTTTTTTTTTATCAACGTTATAATAAGAATCCCTTGTGCAGACTTTTCATGAAAAGTACATGCACATGCAATGTCATCAGTGATGTCATCAATGACATTTGTGATGTCATCTTTGTTGTCCTGGGTGTTAGTCTTAGTAATGCACGTTGGTGGCGCGAGTTATGGTTGCTTAGCTTACCATAACTAGTGAATTTCAGGGGTTTTTAGGTATTACTTTGAACCATAACGTCCCTTTAACAAAGTTTTTTTTACTGAATTTCATAGGTTTTTAGTAGCGCAACTTAACCATAATGTCCCTTTAACAAAGCTTTTTTAATGAATTTCATAGGTTTTTAATAGCGCAACTTAACCATAACCTCCTTTATCAAATTTTATTTTACTAAATATACATATTCATAGTGTGAATTTGATAGATGTTTACAAGGATTCCCTTAATTTATATACATGTAACATAGAACATACTGAACCCCTCGCTAGTGATTTTGATGTCCACGGACTGTGCGTATGTCCGTGGACGGACAAAGACAAAATCAACACTACCCAAAAACTCAGTGGGTATCCTAAATTGTTCTATCATGCCATATAAACACTGAACAAGTTAAAAAAGCAGTACATAAACACATTATATGTAATAATAAATAAGAAGTGGAACCTATATATGTAACAGATCAACCGTCCATTTAAATAGCATATGTACTAACATGGAATATACCAAAACAAAAAAAGATTTGCTTCCAACATAATTACCTCACAGAAACTGCACAGCTAGGAGCAACAACAGACCTACACAACAGTAAGAACACAATTTACCAGAAACTAGTAAGTAAACTTCATTTTTCTTATATATTTCTAAACTTTCTGTATTAAGTATACTAAAAGTAATATATTTTTTTACACAGAAATGCCCAGTACTTTGGAATGGCTTGAAGAATTTTTCCTACGTGAGGAAATGACTGAAGCCAGTGAGACTAATGGTAGACACTTCTCTATATAAGCAAATTAATAATCATTACTTTATGTCTACTTAACATATATTTATTTTTTTAACAGACCATAGAAACATTGAAAATAATATAGCAAAAGAGACATTACAAAATACTCTGAAGCGCATTGAAGAAAAAATGGATCTGCTTATGGAAATTTCAATCTTTTAAAACATTTTGTGTAGGACCACATAAAAGAAAAAAATAAATATCATTGTCCCACATGTACCTGTTCCCCCTCTCCATGTCCCAGTCAACTATCCCCAAACCCTCACCACCAAGAAAAACTATATAATGAGACTTCCATCCCTTCATCTCCTCCCATCCATCCTCTCCAAACCCCTAATTCCCCTGTATTTGTGCCAGTTTCTGCTTCCTCATCTCTTTCATAAATGTTAAAGTTGAATATAATAATAAAATATTATATTATGTGTGTTGTTATTTCTTTCCTTTGTGTCTTATTTTTTTTTAAAAAGCAGTTAAGGTGTCCGCGGACAGCGCGGTTGTCCGTTATGTCCGCAATTAACCAAAATGGGGGTGTCCTAAGAACACTATACTTGTCCGTACTGTCCGCAAGCAAGATGAAACTGTTCTTAGAACACACTTGGTGTCCGCAATGTCTGCAATTAACAAAAATTGATGTGTCCTATGGACACTATACCTGTCCGCAAGCAAGATGGAACTGTTATTAGAACATAGTCGGTGTCCGGAATGTTCGCAATCAACCAAAATGGAGGTATCCTAAGGACACTATACCTGTCCGTACTGTCCGCAAGCAACATGGAACTGTTCTTAGAACACACTCAGCGTCCGGAATATCCACAATCAACAAAAATGTAATTGTCCTAAGGACACTATACCTGTTCATACTGTCTGTAGAACATCTATGCAGCTGCGCACCACACCCATAAGTCCTACGAACATCGCGCCTGTCCGTAACTGTCCGTCTCATGTGTGTCGCACTTATAATTAGTTTGAAGACCCGAACACTGTCCGTAGAACACCCGCGTGCATGCGCACAACCGTTCCTATGCATTTGGTGTCCTGCAGACACCCGTCCCATTCGCGACGTGTTTGCGACGTCATCATGTGACCGCACCCACGCTGAGCGTGTGTCCTGATTTGCGGACACTGTCCGGGTCCCCAAACATTTTAAAAGTACTTTTTTGGACAATCAAAAGTATTTTCAAGTAAAAAGTCACCATTGCACATGTCCCAGACAATGACCCTGGATTTCTACATGCTTTTTGGAACTTTTTGAGCCTTTTTGGGGTGTTCAAACTGTCCACGGACAGCGAGGCTGTCCACAAAGTGTGCACCAGCACCCCTATAAAAGGCCACACCCCAGAGCTCATCCTCGTTGTGCTTCTGGCTACCTGACAGAGCATTGTCTCTATTAGCTTTTGCTGATCGTGCTGCTCTTGCTGCTTCCCATCATCAGACCTGATGGCATCTATGGTTGCTGCTGCTCCAGCTGGTGCTATTAGTGCCTCAGCACCACCCCCACCCCCTCCACCAACAACACCTCCCCAAGGGCCTCCAGAGGGGAACAGGTGTGAGGATGTAGAGGAGGAGGATGAAGAGGATGAGGTAGTGGAAGTCACTACTACCAGCACTCACCGTGAGTCTTGGGTGTGGCGGTGGTTTCCCATTCATGGTGACGTGCCAAAAGCATGTGCGAACCAGGTCACCTGCAACCAGTGCAAAATGGTGCTGAGTTGTGGGAGGCCTGGTTCGTACAGATTTGGTACAACATCCATGAAGCGATACCTAAGGTCGTTCCACGGTGGGGCCGTTCACAAGGTTGTACCTTGTGATAAATGTAGTAGGCTGAGTTCCTCTACAACATCCTCCATTTCCGCTCCTGTCACCACAAGAGACACTCCTGTGGGACAGTGCATCCCTCCAGCTGCCTCACAGGCTCTCCATGATGCTCTTGACCCTTACTTTTTGAGGGTCACAATATTGTGTATGTACTGCGATACAGTACTCTGCAGGGGGGAGAGTCTTCAGAGTGCTGTTGAGACTGCAGTCAAGGAGCATGAGAAGGTCTGCTACCTATCATATTAAGGCCCACACTAAATCTTCCTCTCTCCACCTGCCTTTCTTATCCCTGTGGTTGGATTCCTTCCTTACCCTCCTTTCCCCTCCTCTCCTAGTGTTCATGTGTAAAAAACCAAAACAAATATTAAACAACAAAAAACAAAAAAAAAGGCTCTTTTCAGAGCTGCCTTTCACTGTTTAAAAATAGAAGTGGCAAATAAATGGAGCAGGGCCATGTGCATTTTTTAGAAGTCAGCGGACAGTTCGCGGACATCTACAATCTACAATTTTGGGGTGGTGCCCTATCATAACTATTGCACTTTTCTCTGCGAGGAAGTGGTGGCTGTGAAAAGAGCCTTTTGGTGGTGTTTGTTTGTGTTTGAAAAACTTCAACTGGTTAACACCTACTGCAAAATGGATGGCTGTAATTCCAAAAAAGGTTGCAATGCATTTTGTACATTTCTCAGAAAAATCTGATTGCCAGCATAAGTAAGATGGACTCCATCTCTGCGAAAAATGCATGTGCTACGAAACATATTTTCATTGTGAAAAACAGCCTTATTGACATTGCGCCGCACTTTCTCCATGTGTGGACCAAATGAAGAAGAACGCAGCCAAATTTGTCTCTGCACAATTTGAGAAAGAAATACTTGGGAATTTGGAAACATGTCCATGACCTTCCCAAGTCCTTCTTTCATTGCAAATTGCAAAGAAATTCCAGACACATGTCCTAAACTGTTCTCTCCACAATTAATTATGATTATGTTTGGATGATGCTGTGTCTCCAAAGTAGCACAGAGAGGTACCAAGTCCAGCCGCTTCTTTCCACGCACTCCATGCAGTGCACTTCCACATGAGGGAATCCAAGATCTGCAGCTCCTCCACAGCGTTCTGCATGCACCTCAAACCAATGTATCCATAAGTCTCTAAAACACACAGCCATAGCTATCTGTTCTTCTCTCAGGAAAAAGACTTCCTGACAAACTCTCTCCTTACACAACACACCCAGTAAACTATATTGACCAATCCCTTGCTCTGTTCTTTCTCATTTGCATGCCTCTCCACGCCAAAATCGCTTTATGTAATATGTGGTGTCCGCGGACTACCTCCATGTCCGCGGAAATATTGAAAATCTGAGCGTGGTGAATTTAAATTTAAATAGTTTGCCCCATTTCCCGTTTGAGGTTGGCTCTGAAAAGAGCCATTTTTTTTTCTTTGCAGATGCTTGACAGACACCTGTTATTTTGTATTTTATATTGGTTTTTCTTCTTACTTTAATCCTAAAATCTTCACATAACCTTCTCCAAAGCAACCCTTACATTCTAAAACAGCATGGCATTTCCCGTAAAAGATAAAGAAATGCCATCTTCTTTAAAATAAACAGCATTACTGGAATCAATATTCTCATTATTACAGAAGAACATACCAGCTCTAAGCATGAAAGCACAGATGCCTCAGTTGATTGCACACCTAGCAATGTTTTACTGAGGACAGAAAACAGAACTTTTGTCCCATATTGCCCTAGATATTAATCCAGAAAAAATAAGTTTGGCATTTGGAAGGATGTTCCTTAATGCTTGAACCAAGTGTTCCATATCTGCCAACAAAGTAGGGGCACTGACATAGCCCAAATGCAAAGCAACACAGTGCAAAACTACCACATGGGGACTGTTCATCCTTCCCAAATCTTCAACAACTTGTACAATTCCCTGTACATTGCAATCAGGCACAGTGCTGCACACAACCTCCACTCCTTTAACATAAAACATGTTTGCCACATGCCTGCATTGAGCATTCTGCTGTAAATCATGCACAAACATATCTCCAACCGCCAACACCCTGACTTTCTCCACCTCTGCCATCTTCACTACATGCAGCCTCTTTCAACACAAATCCACAACCTCGACACCTGATTGGGTAATCCCTACAGTCCCCTTTCCATGCTGGATTTGCTGGAAAACCCTGCATTTGGCACGCCCTGTCCACGGACAGCCGCGGTGTCTGTGGACCGTGTAACTTTTAGACAGTCTTCTACCCTTTCTACTTCACTCTCTGTGCCATTCCCTCATTGGATACAGCTAAGCAGTCACACAACCACCCACCAATCACATCCAAGACCTCTACATCTAACTCCATCATCACAGTTCATCACTCCAAATGGACTGTTGATCACTCTGAGTACAAGTCTCATATCATTGGAAAGCACCTACTACAAAAACTACTGTACAAGTCTCAAAGATTTCTACTTGCAGCTGCATGCATATCCACATGCATGAATACAAACTACAGGTATACATATTTTATGCAGAATACATGCACAACTCTTATAAATACATATAAACAGAGTAACTGCCACTTAACCTGTATAACCTATAAAATGAACATACTATTATTTTTCCCATCTGCTATAATGAGCTGTCATTTCCAAACATGTCTGCTATCTAAATTCTTTTTTTACACACACAACTATCTAAAAAATTATATTATTAAAAGATGGGAGAAATAACAGTATAATTGTAGAAAAACACATAGTAGTGTATTATAAAATTACACACAGCCAGGATAAGTCCATGCATCTCTATACACTCACACAGATAGACACTCATTGACAAGCTTCCAGCTGAAATAACACCACTACCTGTACATCACATCCTTCTGCTTTATTAGCCACACCTTCACAAATGCATACATTCTATGCTTTTCTATACAATTTCTGCCATTTACCTTATAAAAATTGCAAAATAAGTATATAATTACATCTTCTATCTCCTAACATGCAATAACACAGCCTTAAGAAACCAAGTGAGTTTCATACACTTAGTATTGTACTCATTTGCAAAACCATGATGAACTAACACATTGTAAATAAAATATAAAGGCTGCACATAGTCAAAGGAAACTGCATGCACACACTATGTTCAGTTATCAAACAAGAATACTACTACAAAAACATAAAAATCAACATCTAAATTAACATCAGTGCTATAAACACACAAAATTACTAACTTTGTTCTTTTACAATTGCAGTGAAGACCACTCTCCTCAGAAGCAGCAGCATTTGAAGTAAAAACAACAACTCAGAAGAAACCTGCTCTTTCCAAACAAAAAAAGAAAGTACAATACTGCCATAATGTTCTTACTGTTACTCAAACGCACTGTGGGGTTGATTCATGGAACCTGTGCACCGAAAAACCGAGATTTGTACACCATTCTTCCACAAATCCCCATTCGTTAAACAAGGATTTTCAGGCAGAATGGCACACAAATCCCAGTTTTTCGGCACACAAATTACATAACCCACCCCTAGAATGTTAGTATTGCAGTACAAAGAACTGTTTTAATTCTTTACCATTAGATTTACTATTAGTGTTTCCTCACCACTAGCTTCCTTTATACTGTCATCTGAACCCCAGTATACTAACACACAAATATAAGAATAGCATTCTCAACTAGTTGTAGCTGCCCAATGTACAATCACACACCACCACATACATCCTTACCATCATACTCAGACACTCATGCACACAGCACACATACATTGCAGAACAACCCAACTATACCTTCTTTTTTTTCAACAGACCCCAAAGAATGCCTACCAAAAAGCAAGTCCATAGAAAGCAATGCAGAAGTAGAGCACATGAAAATAAAAGTGTCCAAAATAAGCATCAATCTGTAGCAGAATTTGTACAAAAAGTTGAAACAAAAGATCTAATAGAGTCTTTAAGCGAAACAAAACAAGATTCCAGTACAAAAACTTTGCCTCCTCTTTCAAAATGTAAAACAAAACAGAAAGTGATTAACAAGAATTCAGCTACCACTACTGCTAACACTGCTCCTATAAATCTTGATGTAGTGGCAGGTAACCATACCAAAAAAAGTATTTTACAAAAAATGTTACACCACAGAGTCCTTCAGAATCTTATAAAAACAGGAGAGAAATCATGCACAGCCCTTAAAACCTACCGTAGAAAATTAAATTAATCTTAGAAGCTCTCATAGACAGTGGAATCCTTCTCAAAAGGAAGTCATTTATTTTAGTGTTAAACAGAATGAAACCACTAACAAAACTAACTACTAAATTACAAAAATGACTTCTCACTAAACGGAATGCCAACAAAAATAACTTCTTAAATATCTGTGGAGGTGAATGGAGACACACCACGAGCACAGAACCATAATTCAATGAAGAAGAATACAAACAAAAGCAAACACAATTGCCATACATAGCAGTGGACGTGGGTATGAAAAACGTAATAATACCATTATGGAACAAGAAACGCTGCTTACAAAAATATCCCCAGACAACTCAGTATCACCTCTCCATAAGACTGAACCAAAGCGTCCAGTATACAATTGGCCCTGCACGTCAATGTGTAACATGGAAAAAACGTCTTTCAAATCTTTACGCCAGTTCCTCAATCAATATGTAAAAGGCAAAGACAAATTCAAAATGAACCTTCTACAAAATATGGATACCTGTCCAGTGCGCAAACACACAGGACTACAAGGACATTCATTAGACTGCATTTAAGGACCTAATTGCAAAAGCACCTTCCATCATATCAAAATGATATCAACACATCATTCAGCTATAAGAAATCTAGTCCATAAACTGTACTATGCTAAAAGTCTAGCTTTAGCATTAGACAATTTAAATAACAATCTTCTACATGGTACAGCCAAAGACCTACTCGAAGAAATAGAGCATATTCAGAGAAAATATTTTGGAAGTGAAATCCACTTACTAAATGTAATAGCTTTACAACAGACTAGGAACAATTCTACAAATGGCCACCTTCTACTACACACATACAAAAAATAAATACTAAAATTTAAAAGTACATCCGCTGAGGTACCAAACCATGTGTATGTGTGTTGCCGCAGATCTTTTTTTAAAAGTAGCACAAAAACTGTAGACATAACATACAAAATAGAAGACAATGAAGATTCCATATGGTTTGAATTAGCTCTCTACCTTATAGTAGAAAATAAATATGAAATAAATGACCCCTTAATTCTTTGCAGTTACTGCACTGCAAAACTTGACAACAACCAAACTCCTTCATGTGCTATCACAAATAACTTAGAATTATTCCCACTACCAAAACCACTGCAACAACTCAATTTATATGAGAGCATCATGATTAAAACAGTGCATCAATTTTAAGCAATAATATACCTTCAACCAAAAACAACAAAATTACTTCCATCAGAATTAATTAAAGGCATTTGTGGCAAAGTAGTTCATTTACCATTAGAACTGAAAGAAAATGTACACACTCAAGGAGTGCAACATCCAATAGAGCAATCTTTAATTGTGTACGCAGTGTGTTTTGGTGAGCCTGAGACTGCCCAGGCTCTTTCTTCTGCTGCCTTACCTGTTACCTGGAGTCTGTCTACCATCACTGCTACTGCTTCCAGGAGGAAGTAGTTTAAAAGCCCCAACACACGCGGAGCGCGCAGTGTGCGCAGTGTGTTTTGGTGAGCCTGAGACTGCCCAGGCTCTTTCTTCTGCTGCCTTACCTGTTACCTGGAGTCTGTCTACCATCACTACTACTGCTTCCAGGAAGAAGTAGTTTAAAACCCCCAACACACGCGGAGCGCGCGGTGTGCGCAGTGTGTTTTGGTGTTCTGGTGTGGAGGTGAGGGTGAGGGGCAGGTAGCTCCTTATCGATGGAGGAAACTTTGTCCTGCCACCGTGGGAAAGCTTACATCAACCGTCTGCCCTCCCCCCCACACTAGACTACAGCGGCGGCGCGGGAATTCCGTGGCGGTTCACAGCTACACTGAAGTATTGGCCACATCTCGTGTAAGTACTAAACTAACTCTTTTTAATGACACTGACACTGTCACGAAACCTGCAAAAGACATCCATGCGTGCCCCACTGGAGTTCACTCAGATGCAGGCTTACTTTCGATTCAGTCGAGTCAGCCGTGTTTTAAGAACCACACGGCGAAGAAAAACGCCCTCCAGCCTCTAACTTCATCACTGGTTTCCAAGCCTTCATCTGCAGACATGCTTTCGTGTGCCCACCCTCACCCAAAGCATTGTTCATCGCCTGGTACCCTGCCCACCCCTCTCCCTTGCTCTCCACTACGCAATTCTGTGGAGGGTACCAAAGACCCCTCATTGCGAGTGTTGCTACCGTGTCCAGAGAAGGAGGGGGGCGTGAGAGGAAGGAGGCCGGCGGTTACGAAGACTGCTTCACGGCCGAGAACACGGCAGAAAACCCAGGACCGCCCTATCCCACTTACTTTGGCCCATGTGGCTTGATTCAGGGGGCTGTAGGGGCTGTCGGGGTCGCTCCTGATGGGTGCGGCCCTGTGGCCGGATCTGTGAATGAGGACGGGGTTGCTCCCCGTTGCTGTTCGCCTGCCTCTGCCCCTACCTCTGCTCTGGAGGCGTCCGCGTTTGACTCGGCGGCGGGCGCTGAGGGGGGAGTGGAGTCTGGAGTTGAGTCCCGTGTGTCCGCACCTGTGTCGGACGTGCGTGACATGGAGCGGGAAGCAGTGTCCACTCCCAGTGCTTCCTGTACGAGTCTGAATATACTTTACTCACCACCCTCTATATTGCATCATGCCGGAAACCTTCCTACAGCTTCCTTGCCTAAACTAATGGTACTAGCTTGGCATGCCCATACAGTGAAAAACTGCGGAAATACTGATAAAATCAAGGGCAGACTAGACCTAAATCGGTCAGAGACTTTTGAATCACGAATGTGCCCTTCACACTGTGCGCCCTTTAAAGCAGTTTCGAAAGCTTGTGCTCAAACTGACTTAGAGCTTAGCAATGCTGAGAAAACCTCTGAAATAGAAGAAGATGTATTTCGTCCCCTGGCCACGCCACTACACCCCTTAAGCACACCACATGAAGGACACGCCTCTCCGGCACCCAGGAACAACAGGAGAGACTCACTAGAAGTGGTAAATAAAATCCTACAGGGAATTTCACAAATAAATCGAGACCGCAATCTCGCAACTAGAAGAGTCAGCCCTCCAGCAGGTCGAGAAAAACAGTGGACACCCTCAGTGCCCACTCATGATGCACAATTAGGGGTAGACAGGACCACCCTATACCAAAACTCGACGCTCACTTTGAGTAACACACCGCCTCACCAAGAAAAATCTGTGTGTCAGGCTTCACCCAGCCTATCTTGCTCTCAAGCACGGGCCCCTCAAAGGTACGACACTTTGCAAACGCGACCAATTAACTCTAGAAGTGTAAAACAAAGTACACAAAATGGCGTGGCAAGCGATCCAAAAGTCAGAAGATCTAAAGCTCAACCACACAAAAAAGCTCGCTGCTCAAACGTTAGGCTCGACGCGACCTGCATAAAAGATCTTCAATCAGTATTAATGTCTTCTACTGGAATTTCGATTGCCCCCTTTCTAAAGCTTTATGAGCAATTAAATGATAATGTGAAGGACCTGTCAACGTTAGTGGCGCTTATGAACTCGAAACTAATTAACATCGAAAAAGATTTGAACACTGAAATAAGGGAAAACGAGACTCTTAAAGCCAAAACAACCGCGGCCCTGCAAACTCTAATAGATCAGAAAGAAAACAACAAACTGGACAGAAAACTCCTGGCTGAGATCGCCAAAGAAGCACTAAGCGCGCTCAAACATCAACAGGTCTTACATCAGGACACGAACCAACAAGCGAGACTGGAGCCGCAAGGCCACCTTAAAAACTGCAATGGGCAATTGTCCATTGACCCCCCTGTCTCGATATCTGCCAGGAACCTTTATAAGGATACTGGAGCTCGGAGGCCGCAAATCACTATAGAAGCCCTGGGAACTACAAAGTTCTCTGGCGAGCTAACAGAAGTTCTAAAAACAACAGCACCCAACGCTGACTGTTTAGTGTCAAACAATCCGACTAGCTCCACAGGGAGTTTGATCGACTCAGCACCTGCAATCTGGTGTAATCAGGGCCCAACACCTGACATCACAAAATTCTTGCTGGAGGCCCCTGCCCTCGGTCAAAAAAAATCGACCGACGACGTACTCAAACAAATAAACTTTGCCAGTGTCTTGGAAAGTAGCAAGAGCTCATCCAACCCTGCGACGCTGGACCCACAAACACCCTCGACATCAGCATCTACATCGGACACGGGTGTCCCTTGCGTGTCCGGGGTATCCTCAATTCCACAAACAGACGAGCCAAAAAGTCAAATATTTGACATATTTAAAGGAACCACATCTCAGAAATCAGGCCCAAGGGCCTCCAAATCAGGACAGACAAAAAAAACAAAAAATCAAAAAACTAAAAACCAGAGACTTGGAAATAACTGGAAATAACTGGAAATAACTTGGAAATAACTTGGAAATAACTCAAGAAAATTTCTCCGGAACCTAAAAACTGTCAACGTCACTGTTAACAATACTCTCACAGATGAACGAGGCCCTGAACCGAAAAAAGATCTTCCCATTGACAGTGCAACTGTAAAGAGTAAGATCCCGATATTGCCTCCTGAACCTGCAGACGAAACTTCTATTGACCTCACTAATCTCTCTGTGTATGAGGACCTGGATTCCGAGGTCTTAGCTGCTGACACGGGAGTAGACGTCCAGGCAGTTTTTCCTGAATTACAAAAAAAAACAAACGATGAAAATGATCTGGAAATCACCCAACTACAACTGGAGCCTCAAGAATATGTACTTTACCTGAAATGTCCACTGTACAGGAGATGCAAAAGGTCATCCCTGTGAGTCCTACTTTCAAAACTTTGGAGGACAGACGAAAAGCCCTTGTGCATTTGCAGCCAACTTTTAAACCGATGACGAAAAGGGCTCTAGATCTGGAAGAGGGCCTAAGAAATTATGGCGCCCCAAAAGGAGAAATCTCTGATGGGCCTGATCCTAACAAAGAGAGTAAAATTAGATCAAGACCGGCCCGACATGAGACCAAGGACTTAGCTCATGGCTTATACCTAAATGAATGGCGTCAAATAAACAGGATGGACAAAGGACGCAGCGAAAAAGGCTTATCACTCCACAAAGCCCGGTTGGAACGCATTGAACATAGCGACAATCTCATCTTAAATCGAACAAACGTTCTATGCCTATTCCAGCACGTGCCATCTCTTAGAACGATTCGTTCTGATGACATCAAGACCGTAGAATTTAAGAACGAGGATCAAAATGATAAAGTCATCCTCCACTTTAGATCCAGAATTGTCCTGAATATTGTCACGGATGTTGCATCTGCACTCATGTCCATGGGCTACGACATTTCAGAAGTGTCTGAGAATGCCAAAACGGATTACTCGACAGAATCTCACAAATTTAAACCGGACAATGTACATCAAGAACTGTCTTCTGTAAATAGAGACTCCGGAATCACTTCGTACCACAACTTAGAAATACTTAGTGAGAGTGAACTACACCTTGGACCCGATAACAAGAAAATGCAATCATCCTGTAGTTTCACTGGGAATGATTTAGGAAAACTCTCAAAAGACGACAACATCAAGATCACTATCAAAGGTACTGGTGCCACTGAACAAAGTTGTGGTGACTCAAAAACCCTTAAAAACTCAAGCACTAATCAAAAAGACTGGTCCTGGCTGGCGGAAGCACTATGCAGACCCTCAAGAAAATAATGCCATGTGGTAGAGGAGCAACTGGAGTTCAGGATTGGATCCTGGAACACCAGGGGCTTCTCCCACCTCCTTGAAGATCCCTGGTCGGATGAGCTTGATGTGGTCTGCCTCCAGGAAACATGGCTAACTACCTGTCCGACCGTGGACACCTATGAAGTGGCATTTAATCCGGCCTCCAAAAAAAACAGAGGAAGACCCATGGCAGGCCTGCTGACACTAGTCAAAAAAAGTTCTGGATGCCGTATTATAAACACTGCAAATCTGTCGCCATTTATTCAAGTAACATCAATATCTTCGGCAGGTCCTAAACCGGACAATATAATTCATTTCCATCTACTGAATTTATACTAGAACCACACTCAGGCCGGCACAATTCCGTTTATAGATCAAGTCTCATCAGTAATTGACGACCTAATGATCAAAAATGAGTCACATAACATAATCATATGTGGAGACTTGAATATCAACTGTATAGACATAAGACGGAAAAACAATGAAGTTCTTAATGCATCGAATAATCTGGCCGTAAAATGGATGGTAGAAATGGAAGCCAGAGATCTTGAAATGCTTAACGGAAATACTGCCGGTGACATACCTGCCGAACCAACATGGAGACGACTCACACTAAAATCTATCTTGGATTACTTTTTCGTCTCAGAAAAGATCCAACAATCAACTTTGTCATTCGTAGTAAAGCAGATGACTCAAAGTGATCACGAGATGATAATTCTAACCTTGCGAGTTGCGAAACAACCACTTAACAAATGCTGGAACCACCGGATCTTGGTGGAGCCTAACCGTGTGAGGCTCTCACTCCACCCTGATGAAGTCGCCAAAATCTCAGAAACATTTATCAAGACTGACCTTGGAGTGGAATATGTCCACCTTCTCAAACTGTTTGTGGAAAAAAAACATGGATCGAGAAACCCTGGATTTGCAAACAAACATAAATTCGACGTAGAGGTTATGAGGAGAAAGAGAGAACTTCGTGCAACTATCAGACACATAAAACTCAGAGACCCCACAACTTTTTTGCAAGGAAAACATGCTGCATAACAGAACTACAAAAACTGGATTTGTTCTCACAAGGCTCTAATGCTCCAAAACGATGCTGAACTGATGCTGCAAAAGATGAAAAATAAAAACTCATCTGAATTTTGGAGCCTAATTAACAACGAAGGCGCTCCCCAAAGAGCACTGACGACAAAAATAGTTTCAGAAGCAGAGTGGACCTCACATTTTGAAAATCTGTACAGCAAAAAAGGGAAATGGTTGTCCTCGATGACACCAAATCTAACAAAATGGGACCTCACTTTTCCCAAAGCGGATCTACTTCAAATCATTAAGAATGTTAGCGCTTCAAGGGCTCCAGGGCCGGATGGCCTCACTAACTTTACAATAAAGCAAAGTCCAGAGCAATGGGCAGAGTTCTGTGAAGAACTATTCACCCGAATCAGCAGAAGATGTGCAACTCCAAATTCTTGGAAATCTGCAATAATAGTTCCCATCTTCAAAAAAGGAAATCGCCTTGAGCCCAAAAACTACAGACCAATAGCGCTTCTGGACATATTAGGCAAAGTGTATGCAACAATGCTCCAACAGAAACTGTCACAATGGATTGCAGATAGCAATTATTTTGACGTACGACAGACGGGCTTTGTAAAAGGGGTCGGCTGCGGCCTAAACCTTTTGCTAATAAATTTGCTGAAGATGGAAGCAATCAGATCTGGCAAAAAGGTCTACTTAGCCCTGATAGACTTCTCCCATGCTTTCGATTCCATCGACCGAGAACTTCTGTGGACCAAGATGACAAACTGGGGCTGTCCAGAGAGCTTATTGGCCGCCATTAAAGAACTCCACACTGCAACAACCATTAGAGTGCGTCTTGACCAACGTGGAACTCTTACAGAGGAAATTAACACCTTTTGTGGAGTTAAACAGGGCTGCCCCCTGGCGGCAATCATATTTAATTTGTTCCTCTCGGATATCGGCATTGCAATTGATGAGCCTCGATCCTTTTCCCCTAAAATACACGGCTCTGCCCTGAGCTGGATGTTGTACGCTGACGACCTAATCCTGCTAGACACTACTCCAATCGGCCTTCAGCGCAAAATGTATGCAGTAGAACGCTATGCAGATAACAACGGTTTGTACATCAATAAAACAAAAAGTGAAATTCTGACGCTGCAAAACCTGCAAATGGGCCGCCACCGGAAAAGCAATAAATGTTGTTGGCATTTAGGAAAAGAAAAACTAATCACGGTAGAAAGCACAAGATATCTCGGCATGCAAGTTAACACAAACTTAAATGACAGCCCCTGGGTGGAGATTGCGAAAACAAAATGCCGAAATTTGCTTCCCAAGCCATGATCCTAAATAAAAGATATGGGAAGTTCTCGCTCAAGCCAGTGATATCCTTCTACTAACAGAAGGTTGTCCCAGCTCTCATATACAGAGCCGAAAATGCCTTTGGGTGTCCAGTGGAACTCTGGTCAACCCTAGAACACATCTTCTGGGTGAAAACCTTACACCTACCAAACAGCACTTCAACAGTGTGCTTACGATATGAGCTAGGCTTGATATCCATTGAGGCTCTTATTGCGTGGAACGCCCTGGCTCTATTTAGGAAAATCACGCTGCCTGACGCCGCTCCACAATATAAAATATTGAGCAATCCTGGAAACGCGAACCAAGACGGGCTGTTAGCCATATGGTCAAAAAAATGTGAAGAGCTTCTAACCATGTATGAGACCAATATCAAAACGCTGCAGGACAATCCACTGATGGTAAAGAAAAAGATCTGGGAATTAGACTGGATTCAAACCAGCACAGACCGAAGGACTTCGAAAACAATGAGAGATGCCCCTAGTGAAGCAAGAGCGCTTAACAAACTGCAAAATTATGTGGTCTTATTCCCAGACAACAGGAGGAGGGTCACCTTCATGAGATTTCGCCTAAATCTGTTTAGAACAAAAGAACGAACAAAGAACTGGGCTGGAAAGGAGAAGTCAGACACAGTATGCAGGTTCTGTAAAGCCTGCATTGAAACACTCAAACATCTTGTCCTATTCTGCCCTTTCCATAGATCCCTAAGAACTAAACACCTAGGCCAAATGTTAAATGAATACTCACTGAGGAGTGCTGGAGAATGGTGGCACTTGATGTTTACGGGCTCCAATACAAAACTGACAAGGGTGCTGACCTTATTTCTGCATGAGATTGAAAGGAGCCTTGAGTTATCTGATGCCGCAGTACAGGGACTTCAGGGTAGTGCTTAACATTGTGTAAACCTTCAGATGAAGTACATTGGGCCCTCCCCGATAAGGCTCCTCTAGTACCAAAGGCTTGACCCCTGTCAAAAGGATGGAATCTTATCTCATGCTTATATGTTCTGCCTTGTCTTGTCTTGTCTTGCTTTGTATTGGCTATTGGGTTCTGACAAACTGGATGTATTTTAAAGGTTTGTATAAATCAATACAATAAATAAAAAAAATAATAATAAATAATTGTGTACCTACAAAAGACACAAAAAATTGGCAACAACTCGTAGACTTCCACAAAGTTAGACAAACCTTGCAATATCTAAAAGACAACAATGAATACTACAAAGAAATTAATATTGAATAAAACCTGAGGGAAACGACTGAAATAATTCAAGAGTCGCCAGAAACTGGTCAATTTGAACTTCTAGATCCTGCTACAGTATCCAATATTTTAGACCATTATACAATTCATCCATTACACTCTAAAGACACCATAGATGATGCACTAGAAACATACCAAATGCGACAAACCAAAGGATCACCAATCAGCATATTGGAAAAAAGTATAGAAGCACATGCTTTTCATCTACTCTTTCCTACTGGGAACGTAGGAAGGTACAGTGATAGACCCACTCAAATAACAGCATCAGAATACCGCTGGTTTCGAATGTATTCTAAAGATCCCAGATTTAGACAAAATGAGGAATACATATTCCACCTACTCTTTGAAAGTGAACTAGCAACTCTATGCTACGGAGTTGCACACACATTGTACCCACTTTCAAAATATGTCAGCTATATAATTACTACAGAAAATGCAAGTAAAAGTTGAGGTTTTACAATCAAGCATTACAAATCTGTTAGCAAACATGCATTGTACTAAAGAGTACTGGTTCTGACATCACGGAGATGTACGTTTTATGATAAGAAACCTTGGCCCACCCACTTGGTTTGTTACATTAAGTTGTGCAGAATATGCATGGGAAGATTTATATGATTTCTGACGCAAATCAAACAAAACAAAACAAACATAGATATACTAACATCTGGAGAACTTGGCTTTCTAGATCCTGTTAATGTTTCAAGATATTTCCATCATTGCTTCATTGCTATGCTACATTTTATTTGTAATAAAACTGTTCCTCACCTCGGAGAAGTGCAACATTTCTTTTGGAGAAAAGAATACCAAGCCAGAGGAGCACCACATATCCACATGCTTTTATGGATTAAAGATGCTCCTAAATTTGGTCAAGACAGTGATGCCACTGTTTTACAGTTTATCGAAAAATATGTCACTTGTGAAATTCCATCAGAAGCAACAAATAGTGATCTTCATGCACAAATTGTACAATTTCAAAGACACAAATGTGGGAAATATTGTCGTCGCAAATACAAAAACAAAGAGAAATACTACACCAAATGCCGCTTTGGTTTCCTAGACCAGTTACAGCAACAGGTCAAGTAAACAACTTCATGTCTTCAGTCTAACATAGTGTTAAAGGTAAATCACCAAAGAACACATATTATATAAAAAGAACAGAAGAATCAAAATATATCAATGATTACAATGCAATCCTCTTATGGAATACAAACATAGATGTGCAGTACATTGCAGACAATTCCACTGCAGTTGCATGATATGTTACAGCCTACTTGAAAAAAACAGAACAACAGAGAGTCAAGTCCTGTGGGATGACCTATCATCAGACAAAACACTGTCTCAGAAATTGTACAGCTTAGGCATAAAAATGCTCTCTCATAGAGAATGCGGCTGCTATGAAGCTGCAGATCGTTTAAACGGTACTGCTTTGTATGGAAAATCTGAAAATATAGTATGGCTACGTCTTGGTCCTGCTAAATCTAGAAAAAAAGAGTTCTCAAATCATACGACAACATAGAAACAATAGCCAAAAATTATCCCAACAACCAAGACATTTTGAAAAACAATTTACTAGACACATGCTACCCAAACAGGAGTACCACTTTAGAAACCATGTGGCTATACCACATAGCCCAAAACTTCACATACAAAAATTACATAAAACCGGATGAAAATAAAGGTAGATACAGAGTGACAAATTGTGAAGGCAGTTTAGTGAAACTTACCAAGCGAAGCTTAAACATATCAAATTGTCATTAAAAACTCCTCAACATAAAAAACTATATTACATGTCCCTGCTACAACTTTTTAAATCATGGAGAAAAGAAGAAGAGTTACTAAATATCTATGACTCCTATGAAGACACTTTCAAAGCCAATGAAAGCACTATAACCAATGTAAACTTTACACAGTACAAAACAATGTTGCACAATGAACAGCAACACGAAGAAGAACTCCAGGCCCAACTAGATAAAGACACTCCTGACAGTAGTCAACCTTCTATAACAGGAAGCCAAGAACCACTGGGACAGCCACTAATAGCAAATGAGGCAGAAATAGCTATGACAGAAGTAGAAAACACCATGTGTCACTATGAAGAAGATACAGAAGACTTAACTGTACTGCAATCAAAACTGAACAATGAGCAGCATAGCATTTTTCAAGAAGTAACAAAAGAAATTGCACATGGTGTACAACATGAAAATAAAGAATGTACCTGCCAAAATTACAAACCTATATTACTATACGTCAGTGGTCAAGCTGGTTCAGGAAAAACATTCTTATTCAAAATCTTCAGCAAGTTCCTTCAACAATTGACAAACAACAAACTGTCAGCTGTTGTAACTGCCCCACAGGTTTAGCTACATACAATATAGGCAGTGTCACTTTACACCGATTACTACTCCTTCCAGTAGAACACCAAAACAAATTAGAATATTTACAAACCTTCTACAGAAGCTGATATGGAACTACACAGAGTGTTAAAACAAAAGAAAATGCTACTAATAGATGAAGTGATAATGGTCTCCAAACTAATGTTGGCCTTGATTCACCTCAGATTACAAGAAGTACTCAAAACAAACTTCAAAGAGCTCTTTGGAGGAGAACACATTATTGTTTTCGGAGATCTTCTTCAATTGACACCAGTGAAAGGTGATCCTGTTTTTAAAACCTTAGGACACAAACTCTGCCATAAAACTGTTGGCAGCATAGGAAATGTCAACCTTTGGCAACATTTCCAATACAGAGAATAAACAGAAAACATGCGCCAGTCTGCAGATCTCACATATGCCAACATTTTAAAAAGTATCAGAGTTGGTGTACTACCTCAAGAAGCACAATCAATATTAAAAACACGGCACATCCATGCTCTGTATGGCCATAATTCATGTGCTACTGATGTCATGGAACAATTATCACACACAAATGTCACTTGTATTTCCTTGATGCCAGCTCTTGCAAGCTGTTCAAAATTCAATGAAACAATGTTGAAAAAAGAAATGAAACCAATAATTGAAATTTGCTCCACAGACAAAATGGACGAAATATTATTGAAATTATCTTTAAACTGTAGAGAAATGCTTAAACCTAACCTTGACGTGGAGCAAGGACTAGTTAATGGAACAGTTGTTGGCTTTCAAACATACCCACGTGACAACAACATCCAGTTTGTCAATATTCTCTTTAACAAACTTTCAGATGTAAAAAAGATAAGACGCTCAACAGCTCAATTCCTTCTCTTCAAAGACATGTATGTATGCAGAGAGCAATTTTCTCTAACTATAGCATACGCAGTCACCATTCAGAAATCACAAGGACTTACTCTAGATTAAGCATTCATAGATATTGGGAACACAGTCTTTAAAGAAGGCATGAGCTACGTACACTTGATGGTCTATTTCTAATCAACTTTGATACAAGTAAAGTAAACGCTGATATTCCTTGCATTTTAGAATACAATAGACTACGTTCACTGTACAACCCCATCTAAAAACCTATCCTGTTCCACAAAAAAGCAAAACATTGAAAAAGAAAACTACTTCAAACAGAAATGGAACAGGATCTCACTGCAAATCCTCCAAAGAGAGTAAAAGAAGCTAATACTTCATCAATTACTACAACCAAAGAAGAATCTACTACTCAAAGTAACTCAGGTACTTCTTCAAAGAAGCAACACACACTCCGAAGAAATGACTTGGACACAGAACTATCTGGTCCATTCAAATTTTCTAATATAACTGGTGTAAATTGCTACGCAAATGTAGCAATACATATTCTATTCCAATTGCCACCAATTGTTGGCAACATTTACTTACACAATATAGACCAATCGTGTTTGCAAATGTTAGTCCTTCATAGAAATGCAAGCAACAATCCTGACAACACATACAGTGTTCATGGAATAAGACAAGAATTGGACTACTGTGCTGGAATAGTGAAATTCACTATAAACTCACAAGAGGATCCACAAGAATTTCTAATGTACTTACTACAAGTACTGGAAAACAAAAACATACCTCTTAAGGTAGACATGTTAACAAAGTAACATCTCCTATCAAGTACTGTAAAAAAATTCCCAACAAAAGAAAAAGAAACTTGCTCTTGAAAGCAAGGCTACATTTATTTCCAACTCAAGAAATACTCACGATCAGATCCGCTTCCGACAAATCAGAATGTCGACTATGTAAAAACCCGGCAATGAAGGAAATGCTAAAACATCTAATTCTCAATTGTGAAAACAACAAACAGAACAGAACAACCTACCTACTACCTCTGATGGAAAACCCATGGATGTTCCAAGAAAATGAGCTGTGGAACAGATTGATATCGGGGGAATCCACCAGATGGTCGGTGGCTATGGTAAACCTAATCGAGGCAACCTTCAAGCAGCTCGGAGAAAGTACTTTGCCTCACACAAAAGAACCCAAGGGGACCAAACCGACGGCGTTAGCTGCAGCGTCTTGATGGGACCAGAACAGTTATTTGAAACTCTAAAGCCCATCTCTCTCTCTAAAGCTCATTGTACCGTGGTAGTGAGAAAATGCATACTAAACAAAGTTCAGAGAATAAGTGACAAAGGATGGAAGCATTTGATAAATTTATCAGGGTTTACCTGAATAAAATAAATCGAAGAAAATAAAAGAAAATTAAAAACATACCTATAAATGAAATCTTCCAGATTTCATACATGTGGAAACATACATACACTATCTGTAACAATGTGGCACAGGATCAAATCCCTAATAAATGCTTTGTGTATGTATCCATACCTAACTGTGAATCTGTTCCATTTCAGCAACTTGTACAACATGCAAACCATGGCAGATTATGCACTACCTGCAATTCAGATAATCACTCCACCTTACAAATAGAAACGCATAATAAATGCGTAACACTAATGCTTCTACGTTACAATGCAGATGGTACCAAAAACAACTGCAAGCTGACTGGATTCACACATGGTCAAATATCACTTGGTAAGAAAACCTTCACAACAATAGGTATAATCTACCACACAGGAGCCACAACCAATGCAGGTCACTATACTCCATACATAAAAAAAAATTGTGGATGGTTCGAATGTAATGATAGTACCATTACTCAAAAGCAGAGATTACTAGAAAATCTTATAAATGCTTATTTAATATTCTTAAAACCCAAATTTAATAACTAATCTGTGCATAAACATTAATGAAACTTCAATTAGAAAACTATAAACAGTTAGAATATGTCAACAGGTATCTAACTGCCCCAAGATTCTGCAACAACCAAAAAGATAAATCAATACCACTAAATTATAAGAAGAAATAAACAGTTAGAATACGCAAACAGGTATCTAACAGCCCCAAGATTTTGCAACAACCAAACAAATAAATCAATACCACTAAAATATAACAAGAAATAATCAGTTAGAATACGCCAACAGGTATCTAACTGCCCAAAAATCTGCAAAAACACAACAGATAGATGAGCAACTTGAGAATATAAATAAAAAACTATAACCAGTTGGACTTCACCAACAGGTATCTAACAATCTGCAAAAAGCCAGATAGAACATTAGCCAGAAACAACAAGTAAACACTGAAAACAGAGAAAATAATTTACTGTACCATAACAAATAACGTTTTTTTTTAATCAAACATGGATTTTATTTTCCACAGACCCAATGATTTAAGAAACAAACACAGAAACTGAGCAAATTGCACAGTACCCTGATTTGTAAACTACTAAATATGAGGGTCGAAATAAAGCAGAAATGTCTATTATGCAATGCAATATGTCTTTATAAACTACCTACACTAACACATGATTTTGTCATGAAGAAACTGCATTCAAGCACAAAAAGTCAAACATTAAGTATATTTTGATTGGACTCACAAACACCACAGCATAACACACCCATTCAAGCATGACAGACATCATCTCAGTATTCTATAAACACTATTGCACTACTGCCAATCAGTATTCACATTTTTGAAAACATAAGCAGCCCACATATCACAGTCAAAATGTTTGGTAGCATTGGTGTGTTTGTGCTGCAGTGGTTGTGGCCAGGGCCTAGAGTCTTGGGTGCATGGCTATGCACCCAGGACTCTAGGCCCTGTCCACAACCACTACACCATAATACACTAGAATAGAAACAAACACCTTTCGAATGACCACATCCCAAAAACATAACACTTCCACCTCAAAACCTACCCACTTCAATTAACATTCTAAAATAATAATTACAACCAATGCGCAAACTCTTCAATCCATACCCTCTTCACCCAATGCTCTGCTAACGACCCAAAACCAACATCATAGTAAAGTAAAATAACCATTAGTACGCCCAGTGTTTAGTATGTCCGCAGACAACTGCAGTGACCGCGGACACCACAAACACATCACGGCCTTCTCCCACCTAAACAAATACAACATTTGACCCATCTCTTACTCCCCCAATCTCTCCAAGCACTCCTACACACCAACACACTCCCCAAAATTGGATTTATGCACACTTCCACATCGCGCTGTCCGCAGATCCAATATGGCATCACAGAAATTGATAAAGAATAGCTGCTCCAGTTACCCAAGTCATGAAAAAAATATATCCAATCACAAAAAATCAAACAGTAAGTATATTATAATACAACTCACAAATACTGCTCCATAACACAACCATTGAAGCAAACATCTAACCATACACCACAATACAAAATGTTTACTTCCATGGATATGTTATACTGCAGTGCTTGTTACCAAACTCTACAATCTTAATTGCATGACGTAGCCAAAACTTCACATACAAACTATACAAATCAAACAGTACATAAAATTTAGAGTTGTGAATATTTGATAGATGTTTGATTCTATGGGTGTGATCTATGGGTGTTATATTCTGCAGTGGTTGGGGCCAGGGAATAGAGTCTTGGGTGCATGGCCTATGGCCTACGGCCTTAGGCCATGCACCCAAGAATCTAGGCACCAATAGAATCAAACATTTTAACTGTGCTATATGGACTACTGCATTTTTTATGTCCGCGGACAGCTGTGGTGACCCTGGACATGACAAACACATCAGGGCACTGGCCCCCTAAACAAATACAGCATTTGACCCATCTCTTACTCTCCCACCCTCCACAAGCACTCTTACACACCAACACACTCCCCAAAGTTATATTTCTCCCCCGTTCATCGCCGTGCTGTCCTCGGATCCAAGTTGGCGGGCGCATCAAAACAATGTGACGCACCTCACGCTTCTTTCCAGCCAATCAGCAAAAATGTTGCGTGTCCGCGGACATGACGCAAGCAGATTAGCCAATGGGTGTCCTGTCCGCAGAGCGAACAGGGAAGTGTGTCCGCGGAGCGGACATAGATATCACACATTTTTTGTGACCTACTTTTTGGTAGTTTTAAAGAAAACGATTGGACGGATTTTCACCAAATTTACAAAAGCACGCCACCAAGCCGCTGTTCCTGCAGCAAATTTGGTGAAAATCAGTCCAGCGGTTTGGGCTGTAGGCATGAGCAAAGATTTTTTCCCATATGGGATCCCCCTATAACTTTGCCCCCCTGGACCAAATCTCACCAAACTTTGCAAAAAAATTCAGAGTGCCCCATATACTTTTTTTGCATGGAGTCGTCCAGGGAGAGCGAAGTTATAAACCGCCCAAAAAGTGCTCTTCCTATGGGATTAGCAACTTAAACATAACTACACGGCCACTACAGTGGCCGTTTAATTAGGCAGGAGGGAATGTGTTTATGATTGGTTATTTATAAATCGCTTAATACCCAGAGGTTTCTAAGCGCAGACCCAGGGATCGAATCTGTGTGGCTCCTTGCTTCCGATGCGGGCACGTTGCCACTGAGCTATCCTCCCGAGACTCAAGTTTAAGTGGATAGAAAATGATGTGAGTAGCTACAGTTTGTATGTTTGTAAAAGTTAGCTTCGTTCTTATTTGAGAGGTGTTGTGCAATAGTGTTTGTGATGTATGTGAGTGCAGAGGTGTTTTGGAGTGAGGTTGTGCCTTTGGCTAAGTTACAAAGGTGCGGAGTGCGAGAGAAGAAAGTAGGTTTATTTATGTATTTATTTATTTATCACATATGTTGATTGCGCCCAGGACCCGGAGGTATCACAGCACTAGACATTGCATTACAGACAGTGGGCCTCATTACGACCCAGGCGGTAAGGGGTTTACGGCAGCGTTAACAGCGCCGACCCTTACCGCCTGAGTACGAGGTCCCTTAGCGCCATGGCGCTTTTAACACCTGCTTTTAGCAGGTGTTAAAATCCATGGCGCTAAGGGACCATGGAGTTAATTACGCCACCGTAATTTACGGTGGCGTAATTAACGCCTTCCCCACTCCCATTATGCCCTATGGGGCAAAAATGGGAATGGGGAAGGGTAAATGGGGATTGGGGACTTACCGCCCCGCCAAGGTCGGAATGGGGCGGTAAGTCCGCCAACCACCATGGCGTAAACGTAGTTTACGCCATGGTGGTAAAGTCACGGCCCAGGCGGTAACTTACCGCCTGGGTCGTAATGAGAGCTAGTGCATTTGAGACACATAGGTGCCTGCATGGTAGAGGATAGCAGTTGTTGTTACAGACAGTGCCTACATGGTAGCGGATGAGATTTATACAGGTAAAGCAATGCAGCTGGATGGTTTTAGACATATTTATTGAACAGTAGTGTTTTCTTGTTTTTGCGAAAGGCCTGGTAGGAGGGGTCTACTTTGATGTTATATGGGAGCGTGTCCCAATGGGTGGGGCCAATAACGGTGAAGCTAGTTCCTCCAGCTCTTTTTCTGGTGAATCTGGAGGTAACTAGTGAGGTGGAGGAGGAGGAACGCAGGCTGCGTATGTTTGTTTTTTTCCAGATACAGTGGGTTAGGTAAGGAGTAGCAGGGTTATGTAGACAGCGATGAGTAATGGAAAGGATTTTTAACACAATGCGTCCCTTGATCTTTAGCCAGTGAGATTTGCATCTCACTATGGAAACGTGATCGGATCGTTTCAGACCCCACACTGCTCTGAGGGCATTGTTTTGGATCAGCTGCAGTTTGCTAAGCATTGTTTGTGGAGGTACCTGCAAGGATGGCACTACAGTAATCAAGTTTGCTGCCTCTAATGGCTCTGGACAGTGTGAGGCAGTTTTTGGTAGTCAGGAACTTCCTGTATAGGTTGATAAGTTTGGTGGAAAAGGCCGTGGACGAAGCAATCGCCTCGACATGTTTATGCATGTTTAGCTCAGAGTCAAAGTAAACACCCTGGGCCTCATTACGACCTCGGCGGTAGCCATGCCGCTGTTGGTGGCATGGCTGCCGCCAAAATCGCGTCCGGGTCCTCAGAATGAGGAATTACCGGGCCATTCCGAGTTTGGAAGGCCCGGTAATTCCTCCCTCCTAGGACCCGGACCCGGTCCTTCCCCATTCCCATTTCAGCCCCCATAGGGCTGAATGGGAATGGGAGAGGGAGCAAACAACGGGCCATTACAAGTTGGCCCGTTGTTTGCTCCCTCTTCCCCTTGCGGGACCCGGTAAGCACTCCTGGTTTGACCAGGCGTTGCTTCCTGGGTCCCTCGAGGGGACCTCGTAATGAGGCGGTACGGGTTAAACGGCGCCGGCACCTTTTACTGCGCTGTTTACCCCATACCGCCAGGGTTGTAATGAGGCCCCCAGTGTTTTAACATAAAATGAGACAGGGGTGCTGTTAACGTCGTTCTAAAAGGAGGTGAAAGCTGGGTCAAGGTGTTTGAGGCAGTGCGGAGAGCCAATAATGAGCTTCTCCGTTTTGTTGTCAATGAAGCAAAGGTGGGGGTTAGCTATCCAGGCATGGATGATGCCGTAGACATGGTTGATATTGTCATTGTCAAGTTCGTAATTGCCGGAGGGTTTTAGACAGACTTGCGTGTCATCGGCAAAGATTGTGTATGTAATATTTATGTCGTCCATGTGGTCTAAGAGTGGCTTAGTATTCATAGTGTACAGTGTGGGTGCGAGGCAGGATCCTTGTGGGACACTGACGGAGACAGGACTGGGGTCCGCTGATTCTGCCCCAGCGAAGACCCTGTAGGTTTGTTCGCTCAGTAAACACTTGATCCAGTCGGCTGCTTCGAAGGAGAGGTTGAACAAGCCGATGAGGTGGTGGCAAAGGATGTCTTAATCTATGAGGATAAAGGCAGCTGAGAGGTTGAGTAGGAGGAGGATGGTGAGGTCTCCAGCATCACAGATGTGATCAAGCTGGATCTTTAGGTCAAGAAGGGTGAATTCTGTGCTCTGTCTGGGCCTGAAACTGAATTTTTGGGTGCCAAGTAGATTGTTGGTTTCTAGGTGGGTTTGGAGTTGGGAATAGGCAGTGCATTCGAGGATTTTCAGTAGATAGGGCACCGTTGTAATAGGGTGATAGTTGGCGGGAAAAGTGGGGTCAAGGGTGTTTTATTTTGAGGAGTGGTGTGACCCATGCTTCTTTGATTGAGTTGGGGACTGTGCAGGGGTTGAAGGAGGCGTTGACAAAATTGGCAATGGTGGGAGCAAGGGGGTCTGTGCATATCTTGATATGGTTTGCTGGCCAAATGTCACTTATGCCTATCTCTCCATAACCAACTGTATCACTCTAGCCAACGCTTTAGTAATGTCTAAGCTGGACTACTGTAATGCCCTATATGCAGGTGCCAATAAAACTGTCATAAACAAATTGCAAATACTGCAGAATAATGCTCTTAGAGCAGCCTTCGACATACCCCATAGAGTGCATATATCTAATATCAGGAAAGACCATCACTGGCTAAAAATTAGTGACAGAATCCTCCTCAAGATGCTATCTATCACCCACAAAGGACTGAACAACACTGCGCCCCCATATATCTCGGCCAGACTGACCAGAAAATCCTCCAGTCACCATACTAGAGCGTCTAACCATCTTGCACTAGAAATCCCCAGATTCAGACTAACAAAAGCAGGTGGAGCAAGCTTCCCTGTTAGAGCTGCCCGTACGTGGAATGCTCTCCCTACTGCATTGATAGCTGATCAACCCTATTCCAGATTCAGATGCAACGTGAAAAGCTGGCTCTGGACAAAGGACGCCCACTAAACTGTCCCCTGCACCAAGCCCTGTATTATGGCATGGATCCACTATGTTACTCATGAAACCTGTACTATAGACTTTCATACCACTTCCTGTGTGTTGTGATGTACCCACATTTCTTATCTTTACTGTAAATACTGTAATAACTGTAATAACTTGTAATGTATCCACTGTATGTACCACTGTATGCAACCAAGCTTAAGTATTCTTGTTACCGCTGTGCCCGGCTACCCCAGGGTTGGGAGCGCATTAGCAAATAATAATCTAAACTAAACTAAACTATGCAGGTGGAGGTTTTGAGGCATTGGATGGTGGTGATCACATTTGAACTGGGGTCTTCCAGCACTTTAAGATGAGGTAGCAATACTCTAGAGATGGATAGGGATGCAGAAATGACTCAGGGGAGTGAAGGCACTCTCTGCCCTCATGCATAGGTGTGACTATCATGTTCGTCCAACTTCATCCCTCCACATGACTGAAGACCACAAAATCGAGCCACTCATGTATTAAAAATACAATTTTTTATAGACCTCTGACGTCTATCTTGTTTTGTTCATGCCTCCTGAACTCGAGCTCTGTTCTTTCACATGATTTGTATCCAATATCTGCTCACTCCAGCCTGAAAAGACCATGGCTTTTTGGCTCATCTGGTCTCGCCCTTCTTTGATTATTTTGTAATTTACTTGTTTTCTAACTGCGACGTACTGGACACAAGGCCTTCAGTCTTTAGCCTAGCTCTGCTATAACACATATTGGAAACATTAATTCTTTAGTTGCTTCTATATATATATATATATTCAATGAAAAAATGTTGTTAAAGGGACGTTATGGTTAAGTTGCGCTACTAAAAACCTATGAAATTCAGTGAAAAAACTTTGTTAAAGGGACGTTATGGTAAAGTTGCGCTACTATAAACCTATGAAATTCAGTGAAAAAACTTTGTCAAAGGAAGGTTATGGTTCCAAGTAAAAGTGTCATCCATGACATTTGTGATGTCATCTTTGATGTCCTGGGTGTTAGTCTTAGCAGTGCACGGTGGTGGCGCGAGTAATGGTTGCTTAGCTTACCATAACTGGCGAATTTCAAGGGTTTTTCGGTTTTACTTGTAACCATAACGTTCCTTTGGCAAAGTTTTTTCACTGAATTTCATAGGTTTTTAGTAGCGCAACTTTACCATAACGTCCCTTTAACAAAGTTTTTTCACTGAATTTCATAGGTTTTTAGTAGCGCAACTTAACCATAACGTCCCTTTAACAACGTTTTTTCATTGAATTTCATAGGTTTTTATTAGTGCAACTTAACCATAACGTCCCTGTTACATTTTTATTTTACTAAATTTTAAAGGTTTTTATTAGTACAACGTGACCATAACATCCTTTTCAATAGATGAAGACCACTAACATCTTATGTCCTCAAAGTGGGAATGCTGGGTGGTAAAAAAAACAAAAAGATTTTCCTTCCTACGCCGGCGGCGTCTCGGTGTAGGAAGGAAAATCTTTTACCAAGATGGCCACCATGGAAAGGGAAGGCGGGGTGTATAAAGAACACAACGGCGCATGAGCGGGGCTGGGGGGGCACAGGGGAGACACATGGGCATGAGCGGGGGGTGAGAGGGAACAGGGTATAAAGGGGGCATGAGCAGGGGTTTGGGGGGAAAAGGAAGGAAACACAGGGCATGAGCGGTGGTGGGGGGAACACGAGAGAGACACGGGGCATGAGCAGCGGGTGGGGAGGAACATGTGGGAGACACTTGGTATGAGCAGGGGGTGGGGAGGAACACGAGGGAGACACAGGGCATGAGCGGGGGGGTACAGGGCACATACGGGACATGAGTGGGGGTGGGGAGGAAAGGAGAGAGACAAGGGGCATGAGCGGGGGGTGGGGGGAACACAAGGGAGACAGGGAGCATGAGCAGGGGGCGGGGGTAACACGAGGGAAACACGGGGCATGAGCGGGGGTGGGGGGAACACGAGGGAGACACGGGGCATGAGCGGGGGGTGGGGGGCAACAGGAGACAGACACGGGGCATGAGCAGGGGGTGGGGCCAACAGCAGAGAGACACGGGCATGACGGGGGGTGGGGAGAACAGGAGACAGACACGGGGCATGAGCGGGGGGGTGGGGAGAACTGGAAACAGACACGGGGCATGAGCAGGGGGTGGGGGGAACAGGAGACAGACACGGAGCATGAGCGGGGGGTGGGGAGAACAGGAGACAGACACGGGGCATGAGCGGGGGGTGGGGGGCAACAGGAGACAGACACAGGGCATAAATTCTTATGGGAGCCGCTTTGGATAGTTGCACACAAACACAAGCAATGATTTAATACTAGGAAACAATTTGAAATCTTAAAATTCAAGTCAGAAGCAATTAAAAGCTGTTTTACACCTGTAAGAATTTCCCAAAATGAAAATTTGCTGAAAACCTTTCACTGCACGATAGTCGTGATAAAGTTTCAGGTGTGATTTAAAGCTGTGGATGTTAGCTACAAGCAGACGCTGAAATTTTGTTTCTGGCACAAAAACTGGGGGAGTTATGGACGTTTTAGTAGAGGTTGTTTTTTTTCAAGCTAGGCGCAAGAGGGGAAAACAGGAATGCACTTTTAAAATGACAAAGGTTTCCTTACGCTAGAGGATGACTATCGACAAAACGAATACCACACAGGAACACAGCCACTTGAAACTCGCCTTTTTCAGATGTGAGAAGATCAGCGCAAAGATAGTTTTAGCAGTACTAGTTGTGGAGAAAGATAGGATGGTTTGGATAGAGAGTTCAGACAATTCAAAAATACTCCTAACAATACAGGTTCTGAATACAAGATGGGATGGGTTTAAAATAGGGATTGACTATGCAAGTACATATGCCAGTGACACAATTCTTTCTATAGATACTCACTGGATATGTTTTTTAATGAAACCATCAGGATTCTGACCAGGGGATGGGGATGGGATCTGGTTCAGGACAGACGGCTGGGCTCATCGGACTGGGCAGCATCAGAAAGGCATTCTGGTCACGGCAAGGCACAGGACTGGACTGGATCAGCAATGCACTCTGGTCACAGCATGGCACAGGACTGGACTGGGTCTGCCCTTCTTGGTTCTGATGATAATTATTTTCAGCAGGCAAGCAGTACAGCACAGCCCTGCTGTATTATGATGTTTCCCCTTTGGTTTGTGGGGTTCTGGTTCTGGAATTGAGGCTGAGGTCAAAATGGTTCAGCTATGCAATGGGTTTCTGCTTTGCCAAGTTTCTGGAGTCTGGAGCAAGGAAGATGTAGAGTTCAGCAGCAGGGTGCTCTGCCAGCATTGGGATAGTGAGTGAACCTGTCTGTCTTTCTGTGTGGTGAGCTGTCTCTATTTATGCTATGATAAAGGGGGGGTGTGGGCCAGTTTAGTCTAAGCTTGCCCCTTTTGATAGGTGATTGGGTCAGAGTCTACTCGCTGCCTTCATAGGAGGAGAGAAACAGAGTGTCACCTTTATTGTGTGATTTTATGAGGCTGAGAATCCACCCCTAGCCCCTGGAACACAAAATCTACTTTTGGCACAATCCATATTTACACATGTGCAACCTCTATAACAATCACATGTATAGATTACATATTTTCCATAGCAGCTACTCCTCAAAACCACAGAGCTGTGGGATCTTGTATCCGCTTTTCACAGAATGATGCCCTTCTCATCAGGAACACAATGTCCAATTCTTAAGCAAATTTCTACAAGTGTGCGCGTTTAACATGGGCATAGGTGTATAATGTTTCATACTTCTAGCGGAAATACATTTTGCGAAAAATCACATTTCTTGCTGTTTCTTTCCAGAACATGTCACACGATTTTGCCGCCTCTTGAAACATGCAGCCAAAATTTAGATTCACACATCTGTTACTTTTATATTTTTCACAATTTTGACTGGCAAGTTATAAGTCTTTAAAAAAAATGTTCTTTGTTAATGTTCAGCCACAGATGGTTGTTTGGGTCCACCTCTTTATGCCTCCTTGCAGTCCAGGAGCAATCTACTACCTGCATGCTCTTGGCAGAGGCCATTTACGACTGTCCTCACACCTCGCATTTCCTTAGTTGCAGCTGGTCATTGTTCCTCATGCCTCTGTAGCCCAGGTTCTTTCCTACCCCTAATTAGAGCTTTTGTGTGATTTCCTGCTGGGGGAAAGACCTTCCTTCTGTGAGGAACCTGTTATTTCAGTTTGGTAGCTTCAGCCACGTTTAATTTTAATTGTGTACTCTGTGGAATTTTTCCTTAGCTTAAACCAAACTTGTTGTATCAAATCACAGCTAGAATACTTATTCACGATTTTAAACCATGGAATTAAAACAATTACAATATGGGTTACTATCAGTAACAGGCTTCTTAGATTGCAAACATTTGATTTCAGTTTATACCTGTTTAAAGTTCAATCAGGCAGGCTCCTGACAGTTGTCATTCAGGCGCCCCAGCGTTCTGCACCCAGATTTTTGACAGATCCACAGACAGGCCACTTTTGCTGTAGAAATCTCTTTATGCTTTCAGCTTTTCAGGACCTTGCAAGTTCACAATGATTTCTTAAACTAAGTGAATTGTAGCACCCAGTAAGAATTTTGGATGTTTGAGGGTGTTCTGTACCGGCATTCTGCAGTTTCAGCAACAAAGAAAAAGGGATTTAAAGCAAGATTCTGGGGTTCATTTAGTAAAGCACTGCTTTTTCCTTCTGTACTCCATTTTCACTTGTTGTGGAGCCCAGCGACATATTCCAGGAGTGAGAGCCACCACTGACAACATGCGTGCAGATTGGGCAGCCATCTTTTTGTGCATTGCAAAGCGCAATTTTCAGAGGTTTTTGGCACACACAAGGGTTTTGCAGCCATTTTGCTGTTTCTGATCTCATCATAGCAGAGTGATGAAGCATAGCAGAGCAAAAGTGGGTCAAAACATCCCACACTACCTGGGTTAGAACTCCTAATGAGATTGCTGAAAGAAAGGAGGGAAACAGAGACAGATGCTGGGATCTGTGTGAGGAGAGCCAAATAGAGGGTCCTGAAATGCTGATGTCTTTCCTGAGCACCAAGCCCAGAGATATTCAATGTACGTACCTTGTCCAACAGAACTGTAGAGGAACAGGTAGATGCTATCCTGCCGGTTCTTGCCCCTTCACCACCATCATATTGAAACAGTCATAAATGAGCCATAGAGGAGACCCCCTTCATCATTCCTATACCGCATTGAGTATATGAGAGACATTATGCACTCAGCCATACAAAATGCACCCTCACACTGAAAGTTTGGAAGGGTGTCACATGGAAGAAAGCTACGTGGAAGGATGTCACCTGCCACGATGTCAGAATGCATGAATAAATATCATGGATGGATGCTAATGTGAAATCTGATGAGGACAAAGTGATGTCATGAAGAACATATATGAACCTATGCTGAAACCTGAGTCTGAGCTTACGTGCTGCTAAGTGAACCGATAGTGCGGAATGGGTGAAAGGCACTGCAGATAAAATGTTCATGCCATGGCCACAAGGGGGATCATTATCAAAAGCGGTATTGCAACACATGACCACATATTTGTACGCTGTGTACACGGGAAAGTCATTAGAGAAAAAGAGTTGCGATTTTAGAGCTCTGGAAGATGTACAGAGAGGAAAGGGAAGACCCGCCACGTGAAGAGTGGATGCTTAGTCAGCGAAAGGAGGAAGGTGTTGAGCCCTCAGCTCCCCTTATTTCAACCAAAGCAAAAGGTGCTAGTACAGAAGAAATTGGGTTATATCCTTTAAAGGAGTTGAAAGCGGCAACACAGTATAGGAATTCGATATATGAACCCCCTGCTTACACTAGTGATGATAACCCAGAGAAGAATAAGAGAAAAGAAGAGATCCATAAGATCATACAAGACAAAGCAGAGAGGAGTGAGCGGTCAAATCTATTGACAGAAATAGACAGGGAGATTAAGAGATGGAAAGCAGAGAAGTATAAAGCTGATGAGATATCACTCGTGCAGAACGAATGGATGGGAGGACAGTACTTAAAATAGATGGGAAATGTATCGAGGAAGTTAGGCAAAGAGAATATAAGGACAAACAAGAAAGAAAGCACAAGGAATGAGAGAAGATATTGAAAGAAGATGAGCAGAAAAGGAAGAGCAGAGAATGACGAGAAATGATATATAAGAAGGAGCTAGAAAGAAAAGAAGAAAGGGTAGAAGAACAAAGAAAGTATGACAATAGACAGAGAGTGGTAGAAGATAGGGACAGAAGGTAAAGAAAGAGAGAAGAGGAGGAAGTGCAAATATTGAGGGACAAAATATTACAGAGGCGAAAGGAAGAAGAGGAAACAAGGGAAGGAATAAGGAAAGAGGAAGAATAAAGGCAAGAGGAAGAAAGAATTAGAAGGGATGCGAGAAAACGAAGAGAAGTAGATGAAGAAATTGAACAAAAAATGAGACAATGAGGTCTTGAGACCAGTCTCACTCGTAAGGAACTAATAGGGCCAAGCCCATAAATACGATGGGATAGAATAGAAGAGTTCCTTCCGATAAAGGAATCAACACCAGCAGCATCTAGAGTAGTATTAAAAGCAGAAAGATTTGATGGAGAAAGCATCGAAGAAAGGATCGATAAGCTCTATTAAAAGTTCGGGCAAAAAAGCAAGTAACTCGAGGGAACGATGATCAAACTCCAGTGCTTCAATTACGAAGCGAAGAAGAAAATCTGTTCAGTCATGGACGTAGAGCATTATCTTTAAGTAGACTGAATCTGGATAAAGGTGAAGGGGATGATAGTCACACTAGATGGGGACAAGACATGTCACACAAGGAAAGAGAGTCTGGTTTTGGGGTAGAAGGAGGGAGCGGGTTCACCCGTGAAGGAAGTCTGCAAATGGATAAAGAAGTGAGATGGTCAGATCTGGAAAAGCCTAGTGATAGGACACAATATCGTATAAGCTTATCCTGAGCATTCCCGAGCAAGATAGCACAGTGAAAAGAGAGAGTCACTGCCATATGTGAGCAGGATAACATTGTTAAACATGAGGAGACAAACAGGAACGATTCCCTTCCATCGATAGACCAATGATGGAATCTGACTCTGAGAGGGGATACACTCAGTTTTCCTTATTTGAAAAAGGGGAGCAAGACCACAGTATATCCCTTGGCTGCAGATGGACAAGAATAATTTACGGTGCAAGCTCAAAGCCGATGTTTGACTTCGGGCACTGGGATATGCGAATTAGAAAAAATGACAGGAAGAAATACATTGGCCGTAGGGGACATAAAAGTTCTCCTGGCAGCTATTCTTGGAGAGAGGACTGATAATATATGGAGAAGAGTGGATATTCAAGTGTGACAGCACAGAACACAGTGCATAATGGAGCACTGTTTATTAATTTCAGAGCGTATGTTTGGAGGGCTCCCAGGGTACAGTACCCCGATACATCAGATATGGGTGCAATTATGACACGTAAGATGAAGGAAGATGAAGATTCTATTGCTCGCATTCAGGATATTCAGGAGAAATGGCAACTTGAAACTTGCGAGCAATGGGAAACAACAGTGGCATTATTTTACCAAATTTTATGCCAGGGCTTCCCTGAGCCAGTACAGAGGCAGATGAAAAATCAAAAACAAATAAGGATGGAAGCTAAGCCATAGGCTGAGATACAGCTGACAATACAGCTGACAATAGAACATCATTGTTGTTTATTCCAAGAGAAAACTAAGAAAATCGAGGAAGCCAAGTTAGTTCAGAATTTCTTTTTCAACATTTGACATAGTAGAGGCGGTATTGACAAGCGGAGAATGATTGGGAATGCAGGAAGCAATGGGTGCATTGCAGGTGAGTAATCTGTGCCCGATGGATCATGGGGGACGTCATAAGGGCCTGTGGTCCAAAGGATGCTCGGCACCTTTTCGAAGTCTTCCTGAAAAAATGCTGGATGTTGCCGCATTATCGCCATAAGCTGTTGGACTTCCCTCTTTTCTATCCTTATCCAGTATGTGATGCTCATAAAGAACCCCACTTCATCATCTTTTTGGTCTTCCCTGAACATGTCAATAGGTATGTCAGTCAATCGGTACCCTTCCATGAGAACTATTACTGTTATCCACTGTCAACCCTCATCATCTACTCCTTTGAGCATTGCCATTTACCTCCAAACTATGGCTGCTTCTAATTCTATATGAATAGTCTGTCCCCCCTCTTCATCCATAGGTATTCATGGTCTAAACAAAAACACATCAGGTATCCTTACAATTTTTCACACCAAGCCAGGTAGCCATGTCAGTAAAATGCTCACTCCATATAGAAATATATCTGGATCTACTGGCACACCTTGTAGAGCCGCTTGCCCTGTGAATGCCAATATAATTTCTCCCACGTTTAAATATTTTATTCCTGGAGTGGAGCACACTATTGCTTGATCAATACATGAAATTGTCATATTTGGTTTTGTCATTATATATCTTCCCAAAATGTTAACCGTTGTCTAACCAAGGAACAGACATATTACATTCTGCTATAGACTGGTAATTCATTTGTAAAAGGAACTCAACTCGTAGCTCCAGAGAACGCTTGAGCATTCATGGCAAATCCCGACATTGGATATTTTCCCTCTCGTATACACAAACAAGTTGCTCGAGTGTGTACAGGCAAAGAAAAGGATTTGTCTCCTATCGTCACATCGACCCTTGGTTCCTCTTGAGATCTGGTGTCACAGATAGTAGTGAACACATCAAGTCACCCTGTGAGGTGTCCTATTGTAGATACAATCTCATCCCTGTCCCTCTGAAAGGATACCCTCCTACAACAGTGACACCTCTGGGTATCAGTACTTGTCCTGTGTTTGCATACTGCTGTGTCCGCATACTGGCTTGTTGTGACTGCCCTTGTGGTTGATTAATTTGTACTTGTTCTTGCTGTTGCACCTCCTGCACTTGTGGCGCTTGTGTCTGATACAATGTGTGATCCTGGGTAAAGCCCTCTCTAGTCTGTGTGATATATGGTGGAAGATAAGCTGTGCCCCCTCTTGAAAAGTTACCATTCTGTACATTCTCTTGGCTTTCACATACATGTGCAATGTGCCCTGTCATCCCACAAGTCCAACATACTGGGGATGCCCGTCTGACAAACCCTCCTTGGTTATATCCTCCTTGCATACTCTGGTTCTCATTCTGCATACCTTGAAACCCACCTTGATTATTCTTGAATCCACCTGCTCTTTCTCTATAGCCTGTACTTCTGCATCGTTGCACAAAGCCACATCGGTTTATTAAAGGGAAGAGGGGAAGTTAAGCTTAAGCCAGGAGTGATTTTACCCCAACCAAAGCAGTACACCCTGTCTCGAGAAGCTGATGAAAGTATATTTCAGACTATTTCAGCACTATTGAAAAAAGAGATTCTGGTGCCATCAGAATCAATGTGTAACACTGCAGTGTATCCTATTGAAAAATCTAAAGGAGGATCATGCAGATGTATACAAGATATGAGACTGATTAACCAGATTGTAGATGCAAAGTTTCCTTTAGTTCCTAATCCGGCAATGATACTCTGCAGTATCCCGGTGGAAGCTTGACATTTCACAGTGATTGAATTAAAGAATGCATTTTCCTCTATCCCGTTGCACAAGAACACACAAGACTTGTCTTCTTTTACATTCTGCCAAACCTGACTGAAACATACTTGTTTGCCTCAAGGGTACTGTGAGTCCCCATCGATCTTTAAAAGAGTTTAACAGATGGATTTAGGCACAATTAGTCTTAGGAGTGCAGTGATACAGTACATGGATGACATTTTAATTTGCAGAAGATGAGTGCAGACGAGATTCTGTTCACTTGATGACTATTCTAGCAGACAAGGGATATAAGGTAGACAGGGAGAAGTTGCAATATTGTCAAGAATAGGTGTTATACATAGCTCAGTTGATTTCAGATGAAGGAAAGAAAGTGACACCTGAAAGAGCTTAGGGGATTATGAAAACCTCAAAACCAAATACAGTGAAACAGATACAACAGTTTTTGGAGTTATGCAACTATGTTAGAGCCAGGGTGTTTGATTATAATACGTATACAAGACAACTTCTGCAAGATTTAAAGAAAGCACAAGTGGAGAAAATAAAAATGGAATGGACTGAAGAAATGGAGGAAGGGTTTGAGGAGCTGAAAAACCCAATTTGTACAGCCCCTGTTTTAGGTATTCAACATTATGCTGAGGAATTGTATTTGTTTTTGCATACAAATGGGACAGTCATGACAGCAGTGTTTTCACAGAGAACAACATTGGGATATAAGGACACCTAGACCCAGTGACAACAACTGAGGACACAACTCCCTAACACTATTGGAAACCCTGCTTTTACAAATCAAAAATCAGGATCTAGTAACAACAACTAAGGCCGCAGCTATTCTTCATTATTTGAAACTTTGATCCTAATACCAAGTCTTAGTGAAAGCAACTAAGGACACTACAAGTTCGCATTGATTGGATTCTACTACAGACTTAGTGAAAGTAACTAAGGACATTATAATTTTGCATCGATTGGATTCCACTTTGACAAAAAAAAAGTTTCTTTTTTTTCATATGTGCCTTATTTTTCATGTTTTCAACCAACTTGTCTTTCGACTCATATGTGTTTATACTTACGATTCAAAATTAAAAATCTTCTATTTTTTTAAACCTACTCACTTGTGCCAACATCTAATTTTGAGAAGCGGGACAGGAGGGCCTTTTTCCCTTCAACATTGGGGTATAAACCAAAAGCGTATTTTAGTGGGATTTTGGACCGAGTTATGAGAGGACACTTCCCTTGCGAACAATCTTTGGCTGCTCTCGTGTTCGCTATTGAGAAGTCTACAAGTACTGTCATGGGCTGCTCCATGACTCTCTATGTGGGGCATGCTCTATTTGCTATTTTAGAGAAATCCAAGGGCACATTGACATCCCAGAAAGCTTCACCCTATGAGGTAATGATTTCTAACCAAACAATTAAGATAGTAAGATGTAAAATAGTGAATCCTGACTTTTTTATAGCTGAGCCAATAGAAGAAGGTGATCATGTGCATGACTCTGCCAATTATGTTGACTAGTATGATGATATACCATGTGTGAAGGAAAATGCTTTAGCAGGACGAGAGATTATTTTTATTGAAGTTTCTTCAAAAAATGATCAGTCTAGTGGGGAATGGCATTCAGGTGCCACATTAGCGAGGGATAGATTAAATGGAACATTTGAATTTGTAACGGGTGCAAGACTACTGTCTCACTTCTCAGTGCAAGTGGAGGAATGAGTAGTGCTCATTGTCACACTCGAGAAACATGAAGGGCAGGAAGTGACGTTGTACAATGACTCCACCTATGTGACGCCAACCGTGCATGCAGGGTTAGCACGTTGGAAGAGGATGGGCTACCTCCACGCAGATGGCACTCCAGTGCAGCACACTTTCTTATTGGATAAACTTATTAAGGCACTACAATTTGCAGTGGCCATAGCAGTCATTACATGTGCAGAGCATACTAAGAAAACATATTTTATCACTTGCGGGAACAAAGCCGCAGATGAAGAAACCAAAAGGGTTATTTTCCAGACATTTCAAGTTTTGACACTGAGGATATTAAGGAAAAGTAGTCACAAACATGCTAGTGCAAGAAGGGTTTAATAAATTGTCAATAACCCAACTAATGGGGATTCAAGGGAGTGCACCACAGAAAGAGCAGGAATTGTGGAAACGAAGAGTGTTATCTTTATCCCCCACTGAAGCATTATGGCGACAAAAAAGCACTGGAAATCCTGTGATGCCAGTAGCATTATTAAAGGACACGCGTGAACAGCTGCATTATCCCGCGCATGTAACAAGGGAGAGACTTGCAGCTACAATTGCAGAAGACTGATTTATTTGTAATTTTTTGAAGCACTTTGCACTGCTTAATGGTGAACTGCATTGTGTGACAAAGGTTTACTGCTGGGCATACACGAGAACGATTAGAGGGGTAATAGCTTGACCGAATGTTGATATGCTGCAAGTATGTAATGTATATAGGTATCTATTAGTGGTGGTATGTCCCATGTGCAGGTGGATCGAGGCAGGTCCATGTACACACCCTGACACCACTTGGAGAGCAAAGTTTTTAATGCGTAAAGTTTTCCCGTGGTGGGGTGTGTGTAAAGTGCTGAGACCTGATAATGGGCCCCATTTTGTTAATGACCTATTCAAACAGATAGGGCTTCTATTTAGTATTAAGCATGCGTTTTCTTCTGCTTATCACCCGCAAGTGAATAGGTTATGTGAGAGACTCAATGGCCTCCTTAAAGAAAGGATCACCAAAATTGGATTGACTTTGAAGAAGGGATGGCTCGATTGCCTATACCTAGCCTTATATGCCCTTTGGAATCAGCTAGGATCAGAAACACCACCTCACCCCGCATGAACTAGTGACAGGGTGTTGTATGAGAACACCTCTTTCACCTCTATCTAGGAGTAGAAGTGATACCCAGAGTGTTGCTAAAACATTAAGTGATGAAATGCATGACTTTTTGACATGTATGACTTCTAGCATTTCTCTCATTTCAGATCAAAACAACCAGAGGGGGAGTTGGTCTCAGAACACAGAAGAAGACAATTCAACAAACAACCCAATTGAACTACTACCAGCACCTAAGTTATATGTTGGAGGCCTAGTTCTCATCGAGAATTTTACTAGAAGGTAGCATGAGCCATGGGTTAATGGTCCCTTTTGTGTTGAGAATGTAACCCCTTCATCTGTGAAGGTCCATGGGAGATGAGCTTAGCTTCACCTAGGTGATGTAAAGACCTACAAAAGTAAGACCTGCCCTCCCACTGTTGCTGATCCAGAAGCAAGACAAGAAGAAGAATTTCAGCATGTGCAGACTTGATTGACGAAAAAGAAAAAGGACAATAAAGAAGGCAGCAGTTATTACAGATTTTGTATTGGACTAGAATTGAGTGGACACTCCTTATAGATATTTTAGCAGAGAGTGCAAGGACTTGCAGAGAAGTCTAGGAATTTTGAAATTAACTTTTAGAGATACATTGCAACATCCGAGTTATGCCTGAATGTCAGTTCTTGATTAGAAATTGGAAATTAGATCAGTATCTGGATTCATTTCTTGGAGAAAACATGTTCTAAGCAGTTAAACATATTGTACTTACCGATAGTGACATTCAATGACGAGAGATGGATACTTATGTTCTTATGTATAATATATAATTGCACAAACACTTTCTTTGTCATTCTGTTCCTCATCTTCCATAGTCTTTATCATGTTAGTATTTCCGCTGAAGAAGAGGTCCCTATGGTTCTTCCTACTATGAAAACTACTTTTGATTTACTTTTTGATTATTACCCTACATTAGGGAGTGACAATAGAGATGCCGAGGAAGATAATGAGGGGATAAATACCTAGCTAGAAAAAGCAGCACACTTGGGGAATAACATGTAGTATCAGCGCATGAGAAAAGTAGGGGAGAGAACATTTAAGGAAAGTTGCTACATCTTTTCTCTTAGACCCTACGCTATGAATACACTGTGAACTTTCATTGCCAGAGAGGTCCCAGAACGCAATGCTAGATGTCTCAGTCATCTTACAGCATGTATGACCAGAGGATAATTTCAAGGAAGTTGGGCCACTTTATGATGGAGATCAAAGTGGTCATTTCCATACCAAGATGATTATATCAAGACCACACAGGTGGAAAAGGAACCGAGATGGAAAATCAAGATGCTTGTGTATCCTGCAGCAGGACAGGATGAGGTAGTCATTGAAGAGATGAAGAAAATGAATTGCCCTGATATGACATAAATAGCTGGATCACCATGTTGGGAACGAAATCAAGTCTTAGTCTATGGATGAGTGAGGTCCAAGAAAGAAAGCTAATCTACTGAAGCCAGAATATGTACAGCAGGTGCAAAGGGTGAACGATGGATGTTTGAAGTCTTGGGCTAAACATGCCAAGCTATTGACATGAGTAGAAGATGAATCAGGACCATTGGTTGTAATCCCATTGGCAAATACAACATTGTGCTTCTGAAGACATGGGAAGAATCATGTGGGAGATAACAAAGGATGCAGAACTAAAGTTGAAGTTTCCAGGATGGGAGAAGAGACAGCTGTCCTCCTGGATCGATATTGGGCTTGTGGGTCTAGCGCCTACATGAAGTTGACCAAGGATTGGAGTGCAGAATGCTCCTTGGTGCTCATCCATGTTCCCGCATTAGTGATTCCTCAGAGTGACCTGAACATTGGAGAATTTCCAAAAGCAGATGCCCGTTTAAGAAAAAGAAGATTGCTTGAATTTCTCAATCGGACCAGAAGAGAGAATTACTTCTCATCCAAATCAATAGAAGCATATGACTCCATTCCTTACAAATACAGGTTGTTCAGCAGGACCACCTCAATATTTATGACTATACTCATGGTTGGGATCCAGATGATGCCAATGCTAAAATTCTGCAGACTACGAGATGGGAGCTCCTGCAGACAATCAAAACCACCATAAAGAGATTCAATGCTGTCAAGGAAGAGCTGAGGGCCAATACAATTAATGACCCTGCAAAACAGATATGTCCTTGACATGTTCACATCGATGGAAGGATGAGCTAGCACCACAATTGGGCCTTCATGTTGCATGGTCATACCTTCTCATGATGACGAGAATGGGACCTTGACAGAGGCCAAAATGTTACTAACAAACCTGCATAATAAAATGGAAGATGAGACAGAGGACATTGCGGATGACAGTTGGTTTTCCTCCATATTCTCATGGATTCTGCAGTGATTGGCAAACATGTTGAAGATTCTTGTACCAATATTGGTGATGGTGATGTTTGGATTCTGCATTATTAGGATAGTGATTGCCTAATGCATGAAAACAGCAAAGAAGGAGGTTGGAATGAAGAATATGATAGATGGTGAATCAGGGTTTGGACCCAAGGAATTGACCGATAAAGATGTCAGAATATATACAGAGGCCAGCATTGTAGCACCTGAAGGAATTAAGTTTCTGTATCCAAAGAATCATAAGTACGTGGGACGATGGGTCTATTGTAATCCGAATGGACAGTGCAACTACATGACCTGGAGTGTAGATGAGCATGTTAAATCAGCTGGCACCCTGAGAGGGGTGATGAAGATCTGGACTCCGAAAAAGCACTCTTTCAAGAGAATGTATCAAGATGTGGAGATAATTGAGGAGGAGGTCGGGGTCTTGACCAGAGGGGGGGATGTAGAGGAGCAGCTACAAGTCTCTGCAGGAAATTCCGCCCCCTAGCTCCTTTATGTTGGAGGCCGGAGATCGTGCCATGTTTGACAGAAGCAGTTGTGCCAATACCGCAGCGGATATTTGAAAGAAGGTACCCACTGAGAAAAACATATTGAATGTATCACTGAAGAGACAACAATCTGAGAGAGGAACTCCCTGAAGGCATATGACAAGGAGCAAAAGAGAGAAGCCAGTGATGTCACAAGAGACGAATGTGACACCTCGAGAATTTGGCTGAAGAAGAATGCATGGCTCTTACACAAACTGATGACGAAGTTAAGAATTGAGTAAACTTTCATGTGCCAGTAGAAGTTTGCACATGTGCAAAGAGCTGCAGAAAATCAACTGTTCAATAATTGTACAGATGCTGAAACACAAGTAGACTAATCCATCATAGAAGCTGGTTATACGTAGAGAATAGTCTGTAGGCTAAGCTGCCATTGTACAGGAGCTGGACATTGGTGTCATGAATTTAGTAAGGCTGGACCCATGGAGAGGAAAGGCTGAGTACTGTGTTGCAGCAAGAATAAGCTGAGATCGTAAAAGCGCCTGGCGAGGCTGTCTGGCCTAGTATCAAAACGTAAGCAGCCTGGGTCGGTAATCTATTCTTGAAAGCAGTGAATGTGTGAAGGATGAATCATCCCTTTAATTTACTTTTCCTTAACTTATTTCTAGTGTGCACCTTGGACTCTGAGGCATTAGGGTGCCGACAAGATAACAGACTAAACATAGAACAAGAAAGTAGGTATAGCTGTCAGCTAAATATGGGGCTGAATAGCTGAGGTCAGGTACCTGAGTTAAGAAAATAGCAGGTGTTTTCCATCTTTCTTAAATGCTGTTAGAGAGGAATTGCTTCATAGAACTTACGGGAGCTGATTCCAAAGCTTGGGTGCGGCAATAAAAAATTCCACATTCCCCAGCTTTTTTTGTTCTACTACGAGGAAGGAACAAAAGGTTCTGGCCGCAGGACCTAAGTTCCCTGCCATTGTGTTTCTCATTAATGTGAACCTGCAAATATGATGGCATAAGGCCAAGTCTACATTTAAAGGTTATAAGCAATCATCTGAACTTGGCACGTGCCTTGACAGGAAGCCAATGCAGGAAACACCTGCCCTTAGAAACATGATTGCGGCCAGACAACCCAACCACCACTCTGATGGCTCTGTTTTGTACAATCGAGTCTGTTGAGTCCTGCTTACAAAGATCAACCAAAAGGCTCCTGCAGTAGTCAATCTTTGCCCCTATAATTGCTCTAGCAATAGTTTTTGAGTTAGCTTGTGAGATAAGGGGTCCAAGGTGCTATAGAAGTTTAATGTAGTAAACAGAAGCAGAAACAATGCTACCCACCTGAGACCTCATAGAGAGTGCCTGGTCAAGGACCACCCCCAGAATTGTTAGCTTAGATAGAGGGGCAATATTGTCATGCCCCAGCCTAAAAATCTATAAGCCAGATTGAGCTTGGCTATTGCAACTGAGTTACCCACACTCATCAATTCAGTCTTCCCTTTGTTCAAGGCAAGGTTGTTAAAGATTATCCATTTCTCAATGAGTGTGAATTCTCTATTTAGTTACTGTTCATCCTGCAAATTAACACCTGAAAGAGGGACAAACCACTGGGTGTCATCTGCATAGTTCGAGAACATGACCCCTTCCTGCTCCAGAAAGGAGAAGAAAGGGGCCATGAAGATGTTATAAAGGCCTGGGGAAGTACTAGCCCCCTGTGGCACCCCAAAGAGGACAGGAATCGGAGTGGCCTCTGCCTCCTCGGAGCATACCCTGCTATGCCTTTTCTCCAAAAAAGAAGCAATCCAATAACACTGTGGCAGGCGAGAAATTACCGACCTTGGCCAGTCTAAACACCATGATGGAGTGTTCAACCAAGTCGAATGCAGCTGACTGGTCCAATGATATTAAAAGGGAAAGAAACCCCTTATCCAACGGTCCCAGTAAACTAGACTTTAGATAAAGCAAAGAGGTCTCAGTACCAAAGCTTTGTCTGAAGCCAGATTGATAAGGGTTCAGAATAGGGTATTGATTTAAATGCTGAGAAATCTGACCATAGGCGACCCGGTTGAGAATTCTTATCAAAAAAGGAGTGTTTGTTATTGGACGGTAGTTAAGAGGATTATCCAATGGTAACCCTGTTTCTTTTCAAAATGGGTGTAACCATGGCTTGTTTAAGGCCATCAGGAACCTTACCCTCATACAGCAAGGTGTTCACAAATGAGCAGATTGATTTAATAAGAGCCAGAGGGCACATTTTAATGATCAATGAGGAACAAGAGTTAAATACTGCAAAATGGACCAAATCATGGTCTCCTGTCACATGAGTCAAAGATGAAAATAGAGTTTGGCTTGGAGTCCTAGAACAGCGATAGTGAGAGCCTGCACTCCCATATATTCCCATAGACAAGGATACTTTGCAAGGCCAAGATCAAAGACAATCTTCATGGTAGAAGGCATGGGTGATGAGAGATATTGGGCTAATTGGATGTGGAGGTAAAATTAAGTCCACCTCCTGGCACCTGGGGCTGAGCTTACGTGCTGCTAAGTGAACTGAATGTTCCAGACATGGCATAAGCATGACAACCAATTGTAGAGAGCCATATATGAAAGAGCCTTATAGTGTGAAGACCGATAATAAACCATGTACTGAATAGTGTTAAAGATTACATGTTTTTAGAGGTAGGCATAAGTTGTCCATCTGACAGTGGGCAACCCATCACACTCCTAACCCCTATAGAAAGTATATTTAGATGTCTCCCATACCCAATCCCATCCCTTTATAGGTTTCTATTATTGGTTCTACTATTTAGACTCAGAGTTATTCTGCAACCCTATCCATTGCATGCACATTACTAAAGGGCCATAAAACCAGTAGAAAGAAAACATATAGCAGCTTGCTATAGAGGAATATATAATGTGGCGATGACGGCCATATTAGGAAAATGGATACTGGCTCACATTGAATTTAACTAAGCTACCTCAGATACATGCTGAGGCTGTAAGAATCAGGAGACACGGGAGAACAGTTTTGTGCACAAAGCAAATGATTAGTCAAGTTTGGCCCAAAGCGAAGATGCTATTTTCAACACATAAGCACAGAGCACAAAAGGAGTACATGGATAAGCTCTGAATGTGACATACTTCTTAGATGGAAGAAGACAAAAACATCTGTGAGAGCCAAACTGCTGGTCAATTAAAAGTGTATAAAGTTCATATGAGATAGAGTGAGCAAGCATTTAGGGGCCAAAAGGAGTAACATCACCTTTCATAATTAAATCAAATAGCAGTAAATGGAAGGCTGAATTGGACAAATGTATGTTTTATTCACATGTGACTCAGAAGTGAAAAACACAGGCTATTCATTAGAGTCTTAAGCTCAGATAATGGCGTGCTCCCACTCCCTTGAATGTTTCAGGACAGTGAGCAGCAACAAGATCAACTACAAATGGAAGACTTTGTCTGATGGCCTACCGATGATAGACTAATTGGGAAAATGGGGAGTAGGCTGACTGGATTCAATCACCTAGGTTACATTTCAAGTATGTACTGCTAAAGAGACAAAAGTTCACGGTTGGGATATTATGCCAACCAATCAGTGGGGCTGGGGGACAACCTAACATACAATGTTGCAGGAGCCAATCCTCTGATGTGATGTCAACAATAATCAGTACTATGTGTGTTTAGAGTTAGTTCAAGGCATGCCCTACAGATAGGTGGTAGCCAATGATACAGTTGTTCTATAACTGGATAACTGGATAACTGGGAACAATGTATCTGTAAATATTGTATGTCTGTATATATGCTTAATATGATTTATGCCAAACCTATGTTTTCTGTTGTTGCCTGTGATACCCACGGGTTTGGCGCGGGCTTCAATTGTTAAAAAGATAAATATTCCCTTCACCAAATCCCTACCCTTGATATGTTTTGTACTTTTTTTTCATTTTCATTTTATTTATTGTATTTATTTGCTTGTACCGCACCAGAGTCTGCAGGCATCAGGGCGCAAGAAATGAACACACAAAAACTCGCAGCATACAGGCCACAGGACAAAACATAACTTATATGTTTGAAAAAGGAAGTAGGGCCGGGTTTAATTCATGTGTCATTTATCGAAACAGAAATGCCTTGACTTTCTTTCGGAAGGTACTATAAGAGGTCTCAAGCCTGATGTGCGATGGAAGGTTATTCCATAGGGTGGCAGCTATGATGTGGAAGGCTTTGCCTAGACCATTTGTTTTCCTGTACCTGGTGGTTTCTAACTGGCCCTGTGCTTGGGATCTGAGGGCCCGATCTGGTACGTAGGAGATCAATTTACTTTTGAGGTAGGCAAGGTCTGTGCCATGGATGCATCAGTGAGTCAGGGTAAGTGCTTTGATTCTGTCTTCAATAGTTAACCAGCGGAGGTTTCTCCACATGTGATGACTTAATAGATGATGCATATTCGGGTAAAAGAACTCTATGTAATCAAGTTGCTGTGTTAGTGTGCAAACATCAGTCCAATGTTTGCCAGTTGACCCGCTTTATCGAATTGATAATAAAGTAGTACTTTGCCAGATTCCTTGAGCCTATCCGATTATTTAGTTTGTGACCATTATTGTAATTCCTTATAGCACAAAAGCAGCTTCAAGTTGCTAAGCAGAGAACCAAGAGTTTGGGGATCTGTGTGATGTAATACATTCCCCTTATTTAGTGGTGGGGATATGGAAGTAGACACTTTGCATATTTTGAAAAATAATAATTACATTAATTACCCTATAGCCAACTAACACAGGATAATTCTATTGGAGTTCGAAACCAACAACATTTCTCCCAGTGTGAATACAAATATATTAATTTAAAGTGTGTGGGTACTCATACTTTCATTCCCTAACCCAAAACCTGCAAAAAGGGAAGGATTGTCGTTGGCTCAAAACAAAATTCCAAACTATCACCATTCCTCAGAACATGCCTTTAAGCAGAGGGGTGCTACATGTAAACTGAATGTCTGAGTTTTTGTGTTGGGGCAGAGAAGTGTTTGGCTAAATTAAACCAAGTGAAGTCCAAATTTGAAAGGCTCACTCTCTCCAAAGAGGGAGTGAGTGACTCTTGAAAGAGAGAGATTCTTCATTGTATAGGGGTAAAGGAATACAAGTTCCATATGTGATAAATATGCTGTTTGTCAAAGACTGTTGTTTTGTCATATTGCAAGTTTGGAAATTATTTTAAATGTAGGAAGTGTGCATGTTATTCAAATCCAACTCCATCATGATTTTGTAATGTTACATGGTATTGTTAATTTTAACATAAAAAGGTTTGTAGGAAAGAAGGTTCTAATTATTTATTTGTCCTGTGTTCCATGTAGATGCGATTTTATAACACGAAAAGAGTAAGGGGCAACATACCCTGACAGTAGATTGATTCCGCTGAGCATCTACAATGCTCCTGAACGATTTGAACTGTCTCCCGGTGTGAGCGGAGCAGACAAAGCTGGTTAGGTCTTTTCTAGTATCTCAATGGCAGAGGTGTTTGTATGGATTAATTCTAAGTAGTGAGCCTGTCCTTGAAATAAATAAGAGAGACTATTTAGGACAGAGAGAAGTTGGACAGAGAAAGTTCTATATATTCCGAGCTGTCTAAGCCCTATCCCTGGTTGTTACTGGTGTGAATCCTATCTAATAGTGGATAGAGTTAGGAAATGGACACCTCAATTATTTTTATTTTTTTTTACTTTGTATTCTCTGAGTTTCATTCTAGATCCTTTTCTGTTGGCGTGCGCCCTTGTTTCTTTCTAGGTAATTGTGATACAGACAGGAACACCAGCATGATACCTTACTCATATGAAATGTTAAAAGTGTCATGTCGGAATGGTTCCCAAGCAGTATTATGGCATTGGCTGCTTTATTGGCCTGTATTGAAGGTGAACATATCCCTGTTAAAACCAATGCTCTAACTAAAGAGATAAAAGCTACTATAAATACGTATACCAGGGGCATAGACATTCTGATTTCTAGAACTGCCCTTGCTATTGGCATGAAATGTAGCAGGACCCTTCCTGCTGTCTCCCCGTATGTGTAAACCTGAGGGCTATGTAACTGATGCCACCTACTCCATGAAAAGGTTGTACGGATTATCTGCATTGGTGATTGGCTGTATTTACATTGGCCATTCTATCTCCGTATCCGTGTACATGACCAACAAATTGAAATCTCAAGAAGTGAGTTTTTGTATTGAAGCCTTGTTTTGTGCCACAGAGAATGTGGCACGTCACGGAAAGTAGTGTGCATATTACATTGTTCATAATAATTAATAAAAGCATATTCTTTCTGTACACCAGCCTGGTTCTTGGTTTAACATTGCGAAATGGTGAGAGTTTCACTGATTCTAGATGATTCAGAAACAGGGCTAGAGAGAATATAAAGGTCTATTTGTGTGACGCTGTTGATTGGGGGTGAAGTACTCCCCACATTAGCTGTGGTCCCATAAATATATCTCACATTAGCTGTGCAAAGTATTGCAATGCAAAAGTAGCAAATCACCCAGGAAACCTGCACACTTACAACCTTTCCAGCACTGCTGTGATGTTCTGTAGCTCAAATGTGCATAAAGTAGCCCAATCTGCCAACAATCATTATTCCGTACAAATGCTCACTTTCCTTTTAAATGTGGGGAAGCGATAGTTGGGGCATGTGTTATGAATGTAGTGACAAAGTATTCATTAATTTCAGGTTTATGTGACACTTTCATATGATGATAAGACAAACGCCTGATTGGATGAATGCACTACAGGAAGCAAACAGCAAACCCTTAAACAATTCCAAGAAACAGAACTGACATGTTGGCCAAGATGGCTTTGCCAATTTACGACCAAAAATAGAAAGAACTAGCTTTGAGACATGAGAGTCTGATGAATCACCTGTTAACGTATTTAATTGTTAAGAACTCCAACAGAGTTCCAGCATCATTCTGAAACCATTCTTATGGAGCTGGCTTTACACCTGTTGCATGAGGGAAGGTGTGGGCTGGGGGAATTACATTTTGCCGGGTGCCTGTGTGTACTGTGAGCTAGAGATTGAGGCTCATGGCAGTAGTGATGGAATAATTTCCTGAGTGGGGGGTGCTTGCCGTTGTGAAACTACCAAAATGTAGTCAGTGTTAACTTGCTAAAATCACATGTGTTGTGAACAATCCTGGTGCTGCTTAACTACGGAGCCTATAAAAAAAAAGGAACACCTTTGGTGGAAGCATGGGCAGGAGTGGGTTCAACTTTGTATTTCTGAAACATGAGGTCTAAACGGTTATATCAAAGGAAGTTGTTATAAACTTGCAGCCTATTACATAAGGGACGCACACCAAGAGGGAGACTTCACTTCATCTTTATTCAACTACTAATTATTCTAACTCCTCTCGTCTCCTCCCTCCTCCCACGTCATGGCCCATGTGACCCAAACCACATGGGCCTGTCTCTGCCTTAGAGAGACATGAACCCTCTAACAACACCCCGGACAAACGTCCTTGCTTCCGGCTCAGCATTCTTCAGCGAAGCACAGTGGCTTCCTGATGGTCCACTGTGGACAGACACTGGAGGCCCCACTTGGAACAGCCTGAGGGCTGCCAGCCAACTCTGCCACTTGTCAAGACAACGACCTTGGAGAAACCCACAGATCATCCTTGGATTCATGAGGCTCTGGGTCCGGATCGTGAGTGGAGGCCTTTCATCCTCTTCTTTAACAACATGTTTAAACAATGAACTGTTCCATGTTATCTCTTTCTCTGAGTTCAAGGCAGTCACCATCGTTCCTTTGATGGCAGTGACTGACCTGTAGGGGGTTCAGAGCAAAATGGGTGTCTGTCTTTTGACGGTGGCTTGCTGGACCAGCACCTCATCCTCTACATGGAATTCTTTCAGTAGGGCTTGTCTCCTTTCATCTGTTTCCACCCAAGCTCTTCCCTTCCGCTCATTGTCTCTTCTTATGACTTCCTGATCCACTTCTGGCTGGCTCACTGGGTGTCTTACAACATGGGTGTGTACCTGATACTTCATCATCAACTCCGCGGGGGTCTTATTCATGGCTTTGTGAGGTGTGATGCTGTAGTCCCGTAGCAGTGGACAAAGCGCTTGATGGGGGTCAGCACTTGATGGAGGACATGAACCTTTCCGCCATCTCATTGGCTTGTGGCCACCGAGGTATAATATTCTGATGGTCAAACCCCATCTGCTTAGCAAAAGCCGCAAACTCATGGCCACTGAATGGGGGACCATTGTCCGTCTTGATGATGACCGGGATTTCCTATTCGCTTATGCCCTCGTCAAAAATCGCTGCCACCTGGGCGAACGCTGTGGATGTTGCCTTCTTTACAATAGGAAACCTTGAGTGTTCATCGATGAAGAGTAGCAGATACTCTCCGGATTCAAAGGGGCCATAAAAACCTACAGTGACCTTTTCACAGGGTGTTCCAGGATCTGGGTTGGTTGGAGTGGGATTGGAGCCTCAGCCCTGGCCGTACACTGGCACGCTACACAGTTCCTCACCCATCGGTCTACCATGGCATCCAAGAACGGGAACCTCATGTGACATCTGAGCTGTCTCTTGGTATTTCTTTAGGCAAAAGGTTCCATTATGAGGGCAAAGAAAATGGGGGAGATGGGGCATCCTTGTCTTGTCCCACACAAAAGAGGGATTGGATGGATTGGATGGATCCGATGGAGTGGCTGGATCGAATGGAATGGATGGATCGGATGGAGTGCATGGAGTGGATGGAGTAGATGGAGCGGATGGAGTAGATGCAACCGATGACGTGGATGGAACGGATGGAGTGGATGGAACGGATGGAGTGGATGGAGTGGATCGAATGGATGGATCGGATCAAATGGGTGGATCAGATCCATGGATGGATTGGATCGAGTGGATGGAGTGGATGGATTGGATGGAGTGATGGATCAGATGGAATGATGGATCGGATGGAGTGGCTGGATCGAATGGAGTGGATGAATCGGATTGGAATGGATGGAACGGATGGAACAGATGGGGTGGGTGGAGTGGATGGAGTGGATGGAACGGATGGAGTGGATGGAACGGATGGAGTACATGGAACGTATTGAGTGCTTGGAAAGGACGGAACGGATGGAGTGGACGGAACAGATGGAGTGGATGGAACGGTCTTACTGAAAACCACCATATCACACTACCACGCTTATTCTCTCCTATACACCACCACTCAAATAGAACACAGCAATACTATGACACATTCAGTATAGTTGTTCTCATACTAACACCTGCCTCTTACTCCTCAACATCCTAATTAAGCACAGCTAGCTGAGCCCACACCGCTAGCCTAAGCATCTCCTCAGGCCTAACGCAGCCAGAAATCAGTCTGGGTGTTAACCCTCCAGAATGAACACATATTCCTGACCTCCCAAACACCACACCTACCGCTAAGAAGCAGCTATCATGCAAGTGTCACACCAGCTGCACACATATCTGGTGCATCCATGCACTTTACAACTCTCCCTCTCTCTCTCAACTGACTTGAACTATGGATCCCGAGGGCGTTCAACCCACCAACGCTTTGAGATCATACCAATAATACATAAGGCGCTATATAAATGCAAAGTAACATAACATAACATAACATTTAATAATAAACCCACTAATTCTAATATACGTGCTCACCTTGGAAGCAAGACGACTCTGAGCAACACAGGTTTGATTCCTAGGTCCGTGGTTAGAAACCTCTGGGTATTAAGCACGTTATAAATGACCAAACATATCATATATCATATCATAGCTCTGCTCCTGACAATACACCGGCGCACTTAGACTACTGATATTGATTATTAAAGAACTATATCATAGTTGGGAAGACTGGCTGAAGAGTGTTTTAAATGTTTGATAAAAGCTAATGCTACAGGGCACATGGATAAGAGCTATTTTCTCCCAAATTGCTACCCGGCCGGAGGGAGGGGGTGGCAGCCTCCCAGTCTATGAGGAGGCTTTGAAAGGGGCAATTACCAGCGGTAATCCCCCCAATCCGAGCCACCTCACAGCTGGAGGCCACCATCTTCCCCAGCCAGGGAATGAGGTAATTGTGGTCTTCCCCTTCTCCCCTCCTTCCTCCCCCATCCACAGAATTCCTACCCCCACCCCCACTTACCTTCTTTTCATTCCATTTCGGGAGCGGAGGCGCTGCAAACACTTCTGTACTTAGCGTGTCTGCTCCCGATCTCTGACATGCCGTCATGGAAAGGTAGACGGGATTACACGTAGTCCCTTCTTCTTTTCCATGGCAGCCATTTGTTTGTTTACTTTTTTTTAATGGGCACCATGGAAAGAGAGAAGGCACTATGTGTAGACCCTGCTCCCGTTTCCATGGAGGCCATTTTGTTAATTACTTTTTTCAATGGCCACCAAGGAAAGGGAAAACAGAGTTCATTTAACTTTCCCCATCAGCCATTTTTTTTTTCTGTTCTGAAATGCCAGAGCGTTTCAGAACATTTAAAAAAGTACTTTTAGTACCCTGGTCTTATGGGCCAGGGTACTAATAGCCATAAGCCCCTTGCAGCGGGGCATTACCACTTCAGGTAATGCTCCAGGGCCTTCTGTAACTATGGGCCCTGGGGCATTACCTGAAGTGGTAATTCCCCTCCTGCTCGGGGCTTATTGCTTAATTAGCATAATATTTTTGAGGACTGTAATCCATAATTCTGCAAAATTAGTACTGCCCTTTTATATGGAATGTCTGTAGGAGGTACAGTCATGGCAAAGAGGACCATGCATCATCACTTCTTACTATACATTTTAAAAATATTGACATACAATATCAAAGGGAACATTATGGTGGAATGTTTATCCATCATAGAGAGGAAACCATGCATCTCTTCTTCTGTGCTCAGATAAGTGATAACAAAAATGAAATACTTTGTGAATATTTGCTTTGTGAGTAATTTTAAAAGTCTAGTAAATATTGGAAGATGTAAGTTCTATGTCAGACATGGGAGGAGAGCTTGTTAAAAGTACTTTATGTGAATCATACCAGCGTGCTGAATACATTCTTCGGAGCAGCAGAAGGTAATTTAGACTCCATGCCAACTCAATCATTCGTCCCCCATCTGAGAATGAAAAGTAAGCCTTTGTACCATACTAATGAAGTAAACAACCATAATGAGAAGCTCAGGCACGTCTAGTTGCCATTCTGGAAGTGCTGGAACTGGTCATTATAACTATAGCAACTCTGTAGATATGTGCTAGCATCTCATTTAAGGTTTAGCTGTAAGCAATCTGATGAGAAGGCACAATACATTTTTTTTTTATTTTGTATTACTGTGTATTGGTTTATCACCTTTGTCAAGTATAATACCACAAAAATATATTATGACAAATTCCATTAGCAAAAAAAAGAAAGAATTTAATACATAACCATTATCAAAACATTCATGCAATATAATTCATCTTGTGCCAGTTGTTTTTGTCTAGTAACTGTATGGTAAATATCTAATAAATGCAATACATAATGATACAGATATTCCTGACCAAAACGTATTTGTCTCAGCATAATCTTGTGCTTCAATATACCTTTCACAGTGCAAACCACAAAGGTTCATATAGAGCAGCACATTCTACAATAAGGTGTTTCAGAGTTTCTTTTTTGATTAAGCATCTTACAATGGCGGCAGACAGGCAATGGTAATAAATCCCTTGAACGAATATGTGTAATCTCCTGAGTCGATAATACATTTAATCTGAATCTTAGAAAATGAAACCCCAATTCCCATTTGGGAATTTTAATAAATAAGGGGGCAGAGCACCCAATGTGTTCAGCTGTATACAGATATGAATATGCAATTTAGATTCAGAGGTTGTTGAACAGGTGTTGCACCAGTCCATCTCCCATAGCATTTTCTTCACCAAATATGGGGTTGTTAATCAAAATATCCCTATTCAAGATCAACATTTCAAGCAAAGTTGACAACCTTACTTGAACTTCTTTAGCATTGAAGCAATTGCCCTGTTTTATGATACTATTTAATTCCATGAACAGGGATGATGACGTTGGGCTCAAGATCTTTTGAAACTCTCAATTGATTCCACTGTACTCTACTCTTCAGAGAAGACAATCCCAACTCAAAACTAAGGGTGTCCTGTGTCACACACTTTGGGAGTCTCAAAACCTTTGAATTATAAAATTTAATGACAGACAATAATGAAAATCGACCAGATTTAATGTTGAAGGAGGAATACACAGTCTTATTTCTCCTCACCGCAATTGGAAAACCTAGATATACAAAGTTGGTTAGTTTCAAAAATTGTTTTTTCAATACTCCAGCTAAACCCTATATCCTTCTTTAAATTGGATAGCCTGATCATCTTGGTTTTGTCTTTATTAATTACAAAGCAATTGCTAGAGGCATAATTAGACATGCCTGTTAGTAGTTTCTGCAACCCAATTTGGTTATGGTCCACAAATTGGACATTATCTGCATACACAAACAACAAATACAGGAGTTGTCGAACTTCAGTGGAACAAAGGTAAAGGATTCTAAATAGTCACCTAGTTCAGATAAATCAACATTAAAAATGCAGCGTGCCAACACACAGACTAACAGTAAGCCATCAAAAGTTTTAATTTTAGAGGATAGTTGGTCCTCTAATGTTCTTCTGATATTTCTGCTAGCCTCCAAGTAAGTATACAAGAATATTTTACAGGCCTCTAAGTATACCCCATGTGTACAATTTAGACCATAGGCAGTTCCGACTTACTTTGTCGAATGCTGAAGAGAAGTCTACAAAATCCATATATATGACAGTTGACTTTGATTTCCAGGCCATCCACTGTAAATGGTCTACTATTGTCCATTAAGTGCAGTCCCTACAGACCTTCTAACCAAAGTTTGCAAAATACTCAGTTGACCTGTTTCGGTAGCCCATTTCTACAGTTCTAAAAGGACGGGGGATGAAAACTATTTGCTATTTTTAGAGAGACTCAGCTCGACCCTACTGATGAGGTCCAACCAGACCGAAACACGTGTCTGGGGTTGCTGTTGGTACTCTTGTTCAGAGGATAATTGCCTAGCATTTCGGTACAGGACTGCCCCATGGCAGGACAAAGACTGATATGCTTTGGATATTTTTCCTCTGTAAAAGATAGTGAGCTAAAGAATCTGGGTAAATTCCTCGTAACGGGGACTAATGTCCGGCAAAGGGTATTCCAGGACCCTGTGGTTTTTGCACAAGCCTAGAGAGAACCAGGTCTTGAGTAACATTTAGCTTCTGGGGGAAATTGAGAAAACGTAGAATTCCTTTGAGAAGAAAGAGTTGAAAGTGGAACTTCTTGGCAATGTCCTGAGAGTGAGGGAGGAAGGAGAGAGAGGAGTCGAAGATGACTCCAAGGGTTCTGGCTTCAGAAGATGGAGCAGGGGAGAGCCCATGGAGGAAGACCAGAGTGAAGGAAAGAAGGTGGGAATAGGGGGTGCCAATGGGAAGGATCTCAGTTTTGATGGCATTGAGTCAGAGATCATTGGAACAGAGGATTATTGGAACAGAGGATAGCAAAGGGGCATAGTACTGGTCTTGGAAGTAAGACCGCGCTGTGGGATGTACTGACACACTAGGCTCTGCCCTGCGACATCCCTGTGTGCTGTTGGCACCAGAACCAGCAAAATGGCCACGAAAAGCCCTATGTGTGCTAAACCTATGAAAATTGCGCTGTGAAACCAGAAAAGATGGCTGACAATCTACTTTGCCTGTGTCAGTGGTGGAAAAGAAGATCACACTGCTGAAATCTGTCATTGGGCTGCCCACAGAGTGAAAATGGCAACTACATGAAAGGCAGTGCTTTATTGCAAGGAAACCCAGAAACACTCTGAAATCCTTTTTTTCCTTGGTTGCTTTAAATTCCAAAATAATGTTTCAAAGCATTGGAAAATATCTAACATCCTTGCTGGGTTTAACCAACACTTCAATTAAAGAATACACATGAGCACACAATGTCAGGAAAAGCAGAATCCATCATAAGAATATCCACATTAAAAAGTGTGCTTGTCTGTAAAAATCTGTCAGAATATGGGCGCAGTACCACCGGCCGCCTGTATGAAGATGTCATTTAATTGCATTACAAGTTTAAACTTGTGCAGTTAAAATCAAATGGTTGGAATTAAGTGACTTGCTATCAAAAGCAATATAGGTTGCAACTATTTAATCTCTATGTTTTAAAGACTGGAATGAGAGTTCTGTTTGCCTGTTTTGAAAATGTTTTATTTTCATCAAAGAAAAATGTAAAGAAAGTGGATTTTTAAGGTCAGCCTGATGCCAGCCAAAGAACTACAAAGCAAATTCTACAGCTTGCCCCCAACAAAAGGAACCTCCCTTTTGCTCTCTGGTCCAGGAACTCACAGGTATTAATGAAAAGGGGAGGGGATTTGAGCTGCTGCTCCTGGGAGAGACAAAGGGCTTCCTGGATTGAAAAGATATGCAGATGTAACTGTCAACAGAAGCCCCTGCCAGAGGAAAGCGGCAGGGAATGATCTTGTCCCACCAGAAACTTTGGGGGCGGGAACAGACAGTTTTGTTTATTCTCAAAGCACAGAAAAGTATATTTTTGAAAAGGACTGACACAGGGCTGTGGGAATGTGTAAAAATTGGAAAATTACAGTATTGTTAATGTGAAATTTTGTGTCACGTTTTAAAAGTACTCAGAACTCTGCTATGTTCAGGGACATACCTGCAGAAATTGTGGTTTTGTAGCAATTGGGGTGATGCCAGAAACATGAAACTTCATTTGATTATGCCCAGATATCATGCGCACATATGTGTAAAATTGTGGACATATCTGACATTGGGTACCAGACCAAAAGTTCAAAAAATTGTCAGATCTAGACCCAAGCTCTCACCGCGATGGGGCTTGGAGGAATACTTGCTCCACAAAATCTGTAATATAAATATGCTGTCGCTATCACATTTTATACAATTGTAAATATGCAGTATGGGAAAAGTAGATTTCATGTGCAAACTCAAAGAGAAGGTTTTCCCTGGATCATAAAACACATCGGCGGTCATTCCGAGCATGGAGGTAAGGTAAAAACCATGCCGGTAATGATTTACCAGCATGGTTTTCCGCTCCATGCTATTCTGACCCCTCAGACTGTTAATTACGGCACCGTAAACTAGAATGCCGTAATTATCGGACTTGGGTCGCGCGCGCGCACCACCATGCCGAAATTAACAGCATGGCGTAAATCGGAGCTGATCACAAGTAAGGAGCACACGTAAATTACGGCCTCCTCAAGGCATGGAGTACATACAGGCATCTCAGAGAAGGAGTAAAGAACCCTGAGCAGTGGGTCCCAGAGCCACAGGTGCACACATGCAACACCGATGGAGGCCAGGAGTCTGCCACAGCAGAAAAGGAACACACCCACACACCCCCCCCTCCCACACCAAGATGACACCAATAGAACAAGCAAGGCCACAACCACACAAACCCCTGCAACAACACCACGCCCCACACTGAGCAGACACAGGGGTAGAAGGAGGGGGAGACAGGCCCTGCATGCAGCACCACTGCAGCCTCCGTTACCACCCCAGCAGCCCCCATGCACACGCAGCATGTCCTGCCACTCAAGGAGAAGTCCTACCAGATAGACACCCAGGACCACTTAGACTGTGACACTGTCACCACCATATTGTGCCACAGACACAAGAAAAGCGAGCACCATACAAATGTACAGTGACAACCTGGCACAAGTGACGGTGTTGCCTGTGCCCCACACCCATGCCACAGGCACCTACCAGCACACAGTGGCATGTCACAACCGTCCATTAGGCGGCCACATATACAAGTGCCGTGACACCTCCCCAAGCACACAAGGGCCTACCAATCCCCAACATGGACCACCCATGAGATACACAACAGTAAAGCTGGACCTAATGCAAATGGAGGCATGCCAAATTACAATGGTGCCCCTGACAGCACCCACAGGTCATATGTGGACCAGCATGGCATGCAGGTGGCGGACAGCAACTGCAAACAATACCACTCCCCCTACGTGCAGATGGAATCCAACGCTACCAAGAACCGCACACATGGGTGGGCCCGACACCAAACAACTACACATGACTCAAAGGCCCAGCAGTTCACCACGCTACCACGCCACATGGTCCAACATGCAGGGTGACCTGCCTGGCTGGCGTTTGAGTCGTCTGACTGTGTCATGCAAGTGCACTGGTGCCATGGAATGGGTACCTGCATGAACCAACTGTGTTGAAACTATGAAGCCACCGTACGGTGTTCACCCCAACAACAAACCTGCCACAGAACCAGTGCAACGGCACATACGAACAGATTCCCACTTTGCTAGAATAAGGCACTCACAACACAATACATCTCCACCAACTGACAAGGGCTAATCACACTACACCAGCACCACTCATTGGCGGACACCACAACCGTAAGCGCATATTGGAAGACACACTGCACATGCACAATGTGGCATCCCCCAGCTTGGCACCACATTGGAGGCCCATCCCTGGGAGTGGAATTAACGGAGGGCAGCAGGGGTACGACATCACGTCACCGGCATGGCACACCCATAGGAGTGTTGGGAATCACCATAGAATGGATCAGAGCAGGATGATGACCATGATCCACAGACTACAGCCATCACACCCAAATACGATTCTACACAGTACACAGCACCACATTGATCCAACATCAGAATCAACATGCAACAAAGGAACATGTACCCCAAGATGTCCACACCATCGTTCACGGACCATCATGTAGACGCAACCCCCCACTGCATCCCATTGCATCGGACACGTATTTGTGTCCATGAACGTGCGCAATACATCTATGGACGTGTGCAGATGGCCATCATTGAAACCCTGCCATGACAGCCAAGTACTGTTCTCCACCATGACAGTCCACACACTCACCTCATTTGGCTGCACATGCAGCTGTTGTTGGCTGTCCCTTGACAACAAGCCACATGACCCCTGTCATTAACCCCCTGAACAGGCCCATGGGGCAACCAGACAATGGCCATACCCGTGCATGTGTGTAGATGAAGCAGTCACCTGGCTTGCGTGAAGCACATGTGCTGGCGAAGCAGGACTGGTGGTTGACCCATCCACTGATTTCTGGTGTCGAATGAGCCCATGTCATATCTGCAGATGGACCAAAAGTGCATCCCTACATGAGTGGCTATCACCCCTGACATGGTACTGCTACAACCTCAGGACGATGCGGTGAAGGCGGAGGGTGAAGTGGCAACAAAAGTTCATTGAGGCAGTGCACTTGAGGGACATGTAATGCTCTGTACTTACAGTGGACAAGATCTCCAGGACAGAAGTCAGTAGAGGGTGTCATGACATAGGCACACATGGCACTGGACTCGTGTATACTTGTACACCATGCACTGGCAGTAGTCAATGAACAAATGTGCAATGTTGAATGTCCACAACCGTTGAATTTTGCGACACCAATTGTGTATTGTGAAAAAAACAAAATAGTGCATACATCAGCAGCAGCCCCTCCCCCCTCCCCCCTCACCCCCAACACCAGAACAAACCATTACACCCCTCCCCCCTCCCCCCAACTCCAGAACAAACCATCATCCCCCCCCCAACTCCAGAACAAACCATCACCCCCCTCCCCCCTCCCCCAACTCCAGAACAAACCATCACCCCCCTCCCCCCAACTCCAGAGCAGTCGTCCCATGTAGGATGTGAAGCCCACATGTGGCAGGAATGCCTAATGTTTCTTGCTCCCCTTGTCTGGGGGAGGCATATCCCGCTGATGCATGGAACGCCGAGTGCGTCTCTCCGGGCTGCCTTGCGTGGCCTCACTGGTTGTGGCCGTGTCCTCCTGCTGTGGCACGGAATTTGAATGGCCTGCCTCAAGGGCATTCGCTATGTGGCCAAGGACATGACATAGACGGGTCATGCTGTCTGTCAAAGAGTCACACAATTTGGTGGTGCAGTCGGTGAGGGACTGCCGCATTTGACTGAGTTCTTCATGCAATTCTGCCCTGGCCTGGCGGTTGTCCTCAATGTAGTTTTGTATGAGGTCCGTCAACTGATGCACTCGCTGCCCGCCAAAAGATGGGAAACCATCGGAAGATCCACTTGGTCCAGCATGCTCTGCAAGGGGCGGTATGGGTGGACTGGGGAGATCGGCTTCATACCCCTGCGGGTCAAGTTCCGGACTGTGCACAGGTGAAGGGGCATCCCCAGAGTCACTGCATGAGGCCAGTGTTACGATGCATGGCTCCAAGCTGTGCACTGTGTCTTGGCCGTCCTCCAACAAGGCCCCCCAGATGGGTGACGGGCTGTGCTCACACTCATCAGGCGCGGTAGCAGCAGCCTCCCCTGAGACACTCGACTGTGCCGAGCTAGGGGTTGGCATAGTTGCTGCCGCTGATGCTGTGTGGGATGGTGGTCCGGCAGCTTCCAGTGGCCTTTCTGTAGGCAGGGGGGTGGTTGTTTTTGGTGCTGGCTTTGGCCTGACCCTGCCACTACCCGTGGATGTGCTTGGCCGGCTTTATTGGGGCTCTGTGCTGTCATGGTCAATGCCTGTGGGGGTAGAAGAGAGGGACAACATTAGTGAATGGGCAATGTCCTATTTGCATACATGGCTGCATGGACATTTCGGTCATTTTAGGTATGTTCTGTTTTGGGGGTAGCTATGGCAGTGATACATGTGCATGGTAATGACATATACTCATGTTTGGGAGTGACTCATTGTGCCCTGGTTATGTACATTTTGGGTAGTACAATGCCTAACACGCTGGACAGTGTACATGATGGGCTGTGCAAGTCAATGCACTATGGTTGAGGTGCGTTATGTACTCGCACTTGGACCATCGTTAGGCGGCACTTGCCTCAGCATTTGTTGGATGGGGGGATGCGTTGGATGGGGGGAGGGCAACACGAGAGTGTGCCTTCGATGGCCCCTGGGTCAGTTTTCATCATGCAATGTACATTGCCCGTGTACACTGTGGACACTCACCTCCTTCTGCAGAAGTCGTTCCTCCGCACTCCATGGTCCCCACGCCCTCAATGGATTCAGTGCCAATGAGAGCCGTACAGGTCTCCTCCCACGGCTCAAGTTGGACTGCGGTACTTGGTCCACCTCCCGTCTGCAGGGCCTGGCTGCGGTTGCTGGAGAGGAGGCCCCGCACCCGCACCTGCAGGTCATCCCACCACTTGCGGCAGTCCCTGGAGGTGCGGGGGGTGTTGCCTACAGCACTCACCCTCTGTGCAAGGTCCGCCCAGATGTTCTTCTTGCGGAGGGTGGACTCCCTCTGCATGTCGCTGCTGAAGACAACATCGGCATGCTCTGCCAGGAAGTCGACCATGGCCTGGAGTTCCTCGGGGCAGAATCTCTGCTTGCGAGTGTGATCCAGAGCTCTTTTGGGTGCTTTGGGCATGTTGTGAGGTGCCTGGTCCTGTTCCCGACTTTAGTTCCCTCACAAGGGTGCTGGCGGCTGAGGAGGGCAATGGATTGTGTTTTTAAAGATGGCCGCCGCTCTCATTCCCGTTCCCGTGCAATGTCGTAATTTCCTTTTCCTTTTTTTATTGCGTTGACCGTGATTTACGGTCTCCGTAAATTACGGTCACCGTTATGCACTGACGCTACAGCTTACGGGGCGGTGTTGTTGTTTACATGTGGCAGCATGCCGGTAGGGGTTTTTCGGGGCGTATTGCGGCAGGCCGCTCGTTACTTTTCCGGCATGGCGCAAAGCACGTGTCCGCCAGCTCGGAAAGGCCCGAAATTTGCGGTCTTGCACCAGCCCAGTGTCGTACTTTACGCCATGCCGGAAAGTACCGATACTTACCGCCATGGCTCAGAATGAGGCCCATCGTCATGATGACACTCTGTTTTCTTCTCAAATCAAGAGAGAGGAAAGACCCTAACCAATAGAATACCTAGGGGTGTGCCTAGTAGAATTCAGCATACCCACCCCTTTAGGAAATACATAAATAGAGACAGTTTAGGACCTAGAAGGACACCAACATTCACCCACCAACCGATTGCTGGCGGAGCACTTTGCAAGAGAAATCCATTTTCCAGACTCCAGACTCCAGAACTTTGAAAGCAGAAAGGCCCATTTCCAAAGCTGAAGAATTCCCAGATCGGCCTTTAAAAATCCTGAAACCAGATTTTACCCCAGATCTCTAAGGGGAACCCAAGAACAGTCTTGCTGTCCTGTGCTGCTTTCTTGCTAAGAATTCTTGCCAGAATCCAAAGATCCAACCCAGTAGAGCCGAGCGGTGACCAGATAGCTGCGAACCAGAACCCATCAGATCCAATCCAGTCCCACCGTGCGGTGTCCAGAATGCCTTGCTGATTGCAGAACCAGAGCGCCTTGAGTCCAATCCGGTGTGCTAGCAGAAGTTCTGTCCAGAAAGATACCTGACCAGATCCCTGACGGGTCCATTCCAAACATTGGTAGTGAGTATCCATAGCATAGGATTGTCACTAGCATATGTATTGTCCATAAGTCATCCGATCCATACCCATTCACTTATATCCAGAATTGCATTGTTAGAATATTTTGTCTTGCCTGAACTCTTTCTCTTACCCTATAGTCCTTTGTAATAGTAGTGTAAAAATCATCTTTGCGCTGATATATTTTCTGGAGAAAGGCGAGCGTCTCGGCAGGCTAAACCAACCAGTGATATCCTGGGCTGGTGGCTGCGCTGTCGTGTAGTTTGCATCTTCATCTAGTCTAAAGAAATCATGTTTGTAAATTTAAAAAGCCCATTCTTGTTTTGCAAATTGTGACTCTTTCTAAAAAAACAATCTCCACGAAAACCTTCATAACTTCTTCGCCATGTATGCTAAGTGTCTATTTGAAGTTAACATCATCAGCTTTCCAACAAACCCAAAAACTGCATCCCAACTCCTTATAGTTTTTCCACAATCGCGCTTACCCCGCGCGGAAAAGTTTGCCACACATTTTTCATTTGGCTTAAATCTATCATGTGTGGAATAGCTGTTCATTTCATCCGACCTCAGAATTAAGTTTTCAACTTGCTAGTTTCTCAATAATCATTGCTAGTGTTTGTCTGATACCATACAAAGTGGCTCCTAATAGTATTGAAACAATGTTAGTGAATTTAATCCGTTTTCAGTGTTTTTACCATTCTATTCAAAGCCATATTCAAAACCATGTTTGACAAGTTTGCAATCATTCCTGTTCCTCTCTCTGTGTTTGCTGGGGGGAAATTGGATTGATACTATTTTGTTGAATTCTGTATTCCTGAAACCTGTTTGCTCCCCTTCCATCTCTTTATATTGCATATTGGGGGGATTGAGTAGTTGCAGGGGAAAAGAGTAATCACATTGCATTTGGATTGAACCCACACAAAGTATTATTCTATGCTGCATTATTTTTCCTATCATTACTCGTTCTGATTAAAGAGATTTATTGTGACATCACCCCATTGGTGATCCTTGTATAACCATTAAAATAGTGTGAGATATCTATTGTGCAAAAACATAAAATAAATATTTTTAACTTTGCAAAACAGCCTGCTTCCTGGATCAGTGTGACCGGGGGGGATTCAAAGAGAGGGGCGTGATATAAGGGTACATCATTCAGAAATAAAATAACTTATAGACATCAATAAATAATTAACGGTTTCAATTGTGCATCACATGCTAGGCATTGACTTTGGTGGAGGGCCGGGTTGAAATCACTTAAAGCACAGAACAACAGAGGTTCGAATCCCGGATATATGCCTAAAAACCTACTCGGGTATGGTATTAGGCACGTTATAAAAAAACAATAAAGTAAACATTTTAAAGAGTGCACCAGGCCTGGATTGCAGATAGGCAGTCAGGGATGATGGAAAGTGCAAGAGGGTCAGCATGCTGTTTGAAAAAGAGCTGTGTGTCATCTGCATAACACTGGATGTTGGGGCAGAAGGAGGAGATGAGGAGTGCCATCTTAGTAAGGTAGATGTTAAAGAGCCAAGGGGATATGATAGAACCCTGCCAGATACTATAGGTGGAGAAGGAAGTAGGAGAGGAGAAGGTGCCCAGGATGACTTGGGAAGAGCGGTCAGTTAGGAAAGAGGTCAGCCAGTCTGGTGCCCGGTCTGAGATACCGAAGGTGTCGTGGAACCTTTGTATGAGGATCAAGTGGTTAACCATGTTAAAGGCAGAGGAGAAATCCAGTAGCATGAAGACAGCTGGGGAGTTGGAATTCAGAGATGCAAGCAGTTCTTGACTGATGTTCTGAAAGCCATATCCGTGCCTCTGGATGCTCGGAATCCAGACTGATGGTCGTGGAGGCCACCAACAATTTCAGTGTGAAAGTTGAGTTGGGGCAAAGCCAACTTCTGCAGCAGTTTCCCCAGGAAGGGGGAGATGGAAATAGGGTGGTAGTTGGCTGAACAGATAGGGTCTGCTGATGTTTTTTCTTTAAGCAGGGGTGCATAAGGGAGTGCTTCACGGAGGAGGGGAAAGATCCAGTGGCAAAAGAGTAGTTGCAGAGAACAGTGAGTGCGGGGGCAAGAGGGCCAATGTTGAAAGAAACCGCTATTGGGCAGAAAACTCTGGTGACTTCTTCAGGTGTGACAAGGGAGAAGGAGGAGAAGGAGGAAGGCGCAGGGTCAAGGGCCTAGGGGGTGCAGGATGGGGTGGGAGGGTGAGTAACAAGGCTGTTCAGGAGGTCCTGAGTTTTTTGGTGAAGTGAGTGGCCAGTGCATTGCAGAGGGCATGAGAAGGAAGAGGGAAGGAGGAAACTGTGGAAGGGTTGGCTAGTTCCCTACAGATTTTGAAATGTTCAGCTCTGTTGTTGGATGCACTAGATACACGTGCCTGAATGTGGGCCCTTTTCTTGATACAGATGGAGAGTCTGTATTGCCTTTGGAGCAGGCGGCAGGCCAGTTTGACAGAGGGTGAGCCTGAAGTTTTACACTTGCGTTCCGGCGCTCTGCACTATCATTTCAGGGCTGCAAGTTTGGAGTCGTACAAGGTGTTACACTTAGAGGTGGGTTTCAGGCGGATCCTCATGACTGGGGCAAGAATGTCATAGGTGTTGGTGATGGACAAGTAGGTGTTGCTGGGAGCAGTGTTGATGGTAGAGTCTGAGTTGGGGTGGCAAGGGGGGTGGAAGTGAAGGCAGCAGCTGACACTAGTTTCATTGGGTGGATTTTCATGAATGAGGTTGGCAGGGCTTTTGGGGGAGCAGTCATAGGGCGAGAGCAATCCAGATCAGAGGAGATAAGTGAGTAGTCTGACCAAGAGAGAGGGGTGACCAGAGGAGATGAGAGAGGGTGGTCAGAGGTGATGAGGGCATCCAGCATGTGTCCAGCTGAGTGGGTTGGACATGAAGGGAGAATGGAGAGGGATTGACAGGTGCAGAGGTCAATGAAAAAAGCAGATGCTGTGCCAGGGGAGTCCGATTGTTGAAATCACCCAAGAGCACCAAATTGGAGGAGGTTGAAAGTAAGGAGGAACAGAAATCAGCCCATTCAGAGAGGAACAGGGAGGTAGCACCTGGAAGCTGGTAAATGGTAGCAATGGTCAGGGTGGGGAAGGGAGAGATGACCAACTTGCATACCAGGATCTCAAAGGAGTAGAGCTGGATAGGTAAATGGAAGAAGGAACCTATTCATGGAAGATTAAGGCAATCCCACCATTAGCATAGTGAGGTTGAGGCTTTGAATTTATCTTCAAGCCATCAGGTAGCAGAGAGTCAAAAGCAATGACTGAGCTGGCATTGAGCCATGTCTTGGTAAGAGTGAGAATGTTGAAGTCAGTGTCTTCAAGAAGGAGTCAGATATTAGCATAGTGTTTGCTGGCTGAGCGGGCTTTAAGATTTGTCAGGTGGAGACGGTCTATGCCTTTGAAGGTTTTCTGAGGTGGAGTACAGGGGCATGGTACTCTGGTCAGATGGGGGGAGAGAGAGTTTTAGTGGGAGAGGCAGTAGAAGGAAGAAAGTTAATAAGGGACGGCAGGATCCGGTCAAAGAGAAGGAGGTTGTCTTGAGGACCATGAACCAGGATAGTGCCAGTGTGATAGACATCAATGATGCAGCGTGATGAGAAGAAGCCTGTCAAGAGGACTTCTGACTTGGTGCCACCATTAATGGGAGAGGATGTGAAAGGGGAGAGAGTAAAGATGAGATGAGAAGTCCATAGATCTGGAGAGGGGACAGAGAAAAGGATATCAGTGAACATTTCTCTGGAAGATGCACCAACATAGGTGTAAGAGATGCGAGGCCGGGATTTGCACCCATACTGTCTTTTTGTGTATTATCCTCCAGACGCCATGAGAGAGGGAGGGTAGTTGATAATGTAGCACTTAGAAAAGATAGGAGAGATGCTGAGTGCTATCTCAGTGGCAGAGGATAGAGGAGAGAAGGAAAAACGGGGGAAGAGGGGCTGCACTGCCCAGACCTGGTCCTTACTCCAAAGCGGCGTAGTAGTTAAAGAAAGCACAAATACAAATGCAGAGCAATAGGTGGGGTGCAGGATTCAATTATAAAAAGGATCACAATGCAGTGCACAAAATGGATGCAAGATGTAAAGCGCACCTGTCACTCTCACTCTCTATTCTCCCCTCTGACCCAAATACGATTTAAAAAAGGATAAAAAATGAATGCGTTGCAAACAAGGATGCTAGATGGAAAAGGAAGAAGCGCAACTTAACAGAATGTACCTTTGTAGGAAAAAGAGTACAGTGAAAGAAAATAGGTGGTTGAAGGTAAAAGGCAAAATAGGCTTGGCAGAGTTATGGATGAAGGAGGCAGGTGGAGGAGGTCATAGGACAGATCAGCCATCACTCACATTTGAGCAGAGGGAGCCTGGAGGTGCTGGGGTCCAAGTTTGTGCAAGATCACGATGTGCACAGGAGGCTGCAGTATTGTTTGTAGAGGGGCACAAAGATGGGGTCCTTCCCGAGTCCTTACATGCCCAAACAGGGCACGGAAGGACTTGGGAGTCCTGTATTCACCCAGGCACTGCAGGTGAACTTGTTTGTGCTCTGACCCTCCTGGGCTTGGTATTTTGCATTTTTTTGTTGTCTTTTTTGTCCACGGGCCCTGCCTGCCCCTCGCTCTTTTCCCATTGTCTTGCTTCCCCTTCCCTCCCTCCTCCTGCCTCCCAGCCCACCCCCCTCCCGTGATAGGCTGCTAGCATCTACCTGGCAAACTTAGTTGCTGCACAAGCCCCCCAGCACCTTTCTTCAACCAGGCACCGCAGGTGAGAGCTTGGTTGTGACCTGGCCCATCTGGGCTTGGTATTTGGCTTTTTTTTCTCTTTTGTGCCGGACCCTGCATTCCCCTTGCTCTTTCCCCAATGTCTTGCTTCCCCTTCCCTCTCTCCTCCCACTTGCCAGCCCACCCCCTCACGTGATAGGCTGCTAGCATCTCCCTGGCGAACTTAGTCGCTGCACAAGCCCTACAGATCCTTTCTTCACCCAGTGCCTCAGGTGAGCTTGGTTGTGCCCTGACCCTCCTGGGCTTGGTATTTTGCATTTTTTGTTGTTGTATTTTTTGTCCCCCCGGGCCTGTTAGTGAGAATTCTCAGAAATGTGCTAATTCCCTTCACCTTATAGACCCCCAACAACTTTGCTGGATTTTGAGGATTTTTTTACTTGGAAAAAGTGTGAGCCTTTTTTCCCACTCTTACATGTATTTTGATGTATGTTTTACTCTTGTGTTCTTTGATTATGGAGTTTTAAGATAACTCCATAGGCATCTTTTCATGTGTGTTACACAGCACCCCCAGTGCAGTAACACAGGGATGTCTTTTTAGACTTCCCAGAGGCTTAAATACCTTTTATGGAATAAACTACTGTTTCCCAGAGAATGTAAGGTTAAATTGACGTCACTAGTTATTTTTTTTATTCCTAGACCCAACACACACTTCCTATAGAGTGCTGGAGGGGTTACCTAATATCCCCTGTGTCTAAAAACTCATGTAGCAGTCAAATGCTACCATTTTCTATCGAAATTGCTGGTGTCAGTGGTTTTATAACCAACAACCATGATTTTTCCCGACCGTTAACACTGGTAGCTATAAATTGCAGGAGCCATGTTTTTGAAGATGACGCCTTAATCCCCTTTGTTTAAACAGGTCCCGGTCCTCTTTTTTCTCCATTTCTTTTTGGAAAGGTCCTTTTAGCTATTGTCTCTGCGTGCCAAACCAGGTTTGGTCCCTTTGTTTCCATGCCTTTGGCGGGGTTCAGGACTAAACACTGCTCTTGGCGTCTGAATGTCTGGGATGGGCAGGAAGTGAGGGAGTTGCCTGAAACTCCCTGTGCTTAGTCTCGTAGGACACCCAAACGCACTATGGCGTGATTGTCTGGCTGACTGTCCATTAAGGACAGCCACCCTAATGGGTGAGTGACAGCTAGGCTGGAATGAATGGGAGGAAACTGTTTAAAAAGCTGAGTCTCCTGGACTGGAAAGCAGAGTCGACCACTGGAACGAAAGAACCGAAGGCGAGGTGGAAGCGGGTGGCTGCTGCAACTCCTGGACCTTTGGTTTGACCAGTGAAGCCCTGCTGCAGTTCCAAATTGCCAAGTTCATCTTGACAGAGAAGCCCCTTCAAGGACGACTTCTTCCTTTGAGTCGGTGGGACATATCAACTCGTAAGTCACCTGGATACCATTCTCGAAGCTGGTTAGGATTAACCAGGGGGAAAGACACCAACTTGTGTGCTTGATGAACAGCTACTTGAACACCATTTTGTCTGCGTTTTCTGATGATCCTGTGTAGTGCAGGAGTCCCCTGACATTTTCCCTCTTGTCCCCACGACTGAGGCTCAGGAACAGTGAGATCTGCAGGAACTACCAGGAACCAACATCTTCAACTGTATCGTTTGTTTCATACTAAGGTACTGTGCCAACCCGATTGAGAGAACACTTCTCTCGTGGTGAAGGTTCGTGGAACTTGCCCAACTTGCAGGCCTAATCAGCTTGTGACCCAACATATGATTCTTTTTCGTACAAACTACTTCTGAGAACTTTGGCAATGACTTTACCGTTTACTTCCAGAACTGCTCTTTCCTATGCAAGACACTAGTCCATTGACTTCGGCCTAGGCCGATTGAACTGAATCGAGTTCTCTAGTGCACTATAACAAATTGCACTGCCTAAGAATGTATTTGTGATCTATTCTGCTAACTTGTGCCTTTTTGCTTCCATTGAAAGTAACTGAAATGCCATTTTGCTCCTGTTTCGAGGGAGCCTAATTTGTTCAGAAACGTATTGCTTTGCTCTTGAGGTGTGTCTGTGTATAATACTAAGTTGCCTCCTTCTCGTGAATGTTTTCTAAATGATTGTGTGATATATTCAGAAGTATTTTACCAAGAAATCTTGAGTACAAGTGTCTACTTGAGCCACTGTGATTGTAAGACCTCTGTGTAACCTCTTGTACTGCTCACATTCCCTCTTGAGATAAGCCTGGCTGCTCAGCTCGCTACCACAAAACTGTGTAGTACAGACTTATACCAAAGGTTGGTTTTTGCTTAGACTTGTAGACCTAATTGTATTTGGTGGTCCCAGAGGGTACTGCAAGCAATTCTGCCAAACAGGGCCCTGCCTGCCCCTCACTCTTTCCCCATTGTCTTGCTTCCTATACCCTCCCTCATCCTGCCTCCCAGCCGGCCCACCTCCCATGATAGGCTACAAGCATTTGCCTGGTGAACATAGTCGCTTCACAAGCCCTGCAGCCCCTTTGTTCAACCTGGTGTCGCAGGTGAGCTTGCTTGTGCCCTGAACCTCGTGGGCTTGGTATTTTGTATTTTTTGTTGTATTTTTTGTCCCCGGGACCTGCCTGCCCCTCGCTCTTTCCCTGTTGTCTTGCTTACCCTTCCCTCCCTCCTCCCACCTCGCCCGCCCTCCCATGATAGGCTAGCATCTGCCTGGGGAATGTAGTCACTGCACAAGCCCTGCAGCACCTTTCTTCACCCAGGCACCGCAGGTGAGTTTGGTTGTGCACTGACCCTCCTGGGCTTGGTATTTTGCATTTTTTTATTTCTTGTCCCCTGGGCCCTGCTGGTCATCGCTCTTTCACTGTTCTTTGCTTCCCCTTCCCTCCTTCCTGCCGCCTCCCAGCCCGCCCCCTTCCCATGATAGGCTGCTAGCATCTGTCTGACAAACTTAGTCGCTGCACAAGCCCTGCAGCGCCTTTCTTCACCCAGGTGCCCTGACCCTCCTGGGCTTGATATTTTAAATTTTTTTGTTGTATTTTTTGTCCCCTGGGCCCTGCCTGACCCTCGCTCTTTCCCCCTTGTCATGCTTCCCCTTCCCTCCCTCCTCACCCCTCCCAGCCCATCCCCCTCCCCTGATCGGTTTACCTCTGTCTTAACGGACCACCCCAAGGCAGCCTCCTGCCCAGCAGCCCCTGTAGCCCCTGCAGCTAAGGGCCCCAAGGAAAAGGGCAGCCACCCTCAGAGATGGCTCCATATTGTGTCTGGCGGTGTCAGCAGGGAAAGCCAGTGGCCAGCCATCCACCAGCCGTGACTAAGTAAGGTAGATGTGTTTCGGCTTTGGGATATAGCCTCGCTCTAACCCAGAGAACCTGGCCACATAGCAGAATCTACGACTTAATTGTGTTTTTCCTCTGTTATTTAAATTGCACTGTGAAAGTATTTAAAATTTAATTGTGAAACCTAGGCCTTTTCCCCACTTACAGGACTCTCAGACTTAGGTGTGTTTTCCCTCCATTATTTAAATCGCATTGTGAAAGTATGTAAACATGAATTGTGAAACCTAGGCCTTTTCCCCACTTACAGGACTCTCAATCTAAGGTATGGTTTTCCTCCGTTATTAAAATTACATTGTGAAAGTATTTAAAATTTAATTGTGAAACCTAGGCTTTTTCCCCACTTACAGGACTCTCAGACTTAGGTGTGTTTTCCCTCCATTATTTAAATCGCATTGTGAAAGTATTTAAACATGAATTGTGAAACCTAGGCCTTTTCCCCACTTACAGGACTCTCAGACTTAGGTGTGTTTTCCCTCCATTATTTAAATCGCATTGTGAAAGTATTTAAACATGAATTGTGAAACCTAGGCCTTTTACTCACTTACAGGACTCTCAGACTTAGGTGTGTTTTTCCTCTGTTATTTAAATTGCATTGTTAAAGTATTTAAAATCGAATTGTGAAACCTAGGCCTTTTCCCCAATGACAGGACTCTCAGACTTGGTGTGTTTTTCCTCCAATAATTAAATTACCTTGGTAAGTTGCACCCTCCCGAGGTTTTGCCTCCTAGCAAATCATTCATCTAGCACACTTTTCTACCATTATCTAAGCTCCTGTCGATTTGTCCAATTGTCTACTATTGTCTCGTCTTTCTCTGTCACTTCTGCTTGTGTCCCTCCCTAGTGTGTCTCCCCTCCTCCTCCCACCCCCTCCTCTTCACTCCTCTAGTTACCTATTCTATGGTTCTCTCTGTAACTCCTATCATTTCTAGCTGCTTCTCTATCGACTATCCTGCTCTCCTCACTAAATCTGAAAGGAAAAAGTTTAAAAAGGACATCCTGGTCTCCAGCCCAGGCCTCCCTATCGCTGATACCTATACATTGCTTCCTCCAGGCAAACCCTCACCGACATTATCTTTGTCATTCCTGTGCCAGACCTATGGACTCTTCATATGGTCTCTGTGCTTTCTCCTTTCTTTCCTTCTCCCATTAATGGTGGCACCCGGTGGGAGGCTCCCTTCCACTCCTCTAAGGTCATCATTAATGTCTACCTGAATGGTACCGTCTTGGTCAAAGGCCCTCAGTCCAACCTTCTCCTCTTTGATAGACGCTTCCCGCACCTCATCAATTTCCTTTCCTCTCCTGCTGTCCCCTCTCTTCCCCCCAAAGCTTCCTTGCCTCCCCTTGCTGTCTCCTGCTTGGCCACCTTGCCCTCTCCTCCCTTCTCTTCTGCCCCCCCCGAGGGCTTCTTCTACACCTCCGCAGGGCGTACCTCTGATTTGTGCCCTTTCTGGAAGTCTTTCAAGGACGGCAACCTTCTCCATATTTCCACTCTCAACTCTCAATGTCAAACACTCCTCTGACATCAGCCGCCTCCTGGAAGAACTTGACCTTGATGTCCTTGGTCTCACTGAGACATGGATCATGGCCAGCTCTGTCACAAACGTTGACACTCTCCTCCCTGATGACTACAAGATCGTATCTGCGACCAGATCCAACCGTTCTCGAGGGGGTGTAGCCCTGATCTTCCCTGAGTGAATCCCTGCCTGTGTCATTCTTACGCAGGCCTACTCCGCTTTTGAATGCCTGGTCTGCAGGCTCTTTCTCTCTCCTGGCCGTTACTGTGGCTACCATCTATCGGCCACCCAGTCCGATGTGCTCCTTCCTCTCTGAGTGGGCTGAGCTCTCCTCTTCCCTCCTGGAATCGACCACTCAACTCCACCTTCTTGGAGACTTCAACATCCACCTGGATGCTTGTTCTTCCTCTGGACTCTTTTGCAACCTCTGTCACTCTCACTCTCTATTCTCCCCTCTGGCCCAACTCACTCTGCAGGGCACACTTTGGATGTTCTGATCTCTTCAGACTTACCCCTTTCTTTCCGTTGCACCACTCCTCTTTCCTGGAGTGAACACTTTCTCCTTTCCTCTCAGATCACCCTCTCTGCTCTCAGGCCAAGCCGCCTCCAGCACTGCCACCCACGTTCTCAGTTATCCAACCCATGAAGCATGTGTCAGCTGAGACTTTCACCGCTAATTTCTCACCCCACTATCCCACTTTGGCTGACTCACACCCTGACACAGCACTTCCCATGCTCCACTCTGCTATATCTGACACTCTTGATGTTCTTGCCCCTGTCATGAGGATCCGCCTGAAGCGCAAAGTCAAGTGCAACTCCTGGTGCGACTATGACCTCGTCACCCTCAAACGCAAGTGCAGGGTGGCTGAGAGGAAATGGCGTGCTTCCGGTATATCTTCTGACAAAATCCGCCTGCCGCCTGCTCCAAAGGCAATACCGGCTCTCTGTCCGCACCAAGCCTGTGTCTCTGTGGCATCTAACAACTTGGCCGAACTTTTTAATATCGGCAAGGAAATGGACAATCCTGCTGCAATTTCTACCTCACCTGTCCCCTGCCAGGCCCTATGCATGTCTCTGGCTTCTCATTTCATCTCTACAACTCAGGACATACTGTCCTCTCTCTCTTCCTCTCCCCCTACTCCCTGCTATTCCTCTGGCCCTTCATCATCCATCTCTCGTCCCTCCTTCTCTGCCTTTCCCCTTTTCTTCCCTGAAAGGTTTCTAGACAAGCCCAATCTATGAAAGTCTCGTCAAAACAGGTTCACCCCTGTCCCTCCAAAACCATCAAAGACCACATTGACAACCTGGCTCCTGCTCGGCCGACTTCTGCAACCACTCCTTCCCCACTGGAGTCTTCCCTTCCCCCCTGAAGCACTCCCTTGTCCACACTCTTCTTAAAAAAAAATCTGCTGACCCGTCCGGTCAGGCTAACTATTGCCCAATCTCCATCACTCCTTTCCTGGGCAAACTCCTGGAAAAGCTGCCCATCTCCCAGCTTAATCTCCACACTGAATCTGTTGGTTGTCTTCATAACCATCAGTCTGGCTTCAGAGCTGCCAGAAGCACAGAAAGTGCTCTCCTGAACATCTGCAAGACCTACTCTCCAACCTTGATTCCAACACCCTGTGTCCTCATCTTATTTGATCTCTCTTCCGCCTTTGACACAGTCAAATACGCCATCCTGCTCAACCGTCTCTGTGATAACCTAGGTATCACTGATCAGGCTTTTGCTTGGCTGACCTCTTTCCTCTCCAATCAACCTACCCAGGTCCAACTTGGGTCCTTCCTCTCATCTATCTATATCTCTATCTTTGGTGTTCCCCAAGGGTCTAACCTCTCTCCCTGGCTTTTCAACCAATACCTGCCACTTCTTGCCCACCACATTGCCCTCTCTACCACAACTTTTATTGCTATGAGGATGACACTCAGTTCATTTTCAGGCTCCCTTCAGCCACCTCTTCTCCCTCTTTCATCTCTGACTGTCTGTTTGCTATCCAGGAGTGGTGTCCCACCAATGATATCTGCCTTAATGCCAGTAAGCCTGAGATTCTCCTCATCAGCAAATCCGCTCCCTCCTTTCCTGTCACTCTCTGGCCATCCTCTCTTGGCCCTCATCCTGCTCCCATCTGTGAGGCTAAAAACCTCATGGTCATCTTCGTCTCCAAACTCTTCTTCTCTCCTCACATCTCTGACATCTCTACAAAGTCATACTACCAGCTGCACCTCCTTGTCGAAACTGATATAGTATTGTTTCGTCTTCATTGTATTTGTTGGCCTACGCCCAGTCGCTTTGCGAGGAAATCCGTATTGCAAGGTCGTGACCTTAAGTTAATCAAGCCTCCATTTTAGGTTAGACAGCCATTTTGGTTTATCGTGCAACGTCACCCTGTGGCCTAAAATGGCCGACCTGTGTCCTCTTGTTTTCACTTTAACCTCTTCAACATCTGTAGGCGAGTTAATGTTCAACCTTCCTGCAGGCTATATGTTAGGGTCATGTAGACCTTGTCCTTTCTTGACCTAGGGATCAGCGGATTACTTGAATCAGCGATGTTAACCTACAAGTATACAAGAACAATAATGATATTTAAACATGATATGCAAAACATCTGTTTGACCTGCATTGAAGAAAATGTGTAAAGAGTGTAAAGTCACATCCAGAGAATAGTAGTACTAGTAATAGTAGTAGAACCTGGCGCGAACCCTAGCCCAGTACATGATTAACTCGTAAGAGGCTGGACATTGTTACGAAGAAACTGTATAAATATGCTGATGTCCAGCTAGCAATTCCTGTTCACTGCTCACATTGAACCTGCTAGTGGTCTCTGTGAAGTACTGACGGCCAAATAGCTATTTGTGTACTTTGTTTTGTAAACTGTTCAGTGTTGCAATAAGGATTCTGGGAATCTTCACAAGCCCGTGTTGGTGTATTTATCTTTGCATGGTGTAAAAGCCTTAATATTGTATTTTCTGATTCCACAGATGGCCCCCGAACAGGGACCCTCAAGATTGATTTCGTCTCGTTGAAGGTTGGCTGAGCTATCAGACCGGGATCGGACGGTGTCAACAAAAAGGGCCCTCTGGACAAGAAGCAAATTCCTCGACAGAACAGCACAATCCGATCCCTGAACGGTGAGCTGTAGCACGAGACGACGTCTTGACGAGGGTCCATATATCGAGGTGGGTAAATTTGCCGAAATCACCAGACACGTGGGTCCTTAGATTGTCCTTAATAACGCGATCGGGCCTCCCAGTCCTTTGGTCAGGTGAATCGTGACCCGATTCTTAATTTAACCCTGACAATTTGAATTTGGCGCATTGTACTCGCGAGCACAATTATTTGACCAGGTAACACCAGAATTCTGATATGCCTGAGAAATTGTCTGCCTGCTTCAGGGCATTATTCCGCAGTGACAGACAATCTTTGGAAGTTAGCCATCCCGCACCACAGGAGGGGTTGCCGGCATGTACTATGTACTGTAAGAAAGGCTTTGGTAGTATGGCATTTAATGATATTTGGCACAGACAGACCAGACATAACCCTAATCTTCGGTGGCCAACCAATGGTATCTTTGAAATCCCTTGGTTAGAATATTTAGAGTCTGTATTGATAAAGAAACAGGCTAGACCTGCAGCATTTGATGCATTGCACAGTTGGAAAACAGAAGCTTTGCAGCAACAAAAGAGTAGAGAGAAACATATGCGTCGACAAATGACGAATGCCGAAAAAGCACTGTTATATGATCAAAATAAACAATTGGAATCAGTTAGGAACACGGACAGTGCGTTTCAATTAGGCTTTCAGAAAATGTACCCTTCAAAAGATTTTCATACGTCCGATGAATTGATTAACAAACTTTTGCATGAACGAAGGCCTGATGCCTCTGCGCCACCCCCGTACGTTCCTCCTCCTGGTGCTTTGCACCTTTCTGTCGCTATTCCTCCTCCTATAGTTCCCCCGGTCCTTCCTATTGTTCTTCCTGTTGTTCCTCCAGCCGTCGCTCCTTTGCCTACTCCCTTGCCTCAACTTATTGATATTCAGAATGGGCCTACTCTCCCTCTTCCAAGTGATTCCGCATCGCTTGTAGTAGACCAGGGAACGGAATCAAGGGTTGTGACTCGAAATACTGTGTCCCCAGATAAAAAGAATGAATTGATTGCTTGGGCTAAACATTGTATGGAGAGGGGTGAACAAGCTGATGTTTTTTCCACACTCAAAAATCTAAAAAGTATCCCTGAGAAAAATGTTTTTATTGAAGGACTAGGAATTCATTTGAGCATAGTGTGGAATAGATTAAACAATGTAGATCTCCCACAAGGGTTACGGGATTTGAACACCTTAGCCTTGTCTAGAGATACTGTGGAGAAAGTATATGAGCATGTCAAGATGATTTTTGTGTATGGGAAGGAGTTGGAACAGTTACAGAATGAAGAAGGAGATGGTGATAGTTTAGGCACTGTATTCTTACAGAAACGGTTTTCTCCTTGCCACGAATTGATAGATGAGGAAGTGCAAATTTGTACAAAGGATGCGATAAGATGGATTTCGGATATGTCGGTAACTCCAGCCGAAGTATATAACACGTATAGTCAGTATACGTTAGAAATGCAAAAGAAAGTGATACAGGTTATGGTAGAATACCTGCACAATGAGTGTGTAAAAAGAAAGATTTGTTGTCCCGCAAAATTGCTGGGTGTTTATAAGAGAGCCTTTTCGATTGATACCTCTTCGACTGCCTTAGCGCTTGATTTGGCTCTGTTGCTTAGTAAGCGTTCGGAGCTACCTACTTCTCAGTTGCCTATGAGAGAGGTTCCTCCGACATTTGTCCCAAAGGTTGAGATTGCGGCCGATGCTGCATAAGGTATAATCGCTGTGGACATTCCTGCACATTATGTATCGCAGTTTGTTCACGTCCCGTTCTCGAGACAGGAAGTGAACACCATAAAGCAATCTATTCCTGATATAAGAAAGAATCCGACGGGGTTCTATAAAGAAATAGAGTCAGTCTTACAATCATCGGTATTCACCTTAAGTGATATTGATTTATTATTTCCCATACTCCTACCAGTTGATTTGTGGAAACAGATTAGGACTGTAGATGATGTACCTGGGTTAGGAGATACATGGGATAACATGGTTAGGCTCGACAGAGAAAGACCAGCTGGCGAGAGACCGCCTCAAGTGATATTAACTTTGCCTGATAGGATTATTGTAAAATTAAAAACCATAGTTCCTGAAAAAAGAATCATTTGGGACAAGCTTACGGCCTGTGTCCAAGGAAAGTCCGAAGGTGCTACCGAGTTCTTTAATCGGTTCAAACAAGTGTTTTCGGATTTCAGTGGACAAGACTTAGGCACAGAGTCAGGGAAAAGGCTGTTTGTCGACAAATTTGTACGTGGATTGCTGCCTGACATCCAGTTGCAGATTATGACCCCCGAAAGCGCTTGGCAGGCGAAGTCTCAATCAGAAGTACTGCACATGGCTCAGTACTATGAAAATCGTGTGAATGATGAAAAGGAAAAACTTGAAAAAAGAAAGGGTGACCTGAGAACAAAAGTACTATTACAACAGATTGTTAAGAGCCCTAGAGGGGGTAGTATGCAATTTAGAGGTCAATACATTCCACAGGGAAGTATGCCCCTGGCTCCGGTAACCATTAACCAGTGTGCCTATTGTCGACAGGAAGGTCACTGGCGCGCAAAATGTCCGACCTTGCAGCAAAGGTCATTTGGGAACATGGGTAGACGATCCAGAGGTCGCCCAGGTGTAGGGGGCCCTGGTAGAGGTCAGTTTACGCCAGAATCACAGCAACCTTTTTCACAGGATAAACAAGTATTGAGTGTGGATAATAGAAACATTTTTTATCATCCTTCTGCTGCATACCTCTCTGAAGAACTTCCTTTTGATGACATTCTGTTTCGTTAGGATTGCCCAAAGCAGGATTTGGAACCACCGCCTATTCCCATTCATCAGAAAGGCCCCTACATTGAGATGGTGGTGGGAAATAGGAAGCTGTAAACAACTAAAGGGAAAACAGGTATGTGTAAAGGCACCTAAGGAGCAAACCTGTCACTTCTTAAACAAAAAACATAAAGGGCTCCTTTGCCTACGGAAGGTTTGGTTTCACAGTGCCCTGGATAGTTCAAGGTTTGTCACACTGTCAAGCCAGTTCAAACAATGTCAAAACGAAGTGCATGGAAAATGCAACCAGACTTCTATGGTTCATCATTTAAAATAAATACAATTTAATTTAGATAAAGGAAAAAATAATCGTTAAAAACAAACACCTAAAAAGGCATACAAAGTGATCAGTGCTTCAAAAAAGTGCTAAGTGCTAGTCACCAATAGACTGACAATGTGCAAAATAATACAAATTGTATCTCTCTTAGATACTACGAACACATTGAGTATACGGATATAAACACATACACAATATTTCAGGGTTATTCGGACCTTGATATCTGAGTACATAAAACCACAGAATACACATAAACAGAGAATATTGGTAAAAAGAAAGTTAATTGTTCTCTATTGTTGATGCCTTGGTCCAGAAGTACCTATAGTGCATTTCTTTCAGAGTCCTTATACTCTCCTTGATACTTAGCAGTAGTACCTGTCGATACCCGGAAATAGGAAGCATCTATTTTTAGTAGATAGGGGAGCACAAAAGTGTTCCATTGACCATTCACGGGTTCCAAACATTACCCTTTCAGGGCAATCCAACATTTCCGTAGGGTTTTCAGGCAAACCTGTAGTTTGTCCAGTCTCTTTGCCGGTACCGATAACAGTGGGTCCCTTCACGGAGCAGTGTCCATTTCTACTTACTACAAACTGTGGAGAGAATTTGCTGGGGTTAAATTTGTTGAAGGAATTGAATGCAGTAATACATTGCTCCTCGGACGGAGTTCGGTTAACAATTTCACCTCAGCAATCACTCGCCTCTCAGTTTTTGACTTGACCTTTACCGGCAGAATTCAATAACATTCCGGAATGCTTATGGGCAATTGATGACAATGATGTGGGCATTCTTCAAATTGAACCTGTTAAAATTATTCTGAAACATGGAGTAAAACTGCCTCGCATTCCACAATATAAAATCTCAGTTGAAGGCAAACAGGCTTTGAAATGTATAGTTTCTGACTTTGTACATCGTGGAGTAATTGAGGAAATTACAGGTAGTTTGTGTAACAGCCCGATTTTGCCGGGGTACAAAAAAGGTGATAATGCGATTCCTTTTCGGTTTATAATTGATTTGCGTGCTATTAACAAAATTGTGGCTCCTCAGTTTCCCATTGTACCTGATGTAACAACAATACTAACTATGATTCCGGCTTCTGCCACTCACTTTAGCGTTGTGGACCTCAAAAATGCGTTTTTCATTATTCCTATACACAAGGATAGTAGGTATTTGTTCGCATTTACCCTAGGTGGACGCTCGTTCACATTCACTCGTGCACCACAAGGGCACACTGAGAGTCCAAGTATTTATAGTAGAGCATTGAAAGAGCAACTCAATACTCTCGAGTTGCCTACTACTTGTACGTTACTACAGTATGTAGATGATCTCCTCTTGGCTGCTGATTCTGAAAGCGCCTGTAAAGAAGGCATCATGTTGTTGCTTTGTCATCTAGCCAAAACATGGCCATAAAGCTTAACTCAAAAAATTCCAATATTGTTGCCGGGAGGTCGCCTATTTAGGCTATCTCCTGTCAAAGGAGGGAAGAAGGTTGACACCTGAACGAATAAAAACTATTTCTGGCATGTCTGTCCCAAATACGCAGAAGGAAGTTAGAGCCCTGATAGGTATGGCTTCTTACTGTAGATTGTGGATCCCTAACTTTTCGTTAACGATTAAACCAATGCTGGCTTTTCTTTGCCATTGCCATGAACTTTGGAACACCAGACAGCATTTGATTTACTCAAAACCGCGCTGTGTTAGGCACTGGTTTTAGTAACTCCGAATTATGAAAAGGCCTTTGTGTTGTATGTGCATGAACGTGATGGATGTGCTTTGGCTGTGTTAACGCTGAAACATGGAGGGAAGAATAGGCCATGCGGCTATTTCTCATCTGTCCTTGATCCTGTTGCATGCACTTTGCCAAGATGTTTGAGAGCTGTCGCTGCTGCTGCATCTGTAAAACAGAGTGAGGAAATTGTCCTGGGTCATGAGTTAACCCTAAAGGTACCACACTCTGTAGATGTTCTATTAAATAGAACTCAAACGCAACACCTTACTTCTGCACGATTGACAAGATACAAATTGATCTTGTTTGCTCCCCACATTCAAATTCAGAGGTGTTGTGTATTAAATCCGGCTGAACATTTACCTGTCCCGCAAGATATTGTTGATGGTGACGAAACGTCACAAGATTGCCTTTACACTACAGAACAAGAGAATAAAGGTAGAATCGATTTGAAATATACGCCTTTGAATAGCCCACAAGGAGAGCTATTTTGTGATGGCTCTTGTTTCAAACTTCCAAATGGTACATCCACGGCTGCTTATGCCGTCACTACCTTGAGCACGATTGTGGAAACCAAAAGAATCATGCATAATTCCACGCAGGTCGCAGAAATTATAGCATTAACTCGAGCTTGTGAACTTTCTGAAGGGCTTACAGTAAATATATATACCGACAGCCAATATGCCTTTGGGGTGGTTCACAACTTCGGTAGACACTGGAAAGAACGAGGTTTCTTGACCTCACATGGCACAAAAATACAGCACGGCACTTTAATAGTGCGATTACTTTCAGCGCTCGCACTCCCTGTTCAGTTTGCCATTGTAAAATGTACAGCACATCAGAAGGTTACAGATGATATAGGAAAAGGTAATGCTTTCGCTGATCAGATAGCTAAACAAACTGCCACTGATTTTAGTTCAGAAATGAATGCTGTAAGGGAAACTGTAAATGTTTGCACTTTTGGTGAAAGTATCGATTCTGTAAAATACATTGAAGCAGATGCTACTGTAGAGGAGACCAAGAAATGGGTTGAGGGTGCAGGGAGATTGGATGGTGATGGGTGTTGGGTGGACAATGTTGAAGGAAAATGGTTACTCCCTGAAGCCTATATTACAATGATGGTCATTATGGCTCATGGTCCGACCCATGTCTGTGCGCGTAATTTGACTAAAATGTTACACAGTGTATGGGCCAATGATAACATTTTCAAAATTGCAGAGTGCTTTGTACAAGGGTGCATGGTATGCTTGCAGCACAATGTAGGAAAAGGTACCTCGACTCCTAGAGGAAGTTTCGCTCCACCTTCTGTTCCGTTTGAGGTCATCCACTTTGATTTTACTGAGATGGAACGTTGCAACAATCTTAAATACGTGTTGGTCGTCATTTGTGCATTTAGCAAGTGGGTTGAGGCCTTCCCTGTTAGAGATGCAACGGCCATAACCACGGCAAAGACTCTGTTGAAAGAGTTCTTTCCTAGGTTCGGGCTGCCGAGAGTCATCTGGTCGGATAATGGGCCACACTTTATCGCTGCTGTAATCCTACAAATATGTGAAGGATTGCAGATTGATAAACGGTTCCATTCGGCCAGACATGCCCAAAGTGCTGCATTAGTGGAAAGACATAACGGCATTATAAAGAACAAGCTCGCTAAATCGTGTGCTGGCACCAAGTTAAAATGCCCGGACGCCTTACCGATTGTGTTGCTGTCGATGAGAACATCCCCTCAAACTAAGACTGGGCTCTCTCCCTTTGAGGTGGTGATGTGGAGGCCTGCTAATATTTGGGATATGCCAAAGAGTCGCTCATTGCGGGATTTAGAGAATGTGCTTCTTTCAGACTACTGTAACCAGTTGACTAAAAATCTATTTTCAATTTATCACCAGGTGCGAGAGGCATTACTTGTACGATACGCGGGTCCCAGTCAAAGTCTACGAGCAGGAGACTGGCTCCTCATGAATGTTATGAAAGGTCATCTTGCCTTGCACCTCGGTGGAGGGGTCCCTACCAGGTCCTGCTAGTCACCCAGACTGCGGTGCGGGTAGCGGGGCGGAAGAATTGGATACATGCAACGCACACCAAACAGATCCCGCAGCCCATGCCATACGATACAGAAGACACAGTATCCCTTTCCAGTGTTGTAATCAACGTGCCCGAAACAGCAACAACCGACAAGAGAGTATCGGAGACTGTTCCAGAGTTCGTAAGGCCAGACAAAATGGCCATCTTGTCTCCGCACTCTCCAACAGTGGTACTTCCGGATCATCCATTTCTGATCCCATTTCCGTTCACTCACCACCTCCAGTGGGAAGTGACGACACCTTGCTTATTGATCCTTCAGCACCGGAAATTGTGAAATATAATTTACGTTCTAGAAAATAGACGTACGGCACGGTTTGACTGTGTGATTGGAGAAATCATTTGAGGGCTTGCCTTTTGGCCTGACGATACAAAAGGATTCTGTTGGCTAAGGGTTGTGGGAAAGACATTAAGAAGACGCGCGACTGGCATCACCAGCAAACGAACAATTGGCGTTTTTTCGATTGAAGACTATGATGCCTGCACCCGCTACCGCTCGTACCGAACTTTTAGATAAATATGTGGCTAGCAGAGACAATGAGCAAACGTCTAAGGGGACCCCGACAACGTATTGTTGCCTTTTTGTAATAATAACTGGGTTTTTAGTAACTACTGGTTTTGGGTTGTGGTACCTGGAGGAAGCATATCCGCTAGAGGACTTTTTACCTGTTGAAAATGTATCTGTTATACCCACTCCTTCCGTGCAATTGCATACCTTGTCGCTTAGAGATTCTTCGCATAGACGGAACTATTAGAATAATACTCTTTTGTTAATAATGCATGCCACTCGTATAATTTTCAATAAGAGCAACTGCTCGCATTTACCACAACATGGGGATAAGGGGCTAGGTTGATACATTCATCCTTTACCTTTGACAAGTGCTTGTTATGCTTCTCTTAGAGCACTATTCTTTGGCCATTGGAATGACAGCATCTCAGGGAACTTTGATGGTACAAATTTGAATAGTTTTGAAAAACGTGTTTTGATGCCCCTGGGATGCTCGATTTTTGCAAATAGGAGTAAGCCAAACGTTGCTTCTGTTAGGCCCTCTGATAGATTGTCTCGTCCCTTTCAGTCTTTGATCTCTTTCAAAATGGCTCCTATTGGCAATAAGGATGCCACGCCTCCATTTTATTCTGTTAACCATAGCCCCGACTCAGTGTCCTTCTGCATACAGAGGAATGGAACATGGTCAATGGCCGATTTTAGAAATTGCGCGAACGTTGCGAACTTGACTAGTGAGAACAGACCTCTATATGTAGGTGAACCTGTCTATTTTGTTTGCGGCAATGTGGCATTTCCATGGTTTCCTAGGGAGTGGCAAGGAACTTGCTATTTAGGGATCCTATTACCTGGGGTATTTATTGACAGTACTGCAGAAATCTCGAAGACTCGTCCACGACGAGATGTGAAGGGGCATAATCCAGCATAAACTTTAGGGGACATAATGAAATCCTTTGTGTCATTTTTTGGGCAAATTATGAATTCAGAAGATATCAGGGGACTAGCGAGAGTACTGGAGAAAACCATCAACCGGACCACTGACATACTCTATAATATGACGTTAGAACAGAAAGCGATAAGATTAGTAGCTCTTCAGAACCGGATGGTATTAGATGTCATTCTGGCTAAGCGTGGAGGAGTATGTAAATTAGTGGGGTCCGCTTGCTGCGTTTACGTATCAGACTCCTCTCCAACGATCTTTAGGGCAATCCAAAATCTGCATGTTCTTAGTTTGGAAGTGCATGTTCCTGACGGAAACTGGGAACTTAGTGCATGGTTTTGGGATCTCCTACGATCGTGGGGATGGAAGTTGCTTTCAGCCCTGCTGATTATCTTGGGTAGTTTACTGTTCCTTTGTTGTTGTATACAGTGTCTCCCTGGTATATGTTCGGTATTAGGGGGATGTTGCGCGCAAACAACAAGTGTATTAGGACATAAAATATACGCCCCAGATAAGGTTTCCAAGGAGTACGTGTTGAAAGAAAGTCTAGTGTCTGATCTAATGGCAATAGATATCTCTGATAATGATTCAGGGTGTATAGACGTTGAAATGTGGAGTTAGTCGTAAAGTGGTCAAAGGTAGTTTAGCGCTTGGCATAGGCTAAAAGGAGGGTTTGTCGAAACTGTTATAATATTGTTTCGTCTTCATTGTATTTGTTGGCCTACGCCAGTCGCTTTGCGAGGAAATCCGTATTGCAAGGTCGTGACCTTAAGTTAATCAAGCCTCCATTTTAGGTTAGACCGCCATTTTGGTTTATCGTGCAAAGTCGCCCTGTGGCCTAAAATGGCCGACCTGTGTCCTCTTGTTATCACTTTAACCTCTTCAACCTCTGTAGGCGAGTTAATGTCCAACCTGCCTGCAGGCTATATGTTAGGGTCATGTAGACCTTGTCCTTTCTTGACCTAGGGATCAGGGGATTACTTGAATCGGCGATGTTAACCTACAAGTATACAAGAACAATAATGCTATTTAAACATGATATGCAAAACATCTGTTTGACCTGCATTGAAGAAAATGTGTAAAGAGTGTAAAGTCACATCCAGAGAATAGTAGTACTTGTTGGTAAATGTATTAAGAAGTAAACCACATGCACAAGATATGTAAATTAGGAATGAACCTGGCGCGAACCCTAGCCCAGTACATGATTAACTCGTAAGAGGCTGAACATTGTTACGAAGAAACTGTATAAATATGCTGATGGCCAGCTAGCAATTCCTGTTCACTGCTCACATTGAACCTGCTGGTGGTCTCTGTGAAGTACTGATGGCCAAATAGCTATTTGTGTACTTTGTTTTGTAAACTGTTCAATGTTGCAATAAAGATTCTGGGACTCTTTATAAGCCCGTGTTGGTGTATTTCTCTTTGCATGGTGTAAAAGCCTTAATATTGTATTTTATGATTCCACATCCTCAGAGGTATTCTTCATTTCCTCTCCTTCCCCCAGAAGCTCACTGGTCTCCAGAGCACTGGTTCTCTCTAGTCTGGACTACTGCAACAGCCTCTTTCTAAATATGCCTCCCTATAATCTCCGCCTTCTGCAACTCATCCAAAACAGGACTGCGAGACTTGTCCTTGGCCTCAAGCCCAGGGATCGTATCTCTGCAGGACTGAAATCTTTGCAATGGCTCCAGTGGCGGCGAGGATTAAGTTCAAAACCCTCTGCATTTTCAACCAGGACTTTCGGGGCCCGGGTCCTCAATACCTTCAACTCTCTCTTCCTAAATATCTTCCTTCTCGAGCTCTTCGCTCATCCACCTCCAACTCCCTCCGTTTTCAGTCGCTTCTCCATGCAACAAGTTGGTGGTAGATTTCTTTCTTCGGCTGGGCCCTCCCTCTAGAACAGTCTCCCTGGCTCTGTGAAAATGGAGGAGGACATCTCCAGTTCCAGAAGCACCTCAAGACCTTCCTCTTTGCTTCTGCTTTGTCTCCTCCTTTCCCCTGCTGAACTCCTTGCTGAAACTGAAACTGTACTAGTCACCTTGCTACCCTCTGTTCTTGGGCCCAGTCCCCTCCCTGCCAGTTGCACACCTGCACTGCCCACCTGGCAACCCTTGCACTCTGGGGCTGTTTCTGTTTCCCTTCAGGCCCTACCAGCTCTTAGCTTTGCAACTCCCATCAGCTGGCTGCACTTCTTATTTATTGTTCTTATTTATTGTTCTTATTTAGTTACTGTTTATCCTATGTACTGCACTTCCTCTCCCTCTTCCCCCTCGTAATTTTCCCCTTCCCCCCTCCCCTGCCCTTGCACAATCTCAGTGTCACCTTGCCTAGTAAGATCGCTGTCTCTGTCTTCCCTCTGTTCCCCTCCCTTGCCTCGTCATGCCTTGACATACTTGTGTATAGGCACATTATAAATGTCACATCATATCATATCATATCAGTCACAGACATGGCCTTTTGTTGTGTGCCATTTGTGTGGGGGCCGGCTAAGAAGCTTGCCGGTTTCTGATAGGCTAGATGTATCTTTCAGAATCCAATCCGAAGGCAGGCATCTATACGTTACCACAGTAACATGTGGATCTCTGTGTTGCTCATGGGAGGAGGCGTCCCAGGTCACCTGAGAGAGTTTGCACTCTTATTCTGCAAATCCCGCCAATGTGGGAGGGCAATCAGCCCAAGGCCGTTCAGTGATGCAAAGAGAGAGAAATGGAAAAAATTATGGCTTCGCTCTGCCGGTGCAACGTTTACTCTTCCGCTCTCCACATCGCCGTATGCTGGTATGAGAGTGGGGGTGGAGGAGGTAAAGAGCCTCCTCTGATGCGCCCGTGGTGGTGTGCTGCACTCTACCCCGCACAGTTTTTGTAACACGCCGTAACGTACAGACTTTGACTTTGCAGCCCTGTGCTGTATATGTTTTATGCATTAACCCACTAGTTTATGACCTGACAGCGCTCTGCTTCATATGTATTATTATGTATACCACCTGATTATGACCTGGCAGCCTTGTGCTGCATATGTATTATGCCCTAACCCACCTGATTATGACCTGGCAGCCCTGTGGTGCATATGTATTATGCTGTAACCCACCTGGTTATGACCTGGCAGCTCTGCGCTGTCCTGTATATGTAACCTTGTATATGTACAAGTGTCCTATCAGGGACGTCATTTGGGGTCGCCAGAGGTCGCAAGTGCGACCTCTGAGCTCTCCCTTGCGACCTCCAAAAAAACTTTTTTTTTTTTGCAATGCAAGCTCCTGGGCTGTGGCCAGCACCATGTGGCTCTTTACTTCTGGAGTGGCTAGCTTTCTTGTTTAGGCCCCTTAAAAAAGAAGAAAAATAAGAACAGGAGTGCCACAAGTCTAACACTTTCAGCACTGAACCTAAATAAGAAAGAATAGGAACGCCAAAAAAAATATGTCTCTTTCTGGAATTCTATACAATAATTGCTAGACTCATTAAAGGTTTATTTCAGGCACACTTCAGGGGGTGAGTCACTGATTTAGTCTGTTCTTAAACGCCTCAACTCAGCCTTTCATCCTTCGGAAGTCGATAAAAGGGTACCAACACAGGTTGGGTGATATTGGGTGTATATTTCTTCTATGTAAAGTGCTTAAGCGTAAGTGCTATATAATAACACATCACTATCATTTGGTCATGGACGTCTGCTTGCATTCACAGTAATTTGGTAATGTGGGCTTATACACACTGATCTTAACGATACATATGGCCAGTGCCTTAAGTGGCACTACAAATCGAGCCGGGGCTCATCGAGGGGACGTGGCCTAACAACGGGGGTCTTTGTGGCCCGTTAAGCCACGCCCCCTTGACGAGCCCCGGCTCAATGGGCTAGTGGCACCCCTGCCAGGCAGCCTTTTGTAGAGATTAGCACCCTCTCCTCTATAGAGGAGAGGGTGCTGATCTCTGCATTTATTTTTGTATAGGCCTGCCTGGCAGGGGACAGCGCCTCGCCTATTTAGCCTTAATGGTGGTGCTGCCCCTCGCCAGCTGGGGAGGGGCAGCGTCACCATTAAGGCTGAAAGGGTGAGGCCACTGGAAGCAGAGGCATTTTTCCTAAAGACTGAAACTCCCGCGAATCCGCGGGAGCTTCAGTATTTAGAAAGCAAGGCCTCTGCTTCCAGCGGCCTCACGTTTTCTCCATAATGGTGGAGCCAGCCTACGTGCATCACTTGATTAAAGGGATGTCTCGCAGGTGCGGCGCCACCATTACGGCTAAAAGGCATTTTTTTTCTGAAGCCTGAAGCTTTCGCTCACAAGCGAGATCTTCAGGCTGTAGAAAAAAATGCCTTTTCATGTAGTGGCCGGGGCTGCCAGGAGAGATTAGAGGGCCCCAGCAGGGCCCTGCCTCAAAACAAAATTTCGGAGCCTGCCGGGGCCCAGCACCGGCAGGCCCCATCCCACTTAAAGCCCTGCATATGGCGATCCATTCTTGTATGAAATATACATCACATTGTAGTGATATCGTAACCATATTTTTCGTAGTGTACAATGCTATGTGATGCCACTTCTTGTTTTGTCAACGGGTGAAAGGTCGTGTTACATCGCTTCCCATGATATCACTTCAGGGTGGTGTCAAATGACATCACTTCTTGTGATGTCATCAGGGGTCAAGGGTTGCGTGATGTCACTTCCGCTACCCCTGGCATTTTGGTGAAATGACATCCCTGTGTCCTATATATGTATCCTTGGCATAAATGTAACTTATCTATAACACATGACAACATCTTGTAACACCTATCCACTGTAAGTAGCACCTAGATGCCTCAGGGCTTTGTGTGCTGCTATAAATACAAAAATAAAACAAATAAATAAATACATTGGTCTTCACCTGCCAAGCCATTACAAAAGTGGAAAGACCAAATCAGGCTTTGACCCACCCCCAATGGGGCAGTCCAGGCCAAATTGCTTGGTCACATCCCTTCTGCACGAGACCACAAGCATCCCCAGACACCTTTCAGCCTGTTTGGGTCTCATCAGTGACGAGTAACTTGGATCTCTAGACCCAGCAGGCATGGGAGCCACATCTGGGCATACCCGTACCAATCAGGTGACTAAAGCAAAACAAAAGAGGTGATGGCTCGAATGTTAGAATTAATCTTAACCTCTGGCATTGCTCTGGGAAACTATCCAGACCATCGTTCTTTGCCTGCCAAGATATTACAAAAGGGGAAAGACCATATGCAAATCAGGCTTGGCCTCACCCCCAAAGGGGCAGTCCAGCATAAATTCCTAGGTCACATCCCTTCTGCAGGAGAACACAAGCATCCTCAGACAGTGAGGCATAGCTTGAGTCTATAGGCCCATCAGGCACGGGACCCATGGCTGGGCATACCCATCTATAACACAACATAAAATAACATAAATAGCCGGAAGGATAGCTCAGAGGGTTGAGCACTTGCTCTTGCAAACTTTGTGGGTTCTGCAGGTCCCAGGTACACATCTTAGCTTGACCTACTCAGTCTGCCATCCTTCTGAGGTCGATAAACGAGTACTATGTTTGGGTGATGATAATCGTATGTAAATGAGAAAAAAATATTGATATTTTAAATCATTGAACTGGTCCTGCCATGCAGAACGTTAGCGCATGGTTAGCAAACATTTCCGTTGTATGACACCACCACACCCACATACAAAGACACACACAATATGACCATGTTTGAGGATTGATTGTACAATTATTCGAATGGCTTCAAAATGGGTTAAATCTACAAAAGGGCAGTCCTGCACAGCAGCAGATCTGAAGTTACTGAAATGGATGACCCAAATAGCAATGTATACAAGGTGGCAAAATGTCAGTCTTCTCTGATTTTGTAACTTTATTCTATCATGAAATGTAGAGTAAATCATGAAATGTGATGCCAAACTATCATTTGCCGACGCACCATATGACAAAACATATATCAATGAATTCGGCCTGCCTTTAAGAACTCTGGAAATGATAATTTGCGAGGGAGATGTACACCCCATAGGCAGGCAGAGATTCCTTGGTCCAATGGCTCCAGGCATGTGTTTAAAAGATGTTTAACCAAAAGGGCATTGTAACAGAAAGGTTATGCTTCTTTGAATCATGTCTCTAGCCTATTATGCCATCAAGGCTGGCTAGGATTAAGATGCTGCCTAGTGAATTAGACACCATGCACTCCAAATGCATGGTACAATTATTATAGTAAAACAATTCAAGAAAATATAAAACAGGTTTTAAGGTGCAGAGGAGAAAAGAAACAGCCCTGGCATATGGGTTGTTAATACAATAGAACAAGCGTGTGTTCCCTGTTGGGGAACACCCGTCCCCTGCACACTATCTATGGCTAGAGTAGCCCAGTAATTTTCAAATGGTAGAAATAAGTATTTCAATTCAAGTCATTGTTTTCTCTGTGGATCTGTTTATGCAAATAAGACCAAAAGTAGTCAATTCACAAAGTTTTTTTTCTTTAACAGTGATTTATTCCAATGTATATGCCCAACGCATTTCGAGATTCATTCTCTTCATCAGGGGCTGTGAGTTCAGTCAATTTCCATTTATCTACACATATTCAACAAAAATATGAATCAATATGTGTATAACATCCAAAGTAATCATAGTGTAAATCATCTAAAAATTGTTCTTGTACAGAAATCAAGTTCAATCATCATATGTCAACACCTGATCAGATTTCTCATAATGTGACAATTTAAAGGAACCAGAATTTTTTACAATGTTGCCCATCCTCAATTATAATGTCTGAATATAATTCATGATTGTGAACACAATAGGGAAGTTTGGAAAAAGATAAACATCATGTCAAAAATAGAGAAAACATATGTTAATTCTGTAAATGATGAGATATGCTAGAGATTAGCCTCAAGAATATGTCTATGCTTTGGACTAAGTGTTCTGACTTCATAAGTGAAAGAGAAGTTAAAGTACTTACTCCAGTATAGGGTGTAGCTAAATTCCAGACGTAGCAGAGACGCCAAATAAGCGTGGCTGAAGCGGGTAAACCGAGAACAAGTCTCACGGTCAAGAAGTCCGTGTTCCTACGGACAACAAAATGGGGTAAAAGTAAAGAAAAATAAGGAATAAGGACCCGGGCTTGAAGTATGCCAAGGAATGGTGCAGAACGAGCCAAAAAAGTACTTACAATAGGAGGAATCACGAGCTATCCAGTTCTTGCCTTGTCTTGTCCAAAGCAGCAGAACATGGCGGCATAAATATATGTCATGTGCGTGACGTCATCACGTCAAGAACGTGTCTGACGTCACGAAGGTAAACAAGTGGCATTTGTTGGCTATGTTTGTGACGTGATTACGTTGCGAACACAGTTCTTATTACTATTGTAATGGAAAGAACAAAGAGTAATGTGCGAGATATACAACCAAATTATCTGATCCTGTCTGCAGGTCAAATCGCGTGTTGTAAGAGTATGTAAAAAATCAATCAAAAGAATCTTATAATGGGAGTAATTCATGCGATCTGGGATACTTTTCACTGCTTAGTCCATATCAGTAAGGGTATTTCTAAGACTCAAAGAGCAGTGAAGTGTCAGAAAGACTGTTGTTGTCAAAATAAATAGTAAGGTGCTATGGGATATATGGTGTATAACAAAGAGGGTTCCTGTCTCCTAAAATTGGAGTGCACAATCTGATACAGTACTAGACATTTCACAAACTAAGTCAATTGTCAACAATCTTTGCAGTATCATTATCAACCTTGTTCAGAGGAAGGATCCTAAGTAAAAATCTTCATTGAGACCATGTGGTAGGACGGTGTCTAATTTATGTATCCACCATAATTACCTCTGGGATAGTTTCTTAGCAAAGTCCCCACCCCTCAGTAATGAATGAACAGTTTCCAAAATTACCCATCGTAGTTGGGGATATTGTGACCATTTTCTTTAAAATGTCTAAAGACTGGAGATTTTTCATTTTTGGTTCTGATATTGGACTTGTGCTCCGTCCAGCGTTCTTTAGCCTTTCTAATCGATTTGCCAACGTAATATTTCCCGCATGGGCATCTGAGGGCATATATGATGTTTTTACTATCACATGTAGCAAAATCGTGAAGAAGGATTTTTTTGCCATTACTGGGATGGCGGACGTGATCTCCCTTGATGATATTGGAACAATGTTGGCACTGTAACCATGGGTAAGTTCCCGGTTTTTGTTTCGTAAGTGTAGTTTGACTCGAGGTTTTCTTCCTTTCTGCTTTGATGAAGCTGTCTTTGAAATTCCTCCCTCTTTTGTATGCCAGCATTGGGGGTTCCGGAAAAAGTCTGTTTAAATTGGAGTCTGATTTTATGAGATCCCAATTTTTTGTGATGATCTTTTTGATCTGATAACTCTGACTTGAAAACTTCATGGTGTGGATGAGTCTGGTTGTGTTTTTTTTTGGTTTTACTTCAAGTAGTTGAGCTCTAGAGAATGATTCTGTTCGAGCAACTGCTTTATCCAGGATTGTATCCGGAAAACCTCTTATTTTGAATCTTTTCTTCATTTCGTCATATTCACTTTGTAGTCGTGTGACGTCAGATGGTATCCTTTTGAGTCTTAGCATCTGGCTGAAGGGGAGGTTTTCTTTGAGATGAGAAGGATGAAAGCATCCAAAGTGTAATGTGCTAGTGCAGTCTGTAGGTGTCCTATAGATTGTAGTATTTAGATTCAATCCAGTTTTTTTAATATTAACATCGAGGAAGTGTATGTCAGGTTGTCCTATTTCCAAGGTGAAGGTAATTCTTTCATTACAGTTGTTGAGATAGTCAAAAAATGGATGTAGTTCTTCAATAGTGCTATTCCATATCCCGAAGATATCGTCAATGAATCTCTTCCAAAAGACAATTTTTGTATTCCAGGGTTCTTTGTTAAGTACGTGTGTTTCCTCAAAGTGTAACATAATATGTTCGCATACGATGGGGCCACCGGTGAGCCCATTGATGTTCCTGCGGTTTGTAAGAAATATTTGCCGTTGTATCGAAAATAGTTGTTAAAAAGAATGATGGTAATAAGTTCAATAACACAAGTTTTATGGATTGTAGTGTCCCTATGTTTGAGAAGAAACCATTCTAGAGAATCAATTCCTTGTTGGTGAGGGATCGAGGTATACAGACTGTTGACATCTAATGTAAATAGGATCACTGCGGGATCAGTGATTTGTATTTCCTCAAGTAATTTCAAGAAGTTGGATGTGTCCTTCAAGTAAGTTGATGTTTGTTGGACCAGTGGTTGTAAGGCCTGGTCTAAATAAACCGCTAGAGGGTGAAATACACTTTGTGTGCCCGCCACAATCGGTACAATTAGATGCTGGAAGGTTAAACAAACATTGGCAATTCAAATAGTTTTGATATTTACTGTTGTTCTTTGCATTTTGCATTTATAGGCACCAGGCTGCAAGGAGGAAAGTGCAACGTTTTAAAGGGGGATAATATAAGGGGTGCAGGTGTGCAATAGCATGAGAATAGAGCAACGGAGCAAGCCATTGATAGAGGGTGCCGATGATAAGCAAAGGGAAATATGAGCGAGAAAGTGTGACAGTGAGAGTGGCTGGAGGTAAAGAGAGGGAGCATGGTTGAGAAGAGAAAGAGGGGGTAGGATGGGTGGATGGGGTAGAGAGAGAGGATGGGGTGCTTTCCAATAGAAAGACAGGGAGTAGTGTGGGTTGGTGAGGATAGAGAGAGAGTGATGGTATATTGGGTGAGGTAGAGAGTCGGTGCAGGGGAGGTGGGTGGGGATAGAGAGGTGTGGTTAAGGTGGGTAGTGATAGAGAGGTTAAGGCTAGAGAGAGCGGGGTAGGGTGGGTGCAGTAGAGAGAGCAGGTGTAGGGTAGAGCGAGTGGGGCTAGGGTGGCTGGAGTAGAGAGAGCAGGATTATGCAGAGACAATGGGTAGGAGTAGAGAGAGTGGGGTAGAGGGTGGTGGTAGGTGGGGTAGAAAGATTGGTGTAGAGAGAATGGGAATAGGGTGGGTGGGGTAGAGAGAATGAGGATAGGGTGGGTGGGGTAGGGAGTGGGGGTAGGGTGAGTGGTGGTAGGGTGGGTATGAGTTGGGTGGGTGAGTGGGGCTAGAATGTGTGAATGGGTGTAGGGTGGGTGAGTGTGGGTAGGGTGGGTGGGGGTTTGGAGCTAGAGAAAGCGGTGATACGGTAGGTGAGTGAGGATAGAGAAGTGGCATTATGGTGGGTGTGTGTAGAGAGAGTGGGGGTAGAGAGAGGGTAGTATGGGTGGGGAATGAGGGAGTGTGGGTATTTATTTTGACAGCCAAACAAATCTTTATCCGTAGCTTCTACAAAATCTGATTGTTTAATGGCAGACTGTTGCTGCTGAAAGGTACGTGAGGCTGGGGCTAAATAAGCCACCTGTTACGCATACGAGTTTCTAGGTTTAATGGATTAAAACCTAAGAAAAAGTAAGTGCAATGTGCAGAATAAAATAAAAGTAAATTGCCAATCTAAGATTACAAAGGTACTACTTCCTCTGCAGCCCATAGCAAATGGACTTCAACCCATGCACAACAAGCAGGCGCCGATTTCAAGAGATTCAGTTTGGAGAACGTCAACAGTCTCTTTTACATTCTTACAGTCTTAATATTTATAATAGGACACCCCACACTATAAAAACTATAAGGATTAGGAACATAACGCGCTAGCATCAGTATTCAAAATAAAAAGTCATACAAATGACAGTTTAAAGGCAGTATCTCTTTAGCATGTTCACAAATCCTACAAAGTCAGAGAAACGCAAAAAAAGACGTTTGTGCAGCTTCAGAACACTCCGTGTGGGGAAAGTCCACCAGAAATTCAACTTTTCAAAAAGACTTGCTTTATATAAATCAAAATATAATGGTCTTATACTTTAGTGCACTCATGTTGCTCCTACTTCAGAGCTTGCACACCTTTCCACAGCAGCAGGCCACTGGACGTGATCGAGAGGGTGAAAGCCCAAATGGTGCTTCAGCCATTTCATCACGAAGCACTGTAAGTTGCCATGGCAACACCATACACTACTCCTGATCTCCCCTTTCTCCTTTTTTGGCATTTACAGTACCAATCTTTTAGCGATCAGGTGGCTTACACCATCAAAGCGACAAATCCAATGAGACTTTCGGTAGTAGAACATGCCAAAGCAAGTGTCATGAAATTCAGTCACAAAGGATCAAAAGTACAGTTCACTTGACAATTAATTGGCTCCAACATTAGAAACATCACAATCAAATTACGTGAACGCATGAGAGAGGAAATGTCAATGTTCGTACATTATAAGGGTCTAGTTTAAACCCAGGTCTCAAGAGACATCTTTTAGAATCTGTTCAAATAAAATGGGAACATTTAAATATGAAACAACATTGACTAGAGACTGTCCTGCACCCCTTCTTCCCATAACGACAAGCCCATAGTGACAAGCCAACAAAGGGCCAAAACGGTACCATGAGAAGCTTGTTATCGCCCTGGTTAGAAACCCTTAAGTCGACATTGGCACTGCTCTCTAGCCACGATGATTGTCGCCCGTTTTATTTTTCAAACTTGTCTGCAACCTTTTAGGTCCTGCACCTGATTCTAACTCATCAGGCTCATTAAACCATTAGTACTTTGGGATGCGCCCGTAGCGTGGGCTGTATAAACAATGGAAAGCCTGTGTTCCGAGCATCTTAATTTGTGTTGGGCACTTCCCTTTTTGACTCCGAGCACCACTTCCCATTAGCACCCATGGAGATCCCTACACGGTTGTTGTATAATTTTCCCTGAAGGAAGACAGGAGCCAGGCAGGGGGTTCACCAGTGCTTTATTTCTCAGGGTTGCTCAGGAACAATTCCCACACAGACAGTGCCCGGATAAACAGGGGCCAACGTGGCTAACTGGGGCAGGGCTGTGGCAGTTCTTATATTTCAGCTTTAATGCTGATTTCGTCCCGTGCTCGGAGGAGCCGGGAAGACGCAGCTGTCCGCGTCCTCAGCTCGTTCCGTAATGCGCGCGTCGCGCGCGGGGGCGGAGCTGTGGTAGCGGGCGAGATCTCGCGAGAGCGGGGCTCTCGCGACATCTCTACACACCTCCCTTTTTCAATGCGAAACGGGTTCACTGTAACACATAGTCATTGTATCTCAACGGTCTTCTGTGCTCCCTTCTGGGCCTCTCACTGGTTCCAGGGCACGGTTCCTGCTGAACCGGTTTTGGACTTACGTTCGGTTCTTCCTGTTCTGTTTCGGTTTCTTCTCTTTCTCCGTCGGTTCCTTCGGGTTCTCGTTCCTCGTTTCTCCTGTCGTCCCTTTCGGTTTCTATGCGTGGTGTCTCTGGGGTCCTCGCTTTTTCTTGCCTTCGCTGGTATAATGCTACCCTTTCAAAGTTCCACGTGCGCCCGTCTTCTGTGCGGACGTGATTGGTTCCTTTGTGAGTTACTCTTATGGGTTGACTATACCGGGATCCAGTGGCTTGATCTTTTCTTGGTAGTTTGATTTTGACCCAGTCCCCTTTTTCTATGTTGGGCGCTTGCTTCGTCCTCCTTCTTTCGTCACTCCACGATTTCATGCGTGTCTTGTTTCTTTCAATGCGCCATACCACTTCTGTCATGTCAACTGCTTCATCTTCCCTTACTTTCGACAGCCATGGTGGGATGAGGGTAGATGCCGCACTCCTCCCTCTCAACATTTTGAACGGGGATATTTGAGTAATTCCGTTTGGCGTGAGCCTGTGGGCCGCTATGGCTTCTTTGGTGGTTTTGAGGGGGTCCATGCCCGACGCTGTCGCTAGTTGGATGGCTCCTTTTATGAACCTGTTCGCCCTCTCCACAAGTCCATTTGCTTGGGGGTGATACAGGGCCACCTTCTTTTGTTTGATGTGGTTCCTTTTTAAAAATTCTTCCATGTCTTTGGAAATTAGTTGTACTCCATTGTCTGT